>NW_028275162.1:13670818-14288797 GCF_013281855.1 Momordica charantia
TCCCTCTATCCTCACTAACTAAGCTAGTGATCCTTCCTCGGTCAAGCCCTCTCCACGTCATCACCGCGATCGACCCTGTTCACACCTGAAAACATATAAGGGCAAAAAGGGGGGGTGAGTACATAAGGTACTCCGTAAGTAGCACTTCCTAACTAGCACAAAAATCATGCTCACAGTCACGGCATAAAGAATAAAACGATAGCAAGGCAATCAAATAAGCAGTGAGAGATAGCGAACAATAACTTGACATTTACATACAACAACCATGCGTCGGAACTACCAAGACCACAACCCATGATTCACTAGCCCTTGTCTCATAGTACTAAACCTTCCTCTACACCCCCCTGTGTTACTCCCCGCTTAACTTCTCGAGGCATGACGGCTCTTGACATTTATTCCCAAGTTACCGTACCCCCCTCCTTTTACACTACTTGATGTTCGACCTTGCCATTTATTCCCAAGGCCTAGCACCACTACTTCGCAAGCACCACTCTACTTTTATCCCTCAAGCCTAACTCCTCGAGTCGCATTGACCCTTGATATTTATCCCCAAGGCCTCAATACTCCTCTACAGAAACTTGACGTTCGGCCTTGCCATTTATTCCCAAGGCCTGAACTGTGCACCGGTCCTTGCCGTTTATTCCCAAGGTACCGATGACTTCCCAGCGTATTGGTCCTTGACATTTATCCCCAAGACCCCAATACACGTTTACAGAAATTTGATGTTCGGCCTTGTCATTTATTCCCAAGGCCACTACTCAAGGCTTTGAACCCCCAAGCGATTTATATGCATTTTTCAGGTCAGAACACCCATGGTGAACGGACTATCAACCCGTCCCTTTACCCTTCACCCTTCACCACTTCACTAACCCTTCCATGACCACCTACAAGTAAACCTCCCACATTCTAAATCACTGCACCGTTTACAAGCATGCTTTTCCACGTAATAAACAAAATACATCCAACAGCTCACAACCATAACAATATGAATTAAATTATCGGTATAACCACGCTAGCATTTCACTTACATACCATTTGCAAAACGTCATGAGCCAGTTACTTCTAACTACAACAGTTCAGAACCTACTAGTCACCTACAACAATAAGAACAGGAAGCATGTTTCCTCAAAAGTGTTCAATAATAGAAAGACGGCAACAAGATCGCTAGAAATTCAGAAATCAAACTAACAATCCCTACATGCTCATTTAAATTATTTTAACAAGAAAAAAAACCCAGCATCAAAACCATTCCGTTAACGCTAAATAACGCACGCACTCGCCCCCTGGTGCTACTTACACAACCACGTCTTTAAGTTTGCGTCGATCTCACACCTAAGCACCAAAAACAGAAAAATACAGCAATTTAAATGTACTGTTCAGCCTTCGAAAACGACTCTACGAGGGTTCAAAGGGCTCATTACCGCAAAAAGACTTCGTGTAGGTGTGGGTAAATTAGATCTAGCTTGCAAAGGTGTGGGTTGCGTAAATCGGGCTTCGAACGGATGAAGATAATCGCCGAACACCACCAAAACACTGCTGTCCACGTTTTTGCAGCAGCGAAAAGTGCCCAAAACGACCTCCAACGGCTTCGTTTTGATGTCCGTTACTACAAAACAACTTCGCTTAGGTGTGGGTATTCCAAATCGATTTCGTTTGGATGTGGGTAATCCAAATCTAACTTCGAACAAATGTGGGTCAAAGAAAAGTTACCGGGTTTCACGGATCTAAGCTATTCGAGGTTGTTAGGCTCGTTGGATCGGAGAAGGGACGCCGCGAAAACAGCCTCACGTGTATCGATGCCGCCTGCAGCTGCCCGAACGTCACGCGCCGCCGCTGCCCGTCGCATGCCGCTGCTACCCGTCGCACGCTGCCGCCGTCTGCCGCTGCCTAACGCCGTGCTGCTGCTGCCCGACGCCCGCGCCAGCTGCTGCCCGACGCGGCATCTGCTGCTGCCGACGCCCGCGCCTGCTGCTGTCCGATTGAGGGGGCCGTCGTCGGTGCTGCTTCGTCGGAGAAAGAAATCCGAATGGGGGGGCTGGCGGCTTCAAACGAAAGGGAAGGGTGGAAGAAGATGAGGAAGGAGAACAAGATGGGCTAGGGTTGTTTTGTTTTAATTCCCCTTTTTCTTTTGTTTTGCAACATATACTTGGGCTAGTTTCTTTTGTTTAAGGCCCACTTACCCAATCACTCCTTGTTAACAAAACCAATAATATAATTTCGTAGTTGGTCCAATGTCCCAGAGCAAGTGTCACATAGCAGAATCCGTACTAAACCATAACTTAATAAATATTACACGCTACTAACTCACCACTAAATCTGTAACAATACACACTAGCCGAGATGCCACACTTAAATTAAATAAAGATCACTGATGAATCAAATAAAATAAAAAATGAAATAAATAAATAAATCAATAAACAAAATCTATTTTGTTATAAAATTTTCCGGAACTCGGGGCAAGTTAACCTGAGTAACGCGGGGCGTTACAGACTTCCCCCTTCAAAAACTTTCGTCCTCGAAAGTTCGTTGCTCGAACAATTCAGGATAATGGGCCCTGATTTCGTCTTCTCTCTCCCAGGTAGCCTCTTCTATTTGGTGGTTCCTCCACAAGACCTTCACCAAATCAATCACCCGGTTCCGCAGCACTTTGGTCTCTCTTGCTACGATCCCAATGGGTACTTCTTCATAGCACAATGTTTCATCTACCTGCAGTGGTTCGTAATCCAAGACGTGGGAAGGGTCATAGACGTATTTCCTCAACATGGACGCGTGGAACACGTTATGCACTGCGCTTAACGACGGTGGCAAGGTCAACCGGTAAGCGACCGGTTCGATGCGCTCCAAGATCTCAAAAGGACCAATAAATCTTGGATTGAGTTTTCCCTTCTTACCAAAACGTAGGACTCCCTTCACTGGTGCCACACGAAGGAAAACGTGGTCACCGACATCAAATTCCAATGCCCTTCGCCTAATATCAGCGTAACTCTTCTGTCTGTTTTGGGCCGTCTGCATTCTTGCTCTAATCTTTTGGATGGCAACATTAGTTTCTTGTACCAATTCTTGTCCCAACAGGACTCTCTCACCGACCTCATCCCAATGCACCGACGACCTACACTTTTTCCCGTACAACGCTTCATATGAGGCCATGTCAATGGTCGCCTGATAACTATTGTTGTATGCAAACTCTGCTAAGTACAGGTGTTTGTCCCAAGAACCACCGAAATCCAATGTGCAAGCCCTCAACATATCTTCCAGGACCTGGTTCAGACGCTCGGTCTGACCATCGGTCTGGGGGTGGAACGTCGTACTGAAATCGAGTCGTGTCCCCAGAGCTTTATGTAAACTCCGCTAAAACGTTGACGTGAAACGGGAGTCCCGATCTGACACTATGGTCACTGGTATGCCATGGAGTCTAAGAATTTCTTGCAGATAAAGTTCCGCCCACCTTTCTACTGAATACGTGGCTTTGCCTAGTATGAAATGCGCAGACTTTGTTAAGCGATCCACAATCACCCAAATCACTGTAAAACCTTTAGCCGTTCTCGGTAACCCTGTAATGAAGTCCATGGCTACGTCATCCCATTTCCACACCGGTATACTTAAAGGTTGCAACAACCCGACGGGCCTCTGTCTGGAGGCTTTCACCTGTTGGCACGTCAAACAGCTACTAACAAACTGAGCAATCTCACGCTTCATATTGTGCCACCAGTAGTGTCTCTTAAGATCTCTATACATCTTGGTACTCCCAGGATGCACCGAGAATGGGGTATTATGAGCCTTGGCTAGTAAATCCCTCCTTAAAGGAAAAACTCTTGGTACGCACAGTCTCCCCTGATAGAGCAGGGCCTTATCTTCCGAAAGGGAAAAATCTCCTTGGCCCAGCATCCCGAAACCCTTGCTCAGACTGGAGTCTCCCTTTTGTGCAGCGATGATTCGTTGTCTTAGGGTGGGTTTGACCGAGAGTTGAGCCAGCACTGCCGAAACATCTTCTACCGCTAACTCTACCTCAGAACGGTCCAACTCATCTAACACTGGTCCAGGAGGTACTACCAGAGGAGCTACGCTTGCTGCTCTTCTACTGAGTGCGTCGGCCACCACGTTTGCCTTACCCGGATGGTAATTGATCTCGCACTCGTAGTCTTTTACCAGTTCTAACCACCTCCGCTGCCTGAGGTTAAGTTCTTTCTGAGTGAAGAAATATTTTAAACTTTGGTGATCGGTGAAGATTTGAATCTTTTCCCCATAAAGATAGTGTCTCCATATCTTCAAGGCAAAAACTACCGCAACAAGCTCCAAATCATGGGTGGGATAGTTAAGCTCGTGTACCTTTAACTGACGTGAGGCATAGGCAATAACTTTTCCCTACTGCATCAGAACGCAACCTAAGCCCCTTCGTGAAGCGTCACTGTACACCACCAACCTTCCTGACCCATCCGGTACTGTTAACACTGGGGCCGTGACCAAACGCTCCTTCAGTTCTTGGAAGCTTTTCTCACATTCGTCGCTCCAATCGAACGTAGCATTCTTACAGGTTAACTGAGTCAACGGTGCCGCCACCCGAGAGAAATCCTGGACGAACCTTCTATAATAGCCGGCTAGGCCGAGAAAACTGTGGATTTCTGTCACTGTGCGAGGCCTTGGCCAACCACTGACCGCCTCCACCTTGGCCGGATCCACAGCAATACCTTCCCTGGTGACTATGTGGCCAAGGAAAGCCACCTTAACCAGCCAAAACTCACATTTCGAGAATTTCGCGTACAGGCTGTTCTTCCTCAAAGCGGTAAGGACCTGCCGCAGATGTTCTTCGTGCTGCTCTTCCATTTTGGAGTAAATCAAAATATTGTCGATAAACATGATCACAAACAGATCCAAAAATTCCTTAAAAACTCGATTCATGAGATCCATAAATGCCGCAGGGGCATTAGTGAGTCCGAAAGACATAACTGTAAACTCAAAATGCCCATACCTGGTTCTGAAGGCTGTCGTAGGTATATCGGCGTCTTTAATTCTCAACTGGTGGTACCTCGATCGTAGGTCTATCTTCGAGAACACCCATGCTCCTTTTAGTTGGTCAAAGAGGTCATCGATGCGAGGAAGGGGGTACCTATTTTTTATTGTCACCTTGTTCAGATCCCGGTAGTCAACACAAAGTCGCATAGATCCATCCTTTTTTTTCACAAACAACACGGGGGCACCCCAAGGAGACACGCTCGGGCGAATGAAGCCTTTGTCTAAGAGTTCTTCCAGCTGAGCCTTAAGCTCCTTAAGTTCCGCTGGAGCCATGCGGTACGGTGCCTTCGAAATGGGAGCTGTCCCGAGTGGTAAGTCGATACAAAAATCCAGTTCACGAACAGGGGGTAGCCCGGAAGGTCATTGGGGAACACATCTGGGAACTCTCTGACCACGTGAACGGAGTCGATACTAGGTGGAGTCTTACTAATGTCGACAACGTTGGCCAAATATCCCCAAGCTCCATTCTGCAACAGGCGTCTTGCCTTCAACGCTGATACTGTCCTTGGGACTCTACCCGTAACCCCTTTAAAAGTAAAGTTCCGACCCGAAGGTAGTTGGAAGGAGACTTCTCTTCTCGAGCAATTAATGTTGTCTTGGTTGGTAGCTAACCAATCCATGCCCACAATAACGTCAAAATCTTGCATGTCCAGCTGGATCAGTCTTGCCCTTAGAGTCTGATTATCAAAAGTCAACTCACCTGCCCTCACCTTTTGGCTAGCGATCAAAATCGACCCTGATGGTGTAGAAACCGACAACAAAAACCCTAACGGCTCTAATTCGAGGGTTGCCTGACGAAAAAACGCAGAAAAGATGAAGGTGTGGCTCGACCCCGAATCAAACAATACATACGCAGGCACATCTTGGACTAAAACAGTACCTGGATCACAATGCAAAGATAAGGACATACGCTCACACACAAAGCCCAAAAAAAATGAGAAGAAATACCTGTGACCACCGTTTCGGCATCCGCCGCATCCTTGCGAGTAAGTGCGAAGACACGAGCCCTTTGGTTATTTCCCTGCGTCGAAACTGGTGGTGGAATCCTCTGACCCAACCTCTGTGTATTTGCGGCCGACATGGGACATTCCCTTGCAAAATGCCCCTCTCTTCCGCACCTGAAACAACCCTTACTTCCCGTCCAGCACTGCCCCGTATGTCTTTTCTGGCAGGTGGGGCATACTGGCGGCATGCCCTGGTGTTGAGCCTGGCGCTGGGGTGCTCTCAATACCGGGTCGGCATAAGTCGAAGGGAACTTCCTTTTCACACCTGAAGATGATCCGACCTCTGGCAGGGGTGAGGCCTTGTTGGAAACATCCTTATCCATAACCAAGGCGCCCCTAACCGCTTCAGCATAGGTGGTGGGTCGCTGGAGGTCCACCGGGCCTCTGATTCCCTTGCGCAAGCCTTTAACAAACCTCTTGATCTTTAATGCCTCAGTGGGAATCAACTCTAGAGCGAAACGGGAGAGTTCCGTGAACTTCCTTTCATACTGTGCCACCGATAAAGTTCCTTGGACTAGATGCAGGAATTCTGCCTCCTTCATGTCTTTCACAGTCTCCGGATAGTAGTAGTCATACAACAAGTTCTTGAACCTTGCCCACGAAATTGGTACATTCGCATGATCCTATGCCGCTGCTACTGAATCCCACCAGTTCAGGGCCTCGCCCATCAACATAAAAACCGCGCCCTTCACCTTGAATTGGTCTTTGCAACCAAGATATGCGTAAAGGGCTTCCAACTCTCTGATCCACTCTTCCGCTGCAGTCGCTCTTTCACTCTCACCGTCAAAGGTTGGGGGTCCGTAGCGCTTGAAATCCTTGATGAAGCGAGCCTCGCTCTGGGGTGTATGAAGGTGTTGGGGTGGCGGAGCTTGGACCTCGCCCACCCCTACGGCGTTACTGATCACTGCTTGCAAGGCCTCCACAAGCAATGCCAATTGGGAGTTCACCTGAGGAACTGCTGGGGGAACTGGAGGATCTGCCCACTCTCGAGCTGCTGCTGGAGGAAATGGAGGGACTACTCCTGCCTGATTCCCAGCAGGAGGGGGCGGTGGATCCGCTCCGTTCTCACCTCCGGGAGCGGGATCGGCGTCAGCTCGCAATCTCATACTACGACGGGGAGGCATTGTCTGGAAGAACGACACAAAATTTCGGTAAGACGTTAGCACGATACTCCACGCAAAAACTAAAAGGAAAAGTGGCAGTCAAAACTCCCATAATAGTAAAAGGTCCACCACATTCTATTTGGTACGCTTAATAAACACACTATGTCTAGCGAAACAGAGCGGCAACAAAAATTGATAAGAAAATTTCAGCGCACAAGTAAATCATGGGAAATGTATAAGCTCTCAAGGACGAGCATGAAGCGTACCTGGTGATGAAGAGGAGATCGACCGAGATCACTACTCCTAAGTATGCTAGTTCCTAACTCAGTCTACAGAAACGTTTCGGCTCTGATACCAACTGTAGCGCCCCAGGATTTTATATATCATCCTAGGCAACGCTAAATAATTCACCTGGCTAGCCTTAACTCTAAACACGCAATAAGCAACTCCCTGGGAAAATAATTTAAACGAAATAAAGCTTCGACTCCCATACGTTCTGTCAGAAATACAAATGTCACAAACCGTCAGGACTTTGCCCTCTGTAGGCAATTTAAAAACAGAAACATCTCATATCCGCCTCAGTGGCAAAAATTCATAAATAAATAAAACATTCGTACACGTAAAGTCCAACGATGACACTGACGCGTTTACCAGCAGCATCCATAACAAATAAAGTAGTTCTAAAGAATACAAAATTTCCTCCGCGGTTCACACCTAGCAATAACATAAATCTCAATGCTACTCGTACCCAACGACCCTTCCCTCTAGTCTCACTAACTAAGCTAGTGATCCTTCCTCGGTCAAGCCCTCTCCACGTCATCACCGCGGTCGACCCTGTTCACACCTGAAAACATATAAGGGCAAAAAGGGGGGGTGAGTACATAAGGTACTCCGTAAGTAGCACTTCCTAACTAGCACAAAAATCATGCTCACAGTCACGGCATAAAGAATAAAACGATAGCAAGGCAATCAAATAAGCAGTGAGAGATAGCGAACAATAACTTGACATTTACATACAACAACCATCCGTCGGAACTACCAAGACCACAACCCATGATTCACTAGCCCTTGTCTCATAGTACTAAACCTTCCTCTACACCCCCCTGTGTTACTCCCCGCTTAACTTCTCGAGGCATGACGACTCTTGACATTTATTCCCAAGTTACCGTACCCCCCTCCTTTTACAGTACTTGATGTTCGACCTTGCCATTTATTCCCAAGGCCTAGCACCACTACTTCGCAAGCACCACTCTACTTTTATCCCTCAAGCCTAACTCCTCTAGTCGCATTGACCCTTGATATTTATCCTCAAGGCCTCAATACTCCTCTACAGAAACTTGACGTTCGGCCTTGCCATTTATTCCCAAGGCCTGAACTGTGCACAGGTCCTTGCCGTTTATTCTCAAGGTACCGATGACTTCCCAGCGT
Source organism: Momordica charantia (assembly GCF_013281855.1). Lineage (NCBI taxonomy): Eukaryota > Viridiplantae > Streptophyta > Magnoliopsida > Cucurbitales > Cucurbitaceae > Momordica > Momordica charantia. The sequence continues at coordinate 13,679,364 of NW_028275162.1, forward strand.
ATTGGTCCTTGACATTTATCCCCAAGACCCCAATACACGTTTACAGAAATTTGACGTTCGGCCTTGTCATTTATTCCCAAGGCCACTACTCAAGGCTTTGAACCCCCAAGCGATTTATATGCATTTTTCAGGTCAGAACACCCATGGTTAACAGACTATCAACCCGTCCCTTTACCCTTCACCCTTCACCACTTCACTAACCCTTCCATGACCACCTACAAGTAAACCTCCCACATTCTAAATCACTGCACCGTTTACAAGCATGCTTTTCCACGTAATAAACAAAATACATCCAACAGCTCACAACCAGAACAATATGAATTAACTTATCGGTATAACCACGCTAGCATTTCATTTACATCCCATTTGCAAAACGTCATGAGCCAGTTACTTCTAACTACAACAGTTCAGAACCTACTAGTCACCTACAACAATAAGAACAGGAAGCATGTTTCCTCAAAAGTGTTCAATAATAGAAAGACGACAACAAGATCGCCAGAAATTCACAAATAAAACTAACAATCCCTACATGCTCATTTAAATTATTTTAACAAGAAAAAAAAAACAGCATCAAAACCATTCCGTTAACGCTAAATAACGCACGCACTCGCCCCCTGGTGCTACTTACACAATCACGTCTTTAAGTTTGCATCGATCTCACACCTAAGCACCAAAAACAGAAAAATACAGCAATTTAAATGTACTGTTCAGCCTTCGAAAACGACTCTACGAGGGTTCAAATGGCTCATTACCGCAAAACGACTTCGTGTAGGTGTGGGTAAATTAGATCTAGCTTGCAAAGGTGTGGGTAGCGTAAATCGGGCTTCGAACGGATGAAGATAATCGCCGAACACCACCAAAACACTGCTGTCCACGTTTTTGCAGCAGCGAAAAGTTCCCAAAACGACCTCCAACGACTTCGTTTTGATGTCCGTTACTACAAAACAACTTCGCTTAGGTGTAGGTATTCCAAATCGATTTCGTTTGGATGTGGGTAATCCAAATATAACTTCGAACAAATGTGGGTCAAAGAAAAGTTACCGGGTTTCACGGATCTAAGCTATTCGTGGTTGTTAGGCTCGTTGGATCGGAGAAGGGACGCCGCGAAAATAGCCTCACGTGTATCGATGCCGCCTGCAGCTGCCCGAACGTCACGCGCCGCCGCTGCCCATCGCACGCTGCCGCCGTCTGCCGCTGCCCTACGCCGCGCTGCTGCTGCCCGACGCCCGCGCCAGCTGCTACCCGACGCCGCACCTGTTGCTGCCAACGCCCGCGCCTGCTGCTGTCCGACTGGGGGGGCCTTCGTCGGTGCTGCTTCGTCGGAGAAAGAAATCCGGATGGGGGGGGGGGGCTGGCGGCTTCAAACGAAAGGGAAGGGTGGAAGAAGATGAGGAAGGAGAACAAGATGGGCTAGGGTTGTTTTGTTTTAATTCCCCTTTTTCTTTTGTTTTGCAACATATAACTCACTTGGGCTAGTTTCTTTTGTTTAAGGCCCACTTACCCAATCACTCCTTGTTAACAAAACCAATAATATAATTTCGTAGTTGGTCCAATGGCCCAAAGCAAGTGTCACATAGCGGAATTCGTACTAAACCATAACTTAATAAATACTACACGCTACTAACTCACCACTAAATCTGTAACAATACACATTAGCCGAGATGCCACACTTAAATTAAATAAAGATCACTGATGAATCAAATAAAATAAAAAATGAAATAAATAAATAAATCAATAAACAAAATCTATTTTGTTATAAAATTTTCCGGAACCGGGGCAAGCTAACCTGAGTAACGCGGGGCGTTACAGATTTTGGTGGACGTTTTCATATTTTCGAAATATGGGTTTGCGGGTTGGAAATTTTCCGATTTTTCGCATGTAGATTGCAATTTATGTATTGATTTGATCATGTAAGGGCCCGGTGTTTTGGGCATTGAGTTTGTAAGTCTGGATCGCTCGAAAGTTGTTCGTGGCGTCAGATTGGGAGAAAGGTTGTAGAAAACAGCGAAGAAGACGAAGCAGGCCACACAGATAGCGCCATGGCGCTATGCAGCAGCGCAATGGCGCTACGGGACAGCACACGGCGGCACACCGCTGCATCACAGCGTCGCAGCACTGTGCAGCGCCATGGCGCCATGCCTTAGTGTCGCGGCGCTGCTGCTGCGGGTTTTTACTGTAGCAGTGCCGTGGTGCTGCCCTTAGGCGCCGAAGCGCTGTCCCGGGTATTTTTCGACGTGTTTCCGTGGCTCCGATTCACGGTTCGAGGGCGGTTGTAGTCGTTTTCTTAATTTTTTTTGTATTATTTTGCTTTCTTAGGATGCCAAAAATCAGTCTAACTTTGCTATTTAATTATTTTATGTATTATGAATGTGTATTTTAATTAAAAGCATATTGCATATTGTATGCCATATAGTTTTAAAATCCCACCATAGGTTACATGCATAATATGTATATTTGATATATAGTATGTATGTATAATCATGCATCATATAGTTATAAATGTTATAATATATGAATGCATGTTTTATTTTCATGATTAATATAAGTGTTGTATTAATTAGATGAAAACAAAGTTGCATTGACCATGACATTACTTTAGTTAATATAATTATTATATTAATATATGCTTGCAATGCATGATTATAGTTTCAATTTCTTTAATTTTATAAGAGTTATAAAATTTGGTATATAGAAATTAAAATCTACAATAAAGAATTGCATGCAAACATAGGGTCTAAATTAAGTAATTTTAAAGGGGTTTAAAATTAATTAGACCTTAGGTTATATCTTCTAATATGATTAGGGGGTAGTCTTTTATTCTATTTTAACTAGGTCTAAAATAAAATGATAAAAGACTAAATATAAAACATTGCCTATAAGGAAACCCTGTCTAAGGAAGGTTTGGTCTAGGTTGAGGTATTTAAGCTGATCGTGAGGGAACGCCTCTACCTGGGAACCGACTTGGGGGTTGATGTTGCGACTTTCTCTACCTTTAAAAAAATTAGAGACTCGTGCAAGCGCACACGATCACAAGAAATACTCAGAAGTAATCCAAGGTCGAATCCTCGGGGACTTGTTGCTTTTCAAAACAATTTTTAAGAAATGAACGGTTCAAATATGCAATTGTGATTTAAGAAGAAAAATGTGTTGAAATGTTGTTGTTTGGGGTTTTAACTAAGAAGCAATTTAATAAAACTCAACCTCCTTGTCTCCTACCTTTGTAAAACATGGAAAACACACTATGTTGGGAAAAAGCACGAAGCGCAGTTCCTGGTTTTTCTTGGGATTTGAGTTCTACTCTTTCACTACCGCTTTTGGTTGCTTCAGAGGCTAGGGTAACCTACAATCATATTCCTATGTGTGATTACAATCCTAGAAAATATCTACCAACTCATTTGCACTACTCTTTCTTCCGAAAAAATTTTCTTGCATATGACTTTTTTTGCATAATACTCTTTTATTGCTTGCATTTTCTTTCTTGACTATTTTTCCAAAACATAAAATGCATTTTCTTTCTTAAAACAAAAAGACACACACCGTCCCCCCAAAACTGAAGGGAAGCAGTGTCCTCACTGGGGAAAGAAATTTTGAAAGATGCAAAATTTTGGCACAAAAAGGACAAGGACTTCCAAAGCAATGAAAAAGTTAAGGTTTCAAAACAAAAAGAAGCAGAACACAGTTTTATAGCCAAAACAAAAAGAATGGAAAATGACTTATGGCTTGATCATAAAACTAGGAAATCTAACCTATTCATGCCCTTAAAAGTCCTCATCGACATGATACAAAAACAAAGAACAAAGGAAAACATTTCATTAAAAAGATGAACATGTTGAGAGGTTAGAAAAGATGCATTTGAAGAAGCCAAGGACAAGCTAGTAGCTAGAATAAGGAAGCATGCAAGCTTGAACTTTAAACATATGCAAAAACACAACGTATATACCTTCCTAACAGCACAACATCCCAACAACTAACATAAAACTAAAACTAAGCTAAAAAACCTATGATGCAAACTAAAAGAACAAAATAACAACCTACACAACCTAATATGCAAACTAATCTAAACAACCTAAACTAAACAACCTAACACACAAAATCAAGATCCATATATCAAAACAAAATGAGGGAGATACTCCCCTATTCATCATCAGAAGATTCATCGTCGGTGGAATCGGTAGGAAAATGAGAAGAAGATGGTAAGTCGGCCGCAAGCTCATCGGGGAATGAATGTGTTTCATCACCGTATATCTTCTTGAGGAAAGGACATGTGGCACGGTGAATAACCAAAAGAAGCTCGTACTTGTGCCTAAGCTCATCATACTGCTCCCTAGTCACCACCCCTCTGGTCTCAGGATCCACGGCGGTAATGGGAGAATCTTCCTCTCGAACAATGAAATACCCCCGAACTCTTCTTAGGGATGTGAACGGCTTCTTGGGCATCAAAACATTGGCATCATCAGCCTCCACTCCCGCCTGCAAGCATAACTCAGTTATTAGTTAAGGAAAAACAAGAGGACCTACCATTTTCTCGGAGCAACTCCGTATCTCGTTCCTTATGAGCTCCCCAAAGTTGAATTCAATGCCCTTCATGAGAATGTACACCATCATCGCCCTATTGCGCTTAATGGAGGAATCGTGAGAAGTGGGTATCAACCGATTCTTCACCACATACATCCAAAATGTCGCTTGCTCATTAATGTCAAGGAACTTTAAGGAAAGCTTCCTCATGGTTGAGACGGTCCATGTCTTCTGTGGTTTACAAATAAGTCTACACGCCTCCGCCACTTGCTCGTCCAATGGATGCACCAAAACTTCATTACCTATGACATTAAAGACATCCAACAAACCATAGTGAGTATTAATAATGGAAGGTGAGAATTTTACCACTTTACCCCGTACTCTCACTACATCCCCTCAGTTTGGGTTGATGGCAGTGTAAAACACTTTCACCAAGGCCTCAGACACACGCGTAATTGGGGTAAACAACGACTCCCAACCATTCTCCACAAACCTCTTCCTCACATATTCCGGCACCGGCTCTTGGGCCTCATCAAATCCTCTCTCAAGGAGGATATCACATGTTGTGAAGGTGGACCTCCTCACTTCCAATCTCACCCTTTTTACTCTTGATGGTATTTGTTCGGTATAATCGGGCTCCTCTTCATTGGTCTCCTCAAGTGGCTCTTTTGCCCCTCTTTGCACCCTAGCCCTGTTGGCTTTTTTAGATGGACCAGCCTTGGCTTCTTTTTGGACAGCCAAACGTGCTACAACGGCTCGGGTCATAGGCCTAGAAATTGTGCCAGGATCAATTTCTGCCACTTTTTTTCTTCTTTTGTGTTTTCTTTACCACTTTGGTAAAGCTCACCTCCTCATCTGAAGTCTCTGAAGTAGCAACAAAGTTTGGGTCAGAAACATTAAAACTTGACAAAGAAGGGGTCTTACCTTGTGAAGAAGAAGAAGATGATTCCTCCATGGCCTCACTAGGGACATCCACATGACCAGATGTTCCTTCTTGCTCTATTTCAGGGGACTCCTCATCAACTTGCTGAGATTCGTGCACTGGAGTTCGTACTCTCACTTCATATTGTGAGATATCGTCATTTTCTTCTTCGTCCTCTAATTCATCTCCATGCACTTCTTGGGGTAATTCTCCAAGATCTTCATCCTCTCCATCAACATTCAATTGTCCTTGTGCTGTCCCACTATTTACATCATCCTCCAATGGATCTTCTCCCCTTGCTCCATTCAACGCCACCAAAATTTCGGCAAATTTTGGCGTTGTTCTTTCCTATTTTGAATCATAAAAAACTAGGGGCTTTTTAGTTAAGATAGGATCTGGAAAAGATGGAGATAAAATACCTTGTAGAGTGGCTGGTGGAGTCTCATCCATAATTGTGACAAGCGCAATTTGGCATTGAATTTCGATCGTGGCCAAATCTGAGTGCTCCAAGGGCTTCGTGTCGTGTTCTGAGTCTCCACTAACCTGTTCTTGACCTTCAACATGCACAACAACAGTAGTGGAAAGATTCATCTTACGACGTATACTCATGCTATTTAACTCAAGTTGAATCTCCTCACTCACTTTCTTTGAGTTTTCCATGAATTCTTGCCATTTTATGTTTAGTTCCTCCATTTTCGCATAATTTCGTTATTTTTACTGAACATCTCCGCTCTCTCTCGAAGTCTAGCTATTTCTTCACCTAAAACAACACCTTTTTCCTCTAAAGATTTATTTTTTCGAAGATAAACTTTACTAACACCTCCTAATTTCTTCTCACTAGAACCTTCTTTATTAACCCTAGCATCATGAGATTCCATATTGATTTTTTCAAAATTTGTATTACCTATGGATAAATTTCTTCTAGGGTTCATTCTTATAGCTTCCTCATATTTTCTCCTTTATTCCCTAGGATCAAACACTAATTTTTCATGAGAAATCCTAGGAGGTTCAGGTTCTTGAGTTTGCTTCACGATCGATAACGAAAATCCCTCCAATAAACCCTAAAGGTGCCGAAAAAGAGAGATGAGAGAGACTTTGAGATTCTTTGAGATTTCTTGAGAGAAGATTTGAAAACAAGTGAGAACATTTTGGTAAAAATCGTGAATGGGGTGTTTTCAAATCCTAGGGTTTTTTGTTTTATATTTTAAAACATATTAAAAACAAAGTTGGGTTTAAAATTGGGCCTCATTTTAATTTAAAACAACCCAAAGCCCATTTAAACATAACTCACATAAAGCCCACGAAAGCCCTAATCCATAACTCAAAAATCGATTTTTTCTCTTAAATTGTGCCTGGCGCAATTATGACGAGGGTCAAATCTTGATACTGCAAAATTCAAATGCAAAAACAAAAATTAGATTTGGAATCTACACAAAAAAAGCCTTAAAGAAAATGTAAAAATTTCGCAAAAATTAGATAAAAATAGTTTACATAAAAACGCCCCCTAAACTGTCTGAGGGACTGTTTCCACTGTTTTCTTTTGGGTCTTTCAGTATTACAGAGGTTTTACCTTTGTCAATATACTCGCCATAATATTTCGTGACCCGATGCCCATTTACCTTCAAGATATTACATTTGGAACCCTTTAAATCCACCGCTCCATGTGGATAAACATGTTCAACTACGAATGGGCCCGACCATCTAGACTTAAGCTTACCTCGAAACAACTTTAATCTATAGTTAAAAAGCAAAACTAAGTTTCCAGGTTCTAAATTCTTGTCCATTATCTTTTTATCATGCCATTTCTTAGTTTGTTCTTTGAACATCTTGGCATTCTCATAAGAAAACCGATGAAATTTATCCAACTCATGTAACTAGAGCAATCTCGCTTCACCTATAGTCACATAATCTAACGGAAGATGACATGCTTTACCAAAAACAATGCGATATGGAGACATGCCTAATAGAGTTTTATAAGCAGTTCTATATGCCCACAAAGCATCATCAAGTTTAATAGCCCAGTCCTTCCTATTTACATTCACGGACTTCTCTAAAATATACTTGCCCTATTTGATACCTTCGCTAGTCTATTAGTTTGTGGGTGATATGCAGTAGCCATCTTATGGTGAATGTTATACATTTTAAGCAAATTACTTACTGCCCTATTCAAAAAGTGCGTACCCTCATCGCTAATCAAGCACCTAGGTGTACCATATCTAGTGAAAATAAACTTTTGCAAGAAGAGAGAAACTACTTTGGCATCGTTAGTAGGGGTGGTCAAAGCCTCAACCCATTTCGAGACATAATCAACAGCCAAGAGAATGAAATTCTTACTGAATGAAGGTGGGAACGAACCCATGAAGTCGATGCCACAAACATCGAAAAGTTCAACTTCGAATATTGGGTTTAAGGGCATCTCATGCTTCCTTGTCAACTTACCTGACCTTTGACAGTGATCACATTCTTGAGCAAATATATGAGCATCTTGAAATAGAGACGGCCAAAAGAAACCACTTTGGAGGACCTTTGCAGCAGTCTTACGTCCAGCAAAATGCCTACAATATGGTGATTTGTGGCATGCCTCTAGAATCTCCTTCTGTTTATGCTCAGCAACACACCTACGAAGAATATTGTCATGTCCTAGTTTAAACAAGAAAGGTTCATCCCATCTATAAAACCTAACATCATGAAAGGACTTCTTTATCTGGTGCTTACTCAAATCATTAGGAATTATTTTGCTGACCAGATAGATCGCATAATCAGCATACCAAGGGACTTCAGAAATAGCTAAAAGATACTCATCCACAAAATGCTCTTTAATCTCACAACTATCATGCTGCAAAGAAGACTCTAGCCTAGATAGATGATCCACTATTTGGTTTTTTGTTCCTTTTCTATCTTTTATCTCTAAGTCAAACTCTTGTAGCAACAAAATCCATCTAATCAACCCAAACTTAGCTTCTTTTTTAGCAAACAAGTATTTAAACCCAGACTTAGCTTCATAAAACGATGGTAAAAACCCGCGTGTCCTAAGAAACTTCTAACACCTTTTACAGTTGTAGGAGGGGGTAGTTTAGCAATCACATCTATTTTAGCCTTATCGACCTCAATTTCTTTTTCTGAAATTCTGTGACCTAAGACTATACCTTCACGTACCATAAACTGACACTTATCCCAATTAAGCACAAGGTTAGTCTATTCACACCTTTTTAAAACATTCTCTAAGTTCTCTAAACAAACATCAAACGACTCACCAAACACAGAAAAATCATCCATGAAAATCTCTACCATGCTTTCTATCATATCTGAAAAAATAGCTGTCATGCATCTCTGGAAGGTAGCGGGAGCATTGCAAAGACCGAACGATATCCTCCGGAATGCAAATGTCCCATAGGGACATGTGAAAGTGGTCTTTTCTTGGTCCTCCGGAGCTATAGTAATCTGGTTGTAACTAGAGTACCCATCGAGGAAACAATAGCATTCTTTCCCTAAAGAGGATCAAGCATTTGGTCAATAAAGTGTAATGGAAAATGGTCTTTTCGAGTTACCTTGTTTAACCGACGGTAGTTCATACACACTCTCCAACCAGTCACCATTCTTGTTGGGATCAACTCGTTGTCGTCATTTGTAATCACCGTCATACCACCATTCTTGGGAAGGCATTGAACCGGGCTAACCCAGCTGCTATCCGAGATGGATCACTCCAGCGTCTAACCATTTCATGATTTCCTTTTTGACCACCTCTTTCATTTTCGGGTTAAGCCTCCTTTGGCACTCGATAGGATTGGTGGCTCCTTCCTTCAGGATGATTTTGTGCATGCAAAATGTAGGGCTAATTCCTCTTATGTCTGCTATGGTCCATCCAATAGCCCTCTTATACTTTGATAAAACCTGCAAAAGCAAAGATTCATGTTCATTAGATAAACATAAAGAAATGATAATGGGCAAAGTATCGTTTAAACCCAAATAAGCATATTTTAAATGAGAAGGTAGGGGTTTCTTTTCCAATTCTGGAGGTTCAATGATGGAAGGTTGCAATGCCTTCAAATCTGCTATTGTCGGCTGCAAAAAACTCAAAACGCTCAAATTGGGGCAAAATTGCGCAATTTTGGATTCCTTTTCTGCGGCCTCCAAATCTGCTTCTAAGTCTTCCACCATCATTTGCTAGAGTCCCTCCATGATTGCCCTTATTGTAGAGCACTCCTTGACTTCATCCGGGAGACGCATCGCATGAATGACATTAAAGGTTACCTGCTCATCATTGACCTTCATCGTTATCTCTCCTTTCCTAACATTGAAAACCGTATCTTCAGTTGCTGAAAATGGCCTCCCAAGAATGATCGGCACCTCAAGATCTGCTTCACAATCAAAAATTATGAAATCGGCTGGAAAAATAAACTTATCAAATTTAACAAGCACATCTTCTATTTTTCCTTCCGGTTTCTTTATGGATCTATCAGCTAGTTGTAAAGTGACAGTAGTGGGACAAGCTTCTCCTATATTTAACTCTTTGAAGATAGAAAGGCATAAGATTTAGCTTGCTCATAAGTCACACAATGCTCTTCCTAGGTTCTTACCTCCTATTGAGCAAGGAATAGTGAAACTACATGGGTCCTTACATTTAACAGGCAATGGATTTCCTAGAGCATCACTACTACATTTTGTCAAAGCTACCGTCTCATGCTCACCTAACTTCTTACGCCTAGATATGATGTCTTTTAAAAACTTAGTGTAGTTAGGCATTTGTTCTAAAGCATCTATGAGAGGTATATTTATATGCAACTGTTTTAGAATCTCAAAGAACTTCTTAAAATGACTATCCTGATGCTTTTTAACTAGCCTTTGGGGGAAGGGTGGAGGAATCTTAATATTACCTAGCTATGGAGTAGTGCTGGGCATTACTTGCTTACCTTTTTTCCACCTTCTTACCTTTTTCTTCTAAACTTACGGGTTCTGCTTTCTCTTCTTGTTGCGGATTGGAGGTGGATGCAGGAACAAGTGTAACTACATTAGTTTCTTCGTCTAGAAGTGAGGGTCCATCATAACTTAATCCGCTTCTCGTGATAACCGCCTTAGAGTGCTCCTTTCCCTCACGATGTTGCTTCAGGTTTTCTGTATGTCCAAGCAATGTACCTTGGGTTCTAGATTTTTGGTCATTTGCAATCTGCCCCACTTGCATCTCCAAGCTTCTTACCGCAGCATCAGTTCTTGTCATGAACTCTTTCATCATTGCCTCCAAACTTGCGTTGCTACCACTTTGATGAGTAGTATTTTTACCTTTTTGCTGATTGTATTGTTGAGGCTGCGACTCTGGTTAAGTTGGAAAACAAGGAGGACTGCAGTTTTGATTTTATTGTTGAGCGGGTGCTTGTGCACTGCTACTAGCTACTCCTCGGTTACTCCAGGAAAAGTTTGGATGGTACCTCCATCCAGGGTTGTAAGTGTTTGAATACGGGTTGAAATTCCGCTGGGCACCTTGACCTACATAGAAAATAGACGCTGGATTAGCTGGACAGTTCTCATACAAGTGGTTATCACCACAATAGACACAAGATATATCCAAAATTTGTAAAATATGAGAGGGTTCAGGTATCACCGAAGTGGCGGTTTTGGTTTCCTTCTCCATTGCCAACTGCTTTAACATCTGGTTCATAGCCGCCATTTGAGCTTGCATTGAAGTTACTGTGTCTAACTCAAACAATGAGCCATTGGCTGCGGTGTTCAACATCATCCTTGATGAACGATCCAATCCTCTATAGAATTGTTCAATCTGAACACATGTGGGCAATCCATGTCTCAGGCATCTTCTAAGTAACTCATTAAAACGCTCACAAGCTTCTTGAACTGCTTCATTCTCCTTCTGTCTAAAAGACACAATGTCCTCTTGAAGGTCTGCATTCCTGGTCAAAGTGTGGTACTCTGCCAAAAATTTCTCCGCCAGTTCCGCCCATGTGTTGATAGAATTTGGTTCTAACGCATTTAGCCAAGTCCTTGCACCATCCATCAGAGAAAAAGGAAACATTTTTAATCTTAGTGCATCCTTAGAGACACCAGGAAGTTGAAATACATTAGCTATTTCAATAAAGGATTTGGGATGGGAGTAAGGATCTTCGTTAGTCAATCCTCCTAATTGGCCCATCGTCTGTAACATCTGGAACATGACTGGCTTGAGCTCGAACTGTGCGGCTTGAGGTAAAGGATTATTTATCCCTGAATTTAGGTTGTGGAACGCATGAGTGACATAATTCCGCATGGCTACATCTCGATTATCTGCTAGAAGGATCGGATTAGGAATTTCTCCTGCTCGGTTTGCTGCTCTGGATCAAAGGTCAACCAAGTAGACCCTGTGCTCATACACAACTCCCTTAAATGTTAGATATAACAATTAAGTCCAATGACAGAGGTATGCAACAATCACACAATGAAACAATTCACTTGAAAAGATTATGATTTGAAAACTTAAGTCCCCTGCAACGGCGCCAAAAACTTGTTTGGACTTTCTCTACCTTTAAAAAGATTAGAGACTCGTGCAAATGCACACGGTCACAAGTAATACTCGGAAGTAATCCGAGGTCGAATCCTCAGGGACTTGTTGCTTTTCAAAACAATTTTTAAGAAGTGAATTGTTCAAATATGCAATTGTGATTTAAGAAGAAAAATGTGTTGAAATTTTGTTGTTCGTGGTTTTAACTAACAAGCAATTTAATAAAACTCATCCTCCTTGTCTCCTACCTTAGTTTTGATGCAAAACATGGATAACACACTATGTTGGGAAAAGCACCAGGCGTAATTCCTGGTTTTTCTTGGGATTTGAGTTCTACTATTTCACTATCGCTTTTGGTTGCCGCATAGGCTAGGGTAACCTACAATCATATTCCTATGTGTGATTACAATCCTAGAGAATATCTACCAACTCATTTGAATTACGGGTCAGAGGGTCTATGCCTGAGACCATGTTTTATGTGCTTATTCCTAAGTCACATCATATTGGTTTCCTATTATTTTACCTAACTCACCTTTCCCAAGGTTGGACTTTGGTGTATAAATCAAGTTCCCACTGGCCAAATGGAAAAAAGACGAAAAGAGAAGTTTTTAGAAACCAACCCAAAAAACTGCCAGGCGCAATCTGGCCAAAATCCCGAGCGTGTTGAAAATCAAATCATTTCACTAAGGCATTCAACAAGGAGGTTGATAACTAATTTAGAACATAATTAAATGAAAGTAAATGCACGAAAACATGAAGACAGTATTTTTCATTGAATTTAAATTAATAAATGAGTCGTACAAGGAGTTCTAGCTTGACCCTCTTCTCTCTCGAGCGTGAGGGGAGTTGAAACTCGCTAAAGAACTTTAAAATAACAGAATGAACAAAGAACAGAAGTAAGAACTTGAATTAAAAGCACTACGGAAGGTAAAAGCGTGAAAAACGAAGAAATGAACAACTAGAACATGAACATAAACCCTAAAAACGTGTTCTACAACTACATAGCATCTTAAAGAAGATGAAATGAAGCTTGGAAGGGATGATTTGCTAAGGGATGGAAGGCTTCCTTTTATAGCACCAGAAGTTGGTTGAAACTTCCCTCCATTTTATGTGGAAAAATGTTGAGATTCACCTAACCACGTAACTTGGACTTGGACTCACGGTTTTGAACATGTGGGAAATGTCCTTCTTGACCTTCATTAATCAAAACGTACGTTTTGACATTTTGCCCTCCAAAAATGCGCCAGGCACAATTCTGCAAAAACAGAATTCTATTATTTTCTTCCAACTTTCACTGCATTTATCTCATATTTTTCCTAAAGTACCATAGTTTGACTTTTATGCAGAAATAATCTATGCATGTTCTACTTTAAGAATATGTGATCCTTTTTGGTAAATAATAATGGAAAATGGGTAAAAAACATGGTCAAACAGGGTTACCGACACATGTTTCTGCAGTAAAAAGTCAACCCTAACATTGAATTAGTCAATATTTTATATGCATGCAATAATGTCCTTAGTTTACTAAATCATTTAATAAACTAAATCATTAATGTACAACTACCAATATAATAGTTATATTGAGCCGACTAAAAACTCACTTAGTTAATTTCACTTAGCCGGAATTTATGTAAGTAATATACCCTAGTCTTAGAATACTAAGTGGGAGCAAAAGAGAATATGTAATATACTACGTATATGTTCGGTATACAAAGTATATATAACATAATTTTCTCTCTCTCTCACGTTCTCCTTTATATTCACACTGTGAGTTCCATGCTCGGCCTCGTGTCGCCCTGGGTGCAGCCTCCTTACGGAAGGTGTTTGCATGGTTCAATATTGAGGTGAATGGAGATAGTATTCATAGTAAGTGGGACACGGATGTGTGACAACACATCCTGCGGTCTCCACCATTGGTTCGCACCGTGAGGTTTCATACATGACCTGCGTGTCGTCCTAGAGCGACCATCCCTACGGAGGGTTCATTGTATGGAATCAAAACCAAGGCAAACTCCAGAAATGGATAAGGGTCTTTTAGGTTTTGCTCAAATATTTTCCTTCCCTACGGCGGGATTATTGGGGCGGACCTCTGAGGTCCGAAAATGATGGGTCACACTTACGGAGAGTTGTTAAGTTAGTTAGCAATTTCCTGACTAAATTAACGATGACTAAAGTTTATAGAAATAAGAGTTATTCTGGTGTAAAATTTAGTGAGAACGTCTCAATTCAGGGAAGGAGTAGCTGTATGTCCTACGGTAGTTGTTGCTCTAAATCACTGAAGCGTCGTTGTAAAACAATTTTGTTTCGGTGCTTAATTACTTTTGCTAAAATTTGATTGGGTTTAAAGACTAATGCATGAAACTAATATAGGTTTGTTTTTAGTTTCAGCATGTCTACTAGCTGCGCAAAAACATAATGGCAAGAATTACAAACAATGGAAATCGAATCTAAACACTATTCTCGTGCTAGATGATCTTAGGTTCGTCTTGCAAGAGGATTGTCCTCAAGCTCCTGCACCTAATGCCACTGTGGCGGTGCACGACGTCTATGACAGATGGATCAAGGCCAATGACAAGGCCAAGGTCTACATCTTGGCGAGCATATCTGATATGCTTGCTAAGAAGTACGAGGACATGGTCAATGCTAAGGAGATTATGGACTTGCTGCAAAGCATGTTTGGACAACCATCCTCACAGGCTCGACATGAAGCCCTTAAGTTCATTTCAACTTCCGCATGAAGGAGGGCTCCTCAGTGCGAGAACACGTTCTCAGCCTGATGGTCCACTTCAACGTGGCAGAGTCGAACGAGGCTGTTATAGACGAGCAGAGTTAGGTCAGCTTCATTCTGGAATCTCTTCCGAAGAGTTTTCCTGCCAGTTCACAGCAATACAGTTATGAATAAGCTGAAGTACACTCTTAACATGCTCTTAAATGAGCTACAAACTTACTAGTCTCTTATGAAAAAATAAGGGACAGGAAGGGGAGACAAACGTTGTCACTTTGGAAAAGTTCCACCGAGGTTCAACCTCTGGAGCCAAGTATGTGCCATCCTCTTCCGGATGTAAGACCATGGTCCTAGACCTGACCCCACTGCTGCCATGCCAAGAAAGGCAAGGCCAACGTTGCAGAGAAAGGAAAGTATTTCCACTGCAACATGGATGGGCATTGGAAGCACAACTGCTCGAAATACTTGGCCGAAGAGAAGAAAGCCAACGAAGGTAAATATGATTTACTTGTTTTGGAAACATGTTTAATGGAGAATGATGACTCCGCCTTGATACTGGATTCAAGAGCCACTAATCACGTTTGTTCTTCATTTCAGGGAATTAGTTTCTGGAGGCAACTTGACGCCGGAGAGATGACTCTCAAGGTCGGAACGGGAGAGGTTGTCTCAAGTGTGGCGGTAGGGGAGCTCAAGTTGTTTACAAACAAGAATATGTATATATTATTAGATAATGTGTTCGTAGTTCCTAAAATTAAAAGGAACTTAATTTCAGTTTCTTGTTTGTTAGAACATTTATATTATATTTCTTTTAATTTAAATGAAGCGTTCATTTCAAGAAATGGTGTCAATATTTGTTCTGCCTTGCTTGAAAACGACTTGTATGTTCTAAGACCAACCATAACTAAAGCAGTTTAAAATTACGAGTTATTTAAAAATGCTAAAACTCAAAATAAAAGGTAAAAAGTTTCTCACAAAGAAAATACCTATCTTTGGCACTTAAGATTAGGTCACATTAATCTCAATAGGATTGAGAGGTTGGTGAAGAATGGCATTCTAAGTGAGTTAGAAGACGATTCCAAAACGGCAAATTATGTTCTTCCAGATAAAGTCGATGACCTTTTTCTCAGTAATTGTAGCTAGGACTTTGGCTTCGGCCCATTTAGTAAAATAGTCGACTGCCACCCTGCAAATTTGGTCTGGCCCTTAACTAGTAGGAGAGAACCTATAAGGTCTATTCCCCACTGATCAAAGGCCAATGACTCATTATGCTCGTTAGAGGCTCTGGCGGCCAGTAGTACCCTTGTCGAACTATTTTATGACTTAGGGATCGTGCTCCGGAATGGCTCCCGCAAACGCCATCATGTATCTCTCTCATGACGTAGTCAGCTTCATCGGGCGTTAGGCATTTTAAAAGCAACAACGAGTAGCCTCTTTTGTACAGATTGTCGTCTTTAAGTACGTATCTGGCTGCTGGGCCTCTATCTTTTCAGTAGGCAGGATTTCGTCTCTCAAATATTTAATCAAAGGGATCATCTAGTTTTCTCCTGGTTGCCCTTGTTCGTCGATAGCTTCCTGAGCTTCTATGCTTGGCTCAAGTAGAATCTCGACCGATACAGTTCTTCCTAGGTCGATTTCATAAGCTACAGCCAGTCAAACTAACGCATCGACGTTGACGTTTAGAGCACGTGGAATTTGTCGAATCTCATAGTTTGAGAACCGGTCGAGTTGGTTTTTTACCTGAGAAAGGTATTTCCCCATTCGTGGTTCTTTAGCCTGGAACTCCTCTTTAGTTTAGCTAGCAGATCTTCATACTCGGCTTCGTTGTTGGATGCATGAAACTGAACCGCAGTGCATATTCAAATCTCTCTCTATCTAGATAGACCAGTAGAAGTCCTACACCGCATCCTTGGAAATTTGAGGACCCATCTACGTAGAGTGTCCAGGGTTGCTCTTCCTCAACCAATTATGAGTCGATACTATATACTTGAGGTTCTGTTTGGGTTAATTCTACTATGAAGTCTGCCACAGGCTGCCCTTTCATGGCAGTTCTTGGCTTATAGTGAATGTCGTACTCGCTGAGCTCCATAGCCCACTTCACCAGTCGCTCAGAAATGTTTGGCCCTTGCAAAATCTGTCGCAAGGGAAATTTGGTGAGGACAATTATTTTGTGAGCTTAGAAATACGAACGTAGTCTCCGAGCGGAAGTGACTAGTGCTAATGCCAATTTTTCCATTTGCGTGTATCTAAGCTCTGCATCTACCATTGCTTTTCTTGTGTAATAGATTGGAGACTGTCATCCATCTTCTTCCTTTATCAGCGTGGAACTTACTGCAATGTCGGATACAGCTAAGCATAAGTAGAGTTCATCACCCATGATTGGCTTTGAGAGGAGTGGGGCTGCCCCCAGGTATTGCTTCAGATCCTTAAAGGTAGTCTCACACTCTTCTGTCCATTCAAATTGTCCTTTCTTCCTCAAGATTTTGAAGAACGGCAGACACTTGTGAGTTGAACGACTAACGAATCTGTTGAGTGCTGTTATCCTTCCGTTGAGTCCCTACAGTTGCTTTAGAGATCTGGGCGGATCCGTCTCCAGAACAGCTTTGATCTTATCTGGATTGGCTTCGATTCCCCTTTGGTGTACTAAAAATCCCAAGAATTTGCCCGAGGTCACTCCAAACGTGCATTTGGTAGGATTCAGCTTCATCTTGTATTTTCGCAAAACGTCGAATGCTTTTGCCAAATCCTCTTCGTGTCACTTGTTCTTTCGACTCTTTACAAGCATATCGTCTACGTAAACTTCAATATTTTTGTCGATTAAGGCTGCAAACATCCGATTCACCATTCGTTGGTAGGTCGCACCTGCATTCTTCAATCCGAACGGCATCATCGTGTAGCAGTATAAACCTCGACTCGTGACAAAAGAAGTTTTCTCTTGATCCGATATATGCATCTTGATTTAATTTATCCGAAGTAGGCATCCATGAAACTCAATCTTTCATGCCCTGTAGTGGCATCAACCAGTTGATCTATTCGTGGCAAAGGAAAAGAATCATTTGGACATACCTTATTTAGGTCTGTGAAGTCGATGCACATTCTCCATTTGTCGTTCGGCTTCTTTACCCGCACTACGTTGGATATCCACTGGGGATAATTTACTTCCCGAATGAAACCTGTTTTCAGTAGATTTTCCACCTATTCAGCTACAATCTCGTTCCTTTCTTGATTCAACGCGCGATGCTGCTGTTTCACTGTCTTACAGCTCTCGTCGACGTTGAGTCGATGTACCATGACTCCTCGATCGATTCCTAGCATGTCCTCATGTGACCACGCGAACACGTCGGCGTGCTTTTGAGGAAGTTTATTGGCTTTCGCTTTCCTCATTCCCCAACCTAGTTCCAATGTTGACTTGTCGATCTTTGGCCGTCATAGGGATAGATTCTACCTCCTCAGCCAGTTCTGCCTTGTCATGGGTGGTCGAATTAAGTTGATGACTAGGGCTCGGCCTTGCCTCACCCGAAGGGTCCGTCACTTCATTCAGTTTGAAGCCAGCTCTCCCCTGTCGAGAGTGGTCGGATTAAGTCGATGATCAGGGCTCGGTCTTGCCTCACCCGAGTGATCGGTCACTTCATTCAGGCTCTTCTTTTCGAAACGATGATGGCTCTCACCAAGAGTCATGTAGCCTTTTGGATCGGGTAGTCGATGATAAGGGCTCGGTTCTGCCTCACCCGATTGATCAGCCGCTTCACTCCACACGCCTCGGATCTACGAGGCTTGCTTTGATGTATCGTTTCCCCACAGACGGTGCCAATTGTTGATGCATGGATTTTGACCCTTCGGTTCTTCTTCTCGCACACACCTAACTCGATGATAAGGAAACCGATACCTGCAAAACCAAACCGATCTAAACTGGTCAGTAACACGGGCTCCGATGCCAAAGTTAACTAGGGAGAATTGAGATAATAGTGAGCTAGGGATATGTCACTTGCCTTTTTATGGTTGGGCTGCACTGCTATTGATAAGTGCCAAGGTTGTTCGAGTTTACAAAGCTAGAGGTACTTCTAGTATCCTTGCAAACATTCACAAAAACGACTAACTTACCGAATGATTCCAACCAAGAGTAAGGTTAGAAGATGAATCACTCTTAGATCGGACTTAGAATCTACGATGGTCACTCCTAGATCCTAAGACGACTCACTCCAGAATTAGCTTGATCGAGACTAATCCAATGAATCGGTTTAACATCAAACCTAAATGATAAGAAAACAATAGCCAATTGGATCTAAGAACCCTTATCGTTATGCAAACCCCTAGATCACAAATGCTAAAACCCCCAAATCAAGATGATTTCAACCCAAGGAAGAAGTTAGAACGGATTTACCTTGATGATCAATATCAAGAGTAGAGAAAACTTGTTTCTAAACTCAAGATTCGAACCACTCCACAAGTTAGCTTGATCAAGGCTACTTGAATGATTCTAGCATGCAATTCTAAAACACAAGAAATGCAAAGGAAAAGCTCATGGCTCAATAAGCTTAAATTTCATTATCTCAAAACTCAAATCTCAAATCTGTTTTCCAAGGGAACAAGCTAGGCTATTTATAGCCTCCAAAACAACCCTTCAAGTAACCTAAAAGAATTGTAAAGGTTGTAACTCCCTACTACATCAATACCATAACCACCACTAACTCAAATGTAACTTAAAACACATAAATGAAATGTTTAAAACTGAAAATACAATTAAACATGCTTTAAATCCGAGAATGAAACTCCTCCACCATAAAACCAAGAAGTTGTAACCCTCCAAGAGTGAATGAACTTGATTTTGAACTACTTTGAAGTCTTGTTCATTTAATGCATCTTGAGTTTAACTTAGACTTCCATTAATGCAACTTGAGTTTGTAGTAAATGAAGTTGGACTTGTTCTTGACTTCATTCAATGCTACTTGAGGTTTCCATAAATGACACTAGAGTGCATTTAATGCAACTCCACTTTGTTGTCATCTTGGACATAGGATTCTCCAACAACTTCCTTTAAATCTTGAGGACTAAGACACTTTGGTTCATATCACTAAAGCAAGATTTGAAAGAACCAACACCAAAAGTGTTAAGGAACAAAAGTTCTTGAATTTCAATATGTTTAATCTGCCAAAATAAGGTGATTACAAGCCTTTAAATAGGCCAAAGGGTCGTTCAACATGAGGAACACCAAAAGTCTTTCAAATCCTATTTAATGCAAATTGTAGAAAATAAGACATGCAAATTAAAACATGATTGCACATCAAACTAGACAACTAAATGTGAATCCAAAAACGTAGAATTGCTTTAAATTGTCTTGGAAATCACATGTAGGAGGTGCTTTACGTTTGGATGAGATTTGACAAGCTTTGACATCACAAACTCCCAAGAGGTGCAATCTGCAAAGGCACCTGTTCACAAATCTGCACACTTTTCTTGTCCTCCGTGCCATCTCTCAAATTAGACAACTTTTCCCGTGCCATCTTTGCTTCATTCTCTTCTTGACTCATTAAATTAACATTGTAAAGAATTTTGGCCTCAGAAATATTTGTCTCCTCGTGTGCATTAGCTAGGCTTTGAAGATGTATTATGAAAACCTCTTGAATCTTCTTTGTTTTGCTTCTTGTAATTGGTCACAAATTGATTCGTATCAGCTATTTATAGCTGTGAGGATGGTTCCATAACCTTCTTGTAGTTGAGCCCTAATTCGGATTTGTGAGGCCCAATGATCGGCCTTGGCCCCGAATAGGTGTCTTTAACCTCCTGATGTAGATTCGAGCGAAGGAGGCCGACATGGTATCTTGGCCCGAAGGCGATTGTTGAGAAGTAGGCGCCTCGGCGTCGAGGTGGGGTCGGCACCGAGGCACCATGACGACCTCGACGCTAGGTCGTGATAAGCGCCAAGATTGCTCGGGTTTACAAAGCTAGAGGTCCTTCTAGGATCCTTGCAAACATTCACAAAAACGACTAACTTACCGAATGATTCCAACCAATAGTAAGGTTAGAAGATGAATCACTCTTAGATCGGACTTAGAATCTACGATGGTCACTCCTAGATCCTAAGATGACTCACTCCAGAATTAGCTTGATCGAGACTAATCCAATGAATCAGTTTAACATCAAACCTAAAGCAAGATTTGAAAGAAGCAACACCAAAAGTGTTAAGGAACAAAAGTTCTTGAATTTTAATATGTTTAATCTGCCAAAACAAGGTGATTACAAGCCTTTAAATAGGCCAAAGGGTCGTTCAACATGAGGAACACCAAAAGTCTTTCAAATCCTATTTAATGCAAATTGTAGAAAATAAGACATGCAAATTAAAACATGATTGCACATCAAACTAGACAACTAAATGTGAATCCAAAAATGTAGAATTGCTTTAAATTGTCTTGGAAATCACATGTAGGAGGCGCTTTACGTTTGGATGAGATTTGACAACCTTTGGCATCACAAACTCCCAAGAGGTGCAATCTGCGAAGGCACTTGTTCACAAGTCTTTTCATTTACAAGTCTTTTCATTTCTTGTAAGTTACAAGTCTTTTCATTTGCTTAAGACTTTTCATATGGCTTGCTAGGATGGCTATATATAGCCTTGAGATGTCTTGTTGTAACACAATTTGAAGTTGAATGAAAAGTGAGTTTTCTCATTAGCTTGGTTGAGAGATTTATCTCCCATTTCTTGTGCAATTTCTTTTGTCTTTAGAATTTGCATGTTAGGATCATTCAAGCGGTGTTGATCATACCTCTTGTGGAGTGATTCGAATCACGAGTTTAGAAACAAGTTTTCTCTACTCTTGATATTCATCATCAAGGTAATCCGTTCTAAAACTTTTCCTTGGGTTGATTCCATACTTGTTTTCGGGGTTTTTGGGATTGAGTTCTATGGGTCTTGTTCGTTAGCAAGGTTCTTAGATCCAACTCTCAAGGGTTTCTTAACAATGTCAGTCGCTTTCCTCATTCCTCTGCAGGTTGGCCTTTTGTTGATTTTCTGTTGCATAACAATTGCCTCTACTCCCAAGGCGATGCTTCCGATTTTGCTCTCATCTCCTTGGGAGTATAAGTTTTGTCGTGACTTGTCATTCCATGTCAGACCCGTGACTGAGGAGATCACGAGCTCTTTGGGGTCGACACCGAACATGCCTCGGTCTTATGGTCAAATATCGTGGCCCGAGCCTATTGAGCTGTCATGTCACTGTGGGACCCGTGAGAACCATAGGTGCAGTCGAATTGTCCCATCTTCATGAGACACAAGTAGATTGCATGTCGATTTCCCCGTCATTTCAAGACCCGAGGCAGTTGGCCATGCAATTGTCGCATCAACTGTAGACCCATGACCTCAAGGTCACGGGAGTGTTGGGTAACGAGCCGAGCACGCCTCGGTCCATTGGGTAAAGACCTCCGGACCGAGAGCTGAGCCCTTTAGTTGAGGGCTATTTAAACCCCTTCATTCTCTCCATTTCTTGTCAACCTCCTTACAAGGTATACTTCCCTTTACTTTGCTTTTTGTTGTGTTTTCTTTCATGGCCGATCTTAATTTCAAATGAACCTCCTTGGATGATGGATCATCGTCGAATCCTTCGTCTGAATCTTGACCCTACCGTCCGTTCTGGGTCAATAATTCCACTCTTACAGCGAGGGACTTGCGTCGCTTGTGTTCAAAATACCGTATCCCGGATTCGGGTAGCCTTTGTCTTCTGAATCCGGGAGAAAGTACTGATGGCTCTTTTCCCGGTGAGGTTGTGTTTTATGCAGCTATGTTCCAATTTGGAGTCCCCCTACCGTTACCTCTTTTCCTTCAAAACTTTTTAGCTTTCAACCAAGTAGCTCCTTCCCAAATCGTCCCCAATGGGTGGTCTACTTTGATCAGTTGCTTTATTTTGTGATCGTACCTCGGGGGCGAGCAACCTTTAACCGTCGTGGATTTCATGTCGCTTTATTACCTTAAACACAGTCCTGAGGATAACTTTCATTTTTATGTTAGTTCTCGGAACCATGTTCTCGTTATGGGTCCTTCCTCAGAGAAGCATTGGAAGAACGAGTGGTTCTTTATCGGTGGCGATTGGTTAGCCCGTGACGAGAGAGGACTGTACTTTCCCGTCCCGACTGAGTGTAGGGAGTTAGGTAAGTAGATTCCTGAGCTTTATCGGGACTTTCGTAGATACCTATTCTGATATTTCTCTTTCCTTGTTGACAGATTCCCGTAATTGTGAGCTTACTGTCGAAGCATTCAATTTCTACGATACTGTTATCCATTTACTGGGTACTGAGCATTGGGGCCATATCTGGTTAAGGAATAGAACTTAGTGTACTTTGGCTTGCTCCCCCTCATAACCCTTCAGGTGCTTGTCGAAATCTTTTCTTCTTTTTACGTGAAAGTCTATTTTTACTTTTATCTCTACTTGTAGAAATGTCGAGACGAAGCGCTTCCCTATATGAAAGAGAAGGCCGCCGAAACGCTCGGAGTTCGGGGGCCGGCTCTAGCCGGGCTTCGGATATCGAAGTGACTGACTTGACTGAGAAGGGACTCCCTTCTCAGCATGCTCGTTCCTCCATGCCTCCTACAACTTTGAGGCGTTCTGCCCGACTTCATGGGACGTCTATCCGGTATTCCCCTCGAGGTCATCCAGGGAGCTCCTCCCAAGCTTCCATCTTCCCTTTCTCTAGCCCGTATAGCGCTAATTGACTGGGCGTTTATGCTGAACGCACGCGCTAAGCGTGGTAACAATTATATAGATGCAAGCGCACACCTGTCAGAGTAATATAAAATGGATGGAGTATCCAAGTATCGATCCTCAAGGACTTCTAAACAATTTCCAAACTCTGAAGTTTTAAAAAATAGTGAATGTTGAAATGAGTGATTCTTGTAAATGGGAAGTGGTCACAAATAATGGTTTTGGATTTGGGATTTGGACTTATAATAATAAAACCTAGCCCGATTTACTTCAAGTTAGCCAACAAAGAATCAAGGACACGCTAACGATAATATGCATTTTACTTTAGAAACTAACGACTACGCTTTTCACTTTACTTATGTCTAAGCAAGTTCAAAGTCCTAAGACATTCCCTAATATGTCTATTATGAGATATATCTTAGTTTTAGGATGGAAATAGTCGCAACCTCGGGTTAAGGTCCTATGTCTAGGCTACTTAAGCGGAACCCTTATGTCTAAGGCGCTCCTCTCCTCGGTTTAATCACTCAACAATGCAAATAAGCAACCTTTTCAGTATTGACTTGTTAAGACTTACAGTGGCCTTCTCTAAATCCTAACTTTTTGGGAAAACATGTTGAGCAATGAATGGAAAGTAAAAACACTACTTCTTAGCAACCCTTTTTAGACATAAAAGGCTAACTATCCATAACCGGGCTAGAGACGGGAATTTAGAAAGACATATTGAAGAAAATACAGCAAGTAAAATGGTTGAATGTGGAATGCATGTGTGAAAAACAAAAGTTAACTAATGGAGAGTTTTTATCGGGATTGAGAGCTTCGCCCTTCTCTTTCAAGCAAGGGAGAGTGTCACGTGCTCTTTCCTCCAAAAACACAACTCTCTTAACTGAAAATAAAGTAAAGGCAAAGAGAGAATAAGCAAAGTGCTAGATTTTTATATATTTGAATAAGTAGAAAAATGACTAAGTACAAATGGAAACAAAACAAGCTCAATAAAAAAAATGTAAAGTGCTCGGGATTTAAAAACCAAAAGTAACTAATGAAAGCAACTCAAAAGTACTTAGAAAGCAACAAAGAAACACTAAAAATGATCAAGAGAAGGAAGCAAGGCTTGATGATTTTGGTGGAGAAGTTGCTGGAATTTATAGCTGTGCAGAATTGGTTAGGTAGGTCCTAAAACGATGGTGAATCACCCATTTCCAACTCTTTTGACTGACCAAATCGTGCTCAAACTGATAGTGGAACACTTCTTCTACACGTATGCATCGGTTGGAACCACCAAAACGCATTGGAAGACGCGTTTCATTAAGGGCAAAGTTGGAAGAAAAACAGTTTTTCTACAGGCTTCCCAGGCGCCTGGCGCCTCCCATGATGCTTTTTTCGTCTTTTTGCTTCTTTTGATTAATTTGCACTCCCAAATGGTCCTAAAATGTCATAAATACAATATAAGCCAACCACAAACCATAATATATGAATTTTGCATGAATTGGAACTCAAACGATCGAGAAAAATCTGAAACAAAGCTGAAACATTGTAAAAACATCATCTAAAACCTTCTTTTTACGCATGTAAACAAGCGTAATCACACCCCCAAACTTAACTTTTTGCTTGTCCTCAAGCAAAACTTAGCAACTTTAATCAGCTTTCTAACACATGGACAAGGAAAAGCAAAAGCAACCGAGATGTTCAATCATAAATTGTCTCAGGGAAAAGATGTCAAAGCCTACCATTCTATTGCCTTTGTAAACTTAGTCACTATAAACCAAGTTTGAAATGATAAAAACTTTTTCTTTCAAAATCTTTTTTCTCTTTCAAAAACAGAAAACGTTTTCAAATACCCCTAAGGAATCTGCACACTCCCTCCTTACACTAAGACTTTTACATCTGACAGACCGGCTACTAGCCCCTGAGGTTTCCACACACTAACATCGGTTTCAACCACAGCTACTCGTAGAAAGACTTTGAACTAACAGCTAGGTCATAAAACGACGACAATGAGAAACACGAAGTCACTTATCACCATCTTTACTGCTATTTTCAAAGTCAACACCCAACCTAAAACTAAATGGGTGTCTACAGTAGGACTCGGGAATCATAAATACATTTTCTTTAACTCTCATTGTTTTTACCGCTCTTTTCTTTCTAACACAAGTCTTTTCCCCACTCTTATTTTCTTTGACAAAGACTCTTTTTTACTCTTTTGCAAAATTTTTTTTTTTTTTCTCTTTTTTTTTCTTTTCAACACTTTCTTTTTGTAATAGCATTTGTTTTTCCAACTGACTCTTTTTCAAAAGAAAATAGCGTGATTTTTCAAATATAAATAACACTTTATCTTTCTGAAACAACGACTCACACAACGACTGTCCCCCCCAAACTTAAGAGAGACAGTGTCCTCACTGGGAAAAGACTTTTGCATTGGATGAAAAAGGCTTAACAGTAAAAAGGACAAGGACTTCCTATATAGGGGCAAAGAAAAAGCTTAAAGTCTGTAAAGATCAAAAAAACATAAAAGAAAATGAGTTTATCACATAAACAAAGGAAATAGCTCAAAGCTTAGTCAGGCATAGAACAGAAAACTCAACCATCTCTTACAATCATCATCGACATGAAATCACATGCACAGCACAGATGCTTCAAAATAGGCATGTGAAAAGCTAAACTAAGGTTAAGTGAAGGCATACTTTAAGTGATCAGAAGATAAATGATACTAATTTATTCATGCTTCAACTGAGCTCGAAACATAATCAATACAAAAAAAACATGCGTAGTAATGCTAGAATATGCAAACTACGTCATTAACCAAAAGAAGAAAACACAAAAAATAGCAAAGAAGGAACCTCCCCTTCATGAAGTCGGAGGTTGTGGACTAGGATCAGTGTCAGTGCTGGGAGATGGATGACCAAGGATAGCAGCTAGCGCTGGAGGCCATGAAGGTAAAACCGCAAAATCCAATGAAGCCCTTAAGTTGTAGATATGTTGCACGACTTCTCGAACCTGATCTCGCAGCTGGTGGTTCTCCTCTCGAAGACGACGGATCTCCGATGTAGGAGACATCCCAGTACCTTCCCTTCTTTGTAACGCATGGGCGATAATACGCCGAATATTCTTCTCTTCCACAATTGGGGCATCTCTCTTAATTTGATCCTCAGGGAGCTGTACACCTTGTCGCAAGCATAAAGAAGTGACCAAACGTGGGTGATAAAGCTTACCACGTGTCCGGTGGGCACACTCATGGATACTGGTATTGATCAATTCTCCATAATTCACATCTATGCCCTTTAGCATGGCATAAACCAGCAATGCCCTATCCTGAGTGACATGTTCATCATGCTCCGTTGGCAGAATTCTGTTTTTGACTATGTATAACCATCCTGCAGCAGCTAGGGAAACATCCTCGGGTTTTAGTCGTACCTTGCCATGAGTAGTCAAATCCCAAGTGGCAGAGGGCTTCCCAACACATTCTAGAGCCTCATCAAGCTGTTCCAGAGTCGGAGTCACTAACATCTTATTGCCCACAGCATCTCTGATATTCTCAATGTTGAAGGTGTAGTTGATCTGAGTGGCATCAAACCGTATTTCCTTCCCGCGCACTATGGCTATATGTGACTGGGGATGGACTGCAGCATAGAATTCTCTGACTAACTCCAAAGCCTCACATTGTATGGGCTGAATGAGTGGTCTCCATTCTTTGTCTCTGGCGGTCTCCCTCCAATCATCAGGCACATCTCCTAGGGTGAGATCAAATCCCAATTCTGTCATAATCTTACGGGATTTCATTAATGAAGTTCGAGTGGCTAAATTTGCTGCGTTCCATTTCGTCTCGACCTCCTCTCCCTCAGACAAGTCCAGTTCAATTGTATCAACTGGCCCAGGTGCCACTACCTTCTTCTTAGCTTCAGCTGCTTTAGCTTTCGCAGCTCTCGTTTTAGGTTCATTCACGGGCACTGTTGGCTTCTTAGCCTGAACTGCACGTCGTTTTGAACTCTTTTTCTCCCGCCTCTTGTATTGAAACATTTCCCTTATCGTCTGCGTGTCCTCAGGATCTTCTTCGCTGGTAGGTTCTTGAGTACTATTCTCCCCAACCTTGGATCTACCTGTATCACACCCAAGCGGGTTAACTGTATTAGAAGGAATAGTGTGAGCATCCCTTACCCCTGGTAGAGTGGCCATCGGTGTGACATACTCATCCATTGCCACTGGAGTAGATCCAGTTGCCCCAGTAGGCAACTCTTGGTGACTACAAAATGCTCCTTCTGCAGGTGTATCCAATGGGGAAGGTTCCTGAGTATCTGTTCTCACCACTTCGTTCTCGGTATCCTCTGTTTCTGGCATATTTGAACAATGTCCTCGTGAAACCAGTAGAAAATCATCATTACCATCTTCCGGTGTAATAATCAATGGAGATGAATAAAACTGCTCCTCGTCCCTGTTCTCCATAGATGAATCCTTAGGCGTCAGACGCCTACTACTCCCATCTTCCTCAATTTCTGGGTCTATCATCACCTCCTTGCCCTTCCTCTTTTGCCCTATCGAAACCCCGGGCTCTAGCCTATGGCTGTGGCTCTTCTCTTGCTCTCCTCCATGCTCATCTCCTGCATCCATTGGCATATTGGTTGGGGTTGGCATCCTAGGAGGCTCTAAGGGTTTTAGTTGTCCCATGTTGAAAGTACTCGATATGTTAGGGTTCAATTGGGGTGCTTGAGGTCCTCTTTCTAGGAATGGAAGTTGAGCTGGTGGGGGAACCCTAGGTGAAAGCATCCCATAATTGGTTGGAGGTACCCAATGACCCATTCCATAATAAGGTGGAAGGTTAGGAAATAGAGTAGATAAGTTTGGCATTCCATAGGGATGAACACTAGCTGGAATTTGCATTTGGGACAAGGGAAAATGATAGGAAGGAACCGGGTTAAACATAAACGGTTGGTACATACCCGGATTGATCATTGGAGGAAGTTGTTGAGGATTTTCAGCCCTAAACTCACTGTTTTGAGGTATATTAAAGGTGGGTAGTTGCTGAAAATTAACATAACCATGTGGGCTCAATATAGGATGTTGTGTAGGAGCTTGGGATGGAGGACATTCAAATGTTTGAAGCGGGTTTCCTCCCCTAACAGCAGCTAGCCTAGAATCTGAACCCATGTGGTGTTGGAAGTTCTCCAATGGTGGAAAAGGAATGCTTGTGGCATTTGGAGCTTGAGTGGAAGAGGTAGGAAGTGAAGTATGTTGAGAAGAGGAAGCCATAGATGTAAGCAAATGCTGGAAATTTCTTCTTCTCTTTGGTGGTGGCTGAAAATCGAAAACAAGGGTGATGAAGGGAGTGGGTTTTTGCCGAAAAAACAAAGGGAAGAAGAGAGTTGTGTGGGTTTTGGTGGAGTTGTAAAGCTTAGGCAATGGGTCTATTTAAAGCTTTCCCCAAACTAAATCCTAAATGGAAAGGGATTGACATTTAAGTTCAACTAAGTTTCCTAAATCTAAAAGGAAAAGAAAACAAATTTGAATACAAAATAGGATTAGGGAAACAAAATTTGAGTTTGAAGAGAAGTTCTTAAAGCTAAATCATAGAGGATTAATGTTTGACCAAAAATAAAGCCCATGCTATCGAAAATTAAAACCCAAACCGTGAAGGAAAACGAAATTCGAACTGCTGGAAAACAGGGCAGGCGCCAGGCGCCTGCGTGATTTATTTTCGCAAAGGGCAGGCGCCAAGCGCCTGCGTAAAATTTTTTTCAATGTTTTTTTTTTTTTTTTTCATTCTTTCTTTTTTTTTTCAACGTTTTCAAAAACATTCTCTTAATAAGAAAAACTTTATAATGAAACAAAGAGAAAATACAAGATTCAAAGACTTCCTTCCTTTACTTTTGTTCTTTCAAAAACGGATAAGAAGGAAAAAACATTTTTCGCAAACATTTATTGACCTGAAAGTTGAATAGAGGTTTTTCTACCATGTCAGAGAAGATGGCCATCATACACCTCTGAAAAGTCGCGGGTGCATTGCATAGTCCAAAGGGCATTCGCCTCAAAGCGAACGTACCATACGGACACGTAAATGTTGTCTTCTCCTGGTCTTCTGGAGCAATAGTAATTTGATTATAACCCGAATATCCATCTAAAAAACAATAGAAATCCTTACCTGCCAGACGGTCGAGCATCTGGTCAATAAACGGGAGAGGAAAATGGTCTTTCTTTGTTACCTTGTTGAGTTTGCGATAATCAATGCAAACTCTCCACCCGCTCACAGTTCGGGTTAAGATGAGCTCATTCTCCTCGTTGGCCACCACGGTTATACCCCCTTTCTTTGGTACACACTGTACTGGGCTTACCCAGCTGCTATCGGATATTGGGTATATAACACCGGCGTCAGGCCATTTAAGAATTTCTTTCCTTACAACCTCTTTCATCTTCGGGTTCAACCGCCTTTGACTCTCAATAGAGTTCTTAGCATCTTCTTCCAATAGAATTTTGTGCATGCAAAAGGCCGGGCTTATCCCTCGGATATCTGCTATCGTCCATCCAATGGCCTTTTTGTGCTTCTCCAAAATCTGCAATAAAGAATATTCATTAGTAGGTGATAAATTGGAAGCTATAATAACTGGTAAAGTGTCGTTATCCCCTAGATACGCATATTTCAAATGCGACGGCAATGGCTTCTGCTCCAACGTGGGTGGTTCCACTATGGACGGAAGTAACGACTTGCATTCTTCTTTTTGTATTTTTTCAATAGGATTAGCCACATCTTCTGGTCCTTCTGCTATCTTATCAAGCTCTTCTTCAATCTCTGTAACTAACGAGTCATAAAACTCATCAAACATAATAGGATTCAAGCTATTTATAGCAGAGCACTCTTCAAAGTCTCCTGGTAATTTCATGGCATCTAGAACGTTAAATTTAACTTCTTCATTATTTACCCTCATTGTAATTTCTCCCTTCCTTACATTAAAAACTGTATCCCCAGTGGCTAGAAATGGTCTTCCCAAAATAATGGGAACGTCTAAGTCCGCCTCGCAATCTAGAATGATAAAGTCCGCAGGGAAAATGAATTTGTCCACCTGGACTAAAACATCTTCTATCTTTCCCTCAGGTCTTATGATAGATCTATCTGCTAGTTGGAGGGTAACCGTAGTAGGTCTAGCTTCTCCTATGCCTAAAGATTTGAAAACTGATAATGGCATAAGATTAATGCTAGCGCCTAGATCACATAATGCCCTACCTAAGTTTTTTCCTCCTATGGAACATGGAATGGTAAAACTGCCAGGATCATTACATTTCATGGGTAGCGGGCTGCCTACAGCTTCACTACTACATTTTGTCATGGCTACCAGTTCATGCTCGCCTATTTTTTTCTTCCTAGAAACTATATCTTTCAAAAACTTAGCATAATTTGGCATCTGTTCTAGAGCATCTACTAATGGTATATTTATATGCAGTTGTTTTAAAATATCTAAAAATTTTCTAAACTGGGAATCATTATTTTTCTTAACTAATCTTTGTGGAAACGGGGGAATAGGAGTAAAAGAAGGCTGTACCTGTGGAGGAACACTCGGGGTGTCCTCATTACCTTTTCTAATATTTTCTTTTTCTTGTGTTGTTGGATTTTCTGGTATCTTTACAATTGGTTCAGTGGACGGAATCTGTACATCTGTTGTTGGCATTGTTGGTCCATCATATGCCAGTCCACTCCTGAGGGTGACAGCTTTGCACTGTTCTTTCCCTTCTCGTTTTGGTAATTCAGTATGGCCGGGAAAAGAACCTTGTGGTCTATTCTTCAATTCATTGGCGACCTGTCCCAATTGGGTCTCGAAATTCCTCGTTGATGCCGCTTGGGATTGTATCACTGCGTCGGTTCGGGCCATGTACTCCTTCATCATATTCTCAAGATTTGAGTTGTTATTTTGAACTGGTGGAGTCTGTGTTCTCTGATTGTACTGTTGTTGCGGTGGTGGGATGTATTGTTGTGTAGGTGGAACATAGGGCTGCTTGTTCTGCTGGCTCTGCCCTTGATTAAAACCGCTCGAACCTCCTTGACCTCCCCATGAGAAATTAGGGTGGTGCCTCCAACCTGGGTTGTAGGTGTTCGAATATGGGTTAAAGTTCCTATTGTTCCCATGTCCTACATAAAAAACAGAAGCAGGGTTATGTGGACAATTATCATAGATATGGTTTTCACTGCAAAATGAACAAATGAGATCGTTGACTTGGCAAACAGGGGCAGGAGTGCAATAATCCGACTGCACAGGTTGTATCGGCGTGGCTAATGGATTTTTTATTCCCAATGCCATCTCTTTCAACCTCTGGTTCATTGTAACCATCTCTTTTTGCATCGAGGTCGCAATGTCCAGAGCCAAAACTCCAGCTGGATCTTGCTTCTTTGGTGCTGCCCTAAATCTTTGCGAACACCATAGTTCGTTGTGTGAAGCTAAGTCATTTAGGATGTCAACTATCTCGTTGAATGTCTTCTTTGTAAAGGCTCCGTTGGCAGCATTGTTTAGCATCATCTTAGTAGGATGATCTAAGCCTCTAAAGAAATGTTCTATCTGGATGCATGCCGGTAAGCCATGGTTCGGACATTTCCTAATTAGTTCTTTAAATCTCTCCCACGCCTCGTGAACAGGTTCACGATCATACTGTCTAAAGGAGATGATCTCCTCTCTGATATCAGCGTGGCGAGTAGGTGGGAAGAATTTTGTTAAGAACTTCTCCACTAACGACCCCCATGTGGTGATGGATCCCGGTGGAAATGCATTGAGCCATGCTCTAGCTTGGTCCTTCAAAGAAAATGGAAAAAGTGTTAGTCTCAGAGCATCGTCTGTTATACCAGGTAATCGAAATGCATTTGCAATTTGAATGAATGATTTCAGATGATCATGTGGATCCTCATGTTCCTGCCCTCCAAAATGTCCAATTGTCTGCAACATTTGGAACATCATTGGTTTAAGCTCAAAGTTTGCGTGGGCTGGAATAGGGTTGACTATCCCTGAATCAAAGTTCTGAAAAGCCGTGGCGGCATATTCTTGCATTGCCACGTCTCTGTTGTCCGTCATCTGGATATGGTTGAATTCATCATTTCTCGCATGATCCCTCATATTACCGTTAACAGCAGGTGGATCAACCGGATCACGAGGTGGAATATCTGCCATTGATGTGCTCGTACTCTCTACCTCACTTTCAGGACTGATTTCACCTTCTCTCTCTTTTTGCTTTTCTAGTTGTTTTCGAAGTCTTTGCTCCTTTCGAGTTTTTCGAAGGGTCCGCTCAATCTCAGGGTCAAGGGGTAGAAGAAAAGATCTTGTGCTCATGCACTTTAACTTACCCTTGTGAGATAAACGACCAAAAATATAGAACAAAAACGGTGGATGGAAATTACACCCAACAACAATTCACAAAAATAAAAACTAAAAGAATTTGAAAAAATTTTAAAACTAAAGTCCCCGGCAACAGCGCCAAAAACTTGACTGGGTGTTTATGCTGAACGCACGCACTAAGCGTGGTAACAATTATATAGATGCAAGCGCACACCTGTCAGAGTAATATAAAATGGATGGAGTATCCAAGTATCGATCCTCAAGGACTTCTAAATAATTTCCAAACTCTAAAGTTTTAAAGAATAGTGAATGTTGAAATGAGTGATTCTTGTAAAATGGGAAGTGGTAACAAATAATGGTTTGGATTTGGGATTTGGACATAGAATGATAAAACCTAGCCCGATTTACTTCAAGTTAGCCAACAAGGAATCAAGGACACGCTAAGGATAATATGCATTTTACTTTAGAAACTAACGACTACGCTTTTCACTTTACTTATGTCTAAGCAAGTTCAAAGTCCTAAGACATTCCCTAATATGTCTATTATGAGATATATCTTAGTTTTAGGATGGAAATAGTCGCAACCTCGGGTTAAGATCCTATGTCTAGGCTACTTAAGCGGAACCCTTATGTCTAAGGCGCTCCTCTCCTCGGTTTAATCACTCAACAATGCAAATAAGCAACCTTTTCAGTATTGACTTGTTAAGACTTACAGTGGCCTTCTCTAAATCCTAACTTTTTGGGAAAACATGTTGAGCAATGAATGGAAAGTAAAAACACTACTTCTTAGCAACCCTTTTTAGACATAAAAGGCTAACTATCCATAACCGGGCTAGAGACGGGAATTTAGAAAGACATATTGAAGAAAATACAGCAAGTAAAATGGTTGAATGTGGAATGCATGTGTGAAAAACAGCATCTAAAACCTTCTTTTTACGCATGTAAACAAGCGTAATCACTAATGTTGATGGTACAACCTACCTGGAAAAGGCATTTAGGCCTTTCGTAGGGGCTCGGCAACTCATCGAGCGGGTCCGATTTTGGCCTGTCAAATCTCAGCACAGCATCAGCACGTGCCTTAGCTATCTTCACTAGGTGAGCACTTTCTAGCTTCAAGTATTTGACATAGCATCTTTCCCCAATGTTGGTTTCTGTCTTTCGTAGGTTTCAATCGTCTAGTGGTATTTTCGGGTCGAGTTGCTAATGAAATTAATCACCTCCGTTGCCACTATTCTCCTCGGGAAGAGTTGAATCAGGGTCTTTCTTCCTTGAACCAAGCCAACAGTCTTCTGGCGAGTACCCAACGTGAGTTGGAAACGGAGAAGAGAAAATCTCGAGATGAGCTGGCCAACCTGCAGAAGAGGCTTGACGAGGCCAATGCCCGGCTCTCTAATTTTGAATTCTTGGCCAGGGAATTCAGAAAAACTCAAGAGTATGTCGATCTGCAAAATTTTGCCATGGAATGCAGCGTTTCCTGGTCCCTTCACCAAGTTTCTAACAAGCACCCTTATATTGACTTCTCCTTCCTCTCGGAGCATTTTATAGTTGAGCGTGATGCTCCTGACGAAATGGATGACGATTATGACGAGTAGTAGGGTAGCCTGAGAGGGCAGCAGGTTGTTTCGCCTGTGTTTAGCATTTTTACGAATTTACAGTGTTGCTTTGTCACTGTCTTCACTTGTATTTCTTTTTAGAATTATCAATTAACCCTCTGTTACCAACAATTATTGGCCTACGGCTCTAACCATGATGGAGCTGACTTTGTTGCCTTTATTTTCATAGGTTTCTAACCCTTTGGCTATAGCCAATGGTTTTATACCCGCTGTCGTTTGGCCTTTACTCCATATTATGATTTAACCGTGCTAGGTTAATCGACCCGCTTCTAGTTTGGCCGTGTTGAGATTGCTTAATTGTTCTTTCCAAATTTGTTGATTAATGTAGATTCGTGCCTAGCACCTTAAGTAACAGAATAGAAGAAAGTCGAATCTGGCAACGGGCCTAGCCCCTTGGTCAGTACTGGGCAGGGGTCGGATCCGAGCCCTGCTCGGCTTGGGCTGGTTTTACCAACTTGCGTCGTCGAGTCTTCTGATCATGACCTGTCATTTATCTTATAACCATGTTGCCCCCTACTCTCAAGGTAGTGTATTGTCGATATTTGCTCCTTGAGAGTATGTCTGTAGATGAGGCAAGATGCTTTTATCAAAGTAGCTTGGCATCTCGTTTTGGATATAGAAAACAGAGCTTAAATCCATCACCCTTGAAGCGAAAGAGGAAAGGAAAATCAACGGCCACCTATTATCGTTTGAATCTCTCGAGCAGGTGACTTGCTATTGTTCTCGCCGTTTTGTGACCCTTTAAGGTCCTCTACATCCTCTCTGAGGTACCCCCTCCAGATGAGCCCTTCCACCTGAGCTTTTCCTCGTTGAATCGAGCCACGTAGTCGTGTAGGTTTTCTGTCGCCCTTTGTTTAATAGTTAGATGATAAGCCACAGGTCGGCTCTGACTTCGTCCCCTACAAACTAGGTTACGAATGCCCTAGCCAGGCTTTTGAAGCTCGAGATTGAACCTTGTTTTAATTGTCAAAACCATATTTTGGCTGACCCGTTCAATGTGGTAGAGAATATCTGGCATCTAACCACCTCGGACACCCCGTAGATATTCATCCACTCTCGATAAGCATCTAGATGGTCCACTAGGTCGGCTGTCCCATCGAACTGTTTCACCGTGGTTAACTTGAATTTTGGAGGGACCTTCTCCTTCATGATCTCCTCCATAAATGGTGAGTCAGCCTGATCCAGTAGTTCTTCAAGGTCGAACCCCTTCTCCTTTTGATTTTGTTGCTTCTCCGACAACTCTGGTCGATCTGTGAGCTCCATCGGCTCAGAGTGTTGGTTATCCTGGTTGTTCTTGCCCCCATTAGGTATCGGGCATTTTTGCTATTTTTTGCTCTTTTGGGAGTCGAAAATTCGGGTTCGTCGCTTGGTGTTTCCACCTATCCTCAGCTTGCTCCCTGTACTTCCTGCACTGTTTATTGACTCCTTAGTCTCGCTTTGTGCTGGGCCCTTCCCTTTCCTTGGGTCTCTGACAAGGGGTACCTCATCGGGCTCTTGTGGCTCGAATTGTTGAAGGACTTGGGTCATGCGTTGTAACATGCCCTCTACCTTGTCTTCCAGGTTCGCGAACTGCTTTTGGAGTGGCTCAAGGGTCGTTATTGCATGCGCCTCGGGCAACCCTTCCTGATATTCCGAGTTCGATTGGCTGGTTCCATCCTTGGGTCCTGACTGGGTGTTTATGCTGAACGCACGCACTAAGCGTGGTAACAATTATATAGATGCAAGCGCACACCTGTCAGAGTAATATAAAATGGATGGAGTATCCAAGTATCGATCCTCAAGGACTTCTAAATAATTTCCAAACTCTAAAGTTTTAAAGAATAGTGAATGTTGAAATGAGTGATTCTTGTAAAATGGGAAGTGGTCACAAATAATGGTTTGGATTTGGGATTTGGACTTAGAATGATAAAACCTAGCCCGAATTACTTCAAGTTAGCCATCAAAGAATCAAGGACATGCTAAGGATAATATGCATTTTACTTTAGAAACTAACGACTACGCTTCTCACTTTACTTATGTCTAAGCAAGTTCAAAGTCCTAAGACATTCCCTAATATGTCTATTATGAGATATATCTTAGTTTTAGGATGGAAATAGTCGCAACCTCGGGTTAAGGTCCTATGTCTAGGCTACTTAAGCGGAACCCTTATGTCTAAGGCGCTCCTCTCCTCGGTTTAACCACTCAACAATGCAAATAAGCAACCTTTTCAGTATTGACTTGTTAAGACTTACAGTGGCCTTCTCTAAATCCTAACTTTTTGGGAAAACATGTTGAGCAATGAATGGAAAGCAAAAACACTACTTCTTAGCAACCTTTTTTAGACATAAAAGGCTAACTATCCATAACCGGGCTAGAGACGGGAATTTAGAAAGACATATTGAAGAAAATACAGCAAGTAAAATGGTTGAATGTGGAATGCATGTGTGAAAAACAAAAGTTAACTAACGGAGAGTTTTTATCGGGATTGAGAGCTTCGCCCTTCTCTTTCAAGCAAGGGGGAGTGTCACGTGCTCTTTCCTCCAAAAACACAACTCTCTTAACTAAAAATAAAGTAAAGGCAAAGGGAAGATAAGCAAAGTGCTGGATTTTTATATATTTAAATAAGTAGAAAATGACTAAGTACAAATGGAAACAAAACAAGCTCAATAAAGGAATGTAAAGTGCTCGGGATTTAAAAACCAAAAGCAACTAATGAAAGCAACTCAAAAGTACTTAGAAAGCAACAAAGAAACACTAAAAATGATCAAGAGAAGGAAGCAAGGCTTGATGATTTTGGTGGAGAAGTTGCTGGAATTTATAGCTGTGCAGAATTGGTTAGGTAGGTTCTAAAACGATGGTGAATCACCCATTTTCAACTCTTTTGACTGACCAAATCGTGCTCAAACTGATAGTGGAACACTTCTTCTACACGTATGCATCGGTTGGAACCACCAAAACGCATTGGAAGACGCGTTTCATTAAGGGCAAAGTTGGAAGAAAACCAGTTTTTCTGCAGGCTTCCCAGGCGCCTGGCGCCTCCCATGTAGGTTTTTCCGTCTTTTTGCTTCTTTTGATTAATTTGCACTCCCAAATGGTCCTAAAATGTCATAAATACAATATAAGCCAATCACAAACCATAATATATGAATTTTGCATGAATTGGAACTCAAACGATCGAGAAAAATCCGAAACAAAGCTGAAACATTGTAAAAACAGCATCTAAAACCTTCTTTTTACGCATGTAAACAAGCGTAATCACACCCCCAAACTTAACTTTTTGCTTGTCCTCAAGCAAAACTTAGCAACTTTAATCAGCTTTCTAACACATGGACAAGGAAAAGCAAAAGCAACCGAGATGTTCAATCATAAATTGTCTCAGGGAAAAGATGTCAAAGCCTACCATTCTATTGCCTTTGTACACTTAGTCACTATAAACCAAGTTTGAAATGATAAAAACTTTTTCTTTCAAAATCTTTTTTCTCTTTCAAAAACAGAAAACGTTTTCAAATACCCCTAAGGAATCTGCACACTCCCTCCTTACACTAAGACTTTTACATCTGAAAGACCGGCTACTAGCCCCTGAGGTTTTCACACACTAACATCGGTTCCAACCACAACTACTCGTAGAAAGACTCTGAACTAACAGCTAGGTCATAAAACGACGACAATGAGAAACACGAAGTCACTTATCACCATCTTTACTGCTATTTTCAAAGTCAACACCCAACCTAAAACTAAATGGGTGTCTACAGTAGGACTCGGGAATCATAAATACATTTTCTTTAACTCTCAATGTTTTTACCACTCTTTTCTTTCTAACACAAGTCTTTTCCCCACTCTTATTTTCTCTCAACAAGACTCTTTTTACTCTTTTGCAACTTTTTTTTCTTTCTTTCTTTCGTTTTTATTTTTTTAGCTAAGTGCTTTTTCAACATTTTCTTTCTTTCCAATTGACTCTTTTTCAAAAGAAAATAGCATGATTTTTTAAATATAAATAACACCTTATCTTTCTGAAAAAACGACTGACACAACGACTGTCCCCCCCAAACTTAAGAGAGACAGTGTCCTCACTGGGAAAAGACTTTTGCATCGGATGAAAAAGGCTTAACAGTAAAAAGGACAAGGACTTCCTATATAGGGGCAAAGAAAAAGCTTAAAGTTTGTAAAGATCAAAAAGACATAAAAGAAAATGAGTTTATCACATAAACAAAGGAAATAGCTCAAAGCTTAGTCAGGCATAGAACCGAAAACTCAACAATCTCTTATAATCATCATCGACATGAAATCACATGCACAGCACAGATGCTTCAAAATAGGCATGTGAAAAGCTAAACTAAGGTTAAGTGAAGGCATACTTTAAGTGATCAGAAGATAAACGATACTAATTTATTCATGCTTCAACTGAGCTCGAAACATAATCAATACAAAAAAAACATGCGTAGTAATGCTAGAATATGCAACTACGTCATTAGCCAAAAGAATAAAACACAAAAAATAGCAAAGAAGGAACCTCCCCTTCATGAAGTCGGAGGTTGTGGATTAGGATCAGTGTCAGTACTGGGAGATGGATGACCAAGGATAGCAGCTAATGCTGGAGGCCATGAAGGTAAAACCGCAAAATCCAATGAAGTCCGTAAGTTGTAGATATGTTGCACGACTTCTCGAACCTGAGAGTTTTCGAAATGCTGGAAAAACAGGGCAGGCGCCAGGCGCCTGCGTAATTTATTTTCGCAAAGGGCAGGCGCCAGGCGCCTGCGTAATTCTTTTTTTTTTTTCAACGTTTCTTTTTTTCTTTTTTTTTTCAACGTTTTCAAAAACATTCTCTTAATAAGAAAAACTTTATAATGAAACAAAGAGAAAATACAAGATACAAAGACTTCCTTCCTTTACTTTTGTTCTTTAAAAAACGGATAAGAAGGAAAAAAACATTTTTCGCAAAAATTTATTGACCTGAAAGTTGAATAGAGGTTTTT
Organism: Momordica charantia; assembly: GCF_013281855.1. Lineage (NCBI taxonomy): Eukaryota > Viridiplantae > Streptophyta > Magnoliopsida > Cucurbitales > Cucurbitaceae > Momordica > Momordica charantia. The sequence goes on from NW_028275162.1 coordinate 13,718,558, forward strand.
CCTCTATCCACTGGTTCTCCAAAATACGGCTTAAGTCTCTGCCCATTTACTTTAAAAACATTTCCCTTAGAGTCAACTAGATCCATTGCCCCATATGGGTAGACTTTAAAAATTTGAAAGGGACCAGACCATCTAGACTTAAGTTTTCCAGGGAAAAGTTTCAACCTAAAGTTGAATAACAGAACCAGATCACCTTCTTGAAGATTGTTCGGCCGAAGACGCCTATCATGCCACTGTTTAGTTTTTTCCTTAAACAACTTAGCATTCTCATAAGAAAAGTGCCTGTGTTCTTCTAATTCCAACAATTGTAACTTCCTCGCTTCACCTGCAGCCAACAAATCAAAATTTAATTTCTTAGTAGCCCAAAATGCTTTATATTCTAGCTCAAGAGGCAAATGACATGCTTTTCCAAAAACTAGCTTATAGGGGGACATGCCGAGGGGAGTCTTAAATGCTGTCCTATATGCCCAAAGTGAATCATCAAGCTTAAAAGACCAATCCCTACGGTTAAGATTTACAGTTTTTTCTAAAATGTTTTTTATCTCCCTATTAGATATTTCGGCTAACCCATTCGACTGAGGATGATATGCTGTTGCAACCCTATGACGCACATTGTATTTAGTCAGCAACTTTTGCATAGACCTATTCACAAAATGAGCCCCCCCATCGCTTATCAGACAACGTGGGGTTCCATAACGCGTAAAAATGTGCTTTTGCAGAAAACGAATGACAACTTTGGAATCATTGGTAGCAGTTGCAATGGCTTCTATCCATTTCGAAACATAATCTACTGCTAACAATATATAAAGCTTACCATTAGAAGATGGAAATGGACCCATAAAATCTATACCCCACACATCAAATATTTCAATCTCCAGGATCGGGGTTTGAGGCATTTCGTGGCGTTTAGATATATTACCTGTCCGTTGGCATTTGTCACAAACCTGGGCAAACTTATGTGCATCTTTGAACAGAGTGGGCCAAAAGAACCCACTTTGCAAAACTTTGGCTGCGGTTTTGTGTCCTGCAAAATGTCCTCCATATGGAGACATATGACAAGCGTCTAATATCGCCTCGTGCTCTTCTTCTGCGACACACCTGCGTAAGATATTGTCAGGTCCTAGCTTATATAAAAAAGGCTCATCCCAACGATAAAATCGAACTTCATTTAGAAATTTCTTTACCTGTTGCTTGTTGAACTCATAAGGAACTATTTGACTTACCGAATAATTTGCTATATCGGCATACCACGGAACTGAATCAACTCGCAAGAGTTGCTCGTCAATAAACTGTTCACGTATAACAGTTCCATCATCACAGAGCGGGCATTCCAATCTAGACAGGTGATCAGCAACTTGGTTTTCAGTACCCTTCCTGTCCCTAACTTCAATATCAAACTCTTGAAGTAACAAAATCCACCGTATCAAACGTGGTTTAGCATCTTTTTTAGCAAATAAATATTTTAAAGCAGAATGGTCAGTAAAAACAATGACTTTTGTGCCTATCAAGTAAGACCTAAACTTATCAAAGGCGAACACAACTGCTAACAGTTCCTTTTCAGTAGTAGTGTAATTGAGTTGTGCACCGGTCAGAGTCTTACTAGCATAATACACAGGATGCAAGATCTTGTTTTTACGTTGTCCTAACATAGCTCCTATTGCATAATCACTGGCATCACACATGAGCTCAAAAGGTAAATCCCAATTAGGTTCGATAATTATAGGGGCTGAACTTAGAGCAACTTTCAACATTTCAAATGATTTTAAACAGTCATCATCAAAAACAAATGGTCTATCATGTTCTAACAATTGACACAAGGGTTTAGAAATTTTAGCAAAGTCTTTTATAAAGCGGCGGTAAAATCCCCCATGCCCTAAAAAACTTCTAATCCCTTTGACATTTGTAGGAGGAGGTAGCTTTGAAATGATGTCTATCTTAGCGTGGTCTACCTCTATTCCTTGCTTGGAAATTTTGTGACCCAAAACAATACCCTCTTGTACCATGAAATGACACTTCTCCCAATTTAGGACTAGGTTTGTTTGTTCACATCTCTCCAATACTCTCTCCAAATTAACTAAACAAGCGTCGAAAGAATTTCCAAAAACAGAAAAGTCATCCATAAAAACTTCTAGAATATTTTCTACCATGTCAGAGAAGATGGCCATCATACACCTCTGAAAAGTCGCGGGTGCATTGCATAGTCCAAAGGGCATTCGCCTCAAAGCGAACGTACCATACGGACACGTAAATGTTGTCTTCTCCTGGTCTTCTGGAGCAATAGTAATTTGATTATAACCCGAATATCCATCTAAAAAACAATAGAAATCCTTACCTGCCAGACGGTCGAGCATCTGGTCAATAAACGGGAGAGGAAAATGGTCTTTCTTTGTTACCTTGTTGAGTTTGCGATAATCAATGCAAACTCTCCACCCGCTCACAGTTCGGGTTGAGATGAGCTCATTCGCCTCGTTGGCCACCACGGTTATACCCCCTTTCTTTGGTACACACTGTACTGGGCTTACCCAGCTGCTGTCGGATATTGGGTATATAACACCGGCGTCAAGCCATTTAAGAATTTCTTTCCTTACAACCTCTTTCATCTTCGGGTTCAACCGCCTTTGACTCTCAATAGAGTTCTTAACATCTTCTTCCAATAGAATTTTGTGCATGCAAAAGGCCGGGCTTATCCCTCGGATATCTGCTATCGTCCATCCAATGGCCTTTTTGTGCTTCTCCAAAATCTGCAATAAAGAATATTCATTAGTAGGTGATAAATTGGAAGCTATAATAACTGGTAAAGTGTCGTTATCCCCTAGATACGCATATTTCAAATGCGACGGCAATGGCTTCTGCTCCAACGTGGGTGGTTCCACTATGGACGGAAGTAACGACTTGCATTCTTCTTTTTGTATTTTTTCAATAGGATTAGCCACATCTTCTGGTCCTTCTGCTATCTTATCAAGATCTTCTTCAATCTCTATAACTAATAAGTCATAAAACTCATCAAACATAACAGGATTCAAGCTATTTATAGCAGAGCACTCTTCAAAGTCTCCTGGTAATTTCATGGCGTCTAGAACGTTAAATTTAACTTCTTCATTACTTACCCTCATTGTAATTTCTCCCTTCTGATTACGCTTGTTTACATGCGTAAAAAGAAGGTTTTAGATACTGTTTTTACAATGTTTCAGCTTTGTTTCGGATTTTTCTCGGTCTTTTGAGTTCCAATTCATGCAAAATTCATATATTATGGTTTGTGGTTGGCTTATATTGTATTTATGACATTTTAGGACCATTTGGGAGTGCAAATTAATCAAAAGAAGCAAAAAGACGAAAAAAAGCTTCATGGGAGGCGCCAGGCGCCTGCGTGCCTGCAGAAAAACAGTTTTTCTTCCAACTTTGCCCTTAATGAAACGCGTCTTCCAATGCGTTTTGGTGGTTCCAACCGATGCATACGTGTAGAAGAAGTGTTCCACTATCAGTTTGAGCACGATTTGGTCAGTCAAAAGAGTTGGAAATGGGTGATTCACCATCGTTTTAGGACCTACCTAACCAATTCTGCACAGCTATAAATTCCAGCAACTTCTCCACCAAAATCATCAAGCCTTGCTTCCTTCTCTTGATCATTTTTAGTGCTTCTTTGTTGCTTTCTAAGTACTTTTGAGTTGCTTTCATTAGTTGCTTTTCGTTTTTGAATCCCGAGTACTTTACATTCCTTTATTGAGCTTTGTTTTGTTTCCATTTGTACTTAGTCATTTTCTACTTATTTAAATATATAAAAATCCAGCACTTTGCTTATCTTCCCTTTGCCTTTACTTTATTTTTTGTTAAGAGAGTTGTGTTTTTGGAGGAAAGAGCAGTGACACTCCCCCTTGCTTGAAAGAGAAGGGCGAAGCTCTCAATCCCGATAAAAACTCTCCGTTAGTTAACTTTTGTTTTTCACACATGCATTCCACATTCAACCATTTTACTTGCTGTATTTTCTTCAATATGTCTTTCTAAATTCCCGTCTCTAGCCCGGTTATGGATAGTTAGCCTTTTATGTCTAAAAAAGGTTGCTAAGAAGTAGTGTTTTTGCTTTCCATTCATTGCTCAACATGTTTTCCCAAAAAGTTAGGATTTAGAGAAGGCCACTGTACGTCTTAACAAGTCAATACGTAAAAGGTTGCTTATTTGCATTGTCGAGTGGTTAAACCGAGGAGAGGAGCGCCTTAGACATAAGGGTTCTGCTTAAGTAGCCTAGACATAGGACCTTAACCCGAGGTTGCGACTATTTCCATCCTAAAACTAAGATATATCTCATAATAGACATATTAGGGAATGTCTTAGGACTTTGAACTTGCTTAGACATAAGTCAAGTGAGAAGCGTAGTCGTTGGTTTCTAAAGTAAAAAGCATATTGTCCTTAGCATGTCTTTGATTTTTTGTTGGCTAACTTGAAGTAGTTCGGGCTAGGTTTTATCATTCTAAGTCCAAATCCCAAATCCAAACCATTATTTGTGACCACTTCCCATTTTACAAGAATCACTCATTCCAACATTCACTATTCTTTAAAACTTTAGAGTTTGGAAATTGTTTAGAAGTCCTTGAGGATCGATACTTGGATACTCCATCCATTTTATATTACTCTGACAGGTGTGCGCTTGCATCTATATAATTGTTACCACACTTAGCGCGTGCGTTCAGCATAAACGCCCAGTCAAGTTTTTGGCGCCGTTGCCGGGGACTTTAGTTTTAAAATTATTTTCAAATTCTTTTAGTTTTTATTTTTTTTTTTTGTGAATTGTTGTTGGGTGTAAGTTCCATCCACCGTTTTTGTTCTATATTTTTGGTTGTTTATCTCACAAGGGTAAGTTAAAGTGCATGAGCACAAGATCTTTTCTTCTACCCCTTGACCCTGAGATTGAGCGGACCCTTCGAAAAACTCGAAAGGAGCAAAGACTTCGAAAACAACTAGAAAAGCAAAAAGAGAGAGAAGGTGAAATCAGTCCTAAAAGTGAGGTAGAAAGTACGAGCACATCAATGACAGATATTCCACCTCGTGATCCGGTTGATCCACCTGCTGTTAACGGTAATATGAGGGATCATGCGAGAAATGATGAATTCAACCATATTCAGATGGCGGACAATAGAGACGTGGCAATGCGAGAATATGCCGCCACGGCTTTTCAGAACTTTGATTCAGGGATAGTCAGCCCTATTCCATCCCACGCAAACTTTGAGCATAAACCAATGATGTTCCAAATGTTGCAGACAATTGGACATTTTGAAGGGCAGGAACATGAGGATCCACATGATCATCTGAAATCATTCATTCAAATTGCAAATGCATTTCGATTACCTGGTATAACAGACGATGCTCTGAGACTAACACTTTTTCCATTTTCTTTGAAGGACCAAGCTAGAGCATGGCTCAATGCATTTCCACCGGGATCCATCACCACATGGGGGTCGTTAGTGGAGAAGTTCTTAACAAAATTCTTCCCACCTACTCGCCACGCTGATATCAGAGAGGAGATCATCTCCTTTAGACAGTATGATCGTGAACCTGTTCACGAGGCGTGAGAGAGATTTAAAGAACTAATCAGGAAATGTCCGAACCATGGCTTGCCGGCATGCATCGAGATAGAACATTTCTTTAGAGGTTTAGATCATCCTACTAAGATGATGCTAAACAATGCTGCCAACGGAGCCTTTACAAAGAAGACATTCAACGAGATAGTTGACATCCTAAATGACTTAGCTTCACACAACGAACTATGGTGTTCGCAAAGATCTAGGGCAGCACCAAAGAAGCAAGATCCAGCTGGAGTTTTGGCTCTGGACATTGCGACCTCGATGCAAAAAGAGATGGTTACAATGAACCAGAGGCTAAAAGAGATGGCATTGGGAATAAAAAATCCATTAGCCACGCCGATACAACCTGTGCAGTCGGATTATTGCACTCCTGCCCCTGTTTGCCAAGTCAACGATCTCATTTGTTCATTTTGCAGTGAAAACCATATTTATGATAATTGTCCACATAACCCTGCTTCTGTTTTTTATGTAGGACATGGGAACAATAGGAACTTTAACCCATATTTTCGAACAGCTACAACCCAGGTTGGAGGCACCACCCTAATTTCTCATGGGGAGGTCAAGGAGGTTCGAGCGGTTTTAATCAAGGGCAGAGCCAACAGAACAAGCAGCCCTATGTTCCACCTACACAGCAATACATCCCACCACCGCAACAGCAGTACAATCAGAGAACACAAACTCCACCAGTTCAAAATAACAACTCAAATCTTGAGAATATGATGAAGGAGTACATGGCCCGAACCGACGCAGTGATACAATCCCAAGCGGCATCAATGAGGAATTTCAAGACCCAATTGGGACAGCTCGCCAATGAATTGAAGAATAGACCACAAGGTTCTTTTCCAGGCCATACTGAATTACCAAAACGAGAAGGGAAAGAACAGTGCAAAGCTGTCACCCTCAGGAGTGGACTGGCATACGATGGACCAACAATGCCAACAACAGATGTACAGATTCCGTCCACTGAACCAATTGTAAAGATACCAGAAAATCCAACAACACCAGAAAAAGAAAATAGTAGAAAAGGTAATGAGGACACCCCGAGTGTTCCTCCACAGGTACAGCCTTCTTTTACCCCTACTCCCCCGTTTCCACAAAGATTAGTTAAGAAAAATAATGATTCCCAGTTTAGAAAATTTTTAGATATTTTAAAACAACTGCATATAAATATACCATTAGTAGATGCTCTAGAACAGATGCCAACTTATGCTAAGTTTTTGAAAGATATAGTTTCTAGGAAGAAAAAAATAGGAGAGCATGAACTGGTAGCCATGACAAAATGCAGTAGTGAAGCTGTAGGCAGCCCGCTACCCATGAAATGTAATGATCCTGGCAGTTTTACCATTCCATGTTTCATAGGAGGAAAAAACTTAGGTAGGGCATTATGTGATCTAGGCGCTAGCATTAATCTTATGCCATTATCAGTTTTCAAATCTTTAGGCATAGGAGAAGCTAGACCTACTACGGTTACCCTCCAACTAGCAGATAGATCTATCATAAGACCTGAGGGAAAGATAGAAGATGTTTTAGTCCAGGTGGACAAATTCATTTTCCCTGCGGACTTTATCATTCTAGATTGCGAGGCAGACTTAGACGTTCCCATCATTTTGGAAAGACCATTTCTAGCCACTGGGGATACAGTTTTTAATGTGAGGAACGGAGAAATTACAATGAGGGTAAATAATGAAGAAGTTAAATTTAACGTTCTAGACGCCATGAAATTACCAGGAGACTTTGAAGAGTGCTCTGCTATAAATAGCTTGAATCCTGTTATGTTTGATGAGTTTTATGACTCGTTAGTTACAGAGATTGAAGAAGAGCTTGATAAGATAGCAGAAGGACCAGAAGATGTGGCTAGTCCTATTGAAAAATTACAAAAAGAAGAATGCAAGTCGTTACTTCCGTCCATAGTGGAACCACCCACGTTGGAGCAGAAGCCATTGTCGTCGCATTTGAAATATGCGTATCTAGGGGATAACGACACTTTACCAGTTATTATAGCTTCCAATTTATCACCTACTAATGAATATTCTTTATTGCAGATTTTGGAGAAGCACAAAAAGGCCATTGGATGGACGATAGCAGATATCCGAGGGATAAGCCCGGCCTTTTGCATGCACAAAATTCTATTGGAAGAAGATGCTAAGAACTCTATTGAGAGTCAAAGGCGGTTGAACCCGAAGATGAAAGAGGTTGTAAGGAAAGAAATTCTTAAATGGCTTGACGCCGGTGTTATATACCCAATATCCGACAGCAGCTGGGTAAGCCCAGTACAGTGTGTACCAAAGAAAGGGGGTATAACCGTGGTGGCCAACGAGGAGAATGAGCTCATCTCAACCCGAACTGTGAGCGAGTGGAGAGTTTGCATTGATTATCGCAAACTCAACAAGGTAACAAAGAAAGACCATTTTCCTCTCCCGTTTATTGACCAGATGCTCGACCGTCTGGCAGGTAAGGATTTCTATTGTTTTTTAGATGGATATTCGGGTTATAATCAAATTACTATTGCTCCAGAAGACCAAGAGAAGACAACATTTACGTGTCCGTATGGTACGTTCGCTTTTAGGCGAATGCCCTTTGGACTATGCAATGCACCCGCGACTTTTCAGAGGTGTATGATGGCCATCTTCTCTGACATGGTAGAAAATATTCTAGAAGTTTTTATGGATGACTTTTCTGTTTTTGGAAATTCTTTCGACGCTTGTTTAGTTAATTTGGAGAGAGTATTGGAGAGATGTGAAACAATCAAACCTAGTCCTAAATTGGGAGAAGTGTCATTTCATGGTACAAGAGGGTATTGTTTTGGGTCACAAAATTTCCAAGCAAGGAATAGAGGTAGACCACGCTAAGATAGACATCATTTCAAAGCTACCTCCTCCTACAAATGTCAAAGGGATTAGAAGTTTTTTAGGGCATGGGGGATTTTACCGCCGCTTTATAAAAGACTTTGCTAAAATTTCTAAACCCTTGTGTCAATTGTTAGAACATGATAGACCATTTGTTTTTGATGATGACTGTTTAAAATCATTTGAAATGTTGAAAGTTGCTCTAAGTTCAGCTCCTATAATTATCGAACCTAATTGGGATTTACCTTTTGAGCTCATGTGTGATGCCAGTGATTATGCAATAGGAGCTATGTTAGGACAACGTAAAAACAAGATCTTGCATCCTGTGTATTATGCTAGTAAGACTCTGACCGGTGCACAACTCAATTACACTACTACTGAAAAGGAACTGTTAGCAGTTGTGTTCGCCTTTGATAAGTTTAGGTCTTACTTGATAGGCACAAAAGTCATTGTTTTTACTGACCATTCTGCTTTAAAATATTTATTTGCTAAAAAAGATGCTAAACCACGTTTGATACGGTGGATTTTGTTACTTCAAGAGTTTGATATTGAAGTTAGGGACAGGAAGGGTACTGAAAACCAAGTTGCTGATCACCTGTCTAGATTGGAATGCCCGCTCTGTGATGATGGAACTGTTATACGTGAACAGTTTATTGACGAGCAACTCTTGCGAGTTGATTCAGTTCCGTGGTATGCCGATATAGCAAATTATTCGGTAAGTCGAATAGTTCCTTATGAGTTCAACAAGCAACAGGTAAAGAAATTTCTAAATGAAGTTCGATTTTATCGTTGGGATGAGCCTTTTTTATATAAGCTAGGACCTGACAATATCTTACGCAGGTGTGTCGCAGAAGAAGAGCACGAGGCGATATTAGACGCTTGTCATATGTCTCCATATGGAGGACATTTTGTAGGACACAAAACCGCAGCCAAAGTTTTGCAAAGTGGGTTCTTTTGGCCCACTCTGTTCAAAGATGCACATAAGTTTGCCCAGGTTTGTGACAAATGCCAACGGACAGGTAATATATCTAAACGCCACGAAATGCCTCAAACCCCGATCCTGGAGATTGAAATATTTGATGTGTGGGGTATAGATTTTATGGGTCCATTTCCATCTTCTAATGGTAAGCTTTATATATTGTTAGCAGTAGATTATGTTTCGAAATGGATAGAAGCCATTGCAACTGCTACCAATGATTCCAAAGTTGTCATTCGTTTTCTGCAAAAGCACATTTTTACGCGTTATGGAACCCCACGTTGTCTGATAAGCGATGGGGGGGCTCATTTTGTGAATAGGTCTATGCAAAAGTTGCTGACTAAATACAATGTGCGTCATAGGGTTGCAACAGCATATCATCCTCAGTCGAATGGGTTAGCCGAAATATCTAATAGGGAGATAAAAAACATTTTAGAAAAAACTGTAAATCTTAACCGTAGGGATTGGTCTTTTAAGCTTGATGATTCACTTTGGGCATATAGGACAGCATTTAAGACTCCCCTCGGCATGTCCCCCTATAAGCTAGTTTTTGGAAAAGCATGTCATTTGCCTCTTGAGCTAGAATATAAAGCATTTTGGGCTACTAAGAAATTAAATTTTGATTTGTTGGCTGCAGGTGAAGCGAGGAAGTTACAATTGTTGGAATTAGAAGAACACAGGCACTTTTCTTATGAGAATGCTAAGTTGTTTAAGGAAAAAACTAAACAGTGGCATGATAGGCGTCTTCGGCCGAACAATCTTCAAGAAGGTGATCTGGTTCTGTTATTCAACTCTAGGTTGAAACTTTTCCCTGGAAAACTTAAGTCTAGATGGTCTGGTCCCTTTCAAATTTTTAAAGTCTACCCATATGGGGCAGTGGATCTAATTGACTCTAAGGGAAATGTTTTTAAAGTAAATGGGCAGAGACTTAAGCCGTATTTTGGAGAACCAGTGGATAGAGGAAAAACCTCTATTCAACTTTCAGGTCAATAAATTTTTGCGAAAAATGTTTTTTCCTTCTTATCCGTTTTTGAAAGAACAAAAGTAAAGGAAGGAAGTCTTTGTATCTTGTATTTTCTCTTTGTTTCATTATAAAGTTTTTCTTATTAAGAGAATGTTTTTGAAAACGTTGAAAAAAAAAAGAAACAAAAAAGAAAGAAAAAAAAAATGTTGAAAAAAAAAAAAAAAGAATTACGCAGGCGCCTGGCGCCTGCCCTGTTTTTCCAGCATTTCGAAAACTCTCAGGTTCGAGAAGTCGTGCAACATATCTACAACTTACGGACTTCATTGGATTTTGCGGTTTTACCTTCATGGCCTCCAGCGCTAGCTGCTATCCTTGGTCATCCATCTCCCAGTACTGACACTGATCCTAGTCCACAACCTCCGACTTCATGAAGGGGAGGTTCCTTCTTTGCTATTTTTTGTGTTTTATTCTTTTCGTTAATGACGTAGTTGCATATTCTAGCATTACTACGCATGTTTTTTTTGTATTGATTATGTTTCGAGCTCAGTTGAAGCATGAATAAATTAGTATCGTTTATCTTCTGATCACTTAAAGTATGCCTTCACTTAACCTTAGTTTAGCTTTTCACATGCCTATTTTGAAGCATCTGTGCTGTGCATGTGATTTCATGTCGATGATGATTATAAGAGATTGTTGAGTTTTCGGTTCTATGCCTGACTAAGCTTTGAGCTATTTCCTTTGTTTATGTGATAAACTCATTTTCTTTTATGTCTTTTTGATCTTTACAGACTTTAAGCTTTTTCTTTGCCCCCCTATATAGGAAGTCCTTGTCCTTTTTACTGTTAAGCCTTTTTCATCCGATGCAAAAGTCTTTTCCCAGTGAGGACACTGTCTCTCTTAAGTTTGGGGGGGGACAGTCGTTGTGTCAGTCGTTGTTTCAGAAAGATAAGGTGTTATTTATATTTAAAAAATCATGCTATTTTCTTTTGAAAAAGAGTCAGTTGGAAAGAAAGAAAATGTTGAAAAAGCACTTAGCTAAAAAAAAAAAACGAAAGAAAGAAAGAAAAAAAAAGTTGCAAAAGAGTAAAAAGAGACTTGTTTAGAGAAAATAAGAGTGGGGAAAAGACTTGTGTTAGAAAGAAAAGAGCGGTAAAAACAACGAGAGTTAAACAAAATGTATTTATGATTCCCGAGTCCTACTGTAGACACCCATTTAGTTTTAGGTTGGGTGTTGACTTTGAAAATAGCAGTAAAGATGGTGATAAGTGACTTCGTGTTTCTCATTGTCGTCGTTTTATGACCTAGCTGTTAGTTCAAAGTCTTTCTACGAGTAGCTGTGGTTGAAACCGATGTTAGTGTGTGGAAACCTCAGGGGCTAGTAGCCGGTCTGTCAGATGTAAAAGTCTTAGTGTAAGGAGGGAGTGTGCAGATTCCTTAGGGGTATTTGAAAACGTTTTCTGTTTTTGAAAGAGAAAAAAGATTTTGAAAGAAAAAGTTTTTATCATTTCAAACTTGGTTTATAGTGACTAAGTTTACAAAGGCAATAGAATGGTAGGCTTTGACATCTTTTCCCTGAGACAATTTATGATTGAACATCTCGGTTGCTTTTGCTTTTCCTTGTCCATGTGTTAGAAAGCTGATTAAAGTTGCTAAGTTTTGCTTGAGGACAAGCAAAAAGTTAAGTTTGGGGGTGTGATTACGCTTGTTTACATGCGTAAAAAGAAGGTTTTAGATGCTGTTTTTACAATGTTTCAGCTTTGTTTCGGATTTTTCTCGGTCGTTTGAGTTCCAATTCATGCAAAATTCATATATTATGGTTTGTGGTTGGCTTATATTGTATTTATGACATTTTAGGACCATTTGGGAGTGCAAATTAATCAAAAGAAGCAAAAAGACGAAAAAAGCTTCATGGGAGGCGCCAGGCGCCTGCGTGCCTGCAGAAAAACAGTTTTTCTTCCAACTTTGCCCTTAATGAAATGCGTCTTCCAATGCGTTTTGGTGGTTCCAACCGATGCATACGTGTAGAAGAAGTGTTCCACTATCAGTTTGAGCACGATTTGGTCAGTCAAAAGAGTTGGAAATGGGTGATTCACCATCGTTTTAGGACCTACCTAACCAATTCTGCACAGCTATAAATTCCAGCAACTTCTCCACCAAAATCATCAAGCCTTGCTTCCTTCTCTTGATCATTTTTAGTGCTTCTTTGTTGCTTTCTAAGTACTTTTTAGTTGCTTTCATTAGTTGCTTTTTCGTTTTTAAATCCCGAGTACTTTACATTCCTCTATTGAGCTTTGTTTTGTTTCCATTTGTACTTAGTTATTTTTCTACTTATTCAAATATATAAAAATCTAGCACTTTGCTTATCTTCCCTTTGCCTTTACTTTATTTTTAGTTAAGAGAGTTGTGTTTTTGGAGGAAAGAGCACGTGACACTCCCCCTTGCTTGAAAGAGAAGGGCGAAGCTCTCAATCCCGATAAAAACTCTCCGTTAGTTAACTTTTGTTTTTCACACATGCATTCCACATTCAACCATTTTACTTGCTGTATTTTCTTCAATATGTCTTTCTAAATTCCCGTCTCTAGCCCGGTTATTGATAGTTAGCCTTTTATGTCTAAAAAGGGTTGCTAAGAAGTAGTGTTTTTCCTTTCCATTCATTGCTCAACATGTTTTCCCAAAAAGTTAGGATTTAGAGAAGGCCACTGTACGTCTTAACAAGTCAATACTGAAAACGTTGCTTATTTGCATTGTCGAGTGGTTAAACCGAGGAGAGGAGCGCCTTAGACATAAGGGTTCCGCTTAAGTAGCCTAGACATAGGACCTTAACCCGAGGTTGCGACTATTTCCATCCTAAAACTAAGATATATCTCATAATAGACATATTAGGGAATGTCTTAGGACTTTGAACTTGCTTAGACATAAGTCAAGTGAGAAGCGTAGTCGTTGGTTTCTAAAGTAAAAAGCATATTGTCCTTAGCATGTCTTTGATTCTTTGTTGGCTAACTTGAAGTAGTTCGGGCTAGGTTTTATCATTCTAAGTCCAAATCCCAAATCCAAACCATTATTTGTGACCACTTCCCATTTTACAAGAATCACTCATTCCAACATTCACTATTCTTTAAAACTTTAGAGTTTGGAAATTGTTTAGAAGTCCTTGAGGATCGATACTTGGATACTCCATCCATTTTATATTACTCTGACAGGTGTGCGCTTGCATCTATATAATTGTTACCACGCTTAGCGCGTGCGTTCAGCATAAACGCCCAGTCACCTTCCTCACATTAAAAACTGTATCCCCAGTGGCTAGAAATGGTCTTCCCAAAATAATGGGAACGTCTAAGTCTGCCTCGCAATCTAGAATGATAAAGTCCGCAGGGAAAATGAATTTGTCCACCTGGACTAAAACATCTTCTATCTGTCCCTCAGGTCTTATGATAGATCTATCTGCTAGTTGGAGGGTAACCGTAGTAGGTCTAGCTTCTCCTATGCCTAAAGATTTGAAAACTGATAATGGCATAAGATTAATGCTAGCGCCTAGATCACATAATGCCCTACCTAAGTTTTTTCCTCCTATGGAACATGGAATGGTAAAACTGCCAGGATCATTACATTTCATGGGTAGCGGGCTGCCTACAGCTTCACTACTACAATTTGTCAAGGCTACCAGTTCATGCTCTCCTATTTTTTTCTTCCTAGAAACTATATCTTTCAAAAACGTAGCATAATTTGGCATCTGTTCTAGAGCATCTACTAATGGTATATTTATATGCAGTTGTTTTAAAATATCTAAAAATTTTCTAAACTGGGAATCATTATTTTTCTTAACTAATCTTTGTGGAAACGGGGGAGTAGGGGTAAAAGAAGGCTGTACCTGTGGAGGAACACTCGGGGTGTCCTCATTACCTTTTTTAATATTTTCTTTTTCTGGTGTTGTTGGATTTTCTGGTATCTTTACAATTGGTTCAGTGGACGGAATCTGTACATCTGTTGTTGGCATTGTTGGTCCATCATATGCCAGTCCACTCCTGAGGGTGACAGCTTTGCACTGTTCTTTCCCTTCTCGTCTTGGTAATTCAGTATGGCCTGGAAAAGAACCGTGTGGTCTATTCTTCAATTCATTGGCGAGCTGTCCCAATTGGGTCTCGAAATTCCTCATTGATGCCGCTTGGGATTGTATCACTGCGTCGGTTCGGGCCATGTACTTCTTCATCATATTCTCAAGATTTGAGTTGTTATTTTGAACTGGTGGAGTCTGTGTTCTCTGATTGTACTGCTGTTGCGGTGGTGGGATGTATTGTTGTGTAGGTGGAACATAGGACTGTTTGTTCTGCTGGCTTTGCCCTTGATTAAAACCGCTCGAACCTCCTTGACCTCCCCATGAGAAATTAGGGTGGTGCCTCCAACCTGGGTTGTAGGTGTTCGAATATGGGTTAAAGTTCCTATTGTTCCCATGTCCTACATAAAAAACAGAAGCAGGGTTATGTGGACAATTATCATAAATATGGTTTTCACTGCAAAATGAACAAATGAGATCGTTGACTTGGCAAACAGGGGCAGGAGTGCAATAATCCGACTGCACAGGTTGTATCGGCGTGGCTAATGGATTTTTTATTCCCAATGCCATCTCTTTCAGCCTCTGGTTCATTGTAACCATCTCTTTTTGCATCGAGGTCGCAATGTCCAGAGCCAAAACTCCAGCTGGATCTTGCTTCTTTGGTGCTGCCCTAGATCTTTGCGAACACCATAGTTCGTTGTGTGAAGCTAAGTCATTTAGGATGTCAACTATCTCGTTGAATGTCTTCTTTGTAAAGGCTCCGTTGGCAGCATTGTTTAGCATCATCTTAGTAGGATGATCTAAACCTCTAAAGAAATGTTCTATCTGGATGCATGCCGGCAAGCCATGGTTCGGACATTTCCTGATTAGTTCTTTAAATCTCTCCCACGCCTCGTGAACAGGTTCACGATCATACTGTCTAAAGGAGATGATCTCCTCTCTGATATCAGCGTGGCGAGTAGGTGGGAAGAATTTTGTTAAGAACTTCTCCACTAACGACCCCCATGTGGTGATGGATCCCGGTGGAAATGCATTGAGCCATGCTCTAGCTTGGTCCTTCAAAGAAAATGGAAAAAGTGTTAGTCTCAGAGCATCGTCTGTTATACCAGGTAATCGAAATGCATTTGCAATTTGAATGAATGATTTCAGATGATCATGTGGATCCTCATGTTCCTGCCCTCCAAAATGTCCAATTGTCTGCAACATTTGGAACATCATTGGTTTAAGCTCAAAGTTTGCGTGGGCTGGAATAGGGTTGACTATCCCTGAATCAAAGTTCTGAAAAGCCGTGGCGGCATATTCTCGCATTGCCACGTCTCTGTTGTCCGCCATCTGGATATGGTTGAATTCATCATTTCTTGCATGATCCCTCATATTACCGTTAACAGCAGGTGGATCAACCGGATCACGAGGTGGAATATCTGCCATTGATGTGCTCATACTCTCTACCTCATTTTCAGGACTGATTTCAGCTTCTCTCTCTTTTTGCTTTTCTAGTTGTTTTCGAAGTCTTTGCTCCTTTCGAGTTTTTCGAAGGGTCCGCTCAATCTCAGGGTCAAGGGGTAGAAGAAAAGATCTTGTGCTCATGCACTTTAACTTACCCTTGTGAGATAAACGACCAAAAATATAGAACAAAAACGGTGGATGAAAATTACACCCAACAACAATTCACAAAAATAAAAACTAAAAGAATTTGAAAATAATTTTAAAACTAAAGTCCCTGGCAACGGCGCCAAAAACTTGACTGGGTGTTTATGCTGAACGCACGCACTAAGCGTGGTAACAATTATATAGATGCAAGCGCACACCTGTCAGAGTAATATAAAATGGATGGAGTATCCAAGTATCGATCCTCAAGGACTTCTAAATAATTTCCAAACTCTAAAGTTTTAAAGAATAGTGAATGTTGAAATGAGTGATTCTTGTAAAATGGGAAGTGGTAACAAATAATGGTTTGGATTTGGGATTTGGACATAGAATGATAAAACCTAGCCCGGATTTGGGATATGCATTTTACTTTAGAAACTAACGACTACGCTTCTCACTTTACTTATGTCTAAGCAAGTTCAAAGTCCTAAGACATTCCCTAATATGTCTATTATGAGATATATCTTAGTTTTAGGATGGAAATAGTCGCAACCTCGGGTTAAGGTCCTATGTCTAGGCTACTTAAGCGGAACCCTTATGTCTAAGGCGCTCCTCTCCTCGGTTTAACCACTCAACAATGCAAATAAGCAACCTTTTCAGTATTGACTTGTTAAGACTTACAGTGGCCTTCTCTAAATCCTAACTTTTTGGGAAAACATGTTGAGCAATGAATGGAAAGCAAAAACACTACTTCTTAGCAACCTTTTTTAGACATAAAAGGCTAACTATCCATAACCGGGCTAGAGACGGGAATTTAGAAAGACATATTGAAGAAAATACAGCAAGTAAAATGGTTGAATGTGGAATGCATGTGTGAAAAACAAAAGTTAACTAACGGAGAGTTTTTATCGGGATTGAGAGCTTCGCCCTTCTCTTTCAAGCAAGGGGGAGTGTCACGTGCTCTTTCCTCCAAAAACACAACTCTCTTAACTAAAAATAAAGTAAAGGCAAAGGGAAGATAAACAAAGTGCTGGATTTTTATATATTTAAATAAGTAGAAAATGACTAAGTACAAATGGAAACAAAACAAGCTCAATAAAGGAATGTAAAGTGCTCGGGATTTAAAAACCAAAAGCAACTAATGAAAGCAACTCAAGAGTACTTAGAAAGCAACAAAGAAACACTAAAAATGATCAAGAGAAGGAAGCAAGGCTTGATGATTTTGGTGGAGAAGTTGCTGGAATTTATAGCTGTGCAGAATTGGTTAGGTAGGTCCTAAAACGATGGTGAATCACCCATTTCCAACTCTTTTGACTGACCAAATCGTGCTCAAACTGATAGTGGAACACTTCTCCTACACGTATGCATCGGTTGGAACCACCAAAACGCATTGGAAGACGCGTTTCATTAAGGGCAAAGTTGGAAGAAAACCAGTTTTTCTGCAGGCTTCCCAGGCGCCTGGCGCCTCCCATGTAGGTTTTTCCGTCTTTTTGCTTCTTTTGATTAATTTGCACTCCCAAATGGTCCTAAAATGTCATAAATACAATATAAGCCAACCACAAACCATAATATATGAATTTTGCATGAATTGGAACTCAAACGATCGAGAAAAATCCGAAACAAAGCTGAAACATTGTAAAAACAGCATCTAAAACCTTCTTTTTACGCATGTAAACAAGCGTAATCAGGTCCTCCGACATAGGGGTCATATCCAAGTTCAACCTCCTCTTAGCAAAGTAGTTATCATCAGAGCGTCGTTGACTCCTTTCTGGTGTCATGTTGCTCAACTGGATGACTTAAATCATCCCCATAGACGGCGCCAATTGTAGATGTGTGAATTTCGATCCTCGGTTCTCCTCCTCACACACACCTAACTCGATGATTCGGGGACTGATACCTGCAAAACCAAATCGATCTAAACCGGTGTGACCTTAGTCACACGGGCTCCGATGTCTAAGTTAGCAAGGGAAAGTTGAGAGAGTAGTGAACTAGAAAATGTCACTTGCCTTTTCAGGGTTGGACCTTACTGCTATTATAGCCATGAGAATGATTCCAGAAGCTTCCGTAGCAGAGCCCTAATTCAGGGTTGCAAGGCCCGAGGAGCATCGTTGATGTGAACCAAGGAAGCACTATTGTCATGCCTCAAGGACCCATTTTGGTATCAGAGCTTTAGGCTCAGGATCGGATATATGTTTCCTTTGTGTTTTTGTTTAATCTATCTTTGAATTTTTTTCCAAGGAAGTCCCTTTGTCATGCCTCATGGGCCCATAATGAGATCAAGAGCCAAGAAGCTACAACAAGCTTTACTTTCTCATGTTCAATACTTGGTGAGCTCAGCTAGGGATGATCAAGAGAGAGATGGAACTTTTCAAGTCAATATCTTCCAAGTAGAGCTTAAGGGAGGCACTGCATTAAATGAACTTAAAGGAGCTGAAATTGAAGTGGAGTTTAACTCAAGTTGCATTCAATAAAGCCAAGTTCAATTCAAGGAACTCAAGTTGCATTAAATGAACTTAGTGCATCTCATGCTTCATTTATTGCAAGTCATCCATCAATTAATGGAACTACACTTCAAACTACTTTAAGTGAAGTTTCATTTACAATTGGGAGGTTACAAAGACTTTTTATTATATTTTCAGTTTTAAACATTTCATTTATGTGTTCTAAGTTACATTTTAGTTAGTTGATGTTATGGCCATCATGTAATTTGGAGTTACAACCTTTCAAATGGCTTTAGGTTACTTTTAGGGTTGTTTTGGAGGCTATAAATAGCCTAGCTTGTTTTCCTTTGAAAGATAGATTAAAAAAAAATTCAAAGATAGATTAAACAAAAATGCAAAGGAAACATATATCCGATCCTGAGCCTTAATACCAAAATGGGTCCTTGAGACATGACAATAGTGCTTCCTTGGTTGACATCAATCGTTGATAGAATGCAGGAGAATCACGGGCTGGGCCATGGGCTGAGTAGGGGTCGGGACGAGCCCTGCTCGGCCCGGTTGGTTGATACGAATTCATTTGTGACCAATTACATGTACCAAAGGAGCAATTACAAAAAGCAAGAAAAGAAGATTCAAGAGGCTTTATGATATGAACCAAAGTGTCTTAGTCTTCAAAGAGTTAAAGGAAGTTGTTGGAGAATCCTATGTCCAAGTTGACAACAAATTGGAGTTGCATTAAATGCACTCTAGTGTCATTTATGGCAACCTCAAGTGGCATTGAATGAAGTCAAGAACAAGTCCAACTTCATTTACTACAAACTCAAGTTACATTAATGGAAGTCTAAGTTGAACTCAAGATGCATTAAATGAACAAGACTTCAAAGTACTTGAAAGTAGTTCAAACTCCAGTTCATTCACTCTTGAAGGGTTACAAACTCTTGGTTTTATGGTGGAGGAGTTTCATTCTCGGATTTAAAGTATGTTTAATTGTATTTTCAGTTTTAAACATTTCATTTATGTGTTTTAAGTTTTATTTGTGTTAGTGGTGGTTATGGTATTGATGTAGTAGGGAGTTACAACCTTTACAATTCTTTTAGGTTACTTGAAGGGTTGTTTTGGAGGCTATAAATAGCCTAACTTGTTCCCTTGGAAAAATATATTTGAGATTTGATATTTGAGTTTTGAGATAATGAAATTTAAGCTTATTGAGCCATGAGCTTTTCCTTTGCATTTCTTGTGTTTTAGAATTGCATGCTAGAATCATTCAAGTAGCCTTGATCAAGCTGTCTTGTGGAGTGGTTCGAATCTTGAGTTTAGAAACAAGTTTTCTCTACTCTTGATATTGATCATCAAGGTAAATCCGTTCTAACTTCTTCCTTGGGTTGACATCATCTTGATTTGGGGGTTTTAGCACTTGTGATCTAGGGGTTTGCATAACCATAAGGGTTCTTAGATCCAATTGGCTATTGTTTTCTTATCACTTTCACACAGCACCTTCAAAAGCTTGTTAATGCACAATAATCAACAAAGAGTTTTGAGCCCAAATTTCTTCATAATGTTACTTCAATGAGTCAAGAAGAGAATGGAGCAAAGATGGCACGGAAAAGTTGTCTATTTTGAGAGATGGCACGGAGGACAAAAAAAATGTGTGCATAATTGTGAACAGGTGCCTTGGCAGATTGCACCCCTTGGGAGTTTGTGAAGTCAAAGCTTGTCAAATGTCATCCAAATGTGAAGCGCCTCCTACAGCACATACATAAGACCATTTGAAGCGTGACTACATTTTCTGATCCGCATTTAACTGTCTAGAATGATGTGCAATCAAGTTTTAATTTGCATGTCTTATTTTCTACAATTTGCATTAAGTAGTATTTTGAAAAACTTTTGGTGTTCTTATGTTGAACGACCATTTGGCCTATTTAAAGGCTTGTAATGCTCTTGTTATGGGGAACTTAAGATGAAACATATTGAAATTCAAGAACTTTTGTTCCTTAACACTTTGGTGTTGCTTCTTTCAAATCTTGCTTTAAGTTTGATGTTAAACCGATTCATTGGATTAGTCTCGATCAAGCTAATTCTGGAGTGAGTCGTCCTAGGATCTAGGAGTGACCATCGTAGATTCTAAGTCCGATCTAAGAGTGATTCATCTTCTAACCTTACTCTTGGTTGGAATCATTCGGTAAGTTAGTCGTTTTTGTGAATGTTTGCAAGGATCCTAGAAGGACCTCTAGCTTTGTAAACCCAAGCAACCTTGGCGCTTATCATTGGTTCTCTGTCAATCGCTTTCCTCGTTCCTCTGCAGGTTGGCCTTTTGTCGATTTTCCGTTGCATAACATATACCAACTAAGGTACACCTTCCTTTTCGGTGGCTCAATCATAAAAACTTCAAAGTTAAGCGTGTCTGGCTTGGAGCAATCATGGGTCGGGTGACCTATTGCTGTTCTAAGTAAATTCATATAGAAATGGTGGCACATCCAAGTCGTAGGGAATGTAGAGGTATGCAGGGTCAATTATGTATCAAATCTAGATTCCAAATCCTGGTCCTAATCTTAGGCTTCGGGTGTTATAAAGTGTCACAGTCATATATTTTTCGACCATGTGACGCAGAATCTAAGCTCAATCATGGCCAACCTTAAGGGGAACTCTAGCCCAAACATATTTTTCGTGCTCTTTTTCACTTCATCAGACCTAGGACGGGGTTCTTTCTTCCTCGACCGAGCTTTATTGCATGCGGAAGTTTGCTTGCCTTAGCAATGCATATCGCCTATAAATGCATTTCAACTCTTTCGCGACTCTAGTCGACTTGCCTCCACTCTAGCCCAAGCCTTATGGCTGGACCTTGCCTCTACACTAGGCAAAGGTCCTCTAAACTTGATAGAGACTCTCAATTCCAACCATCTTTGTTCTCGCCAGTCACCTGTCCCACTTCTACACTTAGCTAGGACATTACCGGGATGAGTTCTAACCTTTAACGGGGTCATAACTAGCTTAAAACGCTTATTGGGTACAACGAGAGATTCATACCATTCATATATGTCATAACTAGCTTATTAGGGCTATCAGACGCTTCTAAGATCGTTCCTGCTGCAAAACTAGCTCATAACAAGCAAGCTTGAAGAATAGTTTATAGGCACGATAGGGTGAACTTTATCCGTAAGTACTCATCATCCTACTTTAAAAGAGGAATCTAACGCAAAGAGATGTTATCATACATCAAAATGATTTTTCCAAGTCACAAGGGAGCTAACAAACTGAAAATGATGGCCAAACACATTCAGTGAGAAGGAAGTATTCAAAAACTCTATTGAATCAGCAGTATAATATGCTAAAACATCAGGAAAGAAGGTAAACAATGGGTAAGAGAGAGATGGCACATTTGTTAGAAAAACATCAGCAGCAACGCAAAAACCCCCAACTCAGTGATGATGAAGGATCCAGCTCTCACTGATCAGCTTCTTCCTTGAAATGGGTGCGGAATGTTGTGGGTTTCGGCTCCCAATAATTATTCCTTCCTTTTAGTCTATTCTTTGTAGTTGGGGTATCTTCTCCTCTTATATCGAGTCCCATTTTAAGGGCAGCACCTGAGATTTGTACTAATGCGATTAAAGTCTGAGCCCAAAAAAGTTAATGCTCAATCTTAGGATGTTGGAGATTAAGCAGGCTCCAACATAACGACTTTAACCAACCTCCAGCATAGCAACTTTGACAGAGCTCCAACAATCCTACAACAATCTTCTATAGTAACCTAGCATAGCATCCTCAAATCTACAAAAACATTCCAAAATAGCATAGAATTAACTAAAGCTTGCCCATCTTCAGTATACTGAGAATTTTGTACAGTATACATAAATTATTCTCTCAATTCCTCACTTTACATGTTAACTTGACAAGGACCCTCATAATAACTCACCAATTTGCCCATATTGTACAACAAAAATACACTATTTTGGATAGTTATCACTGCACTCTGTCAAGAGGTTGTTCGCTTGTCACTCCTCCTCGCGTAAGCTCTTTGATAGCTCACTCTGTACCTCCTCTGGATCACGCCGAAATGGAAGGGGGTCCAAGGTTTGTTCTTGGGGGCTATTTCTTGAGCTTCCCTCTAGGTTTGTGGACCAATGACCTTTCGCGCTTGGCAGGACATGTGTCCGGTAGGGGCATGCTACTTAGGACATTGACCTGCTAGGCGTGCGCGTTTGGCATGTCCTTGCATTTAGGGCGTGTCCATAGACTTACGGTGGGCTTGTCCTTAATTTGTGGTCATTCACTTGACATTTCCTCCATCTCCTTTTTCCTCTTGAGCCTTAATGGTTGTTCATGGACCTTCAAAATGGACAGAATTTGTTAGTGGGTCCAATGAAGTCTTTTCTTTTTTAAGGCTTTTCTTCTAGCTCTTCTTCCTTGTTGATGTAGGTTGAGTCTTGGAGCTTTGGGTCCATTATGATCACATCAAGTTTTAAGGTCATGTTTTACTAAATGAGAAGTCAAATCAAACCCATGCTTCACCAAGAACGAAAACATCATCGTGAAAATCGCCATTGTGATGATCCATTTTAGACGGAATTGGCCGAGATTTGCAAAGTTATGAATTACCTTTCCCGATTGTGTCAAGAGATGAAATTGATAGACGAAGCGATGAAGAGGCGTGCCACACAATCCATTCAAAAAAAGGAACTTGAGCCTCTAGAGGATGACAGACCAATCCAATATGAGAGACAACATCAAAATCTACAAAATGAAGATTCAAACAATGTTAAGGTCATTATGTCTAATGCCCAAGAGGAAGATTCAAATGTTGAGGTTGTTATGTGTGATGAGGAGACAACCGAAGATTGTAAGGAGTTATGCTCTAGAAAGAGGTCAAGATGAAAGTAGTAGAAAAAAATGAGAAACGAGAGAAAAGTGTTTGTTAGGGTTGACTTTTTACTGCAGAAATATGTGTTGGTATGCCTGTTTGACCATGATTTTGACCTCTTTCCCATCATTATTTGCCAAAAAGAATTACATATTCTTAAACTAGAACATGCATAGAACATTTCTGCATAAAAGTCAGACTATAGTACTTTAGGAAAATTATGAGAAAAATGAGGTCAATGTTGGAAGAAAATAACTGTTTTCTGTTTTGCAGGAATTGCGCCTGGTGCAATTTTGAGGAACAATTTTGTCAAAACGTTCGTTTTGATTAATGATGGGCAAGGAAGAAGTTAGAACGGATTTACCTTGATGATCAATATCAAGAGTAGAGAAAACTTGTTTCTAAACTCAAGATTCGAACCACTCCACAAGATAGCTTGATCAAGGCTACTTGAATGATTCTAGCATGCAATTCTAAAACACAAGAAATGCAAAGGAAAAGCTCATGGCTCAATAAGCTTAAATTTCATTATCTCAAAACTCAAATCTCCAATCTCAAATCTGTTTTTCCAAGGGAACAAGCTAGGCTATTTATAGCCTCCAAAACAACCCTTCAAGTAACCTAAAAGAATTGTAAAGGTTGTAACTCCCTACTACATCAATACCATAACCACCACTAACACAAATAAAACTTAAACCACATAAATGAAATGTTTAAAACTGAAAATACAATTAAACATGCTTTAAATCCGAGAATGAAACTCCTCCACCATAAAACCAAGAGTTTGTAACCCTTCAAGAGTGAATGAACTGGAGTTTGAACTACTTTCAAGTACTTTGAAGTCTTGTTCATTTAATGCATCTTGAGTTCAACTTAGACTTCCATTAATGCAACTTGAGTTTGTAGTAAATGAAGTTGGACTTGTTCTTGACTTCATTCAATGCCACTTGAGGTTGCCATAAATGACACTAGAGTGCATTTAATGCAACTCCAATTTGTTGTCAACTTGGACATAGGATTCTCCAACAACTTCATTTAACTCTTTGAAGACTAAGACACTTTGGTTCATATCATCCTCCCTTTCTTCAAAAGGATTCGTCCTCGAATCAAAAGGATCTCCTACATCAAATGGACGAAAATCAGCAGCATTGAATATGTAATCTTTCATCAAACTCGCCGTGTAGAGCACTCTTAAAATCATCAAAAGTCAAGTGTATATCTCTACATGGGATCCTCTTCAACTTCTTGCCAACAAAAAATCGATCCTTCCAATAGTGTTTCCAAACCCAATAAGCCGGTTTGAACATTGTATGCTTCCTGCCATGAATGAATTTAGAAACAAATTTTGACTTTTGCTTCTCACGAGATGCTTCAGCCTTGTAAACCACATGTTGGCTGCCATTGTGTACTTTGGCAGCATTCTTTGGTTCAATCTTCTCAATGAGTGTTCTAGCCTCCTGTAAAAACTCAAGGGAAACACTAGACCAACATGGTTTAAGCTCTCCCGTTAGATAACAAACACCTTTGTACAAAAGATCAAGAATGTTTTGTTTGGAAAATGAAACATAGTTGACATGACAAACTTTTTCAAACAAGCTTACATTCTTGGCTTTTCTCTCATTTTTCTCTTTAGGCCATAGACTAATCTCATGCTTTTCTCTCACACAAGATTCTTTTTCAAACAATTCACATGCTTTTGTCTCGACCTCATTCGCCTTTTTCCCTAACTCACACACAACATCATATACATCTTGAGGAGTAGGTGTTACAATAGTAGAAGTGTTACAATCAAACAATTCATTGCAATCTAGTTGCCTACTAAATAAAACACTATCAGCATGTGGCACTAGGTCACAAACTATGTCTTCTTGAATTGGATCACTTTCTACCTCAACAATAGGCTTAATGTTAGTTGGTAAACTAAAATTCTCTAAAGATAAATGAATCTTAGAAAATGGTTTAGGTTTAGTATACCTTGTAGACTTCCTTTGGAGATGTTTCTCAATCTTTATGGCTATTTGCACCATCCCTTCTAAATCCTCATAAAATTGAAGATCAAGTCGTTCGGCAATTTCCTTCTTGAGTCCTCTTAAGAAACGAGCCATTGTAACTTCCTCATCCTCATAAAGATCAAGCTCCTCAAGCAACATTTGCATCTCCATGTAGTAAGCCTCCACGCTATTGCTACCTTGTCTCAAAGATCTCAACTTATAGAAACACTTGGGAACAAAATGCTCTCTCATTAAATGCTTGAGAACATACCATGAGTTTATTGGACACTCAAAGTTCTTCCTCCTACTCAAAAACAATTTATCCCACCAAGTAATTGCATAATCTCGAAGTTGAGCAACAATGAGTTTTACCTTTACTTCCTCACTTAATGGGTAGTAATCAAAGATACGTTCAACTTGCTGTTCCCATTGAATGTATTCCTTCGGGTTTGTACTTCCATGGAACATAGGAAGTTTAGCCTTGATGCTTCTCAATATAGGATCAACTTTATGAACTCCTCCTAGATTTCTCCTTTGGACAGCATTGCAACATCCACCATGTTCCCTTCCTTCGACCTCCAAATACTCCTTATGGTGCATTGACTTATTCCTCCTCTTTTGCTTCAGATGGGTTGGTTGTCTTTCAATAGATTTGAGTCTCGAGTCCAACCTTTGAAACGTCTTTGTCAAATGCTCCATGTTGTGGAAAAATTTTGCATAATTCTCTTGCTGAGACATGGCTGCAAAAGAAAGCAAAGTAACAAAGAAAAATGGACCTCACAAGCACTCCCTCACTTGTTTACACTCGTAAAGGTATAGTCACTCGTGGTTACACGCAAAAACATCACTCTCAAGAAACTCACAATCTCATTCACATAAGCCAATGAGCAAAGTTTGCAACTCAAGTGGTTAGACATAACACACAAAGAAACACTCAAATAACTTGACTATGGAGTAAATTCAAAACTCAAACTAGAAACAAGCTAAAGAAGAAAGTGACAGAATTGGAACATGATAATTAAGATGGAACAAGAAGTTCAAAAGACCAGAAAATGTAACTCTTGAACAATTAGGCTATTTTGAGAATTTATGGAGTTTAATTTAGCCTTGTCAACAGATATGAGTTACACAAGAAAAACATCATGAGAATTGAAAAACAAATTGCTGGAAATTAATTGAGACAATTGTAACCGCCAAAATTTAATGAGTAACGGTTAGTTGTGGAAATAAATCAAAACACAATTGATATGATTTATTACCAACAGCTAGATTAACAAAAATAGGCAATTTCAACAGCACAACTCAGATCTAGCATGATTTGGAAGTAAAAATGAAAAGAACAAAGAATAACACATGCTCTCGGGTATAGCAGTTTTCCAGAATAGAATGTCAATTTTCGAAGTTTTCACCCAGAAGCAAATTGAATCACAAGATATGAAATAAGACAAAGTTGTAAATAAGACAGAGATCTACAAACTCATAGAAGACAACAAGACGAAAAGAAGAATGAAAATGACACTTTTTTGTATTTTAGATACGTGGACAGAATGTACCGAGATGAACAATAAGAACAAAAATTTCAAAACAAAGAACAAGAAGAGCAATACGAAAACGGAAACATATATCCGATCTAGAGCCTAGTGCTCTGATACCAAATGATAAGAAAACAATAGCCAATTGGATCTAAGAACCCTTATGGTTACGCAAACCCCTAGATCACAAGTGTTAAAACCCCCAAATCAAGATGATGTCAACCCAAGGAAGAAGTTAGAACGGATTCACCTTGATGATCAATATCAAGAGTAGAGAAAACTTGTTTCTAAACTCAAGATTCGAACCACTCCACAAGATAGCTTGATCAAGGCTACTTGAATGATTCTAGCATGCAATTCTAAAACACAAGAAATGCAAAGGAAAAGCTCATGGCTCAATAAGCTTAAATTTCATTATCTCAAAACTCAAATCTCCAATCTCAAATCTGTTTTTCCAAGGGAACAAGCTATGCTATTTATAGCCTCCAAAACAACCCTTCAAGTAACCTAAAAGAATTGTAAAGGTTGTAACTCCCTACTACATCAATACCATAACCACCACTAACACAAATAAAACTTAAACCACATAAATGAAATGTTTAAAACTGAAAATACAATTAAACATGCTTTAAATCCGAGAATGAAACTCCTCCACCATAAAACCAAGAGTTTGTAACCCTTCAAGAGTGAATGAACTGGAGTTTGAACTACTTTCAAGTACTTTGAAGTCTTGTTCATTTAATGCATCTTGAGTTCAACTTAGACTTCCATTAATGCAACTTGAGTTTGTAGTAAATGAAGTTGGACTTGTTCTTGACTTCATTCAATGCCACTTGAGGTTGCCATAAATGACACTAGAGTGCATTTAATGCAACTCCAATTTGTTGTCAACTTGGACATAGGATTCTCCAACAACTTCATTTAACTCTTTGAAGACTAAGACACTTTGGTTCATATCATCCTCCCTTTCTTCAAAAGGATTCGTCCTCGAATCAAAAGGATCTCCTACATCAAATGGACGAAAATCAGCAGCATTGAATATGTAATCTTTCATCAAACTCGCCGTGTAGAGCACTCTTAAAATCATCAAAAGTCAAGTGTATATCTCTACATGGGATCCTCTTCAACTTCTTGCCAACAAAAAATCGATCCTTCCAATAGTGTTTCCAAACCCAATAAGCCGGTTTGAACATTGTATGCTTCCTGCCATGAATGAATTTAGAAACAAATTTTGACTTTTGCTTCTCACGAGATGCTTCAGCCTTGTAAACCACATGTTGGCTGCCATTGTGTACTTTGGCAGCATTCTTTGGTTCAATCTTCTCAATGAGTGTTCTAGCCTCCTGTAAAAACTCAAGGGAAACACTAGACCAACATGGTTTAAGCTCTCCCGTTAGATAACAAACACCTTTGTACAAAAGATCAAGAATGTTTTGTTTGGAAAATGAAACATAGTTGACATGACAAACTTTTTCAAACAAGCTTACATTCTTGGCTTTTCTCTCATTTTTCTCTTTAGGCCATAGACTAATCTCATGCTTTTCTCTCACACAAGATTCTTTTTCAAACAATTCACATGCTTTTGTCTCGACCTCATTCGCCTTTTTCCCTAACTCACACACAACATCATATACATCTTGAGGAGTAGGTGTTACAATAGTAGAAGTGTTACAATCAAACAATTCATTGCAATCTAGTTGCCTACTAAATAAAACACTATCAGCATGTGGCACTAGGTCACAAACTATGTCTTCTTGAATTGGATCACTTTCTACCTCAACAATAGGCTTAATGTTAGTTGGTAAACTAAAATTCTCTAAAGATAAATGAATCTTAGAAAATGGTTTAGGTTTAGTATACCTTGTAGACTTCCTTTGGAGATGTTTCTCAATCTTTATGGCTATTTGCACCATCCCTTCTAAATCCTCATAAAATTGAAGATCAAGTCGTTCGGCAATTTCCTTCTTGAGTCCTCTTAAGAAACGAGCCATTGTAACTTCCTCATCCTCATAAAGATCAAGCTCCTCAAGCAACATTTGCATCTCCATGTAGTAAGCCTCCACGCTATTGCTACCTTGTCTCAAAGATCTCAACTTATAGAAACACTTGGGAACAAAATGCTCTCTCATTAAATGCTTGAGAACATACCATGAGTTTATTGGACACTCAAAGTTCTTCCTCCTACTCAAAAACAATTTATCCCACCAAGTAATTGCATAATCTCGAAGTTGAGCAACAATGAGTTTTACCTTTACTTCCTCACTTAATGGGTAGTAATCAAAGATACGTTCAACTTGCTGTTCCCATTGAATGTATTCCTTCGGGTTTGTACTTCCATGGAACATAGGAAGTTTAGCCTTGATGCTTCTCAATATAGGATCAACTTTATGAACTCCTCCTAGATTTCTCCTTTGGACAGCATTGCAACATCCACCATGTTCCCTTCCTTCGACCTCCAAATACTCCTTATGGTGCATTGACTTATTCCTCCTCTTTTGCTTCAGATGGGTTGGTTGTCTTTCAATAGATTTGAGTCTCGAGTCCAACCTTTGAAACGTCTTTGTCAAATGCTCCATGTTGTGGAAAAATTTTGCATAATTCTCTTGCTGAGACATGGCTGCAAAAGAAAGCAAAGTAACAAAGAAAAATGGACCTCACAAGCACTCCCTCACTTGTTTACACTCGTAAAGGTATAGTCACTCGTGGTTACACGCAAAAACATCACTCTCAAGAAACTCACAATCTCATTCACATAAGCCAATGAGCAAAGTTTGCAACTCAAGTGGTTAGACATAACACACAAAGAAACACTCAAATAACTTGACTATGGAGTAAATTCAAAACTCAAACTAGAAACAAGCTAAAGAAGAAAGTGACAGAATTGGAACATGATAATTAAGATGGAACAAGAAGTTCAAAAGACCAGAAAATGTAACTCTTGAACAATTAGGCTATTTTGAGAATTTATGGAGTTTAATTTAGCCTTGTCAACAGATATGAGTTACACAAGAAAAACATCATGAGAATTGAAAAACAAATTGCTGGAAATTAATTGAGACAATTGTAACCGCCAAAAATTTAATGAGTAACGGTTAGTTGTGGAAATAAATCAAAACACAATTGATATGATTTATTACCAACAGCTAGATTAACAAAAATAGGCAATTTCAACAGCACAACTCAGATCTAGCATGATTTGGAAGTAAAAATGAAAAGAACAAAGAATAACACATGCTCTCGGGTATAGCAGTTTTCCAGAATAGAATGTCAATTTTCGAAGTTTTCACCCAGAAGCAAATTGAATCACAAGATATGAAATAAGACAAAGTTGTAAATAAGACAGAGATCTACAAACTCATAGAAGACAACAAGACGAAAAGAAGAATGAAAATGACACTTTTTTGTATTTTAGATACGTGGACAGAATGTACCGAGATGAACAATAAGAACAAAAATTTCAAAACAAAGAACAAGAAGAGCAATACGAAAACGGAAACATATATCCGATCTAGAGCCTAGTGCTCTGATACCAAATGATAAGAAAACAATAGCCAATTGGATCTAAGAACCCTTATGGTTACGCAAACCCCTAGATCACAAGTGTTAAAACCCCCAAATCAAGATGATGTCAACCCAAGGAAGAAGTTAGAACGGATTCACCTTGATGATCAATATCAAGAGTAGAGAAAACTTGTTTCTAAACTCAAGATTCGAACCACTCCACAAGATAGCTTGATCAAGGCTACTTGAATGATTCTAGCATGCAATTCTAAAACACAAGAAATGCAAAGGAAAAGCTCATGGCTCAATAAGCTTAAATTTCATTATCTCAAAACTCAAATCTCCAATCTCAAATCTGTTTTTCCAAGGGAACAAGCTATGCTATTTATAGCCTCCAAAACAACCCTTCAAGTAACCTAAAAGAATTGTAAAGGTTGTAACTCCCTACTACATCAATACCATAACCACCACTAACACAAATAAAACTTAAACCACATAAATGAAATGTTTAAAACTGAAAATACAATTAAACATGCTTTAAATCCGAGAATGAAACTCCTCCACCATAAAACCAAGAGTTTGTAACCCTTCAAGAGTGAATGAACTGGAGTTTGAACTACTTTCAAGTACTTTGAAGTCTTGTTCATTTAATGCATCTTGAGTTCAACTTAGACTTCCATTAATGCAACTTGAGTTTGTAGTAAATGAAGTTGGACTTGTTCTTGACTTCATTCAATGCCACTTGAGGTTGCCATAAATGACACTAGAGTGCATTTAATGCAACTCCAATTTGTTGTCAACTTGGACATAGGATTCTCCAACAACTTCATTTAACTCTTTGAAGACTAAGACACTTTGGTTCATATCATCCTCCCTTTCTTCAAAAGGATTCGTCCTCGAATCAAAAGGATCTCCTACATCAAATGGACGAAAATCAGCAGCATTGAATATGTAATCTTTCATCAAACTCGCCGTGTAGAGCACTCTTAAAATCATCAAAAGTCAAGTGTATATCTCTACATGGGATCCTCTTCAACTTCTTGCCAACAAAAATCGATCCTTCCAATAGTGTTTCCAAACCCAATAAGCCGGTTTGAACATTGTATGCTTCCTGCCATGAATGAATTTAGAAACAAATTTTGACTTTTGCTTCTCACGAGATGCTTCAGCCTTGTAAACCACATGTTGGCTGCCATTGTGTACTTTGGCAGCATTCTTTGGTTCAATCTTCTCAATGAGTGTTCTAGCCTCCTGTAAAAACTCAAGGGAAACACTAGACCAACATGGTTTAAGCTCTCCCGTTAGATAACAAACACCTTTGTACAAAAGATCAAGAATGTTTTGTTTGGAAAATGAAACATAGTTGACATGACAAACTTTTTCAAACAAGCTTACATTCTTGGCTTTTCTCTCATTTTTCTCTTTAGGCCATAGACTAATCTCATGCTTTTCTCTCACACAAGATTCTTTTTCAAACAATTCACATGCTTTTGTCTCGACCTCATTCGCCTTTTTCCCTAACTCACACACAACATCATATACATCTTGAGGAGTAGGTGTTACAATAGTAGAAGTGTTACAATCAAACAATTCATTGCAATCTAGTTGCCTACTAAATAAAACACTATCAGCATGTGGCACTAGGTCACAAACTATGTCTTCTTGAATTGGATCACTTTCTACCTCAACAATAGGCTTAATGTTAGTTGGTAAACTAAAATTCTCTAAAGATAAATGAATCTTAGAAAATGGTTTAGGTTTAGTATACCTTGTAGACTTCCTTTGGAGATGTTTCTCAATCTTTATGGCTATTTGCACCATCCCTTCTAAATCCTCATAAAATTGAAGATCAAGTCGTTCGGCAATTTCCTTCTTGAGTCCTCTTAAGAAACGAGCCATTGTAACTTCCTCATCCTCATAAAGATCAAGCTCCTCAAGCAACATTTGCATCTCCATGTAGTAAGCCTCCACGCTATTGCTACCTTGTCTCAAAGATCTCAACTTATAGAAACACTTGGGAACAAAATGCTCTCTCATTAAATGCTTGAGAACATACCATGAGTTTATTGGACACTCAAAGTTCTTCCTCCTACTCAAAAACAATTTATCCCACCAAGTAATTGCATAATCTCGAAGTTGAGCAACAATGAGTTTTACCTTTACTTCCTCACTTAATGGGTAGTAATCAAAGATACGTTCAACTTGCTGTTCCCATTGAATGTATTCCTTCGGGTTTGTACTTCCATGGAACATAGGAAGTTTAGCCTTGATGCTTCTCAATATAGGATCAACTTTATGAACTCCTCCTAGATTTCTCCTTTGGACAGCATTGCAACATCCACCATGTTCCCTTCCTTCGACCTCCAAATACTCCTTATGGTGCATTGACTTATTCCTCCTCTTTTGCTTCAGATGGGTTGGTTGTCTTTCAATAGATTTGAGTCTCGAGTCCAACCTTTGAAACGTCTTTGTCAAATGCTCCATGTTGTGGAAAAATTTTGCATAATTCTCTTGCTGAGACATGGCTGCAAAAGAAAGCAAAGTAACAAAGAAAAATGGACCTCACAAGCACTCCCTCACTTGTTTACACTCGTAAAGGTATAGTCACTCGTGGTTACACGCAAAAACATCACTCTCAAGAAACTCACAATCTCATTCACATAAGCCAATGAGCAAAGTTTGCAACTCAAGTGGTTAGACATAACACACAAAGAAACACTCAAATAACTTGACTATGGAGTAAATTCAAAACTCAAACTAGAAACAAGCTAAAGAAGAAAGTGACAGAATTGGAACATGATAATTAAGATGGAACAAGAAGTTCAAAAGACCAGAAAATGTAACTCTTGAACAATTAGGCTATTTTGAGAATTTATGGAGTTTAATTTAGCCTTGTCAACAGATATGAGTTACACAAGAAAAACATCATGAGAATTGAAAAAAAATTGCTGGAAATTAATTGAGACAATTGTAACCGCCAAAAATTTAATGAGTAACGGTTAGTTGTGGAAATAAATCAAAACACAATTGATATGATTTATTACCAACAGCTAGATTAACAAAAATAGGCAATTTCAACAGCACAACTCAGATCTAGCATGATTTGGAAGTAAAAATGAAAAGAACAAAGAATAACACATGCTCTCGGGTATAGCAGTTTTCCAGAATAGAATGTCAATTTTCGAAGTTTTCACCCAGAAGCAAATTGAATCACAAGATATGAAATAAGACAAAGTTGTAAATAAGACAGAGATCTACAAACTCATAGAAGACAACAAGACGAAAAGAAGAATGAAAATGACACTTTTTTGTATTTTAGATACGTGGACAGAATGTACCGAGATGAACAATAAGAACAAAAATTTCAAAACAAAGAACAAGAAGAGCAATACGAAAACGGAAACATATATCCGATCTAGAGCCTAGTGCTCTGATACCAAATGATAAGAAAACAATAGCCAATTGGATCTAAGAACCCTTATGGTTACGCAAACCCCTAGATCACAAGTGTTAAAACCCCCAAATCAAGATGATGTCAACCCAAGGAAGAAGTTAGAACGGATTCACCTTGATGATCAATATCAAGAGTAGAGAAAACTTGTTTCTAAACTCAAGATTCGAACCACTCCACAAGATAGCTTGATCAAGGCTACTTGAATGATTCTAGCATGCAATTCTAAAACACAAGAAATGCAAAGGAAAAGCTCATGGCTCAATAAGCTTAAATTTCATTATCTCAAAACTCAAATCTCCAATCTCAAATCTGTTTTTCCAAGGGAACAAGCTATGCTATTTATAGCCTCCAAAACAACCCTTCAAGTAACCTAAAAGAATTGTAAAGGTTGTAACTCCCTACTACATCAATACCATAACCACCACTAACACAAATAAAACTTAAACCACATAAATGAAATGTTTAAAACTGAAAATACAATTAAACATGCTTTAAATCCGAGAATGAAACTCCTCCACCATAAAACCAAGAGTTTGTAACCCTTCAAGAGTGAATGAACTGGAGTTTGAACTACTTTCAAGTACTTTGAAGTCTTGTTCATTTAATGCATCTTGAGTTCAACTTAGACTTCCATTAATGCAACTTGAGTTTGTAGTAAATGAAGTTGGACTTGTTCTTGACTTCATTCAATGCCACTTGAGGTTGCCATAAATGACACTAGAGTGCATTTAATGCAACTCCAATTTGTTGTCAACTTGGACATAGGATTCTCCAACAACTTCATTTAACTCTTTGAAGACTAAGACACTTTGGTTCATATCATCCTCCCTTTCTTCAAAAGGATTCGTCCTCGAATCAAAAGGATCTCCTACATCAAATGGACGAAAATCAGCAGCATTGAATATGTAATCTTTCATCAAACTCGCCGTGTAGAGCACTCTTAAAATCATCAAAAGTCAAGTGTATATCTCTACATGGGATCCTCTTCAACTTCTTGCCAACAAAAAATCGATCCTTCCAATAGTGTTTCCAAACCCAATAAGCCGGTTTGAACATTGTATGCTTCCTGCCATGAATGAATTTAGAAACAAATTTTGACTTTTGCTTCTCACGAGATGCTTCAGCCTTGTAAACCACATGTTGGCTGCCATTGTGTACTTTGGCAGCATTCTTTGGTTCAATCTTCTCAATGAGTGTTCTAGCCTCCTGTAAAAACTCAAGGGAAACACTAGACCAACATGGTTTAAGCTCTCCCGTTAGATAACAAACACCTTTGTACAAAAGATCAAGAATGTTTTGTTTGGAAAATGAAACATAGTTGACATGACAAACTTTTTCAAACAAGCTTACATTCTTGGCTTTTCTCTCATTTTTCTCTTTAGGCCATAGACTAATCTCATGCTTTTCTCTCACACAAGATTCTTTTTCAAACAATTCACATGCTTTTGTCTCGACCTCATTCGCCTTTTTCCCTAACTCACACACACATCATATACATCTTGAGGAGTAGGTGTTACAATAGTAGAAGTGTTACAATCAAACAATTCATTGCAATCTAGTTGCCTACTAAATAAAACACTATCAGCATGTGGCACTAGGTCACAAACTATGTCTTCTTGAATTGGATCACTTTCTACCTCAACAATAGGCTTAATGTTAGTTGGTAAACTAAAATTCTCTAAAGATAAATGAATCTTAGAAAATGGTTTAGGTTTAGTATACCTTGTAGACTTCCTTTGGAGATGTTTCTCAATCTTTATGGCTATTTGCACCATCCCTTCTAAATCCTCATAAAATTGAAGATCAAGTCGTTCGGCAATTTCCTTCTTGAGTCCTCTTAAGAAACGAGCCATTGTAACTTCCTCATCCTCATAAAGATCAAGCTCCTCAAGCAACATTTGCATCTCCATGTAGTAAGCCTCCACGCTATTGCTACCTTGTCTCAAAGATCTCAACTTATAGAAACACTTGGGAACAAAATGCTCTCTCATTAAATGCTTGAGAACATACCATGAGTTTATTGGACACTCAAAGTTCTTCCTCCTACTCAAAAACAATTTATCCCACCAAGTAATTGCATAATCTCGAAGTTGAGCAACAATGAGTTTTACCTTTACTTCCTCACTTAATGGGTAGTAATCAAAGATACGTTCAACTTGCTGTTCCCATTGAATGTATTCCTTCGGGTTTGTACTTCCATGGAACATAGGAAGTTTAGCCTTGATGCTTCTCAATATAGGATCAACTTTATGAACTCCTCCTAGATTTCTCCTTTGGACAGCATTGCAACATCCACCATGTTCCCTTCCTTCGACCTCCAAATACTCCTTATGGTGCATTGACTTATTCCTCCTCTTTTGCTTCAGATGGGTTGGTTGTCTTTCAATAGATTTGAGTCTCGAGTCCAACCTTTGAAACGTCTTTGTCAAATGCTCCATGTTGTGGAAAATTTTGCATAATTCTCTTGCTGAGACATGGCTGCAAAAGAAAGCAAAGTAACAAAGAAAAATGGACCTCACAAGCACTCCCTCACTTGTTTACACTCGTAAAGGTATAGTCACTCGTGGTTACACGCAAAAACATCACTCTCAAGAAACTCACAATCTCATTCACATAAGCCAATGAGCAAAGTTTGCAACTCAAGTGGTTAGACATAACACACAAAGAAACACTCAAATAACTTGACTATGGAGTAAATTCAAAACTCAAACTAGAAACAAGCTAAAGAAGAAAGTGACAGAATTGGAACATGATAATTAAGATGGAACAAGAAGTTCAAAAGACCAGAAAATGTAACTCTTGAACAATTAGGCTATTTTGAGAATTTATGGAGTTTAATTTAGCCTTGTCAACAGATATGAGTTACACAAGAAAAACATCATGAGAATTGAAAAACAAATTGCTGGAAATTAATTGAGACAATTGTAACCGCCAAAAATTTAATGAGTAACGGTTAGTTGTGGAAATAAATCAAAACACAATTGATATGATTTATTACCAACAGCTAGATTAACAAAAATAGGCAATTTCAACAGCACAACTCAGATCTAGCATGATTTGGAAGTAAAAATGAAAAGAACAAAGAATAACACATGCTCTCGGGTATAGCAGTTTTCCAGAATAGAATGTCAATTTTCGAAGTTTTCACCCAGAAGCAAATTGAATCACAAGATATGAAATAAGACAAAGTTGTAAATAAGACAGAGATCTACAAACTCATAGAAGACAACAAGACGAAAAGAAGAATGAAAATGACACTTTTTTGTATTTTAGATACGTGGACAGAATGTACCGAGATGAACAATAAGAACAAAAATTTCAAAACAAAGAACAAGAAGAGCAATACGAAAACGGAAACATATATCCGATCTAGAGCCTAGTGCTCTGATACCAAATGATAAGAAAACAATAGCCAATTGGATCTAAGAACCCTTATGGTTACGCAAACCCCTAGATCACAAGTGTTAAAACCCCCAAATCAAGATGATGTCAACCCAAGGAAGAAGTTAGAACGGATTCACCTTGATGATCAATATCAAGAGTAGAGAAAACTTGTTTCTAAACTCAAGATTCGAACCACTCCACAAGATAGCTTGATCAAGGCTACTTGAATGATTCTAGCATGCAATTCTAAAACACAAGAAATGCAAAGGAAAAGCTCATGGCTCAATAAGCTTAAATTTCATTATCTCAAAACTCAAATCTCCAATCTCAAATATGTTTTTCCAAGGGAACAAGCTATGCTATTTATAGCCTCCAAAACAACCCTTCAAGTAACCTAAAAGAATTGTAAAGGTTGTAACTCCCTACTACATCAATACCATAACCACCACTAACACAAATAAAACTTAAAACACATAAATGAAATGTTTAAAACTGAAAATACAATTAAACATGCTTTAAATCCGAGAATGAAACTCCTCCACCATAAAACCAAGAGTTTGTAACCCTTCAAGAGTGAATGAACTGGAGTTTGAACTACTTTCAAGTACTTTGAAGTCTTGTTTATTTAATGCATCTTGAGTTCAACTTAGACTTCCATTAATGCAACTTGAGTTTGTAGTAAATGAAGTTGGACTTGTTCTTGACTTCATTCAATGCCACTTGAGGTTGCCATAAATGACACTAGAGTGCATTTAATGCAACTCCAATTTGTTGTCAACTTTGACATAGGATTCTCCAACAACTTCCTTTAACTCTTTGAAGACTAAGACACTTTGGTTCATATCAGGTTAGGTGTATCTCAACTCATTTACACCTAAAAAGGTGGGAAGTTCAACAACTTCAAGGGCCTATATAAGAAAGTCGTCCCTCCAGCAGCAAATCATCCCTTCCAAACTCGTTTTCAGGTTCATTTACTTTCTCCTTTGTTGAAGAACTTGTTATTAGGCTATAGATTTATATTTTAGTTGTTATTTCCTTGTATAATCATACTTTTGCTTCCCGTATTGCTTTTAATTCAAGTTCTATCTTTTGTTCTTCATTTATTTTGTTCTTCTTAAGTTCTTTAGTGAGTTTACACTCCCCTCACGCTCGAGAGAGAAGAGGGTCAAGCTAGAACTCATTGTACAACTCGTTTATTTGTTTTAATTCAATGAAAAATACTTCCCTTATGTGTTCATGCATTTTCTTTCCTATAAAAATGTTCTAAATTAATTAACAACCTCTTTATGGAATACCTCAATTAAAATGATTTGATTTTCAACACGCTTGGGATTTTGCCTAGATTGCGGTTGGTTTCTAAAAACTTTTTCTTACGTCATACTAACAATAAAACTGAAGAAGAAGAAGATGACAGCTCGAAATTGCAGCAAAATATCCCCCCTGTTGTCAGCTTTTTTGCCACCAACAATGGAATAATCCTCCCACTTGTCGTTTTAGCTCTAAAAAACGTGCTTCCCTTAGAATCTCTCCGTGGCGGTTAGGGCAACATTCCCCTTTTATATCGAGTTCCAAATTTAGGGCACCTAGCTAAAAATTGTACGGACACGGTAAATCCCGTGTATGGGCTGTTACTGCATAGTGAATTCATGCTCGAACTCTGCTTCGCTCTAGCATTTATCTACTCTGCCACGAAATTATCCTGCCCACTCTTCTCTGGATTTTTGCACTTCCTTTATGCTTAGTCTTTTGCTTCCAAACCTGTGCATTTACACAAGAAATAAGAGTATTTAATGTAATATTTAGCTACAGCATTCAAGACCTGGGGCTTTTAGCTCGGATTCCATTTTCTACTCTTTTCTATGCTAATTGCACACCAAAACCGACATACTTTGACAATTCCTTGTACAAAACTACCCAAATAAACACTAGAATAACTCTCTTTTGGAGAGTTATCAGTACCTGTAAGACAAATTAGTAAACGCTCCCATGCTCAAGTTAATATAGGTCTGAGTAGGTGGTATTTAGTCCTCAATAGGAATTCTGAACATACCTATAAATGGACTCTACCCTTAAAATTTGTGGGCAGAGATCATTTGGGAAAGTCATTAATGTCAGATGATTGACCTTTGATTTCTCCGACACGTCATCAGTGATTCAAATAAAAAGAAAGATGTGTAAAGAGCATGTGTGAAGACAACACCAGTTCGGATGAATGTCGAACTGGACACTTACTATACCAAGCTTGATTAAATGACTTGGACACGTAGCGCTTCAACTGATTTCCCCCCAGCTACACGTACGGTTACCTGCTTTCACGGATTGAAAACCGCAAATTCAAATGGGAAACCCCCATACCAACGGTTACTTTTTGCTCTCCTATAAATACCCACAATGTAGAAATGAAAGGGAGGCGAAATTTATTTTTTATTTGATATTTGACTCTCTAAACACATACTAACAAAACCTTCGGAGTGCTAACTCCTTTTTGTAGGTTTTCCTATCTTGGAGTGTTCTTAAAGATTCATTGTGACTATCAGAATATTTTTCCGTACGAACAATTGGCACCGTCTGTGGGGACGAAAGTTTCTATCTATTCTAATCCTCAAAAACTCAGTAAGAATAGGCAAAGCGATGGCGACGATAGCATGTCACAGCGATCTTTGACAAGCAGCCGAACCCATAATTCAGTGCGCACCCCAACTCGAGGACAAGGAAGGCCCCCCAGATGTCCGAGGAGGAGCAAAAAAGAACGCCTTCCGACACCCAGTACTTCAAACACTGCCCAGCAGATGGGCCAGAAGTTAATGGAACTACGTGCATAACTTAATGAAGTTCGCTCAGAACTTGGTGGCGTTGCCCATTTGAGGGCAGAGATTACGAAATTGATGGCTACTTTGCGTCGTAGTCAGATTCCAGAAGGCGCGACTGGAGATATCCTAGGGTCATCGGTCAGAGTCTAGGGTGTAGATGTACAAGGGGACACTGCAGAGTCACCGATACTAAGGGACCTAGCTCGCGGTAAAGCTCCCACATTGTCAGGATATGGTGATATGTGCCTTTGTGTACCAATGCACGAACGACTGAATTTGAGATCGAGAAGAACGGCCACCCTCAATCCAAGGGAAGGACTCCGGGTATATATTACCTCGGAGGTACCAGATCTGGGACAAACAATGAGTGGGCGTAATGAGGCCCAGCAAGCGGGACAACAAACTCCGTTAATGTAGAACTTGGGGTCTACTCCGACCACTGGGGGAGTACAGTCAAATGACAACCCACAAGCCCAAGCGAAAACACCGGCAACAACATCTACCTAACCGACGACGGTAGAAATACCAAAGGTTCATGATCCTATGAAGGAAGTGATCAACAAACTCCAGAGTGACTTTGAGGCTGTGCGACAAAGCTACAAGCCGGATGATGCGACCAGGGTAGAACTTGGAGAAAGAGAAGATTCACCCTTCACAGCTCCAATAATGTTGTATCCTCTCCCATTTTATCCGTTGTGAGCTAGCAAGGGGAATGGACCTACAGATAAAAAGCTTCAACGATAGGAGATTAATCAGTCAAACTCATTAATCGAGTTAATCAACATTCGTTAACTACGGGTCACTCCACTAAAGACCCGTAGCTGCACTCTTCCTACTGCATAATATTTTCGTGTCCACGGATATACGACCATAAATGGCAAGTCAATCCTTCACGAGTGCTCGTAACTCAAGTTGGGTCAATTACCGTTTTACCCCTTAGTTACATCTTACTCCTTAAATACCACTGCTCCTGTAATGAACAACCTGGTTATTGTCCAACCAATAACCGAAAGTCCTTATCAGGACAGTGAGAGGGTGGGGCTCCTGGATTCCATCTCGTGAAGTTATGTTCCCAGCTCCCCACTCAGTCTCATCCCCAAAATGGTAGGAATATTGAGTCGGTGACCCAGGCCACTCTCACCCGTACAGATTAAAGGACGAGCCCTCATGGGCAGGGGTCCATAACTCACTCAGGATTGAGAATGAGTTGTTTGGTCATCCTATGAAATATCAATCTGTTAGTCAACGGCGTTACATCTAAAGATCGGATATTTTGTGGTTTGGTCTTATACAAACTCATTGTATAGGATACCCCCACTCGCATGTCTCCACACGAACGACCTGGATCCGGTCGTCTATAACATTTACAAAGTGGGCCGTATCCATAATGTTGCTAGGACAAGGTACCCAACCTTATCCATGTACTATAAACCCTTTAGGTTATTCCCAGGACATTATCTGCTTGTATATCAAGAGTATATCAAATATATACCTAGTATATATACTGTCCCTGTTATGTGACAATAACCTTGGATATTTAGTTTATTGGATTTAGACAATGCATTGCTATGAATTCAACAACAAATTGATTGAATAAAACTTTATTGAATATAAATTTGTTTTTACATTAATACAAACCACGAGTTTAGGGCAACACACCCAACAATGACAACAATCACTTTTTTCCCTGAAGATTTAGAAGGGGTACATCTACCGCATAATGATGCCCTTGTCATTTCCCCTGTGATCCACCAACATACTTTCCCTCTCAACCTATCTAGCTTTAGGTTGGGAAAGGTCACAACTTAAGCGGCGACCGACTCCTTTGGTAGGTTTCTCTGGTGAATCTATCACTATCGAAGGCTGTACTGATCTCCCGATAAGTATCAGCGAAGGGAAAGATAAAGTTCGGCGGGTTACCAAATTCATCGTAATAGATGGCGCATCGACGTACAACGCCATTCTCGGAAGATGTTGGGACTTTCTCTACCTTCAAAAAGATTAGAGACTTGTGCAAGCGCACACGGTCACAAGTAATACTTGGTAGTAATCCAAGGTCGAATCCTCAGGGACTTGTAGCTTTCAAAATAATTTTAAAGAAGTGAATAGTTCAAATATGCAATTGTGGTTTGTGAAGGAAATAGTGGTGAAATGTTGTTGTTTGGGGCTTTAACTAGCAAGCAATTTAATAAAACTCAAGCTCTTTGCTTCCTACCTTAGTCTTGATGCAAAACATGGAAACACATTATGTTGGGGAAATTGTGCCAAGCGCAATTCCTGACTTTTTTTGGGATTCGAGTTCTACTATTTCACTACCGCTTTTGGTTGCTGTAGGGCTAGGGTAACCTACAACCATTTGCCTATGTGTGATTACAATCCTAGAGAATATCTACCAACTCACTTGCATTGTAGGTCAGAGGGCCTATGTCTAGGACCATGTTTTATGTGCTCATGCCTAAGTCGCATCCCATATTGGTTTCCTATTATCTTACTTAAATCACCTTTCCCAAGGTTGGGCTGTGGTGTATAAATCAAGTTCCCACTGGCCAAATGGAAAAAAGATGTAAAGAGAAGTTTTTAGAAACCAACCCAAAAAAGTGTCATGCACAATTTTGGGCAAATCCCGAGCGTGTTGAAAATCAAATCATTTT
Organism: Momordica charantia; assembly: GCF_013281855.1. Taxonomy (NCBI): domain Eukaryota; kingdom Viridiplantae; phylum Streptophyta; class Magnoliopsida; order Cucurbitales; family Cucurbitaceae; genus Momordica; species Momordica charantia. Next base: position 13,761,177 of record NW_028275162.1, read on the forward strand.
GACTAAGGCATTCCACAAAAAGGTTGATAACTAATTTAGAACATAATTGAAGGTAAGTAAATGCACGAAAACATAAAAAAGTATTTTTCATTGAATTTAAATGAATAAATAAGCCGTATAATGAGTTCTAGCTTGACCCTCTTCTCTCTCGAGCGTGAGGGGAGTTAAAACTCACTAAATAACTTTAAAAGAATAGAATGAACAAAGAACGGAAGTAAGAACTTGAATTAAAAGCAATACAAAAGGTAAAAGCGTGAAAACCAAAGAAATGAACAACTAGAATATAAACATAAACCCTAAAAACATGTTCTACAACTAGAGAACATCTAAAATAAGATGAAATGAAGCTTGGAAGGGATGAATTTCTGCTGGAGGAATGGCTTCCTTTTATTGCACCATAGGTTGGTTGAAACTCCCTACCATTTTAGGTGGAAATGGGTTGAGATTCACCTAACCACCTCACTTGGACTTGGACTCACTGTTTGAGATGTGTTTGAACATGTGAGAAATGTCTTCTATGCCCCTCATTAATCAAAATGCACTTTTTGCCAAAATAGTCTTCAAAAATGCGTCAGGCCCATTTCCCTACAAAAACATATTTCTATTATTTTCTTCCAACTTTGATTACATTTTTCTCATATTTTTCCTAAAGTACAATAGTTTGACTTTTATGCATAAATGTTCTATGCATGTTTTACTTTAAGAATATGTTGTCCTGTTTGGCAAATAAGGATGGGAAAGAGGTCAAAAACGTGGTCAAACAGGGCTACCGACACATGTTTCTGTAGAAAAAAGTCAACCCTAACAGAAGGCCATATGTTCATGACTTGCAAGTTGTCCCTTCTACGTACCATCAAATGATGAAATACCCAATAGCTGATGGTGTGGGTATCATAAAAGGGGAGCAGAAAGCTTCAAGGGTTATGCCACGGCATTAAAAGGCACTCAAACCTACGCGGTAGTCCTCAGAGGTTCATCAGTCTTAGCCCCGTTGGTTAAAGAAAGCATGCATGACGAATCGACCAAAGAACCCAGGAGTTGGAGGACATCAGAGGAAGAACTCAAGTAGATACAATTGGGATCTATAGAAAAAATTGTTAACATCAAATGGGAATGCAAGCTCCTTTAAAGAGCGAGCTTGTTGATTTTTTACAAACTAATTTGAATGTATTTGCATGTTCCCATGAGGACATGTCTGGAATAGATCCAAATGTAATAGTCCATCGGCTTAATATAGACCCCGATTATAAATCGGTCGAGCAAAAGCACCGACCTGTGGACGCTACTCGGAGTACTGTAATTTCAGATAAGGTTAATAAACTCCTCAAGGCTAATTTCTTTAAAGAAGTTTACTATCCTGCGTGGCTCTCTAATGTAGTAATGGTGAAGAAATCAAATAGAAAATGGAGAATGTGTGTGGACTTCACAAATCTTAATAAAGTGTGCCCTAAGGATAGCTTCCTCTACCTAGAATTGACCAACTTGTAGATGCTATCGTAGGACACGAGTTATTAACCTTCATGGATGCATATTCAGGGTATAACTAGATAAAAATGCACGTGTCCAACCAGGAACGCACAGCATTCGTGACCGATCAGGATGCCTTTATTGTTATAAAGTAATGCCTTTCGACCTCAAAAATGAAGGAGCAATATATTAGACACTGGTGAATATGATGCTCAACAAACAGATCGGTCGGGATATGGAGGTTTACGTAGACAACATGCTGGTAAAAAGTGTCACTAATGAACAGCATGTAACAGATTTAAGAGAAGCTTTCGACGTGTTACGACACTACAAAATGAAGCTCAAACCAACCAAGTGTGTATTTGGAGTCTCTTCAGGAGAATTTCTAAGCTTTATCGTCAATCGCCAAGTCCATCCAAATGAAATCAAAGTTGTCCTAGAGATGAAATCTCCCAAAAATTTGAAGCAACTCCAATGTCTGAATGGCCGAATAGCCGTGTTAAATCGAATCGTTTCAACGTCCATAGACAAATGCCTGTCGTTCTTTAAAATTCTTAGAACGAAAGGGAAATTTGAGTGGACGGAAGAATGTGAACAAGCATTTAATAAACTGAAGGAATACCTGGGTACAGCACCTTTGCTTTCAAAGCCTGAATCGGGTGATTGCTTGTATTTATACCTTGCAGTTTCAGACTCGACGATCAATTCGATCCTTATCCGAGATAATGGAAGACGGCAAAATCCAGCGTACTACACTAGTAAATCCATGACTAGTGCAGAAACTAGATATCCAAGTATTGAAAAAGTGGCATTGGCTTTGGTCACCTCTACTCGTCGGCTGCTACCATATTTTCAAGCCATAAGATTGTTGTTTTAACGAATTTCTCTTTGCGTCAAGTTTTCCAGAAGCCAGAAACTTCAGGTAGATTGATGAAATGGTCGTTAGAATTGAGTGAGTATGACATTAGTTTTGAGCCTCGAGTGTCATTGAAGGGTTAAGCAGTTGCTAATTTTGTGGCTGAATTGACACCAAGTCAACTAACAGTTGGTTCCAAGCAACAGTGGACTTTATATGTAGATGGGTCATCTAATGAAAAAGGATACGGAGCTGGGATTCTTTTACAATCTCCAGAAGGAACACGATTCGAGTACGCATTGAGATTTAATTTTAGGACGTCCAACAATGAAGCTGAGTATGAAGCTTTGTTGGTCGAACTCCGGATGGCTCAAGGCATGGGCGTAGCTTGCTTATTGATCTTGTTAAGAAACCCTTGAGAGTTGGATCTAAGAACCTTGCTAACGAACAAGACCCATAGAACTCAATCTCAAAAACCCCGAAAACAAGTATGGAATCAACCCAAGGAAAAGTTTAAGAACGGATTACCTTGATGATCAATATCAAGAGTAGAGAAAACTCGTTTCTAAACTCGTGATTCGAATCACTCCACAAGAGGTATGATCAACACCGCTTGAACGATCCTAACATGCAAATTCTAAAAACACAAGAAATTGCACAAGAAATAGGAGATAAAGCTCTCAACCAAGCTAATGAGAAAACTCACTTTTCATTAAACTTCCAATTGTGTTTACAACAAGACATCTCAAGGCTATATATAACCATCCTAGCAAGCCATATGAAAAGTCTTAAGCAAATGAAAAGACTTGTAACTTACAAGAAATGAAAAGACTTATAAATGAAAAGATATAACTTACCAGAAATGAAAAGGCTTGCAGATGAAAAGACATAACTTCAATAAATGGAAAGACAAACAAATGAAAAGGTTAAGAACATGGAAAGCCAACCAAAATAAGTGCAATCCAGTCCATAATGAGGGATGTGAGTGTTTGACTTCGTTTTTGAATTGAATGAGTTGACTTTGACTTGTCTTGATGGAGTTGACTTTGACCTTGACCAAGTGGTCTTTGACTTGCCTTAAAAACACCTAAAAATGCATAACTTGCACCAAATTGAAGTGAATTGTTCCAACATCTTGCATATCTTCCTTTAATTCTCGTGTCGAGTTCACGAACGCTTGGACACGAAGTAGAAAGGCTTGTTGAAGTTTCCGAGCTCGTGATCTTGTAATCGGTCAATGAGGCATGACAAAGGAGGGAGCTCCTTGGTTCATATCAGATCCTCAATGATTCCCAACTCATAATTAACCAGATCACCAAGGAATTTTCAACTAAAGACGAAAAAATGGCTAAATATTTGCGAAAGGCCCGGGAAAATTTAACAAAATTTAGAGACTTTGCGATTAGACAGATATCACATTCAGAAAAATTTGAATGCTAACGTTTTAGCAAGATTGGCTTCTGCTTATGAAACCGACCTAGCCTTCAATAAATGAAGAAGAATAGTGTGAAGTCATCATGCGAGCCCGTTGCAGGATGGATCCAATAGTCGAATTTGATAAGCGCCAAGGTTGCTCGTGTTTACAAAGCTAGAGGTCCTTCTAGGATCCTTGCAAACATTCACAAAAACGACTAACTTACCGAATGATTCCAACCAAGAGTACGGTTAGAAGATGAATCACTCTTAGATCGGACTTAGAATCTACGATGGTCACTCCTAGATCCTAAGACGACTCACTCCAGAATTAGCTTGATCGAGACTAATCCAATGAATCGGTTTAACATCAAACCTAAAGCAAGATTTGAAAGAAGCAACACCAAAAGTGTTAAGGAACAAAAGTTCTTGAATTTCAATATGTTTTAATCTTAAGTTATCCATAACAAGAGCATTACAAGCCTTTAAATAGGCCAAATGGTCGTTCAACATAAGAACACCAAAAGTTTTTCAAAATACTACTTAATGCAAATTGTAGAAAATAAGACATGCAAATTAAAACTTGATTGCACATCATTCTAGACACTTAAATGCGGATCAGAAAACCTAGTCATGCTTCAAATGGTCTTATCTATGTGCTGTAGGAGGCGCTTCACATTTGGATATGGTTTGACAACTTTTGACTTCACAAACTCCAAAGAGGTGCAATCTGCAAAGACACCTGTTCACGAATCTGCACACTTTTTTTGTCCTCCGTGCCATCTCTCAAAATAGACAGCTTTTCCCGTGCCATCTTTGCTCCATTCTCTTCTTGACTCATTGAAGTAACATTATGAATAAATTCGGGCTCAAAACTCTTTGTTGGTTCTTGTGCATTAACAAGCTTTTGAAGGTGCAATGTGAAAGTCTCTTGAATCTTCCTTGCCTTTCTTGTAATAATTGCTCCTTTGATATATGTAACAACCAGAAGATAAAAGTGAACTAAATAAGCTAAGGAGACAAGCCGCGCATTATCTACTTCTATATGGGGTGTTATATAAGCGGGGATATTTGATAACTCTCCAAGAGAGAGTTATTTGTGCAAGAATTCATATAAATTAGCTAAGGATAGCATCACTAACACCCAATCTACACTGATTTTGTGCAAAGAACATTATAAATTCACTATCTTCCTTATTGTTTATGATGATGTTGAGAGTTATGAAGAACAACCTAATTTTGAATGTTTTGCTGCAGCTTTGTTGATGCTGCAGCTTTGTTGATGCTACAGCATCGAAAGCAAAACGGCAGAAAAAGACAGAGTTGACATTTTCAGCTTTTACACGAGAAATTACTGCAGTAAAATGGAAAATTACTTGATATGCTGAGCTGAGGGCCACTTTATCATTTGTGTTGCCTAAAATCAAGAGGGGTATAAAAGCTTGCTATTAGGGTTGCCTCCAACAACTCTCCAACATTCCCCATCCCATCACTCCATTCTCACTTGAAGAAAGCTCCCAAGAAACCGTTGAAGAAGACAACAAAGAGCTGCTGTTTTTCTTCCTTTTCTTCTTCTTTTGCACTCTTTAGTGCACGAGTTTTGTATTTTCTTCTTCCCTTTTTTTTGTATGACATTGAGTAGCTAAGTTTATTGCTAAAAGGCTAAAAGGCAGAAACTCGACAATAGACAAAGAAATCGGTGCAGCAATAATTCGATATTTATAACCCCCGACAAAAATTTCTTTTCCGAATTGAGTACAGGAATACTACATCAAGATAACAAAAAAAGGGGGAGGGATATTATCAGCGGCGGCCCCAGCCCCATCGCTTCTCCATTGTCAGTTGCCTCTCCAGAAAGGCAATCTTCCTTTCCCTTACACGCCACTCTTCTTCCATGGCATGTTTCTCTTCCTCCCAGTTTTCTTTCTCCTCTTTCAACGATTGACATTCAAACTCGAACTTCAAGGCCTTGATAGTCGTTTCTTGAAGTTCGCTTTCGAGGTTAGCAACTTCCCTCTCAAGTTTGGCAATTTTCCTTTCGGCCCTCCGTAGTTTGAAGTGTGAAGGAGGCGCAATGTATCAAGGTCGTCGACTAGAGGAAGGTTCCCTAGCAACCAGGGAGAGAACCGGGGGGTTTGAAGGAACAGAGGATGGGGAAGACGAAGAAGAAGAAGAGTCTCCCGAATGATCATAAGAGATATCCATGAAAGAAACGAAAGGATCGTTCACCTCCTCAGACATTTTCCCTAAATAATGAAAAGAGGCGAAGTGAAGGTTGAATGAAAAATTAAGAGAGGCGAAAACATTTAAATAGACTAATTTCGGGTTGTTGAAGCGTCGATTGAAATTAATTGATGGCATAGAAATTCGAAAGGGCACTAAACAGGTGTTAAAGGCTACTATACGTGCCTTAAATCGAAATGATGAGAGAGAGCAATAAATCAGATTGTAAATTTGATTTGATTTGAAGGAAAAAGTGTCGTCATTTATGGGCGGATACATTTCAAATATACGGTAAAAATCTACAAAAATAATTATGGACTACACAAGGTCGGAATTGACAAGGTCGGCAAATCAACAACTTCATTAGTCTCCCTAATTGCCAAATCGATAGGAGCGAGATTAATTCCTTCGGCTTCGACCTGAGATTGGAGCTCGTCATTTCTCACCACAAAATGAGCGTGCTATGTAGCAGCTTGGTCAAGTTCGGCAGTTTGATCTGTTGACTTCTTCATGGTGCGCTTTCAGTCCTAATCAAACATGGGAAACTAACTGGTCAAAGTCGACTTCCTGAGCGAAGCTCTTCAACCATTGAACCGTATAATTGAGACCGCTAATTCTAAGTCCCTCTCAAGTTCCTTAAAATCTGGAAATTGAGACATGACTTTGTAAAGAAGGTCGAAGTTACCCAGTTGAGCTTCAGCGTTGGCAAGTCTGGATTCAGCATCTACCAACATGGATACTGACGCAACAACCATCTTCTCAAATTCAGGAAATTTGGACTCAATTTCTGCCAAACTTGATTCAGATTGTCCGAGCTTAGATCTAACCTCGCCTAGTTTAAATTCAATTTGTCCGAACTTAGCTTTGACTTCGCCCAGTTCAGACTCAACTTGAGATCTTTTGTCAGTCTCAAGTCTCAAAAAGCTGTCTGATGAGGTCTTCAATTTAGCAAGGTTGTTCTTTAATTGTTTATTTAAAGATTTAACCCTAGCGACCTCAGCTATCATCTCAGAAGTTTCAGACAGCAAGCAGAGATTTTCTTCTTCCAACTTAGTTTGTTCGACTTTATACTTATTAGTTTTTATGATGCTTTTCTTTGATGCCACGAGCACTGCAAGAGTCTCTCGCTTCAGAGTCTGAATTCCTCTTTTTCCTTAACCAATATCTCCTGCTCCCTCTCGAGCTCTTCCAAAATTGAATTGTACTCTGCTAATTGAGTAGAGCATGCTTCTACTTTTTTGGTAGCATCAATGAGTTTAAGTCTGTTCTTTCTCCCGGCAATATCATGCTGAGAAAGTTCAACCCCGATGGAAGCTATTTCGCGGCATGAAAGAGCTAAGCCCTGAGATTGGCACAACATTCAGAAATTGAGTTTGAGAAATGAATGCATGAACTGGAAAAATGAAGTTGAAATGCACCTTGGCGATATATGTGGCAGCTTCCTTGAAAAGCTCGTTGATGATGAAGGGTTGATACTACGAGCATGCTTATCCAAATCTTTGGAGAAGTAAGGGCAGAGCTTGTCCAAGAGAGAGAGGACATCTTCCCCGCACAAGTTCCTCAGAAAGGGAGGAAGATTAGGTGAAAAACAAAGAGGGGAGCTAGAGACTTCGAAGGAGGTCTCCTTGACGCCTATAGGGCCAGCAGTAGAAGTCATGTTACCTTTGTCGGCCAAGGGTGAGTGGGACTAGAGCTCGTCGAGGTTTTGAAGGGATATCTCTGGACCTTTCCCTAGGGTGTCCAATTCAAACGCCAGCCCTCTTGGGAATGGAAGATCAACATCATGAATAATATGGGGAGGAGGAGTTTCCACGCGAGCATCTGGAAGTTCCCCAAGCAGGGGATCTTCAGGAATTAGAGCGTCATGAGCGTCTTAATTGTGCACCATTTTCCTCTTTAGTAGTTGAGCCCCGTCATCTTCACTCTGAGCAGAGTGTTCAACTGAAGTAGTTGGGTTGTCTACACCGAAGGCAGGAGCGTCTGCACTCCTCGTGTCGTTTTCAGCAGAAGAAGCCACTTCCTCTTAGCCCTTTCTTCGGACCGAAAGAGCCCGGTAGTGAAGGTCGCCTCTGTTTGGGCTTTGGTGGCCTAGTCTCAATTGTGGACTAGGGCTACAAGGCGTTTTTATCCCTATTGACATTTCTCTGGATGTTTCCAGGCTACAAGGAACTCGGGAGTCTTTTACCTCTCTCAACTGAACTAGTCACTCCACCTCCAAGGGGAATGTCATGGTGGAGACTATTGTTGAATCTAGAAGGTCGAGGATTTATCTCTTCTGCATTCCAGATAAAATCTTGTCAGCGGATCGACTTTCTACGACAGATCTGGTAAAAAAGAGGAAGGAGGAAATTTAACCTTAGGTAAGTTCGGCAACAAGACCACAGCTTCTCAAGTTCCTGTTGGTCAGAAGGTCGAGACTGCAACGATCCCTAGCTAACAGAACCGCACAGTCAGCCAAAATCAATCTGGTTTCTTTAGTCAGTTCTAGCGGAGGGTCGATTAGAACTACAAAATTCAAAATAGTGTTGTCAGTACAACGAGCATGTAAAACTTCAGCGACAAAGATGGGATTTAAGAGCTTACTCAGCCTATCAAACCCCATGGGAATTTCGCAGCAAGGAGCCCTTTCGTTGGTGATCATTAACTAGTTACCCGAAACATAAAACTATCTCTGTGGAGGTGGGACCATTGACAATCGAAGAAAACCCCTTCTCCATTACTGGCCCATTGACTAATTTCGCGACTCCAGGAAAACAACTTAAGTAAAATCGGACAAGGGCTTTAGAAGATTTCTTTATGGTGTGGATGGCTAGCATTTGTTCAACAAATAAAATGCAGGTCCTATCCTTATAGAGTCTCCACCACAAATACCAAAACCCCATTAAAGTACCCCAACCGTTGGGTGTTAATTGGGCAAGAGTCAAATTGACAGCATTAAGGAAAAATTGGGCAAAGGGGTGTAAGGGCAACCTACTAACCCCGTATTCAAACATTTGGGGGTAAAAACTAACACAACCCAATGGAGGTTAGGAATCCTCAATTCAACATCGTTAGGAATTGAGTATTTATACCTAAGGATTCCTAGTAACTACTCAGGGCAATTCGAGTGCGAGTAGTCGGAGCATTCACCCTATTTTCAGGTGAGTCGCTCTGGTTAAGATGACGGGATTTTTTACTTTATACTAGAGGGTTTTCTAAAGGAACTTGAGAAGACGAGGGCGTATGGGAACTTGCGTCAAACAACTTGGTCCTAGCCATCTAATGAACACAAATGCAAAAAAAAAAAAAAAAAAACAAAAACAAAAACAAAAAAAGGAGATTGAATCTGGGTATGAGTGTTACCTAGTATAGAGTAGACGAAGAAGACCAACTTCTCTAACTCGCAATAATCAGAGGAGAAATTTCTTGCCCCAAGTGTTCAATGTGATTTCCAATAAATGAAAACTTAGTGAAAATGCGCGCCAGTGAAGTATAAATACCCAATCGAAGAAAGCACCAGTTCGAAAGAGTGGGGGAAAATAAGCTCGAGTTTTTAGCGATGCAAGACGAATTGGTCACTGCTTCAAGAATTTCGAATTAAAGTCCTCGAATTTTCTTGAAGTAAGGGGCTATTGATTGACCGTTGATTACTCCGACACGTCACCAATGATTCAAATAAAAAAGAAAGATGTGTAAGGACCACATGTGAAATGACAGCAGTTTGGATGAATGCACAGAGCTTGATTAAATGATTTGGTAGCACTTCAACTTATTTCCCCCCGTATGGTTACCTGCTTTCACCGATTGAAAACCAAAAATTCAAATGGGAAACCACCCCTCATACCAATTGTTACTTTTTGATCTCCTATAAATACCCACAATGTAGAAATGAAAGGGTGTGAAATTTATTTTTTATTTGATATTTGACTCTCCAAACAAATACTGACATAACCTTCAGAGTGCTAACTCCTTTTTGTAAGTTCGGATCACGGGACACCCCAAGAATCACCCATGCATTTAACAACCTTTGCTATTCCTTCCCGCAATTGCGCACATTCCATAGATCACCAAAGGAAGGGCGGGCAAGCAGGGACTGGAGTTCGGCTCCAAACTCCATCTTCCAACCTCATGGCCTTTACAGCCGGTGTTCACTGTCTCTCTGTCTTGGTAATGTGGCACGTTGCAAACTAATTTAGTGACTCTAATAAACGAGCAAGCATTTGAGCAAAAAGTTCATTAACTTCTGGGTCTTTCTTTAACAAAAACCCTGTGGAATTGGAGTGAACAGTACATGAGTAGGAGATTCTGGACTTGTAACATGAAATTCAACCGTAAGACAAAATTTGGAAGTTACAGATGCCGCTCCAATATAGCTAATAATATCCATGTAAAGTGTTTTACTTGTACAGAGAGCACGTAATTCATCAAACTAATATCATGTGACAATGCCTACCAACAAATCCTCTGCACCAAACAAAAAGGATTGGAAATGTAACCAACCAACCAACTAGCAATACCCCAATCCGATCTGCCCCGCAAAAATGAAATGGCAATACAAATTCGTGCCCGATGAGAAGGCAAAATTTTTAACCCGGAAATCAATTTTAATCCTATCTTCTCATTTACTATCGGTAAAATCTGCATCAATAACATCGCCTTCAGGTCCTTTGCCTGATGGTTCGGATGGCCCTGATTCGCTTGGTCCGGCACCGGCACTGGCACCCGGCTGATTGTACAAGGATTGCCCCAGCTGCATCACCTCTTGGTTCAGAGCAGCCATAGCATCCTTAATGGCTTGGGTTGCCCCACCTGAAATTGCATCCTTCAATTCTCCGAGTTTCAATTCCACCTTCTCCTTCACTGGCCCGGGCACCTTGTCTCCAAGCTCCTTCAGCTGCTTCTCTGTCTGGTACACAACAGAATCAGCCTGGTTCTTCGTGTCAATAGCATCTCTCTTCTCCTTGTCCTCCTTTGCAAACTTATCCGCCTCGCTAACCATCCGTTCCACCTGTGCACACACATAGGTTCATTTGTTAACAATCAAGCAATGGCAATCAATTAATTAACAATTGTTCTCAAGCTCAGCGGAAGCAAATGCAAACTATACCTCATCACTGGGCAACGTGCTAGCACCAGTAATGGTGATATCTTGCTTCTTGCCTGTGCCTTTATCAACCGCAGTAACAGAGAGGATTCCATTGGCGTCGATGTCAAATTTGACTTCAATTTGGGGAACCCCACGTGGTGCAGGTGGGATACCATCTAGTCGGAAGCTTCCAAGTGATTTGTTGTCCCTCACAAATTCTCGCTCTCCTTGAAGAACATTAATCTCCACGCTGGTCTGTCCATCAGCGGCTGTGGAGAACACCTCTGACTTGGAGGTAGGAAGTGTAGTGTTTCTTGGGATAATTTTAGTCATAACACCACCAAGAGTCTCAAGACCCAAAGATAGTGGACTCACGTCCAATAGAACAATGTCACTAACGTCTCCAGCCAAAACACCAGCCTACAAACAAACAAATAAACAAAAAAATACCCCTTTTCAACCATAATCCAGACTTCTATATTACATATATTTTACCCAACATTCATTTAATTTAAAGATTAACACAATTCTGACGCCACGTATCTTAATTGAGTTTCCAAAATTCACTAAGTAAAAGGGTATTTCCATTTTTCAAATTCAAAAATTCAAAATAATGGATCGTTTTAATAATTTATTCAAAAATTTTAAATTTTATTTCTTAGGCTAACTAATAGGAAACAATACCTTATAGCTTCACAATATTTATTTAACAACGAAGTAATGATCATAAAATTTAGGCCATCACGAAATAAATCTCTTCGAAGAAGGTTACCACCGGAGTCGTTAACAGAGAAAGATGTTCACAATGACAAACAAATAAGCGCACCTGAACGGCAGCACCTAGAGCAACAACTTCATCAGGATTGACGGTAACATTTGGTTCCTTCCCAGTCATCTTCTTAACAAGCTCCTGAACAGCTGGAATACGTGTTGATCCACCCACAAGGATAACCTCGTCAATATCTTTAAAGGAGAGTTTTGCATCCCTCAAGGAATTTTCAACTGGAGTCTTGAGCCTGAGTGTTACCAGTTAAAACAAATATAATATATTAGAAGCTTGTGTCACTTTCCTTCTTTTTTCTTAAAAACATTTCTAAAAGATTGATCCCACCAGTCAGTAACAATTCAAGTACCTATCAAGAAGATCTGAGCACAATTCTTCAAACTTGGCCCTGGTAATAGTGGTCTCAATGTGCTTAGGGCCATCTGCCGTGGCAGTGATGAAAGGCAGACTGAAAGAGGACTAACGTTAGCAAAGTGAAACAAAAATCAAATAAAAAAAACACAGCACAATTGAGGTCAACAACAATAGACAATAGGATATATTTCATGCACCTAATGTTAGCCTGGGTCAAAGATGACAGCTCCATTTTGGCTTTCTCAGCTGTCTCAGTGAGCCGCTGAAGAGCCTGTTTATCTTTCAGCAAATCTATGCCTTCATCCCTCTTGAAATTTGCAGCGAGCCAGTCAACAATTCTCTGCAGATTGTTACATGGAGATTCAAACTTATCAACCTTTATGTATATGGAAAATAAATGTTTGGTAAAGTTATTCTTCTGAAAGCAAGCCAACCTTATCAAAGTCATCACCCCCCAAATGAGTATCTCCCGACGTAGAAAGCACTTCAAACACTCCATCACCCACCTCAAGCACTATAAACAAAAGAGATTCCAGAATTAATCGTGTGCCACATGCAATAGTATGCGACAACTAGCAACGAAAGGGCTGGTGTAATTACTGTTAGGAAGCCATAAACTTGATAGTAGACATGTACCTGAGACATCAAAAGTACCCCCACCAAGATCAAACACCAAGATGGTTTCGTTGCTCTTCTTTTCAAATCCATAAGCTAATGAAGCAGCAGTGGGTTCATTGATAATACGCAAAACTTCGAGACCAGCAATACGACCAGCATCCTTTGTGGCCGTTCTTTGAGAATCATTGAAGTAGGCAGGCACGGTCACGACAGCCTTTGTTACTTTATCATTTAGAAACTTCGAAGCATCGTCCACCAGCTTTCTTAACACCTAAACAAGTCGTCATACGCATATCCAGGAGATTAGAGAAAATGGGGCAAACGGAGAAACAAAAAGAAAGTAATATCATCATTCAGCATGCTTAAGTAACAGACTATCTTTCACATAATCCCATCTATAGAATTAAATTCGATAAGCAACTCCGGCATTTTATCAACATCTAAAGTAATTTCCATGTGATATTCTTATCATCTCACCATTCCAGCCTACCACATCATCAGAAGCCAAAATAAATTCACCATGATAAGAACAATAATCAAGCAATACCTGAGCTGAAATTTCTTCCGCGGCAAATTGCTTTCCAATCGCCGGGCATTCCAGCTTCACATTTCCATTCTCATCGCGCACTACCCTGTAGGAGACCTGCTTGGACTCCTCATCCACCTCGGACATCTTCCTACCAATAAACCTCTTCACTGAAAAGAAAGTATTCTCAGGGTTTACGACTGCCTGTCGCTTGGCAATTTGTCCCACAAGCCTGTCTCCGTTCTTTGTGTAAGCCACCACCGATGGTGTTGTCCTCTGCCCTTCAGCATTAGTAACAATAGTTGGCTTCCCACCTTCCATGGCTGCAACTGCGGAGTTGGTAGTTCCGAGGTCGATTCCCACAACTTTCTCATTGACGACCCTCAATGGCCTGACACTCGAACTCCTACGACTAATATCGCTCCTCAGCTTCAAAAATGTCGCGCTAGAAAAACCAGAAGAATTGCCAAGTTTACTGCCGAAGAACAGAGTCCGTGAAGAGACGCGGTTAGGCTTTCTCATGGAGGCCGCAGCGAAGGACGGAGCTCCGAGGCCATGGATCTGGGCAGTAGAGGAAGCCATTCACAAAGGAATAGTAGAGAAGAAGAGAAGAAAATCAGAGGGTAAATTGGAATCTAAATCGATAGCGAAAAGTTGAGAAGAATTCCCTAGAGAAAGAAGGTAATGGAAATTTGCTAGGAAATTGGGGAAGAGTTGGTGGTTGAAGGAGATAAAGAGGAGGGAGGAAACAGGAAAGGGTTTTTGAAGAAAAGGTGAGGGTTAGGTTATGACACGTGGGTTAGGGTTCTAGAATAATCTTCAGCCTTCGGCCATCTAATCTTCCGCAGTGGATTGGATGAATATAGACCCTTGGATTAATATTTTCTTCTACAAATTGGGCCAAACTTATATTGGGCCTTCTCCGTTTCGGTTCAAACTTTGGGATTTCAAATGCAAAATTAAGAGCTCGTTTGGTTGGATTTGTTTTCAGATTCACTCAATCAGTTCAGATGTATTTGACAGAATTTTTTAGATTCGTTCTTTAAAATTGTTCTTAGATACTGTAATTCAAACAGTAAAAATTTTGAAAACGACTTTTTTATATTTTCACTATTTTTATATTCAAAATTTGAAATGTTTAAGATATAGAATTACATTGAAGATATAAAAACTTTGATAAAATATATTACTGTATATTATAAAATCATTTTATACTTGTTAAAATTGAAACATGCAAAATATAATATATTCTAAATTATATAACCTTGTAAAATAATAACCATACAAAATTTATAAAAAAAAATGTTAGTAAATTACTTAATATAAGTTTACATTAAACTAAAATTTAGTTTTTAACTACTTTTTAGTTTATAAATATATTGCCAAACAAACATTGAACAATTTTTTAAATTCAGATTCAATTATCAAATCTACTACCAAACACATACCTGAAAACATTGAGAACAAATAATAAAACTTTGATTTTCATTGAATTACTTGTTTTCAAATTTCTATTTTTTGATTATCAACCAAATGCACCCTAAGAAAATTACCTCAAATGTGTAATAGCGATAGTTTCACATATGTCCATTTTTTTCTAGATTTTACCAATTTAGATTTCAATATGAATTTTAATTTTTTGTTTCAATTTTCCCTTAATGTTATCTTTTAATACATGTTCTAGTATTTTACCACGTGTCTCGCACGTTATATATTAACTTTTTCGATCCAAGCAAGCAAGTTATACAAATGTGGGAATATTTAAGGGTGGAAGAAAGAATATAGGACTTATTTTGTCGTAACTCAAAAAGTATATATAAATTACACAAATTTTTGTAGTTTTAGCGTAATTTCTCCTTGAATTCTTAAAATTAAAAGATGGTTGTTGAATGAGAAATTTCGACTAATTACTAAAGGCTACGTCACAAAATTAAAATTACATTTAAGACCAATGACAAGTTTACATATCTCCTAAATTATTTTTAAATCGACGAATCAAATTGCGTCACGTGTATCTCTTATAGTCGTCCGATGAAATTAACTAATTGGATAAAACCCATGAAGAGACTGACCCAAGCTAATGGCCCATTAAGCCCATTGCCCATAAAAGACTCACCGAAACACTATAAATAGAGGGGTCACCCCTCATTTGAAGAAAAAAGAAGAAAGAGGAAGAAGTCGGAAGAAGCTAGAAGAATTGGATTCAGAGTCAAGCGAAGCATCGAGACTTGAAGAGTACGAGACTTCAAGAACATTGCATCTGTTGGATCGGTATGACAACCCTAGAGAGGGGTGAATGGGGTTGTATGAAACTTTATAATTTTTTTAATATGGTGGGCCCAAATTAAACAAATAAGTAAATTTTTTTATGAACAAATGATTTTAACACAAAATTAAACAACAAATTAAAAATACAAACAACCTAATTAGTTTCACCACTCAAATAATTCAAATACAAATATTGTTAGCATCCATTTTTGGCAACCAAATATCCAATTTATAACCAATTTTGTCATATGACCCAACATTAGACAATAATTTCTTTTTAACAAAATTATTTTGCACACTATTTGCTTTAAGAAATTCTTCATAGGAGAATTTTTCAATTTAAAACAATTAGGTCTAGAATGACCTTTAACTCCACAAAAATGACATATAGACACAAATTTTGATTTTACAAGCATATCTATAGTCTTTTCATGTCTAGGTATAAATTTAGTACTATGCATACATTTATATTTGGCATGTACATGCTTAGGCACAAATTTAGCATTAGACATATAACTACTTCTACCACAAGCATGATTAGGCACAAAGTTTGATTTTGTATGCATATTCTATCATTTTTATGTTTATGCATAAATTTAACATTTGTATTGACATTTAAGGCATTGGATTTAAACAAGTAACAAGAATAAGTATTATTTACACACTTGCCACATGAGGAATAAATAATATTATGCAAAGATTTATTTCTTTTAACAAATTTATGCTCTATGCTTTTCTTTGAAAAATTTTCTTTAAGAGTATTGTGAAACTTTGCTTTTTCATAAACATTTCTTCTTGAAGAAGTAGTAGGAGCATATTTCAAATTAAAGCACTTAGGTCTAATATGGCCTTCAACGCTACAATGATGACATATAGGTATAAAGCTAGTTTTAGCATTCTGTGACACAACCTTAGGCATATTAAGCTTAAGCACAATAGGAGATGCTTTAATAAAGATAGTTTTAGAACTTGAAGGAGTAGAGTATCCATCAACATAGCCTAAACCTCTTTTATCACCATAAGGTTGGACTACTTCAATTATTTTATCTAACCTTTAAGCACCTATTGTCAACTTTTTAATGGACTCTTTTGCAATTTCAAACTCTTTAATAGCAAGCATTTCTTTTCTTTAAGGACATGCAAAAGACCATTTTTCTCACAAACATCAAGCTCAATAAATTTAATTTTGTCAATACAAGAAACTTTATCTTTTTCTAAAGATATATTGCTAGTTTCCAAAATAACAAGTTCACATTTCAAACTAAAAATTTTATCTTTTAATTCCAAAGAAAAAGATTCAATTTTCTCGTTTTTATTTCTCAAATCATTTAATTCAATTTTTAATTCACATGCTAAAGATTTAAGATCTCCATTTTCTTTTTCAAGAGATTTAATCCTCTCACTATTCAAAGCATGCTTTTCATCACAACAATCATCGTGCAACACATTATTAGTAGCTCTATTTTTCAAGTAATTATTTTCATCTATCAAAGATGTATTTTCACTAGTTAAGGCATGATATTTCTTTCTAAACACAACATATTTAGAACCAAGTTTTTCTAAGTCATTTTGCTTATTTTCAAATGCTTCAAACAATTCATCATAAGATGGAGGTTTATGATTTACCTCATCTTCATCATTTTCAATATCGCTCCCATCATTTGAATTAGCCATCAAGCACAATGAGGATCCGTCACGTTTTTCTTTTTCCACTTCATGAAATTTTTCTTGATTTTGAGAATTATAATTCTCCTTCACATCAAATAAATCATTAGTAGTACAAGGAGAATTTTCAATACTATAAGCATCATTAAGAAAATTCCAAATATCATATGCATATGTAAAATGTGAAATTTTACTACATATATTTTTATCTAAAGCACAACATCTGGTATTTATGGTTTTAGCATTAAAAGAAAGCATTTCACTACTCAAATCTAATTTTGACAAGTTATTTTCACAAACATACAAAATATCAAAATCAATAGATAACAAAAAAGTTTTCATTCGATGTCTCCAAATATCATATTTTCTACCATCAAATAAAGGAGGTTTATCAATGCAATCACTTCCAAGAAAATCTAAAGTTGTCATAGCTCTAGCAATTAAGCTTTTCAAATAATTTTTCAAAGATTAACAAGACACTTAATATCGAGATAAAATTTGAAAAATAGTTTATGTAGAAGAGCGAAACCTCGCTCTGATACCAATGGTTGGATTGGTATGACAACCCTAGAAGGGGGGTGAATACGGTTGTATGAAATTTTATAAATTTTTTAATATGGTGCGCCCAAATTAAACAAATAAGTAAACTTTTTATGAACAAATGATTTTAACACAAAATTAAACAACAAATTAAAAATACAAACAACCTAATTAGTTTCACCACCGAAATAATTCAAATACAAATATTAACCATAAACATGAATAACAGATTCGATCAATTAATTTCATGCAATTTGTAATAAATAAAATTAATTACAAAAATTAAATAAAAAAGGGTTAGAGGAAGTGACACCGGAAATTTATAGTGGTTCGGCAACAATCGGCCTACTCCACTTCCCAAGCTCCTCTTGGGTGTTCCACTAAGAAACTTGACTCTTTTCACGGTAGGAGTCAAACTGGTACAAAAGTCCTCTTTTTCTGGGAGCAAGAAGAAACCCGATCCGTTCCACGGTTTAGGATCAAACCATTACAATAATCTTTTTCGGGCTCAAGAGCAACCTTTACAAGATTTGAAATTTGAGAACAAATTTACAAACTCTCTCAAAGAGTGGTGTACAAATTTTTGCTCACAAATTTGTAACAAAAAATCTTACAAATAAAAACACTCAATTTGGCTAAGAGAAATAAAATTGGAACCTCAAATATCTCTCAAATAAAATCTCCCTCAAGAATTTAAAACAAAAATTGAAGTTTTGAAAAGAGATTAATAATGTAGAAATTGGAGAGAAAATTGGGAGAGTAGATATAAAAATTTGGGAGAAGAAAGATGTTTAAATAGAAGAGGAAAAACTGAAGAGAATTTTGAAATCAGATTTAAATTTGTACCATCGGATTTCAAATGATTAAAAATGAAAGGTTGAGATTTAATTTTAATATTAAATAATATTATATATATATGTCCAACGGTGATGTGAAGTAACTTTTTTTTCTTCAGACTCTCTACTGCCATTGCCTCATGCCGCCTGACACAAACCTTTTTTTTTATTATTTTACCACTGTAACTTTATACATATATAATAATTTTTTTAATTTCATTTCTTCTCTTTCTCATTTCTTTTTCTTTCCTTTCTTTCTCGTTTCTTTTATAAACTAAAATTTTTAGCTCACCATATATCCTATTCTCTTCGTCCATGTACGATTTAGTCGCCACGTCATCGCCACATGTATTTTTCCTTCCAACTTCTTTTTGACCATAATTTCTTCGTTTAAGCTCCAATTTGGGTAATTCAAAAAACGTTGGAATCATTGTATCGAGCTCTACGCCGTGGACACTTTAAAACAGTAAAATTGTCAAATAACAAAATATGTATTACAATAAATCATATAATACGATTGAAGCTTATAGTAAATTTATGTTTTATAACAATAATTCTTATATACCAAAAACAATTAATACTAAGTGTGTTTGTTATCATCAAAACATTAATTAATTAAATTAATTAACCGAGATTAATGGCCAAAAAGTCAACAAGATCTTCCCTCCCCAAGCAACAATACTTGAAGACTCCATCAAACTGCAAAGTCTTCATCAAATTGACTGGAGAACTTCACGAGCTGCAAAACCGAAGCACTTCACAAGCTGCAAAACTGAAGAACTTCAACACGCTGCAAAGTCGAAGCACTTCATAAGCTGCAAAGTCGAAGAACTTCAACAAGCTGCAAAGCCGAAGAACCTCAATAAGCTACAAATCTAAAGCACTTCACAAGCTGCAAAGCCGAAGAACTTCAACAAGCTGCAAAGTCGAAACACTTCACAAGCTGCAAAGCCGAAGAATTTCACGAGCGCAAAGCCGAAGACTTCAAAGATTCTTCAATAAGCTCAAAGCCGAAGACTTCACAAACTCTTCATCAAGCTACAAGCCAAGGAACTTTATCAACAAGTTAAAGTCTTCAACAAGCTCAAAGTCGAAGACTTCAAAAGTCCTTCGACAAGCAAAAAGCTGAAGGCATCAACCATTCAAGAACAAGCTCACGAGCCCTTGAATTAAAGTTTACATTTGAGAGAATTAATTAGAGAATTATACATTAGAGATTGTATCACTCACATATATAAATACAAATACAAGTTCATAAATTCGAGTTTTCTCTTATTGAATTTCTCGTCGAACAATTATAAATATAAAAGTTTAGAATCCAAAAATTTGAATGTGAAAATGTGAAAAGAGGCTAAGCCATGAGTTTTCATATTTATTTTATTTTTCAATTAAAGTATTTAATATTGTTTAGGTTGAAGTGGGAAGCGGACATAATATTTACTATAAATAAAAAATTTAATAAGTGTGTTAGCCGTTTTCTATTTATAAAAAAAAAAGTAATGAATGAGGTATTATCTAAAAAAATTGGGATAATATTATCAAAAACTACTATTTTATTACCACATGCAATATTTTTTAGAAATTTATTTTATTATATAATATATCTAATGTGATTGTATTCGTTTAACAATAAATTATAATATTAGAATAATGTTTAAATTTTATAATAAATTTTGTATACATTGCAAACAATAATTTTTTTTAAAGGTAATTATATCAAACAAAAAATGGAGGATCTCACACCTCGAGATCAAGACAAAAAGAAAGAAAATTAAATCAAGAAAATAAATCTCAAGTTGAGATAAATATGGGATCAGAACTCAAACAGGTAATACAACGATAATAGACCTCGGCTTTCAATGTGCGGAAGAGGACAAAAAGTGACCAGTCCACCCCACCCGCATGAAGTCATTACGCTCCCTCAAATAAAGGAAACAATCGAAGTCCACGCAAAGTGCCACACACAACGACAAAGCAAGCTCAGTAGACCAATATGAAACCCGGTGAGAAGAACCAGCCCAAACAATCATGCAAGATCAGACCTCCCAACTAAAGGAGCACTAAAAGAATAGACGATCTCAAGACTCCATGCTAGCACAAAACACATAGGAAGCAGGAACGGAAGAGTCCCAACGACATAAACGATCCCTCGTAGCAAGCCGATCACGCATCGCCAACTAAGCAATGAAAGAATGTTTCAGAATGTTTCCACCGAACCAAACCAAAGAAAACCAAGGAACAGAAGCCAGGTCAGCCAAACCACACCCTACGCACTCGACACCAAGAAGAGACCCGACGACTCCGGAATCCAAATGGGCACAACGAAAACCGGCACAGATGAAACCTCAAAGGCCATCTCTCGAAGATCAGCCGACCCCCAAGGCCAGCGTCAAGAACCATCGGGAAATAGAAAATAAGCAACCTTCGCCTAGGACGAGCTGGCAGCATCCGGTCACCAAATCTCGGATAAATCGAACCCCCCAAGAAGCCAGGCGTCATGCCACACTAAACAATGCTAACAATAGTAAACTGAAGCAAAGGCCGAAAAGCATCCCAGATAGAAAGAATATCCAGCCAACAATAAGAGAATCAATGCGAAACACGAATGGTCTAAATACAATCCCCTGAAGAATATACCCAAGCAAACCAAAGAGAGTCAGCCAACGTAATGAGAAGCCAGAGCAACTTCATTATAGTAGGAGAATTCAAAGAGGCCAAGTGACGCACACCCAAACTACCCTCCCGCAAAGGGAATACACACCTCAAACCAAGCCACCTTAGCCCCTGACCACCCGCTCTCACGCCCCTCCACAAGAAAGAATGCAAAATCCACTCAACATCATGAACAACCTAAGCTAGAAGGATAAACACATTGGCCTAATAGACTTGAAAACTCTGAAAAATCGATCGAATAAGCTGCAACCAGCCAGCAAAAGAAAGCACCTGAGCTGACTAACAATTAACATGAGAGACAATTCGCTCAAGCAAAGGCTGACAATTGCGATGAGAAAGTCGACGGGAAAGAAGTGGAACCCCGTGGTAAAGCACAAGAAGTGACCCCACTAAAAAGCCAAAGAAAGCCACCAACCGCTTGGCCTCAACATCAAGAATACCCATCCCGAAAAATGAGCTCTTCCAAGTATTCGCAACATGACCCACAAACTCTCCAAAAGAGGCTAAAACATCCTTAATAAAGGATAAAGAACCCAGATCCACGTGCGAGAAAATCATCAAGTCATCTGCAAAAACACAAGTGTGTCAGACCAACTAGATTACACTTTGGATGAAACCGAAATCCTCCCGACAACCTATTCAGTATCTGTGACAAAACCACTATGGCTATAACAAAAAGATACAGGGAAAGTACCCCTCAAGCGATAGTGCTGGAAATGACGCAACCCGCGACGCTCTGGAAAGTACCCCTCAAGCGCACCATTCAAAGAGACCGGAAACATGGGGGATGTAACACAAGAGAAGCAAACACTCTGATGCTTAAGCAAGTTTAAGTTCAACCAAGATATTAAGACCGAGCTAGAAGCCACCTGATGTGAAAGTAAGGCCCTCCATTTTATAGATTACAAATCTGACGGAGTTCTCGATCGACAGTTACTCGTGTCGTCTTGAAGGTTGGGGTGTCGGGTGCATAAGATCGAAGGTAGGTGAGACCTTCAGCCGTATTAAGGTCGCCCCTTGTTGCGTCCACACAACCGTGCTGGATACACGTGCAAGTATACACACAATTGCAGTACGAAACGAGGTCGAATCCACAAGGACTTAGGAAAATATTCTAAACTGTGCTTGAAGATACCAAAAGTACAAAAATAATAAAATATAGTTGATTGTGTTGAAAATAAAGAACAACATCATAACAAAGCAATAAACGATCTCAACAGCGAATACACTTTAAAATGTTGACAACAGGAAGAAGTTACAACACAGAATAGTGAAAATGGGGATTAAACAGATATCGAAAAGCGGGGGAGACATAACATGCTTTCACTAAATCCCAACCTATACTCTAGCACGAAATCACTCATTAGTGCTCAACTCGACACGGTTCCCTTCCGAGACACTCAAAAGTGGATATCCACAACTCCCGTTGCTAGATATCCAAGTAATAAGCACAAGTTTTAAGCATGATTAGAGGACCTCATTCCTGAGTATCCACGATCCTACTAGAAAATAGCTAATCACAAATAGAGTAAGTCAGCTACCCGTAAGCCCTCCCAGATCATACAGACGCTAGCATACAAAATAGAGTGGCCAACAATGTTCAGTAAGGATTAAGAAATAAACACAGCTCTATTTAATAATAAAGGAAATCAACTAGAGTTTCAGTTGTTCACCAGTTACAACATGTAAATCTCCCCCAAAATGGTGTTTAGCTCATCAAGGAAGAAGAAAATACAGCGGGTAAAGAAATGTTACAACCCATTTTGAGAAAAGAGAAGAAAATCGAGAATGGAGATGACAGCTCGAAGCAGTAGTCAAATATCCTCCTTTGTCGTCAGCTCTTCCCCAAAAATGGCAAGATCCTTCTTCCATGTCTTTTCTAACATTAAAAAATATGTTTCTATTGGGATTTGTGTGTGTCGGCTAGGTCAAATGCCCATTTTAAATCGGGTCCCAATTTTAGGGCACCCGGCTGGAGATTGTACGAGCATGGTAACTTATCCCGTGTATGGGACAGTTACTGTGTTGTAAATCCATGCTCCAGCTATTCTTCGCTCCGACTCTATTCTGCTCTGCCTTGAACATGCTTCATTTACTTTTTTCTGGGCTCAACGTTTTCTTCATGCTTTTTCTTCTCTGTCCAAACCTGTGCAATTAAGCAAAAAATACGAGAGTTTAATACAATTTTTAGCCAAAGCATTCAAGACATGAGACTTTTAGCTCAAGCTTCGATTTCTAATACTATTTATAAGATTTAAGAGCTAAATTAAACACACTTTGATATTTCACTTATTCAATGACTGAATATAATGAAAAAAAAGACAAAGAAACGTTTATCCTTTAACCAAAATAAGTATAAACGAAAGAATAATTTTTTTTTTAATTTATCACTACTCTTTTTACGGAGTCCGGCCACGAGAATAGAAATCATAGATTTGTAATTAGTTATTTATGATTACTCGGGGGAGGCAATTCTGATTGGTCAATAAAAATATATTTTAATGCTATTTCTTTTTTCTTTTTCCTTAGTTTGGCCAATTTCTCATGAAAAGTAAAAAGGGGTAAAGTAACTTTCTGTTTATTGTGTTTTTAAATTGCTTACAAAAACACCCAAATATTTACTACAATAACTCTCTTTTAGAGAGTTATCACCCTTTCGGTAGGTGGCCTTCAAGGTAAACTTGGTCTTCCTATCTTTCTTTGTCTTCCACGTGACAAGATTAATTTTAGGGGTGTAAAGAACCGAACCGACCGAGAAATCGAACTGAATCGAGTAAAGTCGGGTTGGGTTGGTTCGGGTGATTTTCACTGTTAGTTCGGTTCGGTTTAATCTAATAAAACCGAAATTTTGTTTTAACCTAAATCACTTTTCAATTTCCTACGCCACCTCCATCCCTCATCTTTCGTCCTTCTCTCCCCCTCCCTCTCTTCCAATAGCTCCATTTCAGTCTCGACCCATGGCCATGATAGAGGTGACTGGAATAGGCAGCGGCGACCTAGGCCAACAGCGGCAGCGATTGGAACAGGCGGCAACAACGACCCCTTTTTTTCTACCTCTCTTTTATTTTTTTTTTAACTTATGTAGATTTTCTTAGCTTCTCATTTTTTTAGATCTGGGTTTGCAAAATCTGCCTGTGATATGGTAGGTTTGTTTAAGGAAGATTTTTTTTCTTTTTTTTTTTTTTTTCCAAAATTGCATATTTGGGTTTTACAACATTTGTTGGATTTTCAAAGAAGTAGATTTTTTTTTTTAATTTGTATATTTGGGTTTGCAAGATTGGGTTTTCAAAAAAGAAAATAGAGAATAGGATAAAACAGATTTTTTTTTTTTCAAATTTGCATATTTGGGGTTGTAGGATTTGTTAGATTTTCAAAGAAGAAGATAGAAAACAGAAAAGATATTTGTTTTTCAAATTTGCAATTTGAGTTTGTAAGATCTGTTGGGTTTTCAAGAAAGAAGATTGAGGAAGGGTATTTTTTTTTTGGTTTGCAAGATCTGCTTTAGATTTTTAAATAAATAAAGTATTTTTCCCCTCTTCAAATGTTCATGTTTATTTCAACATTTGTCGATAGATTCTAGGGTTTAGATTTTCAAGGGAGGAGATAAAAAAAATCGAAAAGAAACGGACTCGAACCTGAGTACAAACCGACTACTTTCGGGTTGGATTGGTTTTGTATGAAAACCGACCCGAACCAACAAATTAGTTACACCCCTAATTATTTTCCCCACCAATATCATTTTTAAAATATTCTTGATTTTAAAATTTAGAATATGTAATTTAACAATTTTGTAAGGTTTAAAGTGTTATTTATGTAAATGACAATCATATATTAATGGATTAGACAGTTGTAATGTAATTTAAATAACCTTAATCTTTTTTATTTTTAATTATATATATATTTTTTCATTTTTAGACCATTTTTCGATTACATATTTTATACTCAAGATTTTATATTTTAAACTCAAAATTTTAATTTAACTGGTAAATTTTGAAAGTCGGTTTTTATTTTATTTTGTTTTGCATTCACACGTACCGTTGTTTTAAGATATTAGTGTTGGGATTTATGAATAATTTTTTTAATAATAAATAAAGAATTACAACTTTTTATGAGGGGTTAAAAGACAATCTTAATTATATAATAAAATATGTCTTTTTTTTTTAAGAAACTTCATTAAATAAACAATTAAAAAGTCATCAAGGCTACACAAGATTGATGGTCAGATTCAACACACTGATGCATCCAAAATGGGAAATTTGACATCCACATAAACACCCCTAAAATAGAATTCTCTCTCAGCAAGGTGATGAGAAGTTCCATTCGACTCACGATTAACATAAAGCTTTATGTCATGAACCCAGATCACCGCTTCACCCTGCCAAATTGCATCTTCATCCAGCAGCGAAATGGCACCCAAAGCGTGTACAATCACGTTTTCTAACCCTAGCCTCAAAGTCAATCGCAAATCCTCTAGGGTTTAGCCAACCCATCAACTTAAAGATCTTGTGTTTAAACTCTTCCATTGTTGTTGACTTTGTCCTATTTCTAAAATATTGTTGGCATGGTCTCTAGGGTTTAGAGAGCTTAAAGGTCATATTGATACCATTGGCCAATCAAGTGTGTGAAAGTACGTCATATATATAACTTTGCAAAAAAAAAAAAAAAAGAGAGAAGGAAATGCGTTGTCGCAAGGGAGAAAACCAGTAGGGGGAGAAAAGGAAATACATTGTGGTGAGAGAGAGAAAAGTGACGGTGTGAGAGAAAATATGGAGAGAAGGGAATAGAGGAAGAGAGAGATTTTAATTTCATTTTCATCAATTATTTTAGTTAGGTTTTTTAATATTTTATTTTACAGGAAAATTAAAGATAAAATTAAGAGAGAAAATAAATGAAACAAAATTTTAAAAATAAAGAAAATAGAGAAGACAATTTCAGTAGATAAAATTTAAAAAAAGAAAAAGCAAATATTTAATTTGTCCGCTCCAACAAGTGTATATATAATATAATTTTAGAAATACTTGTCGAAAATAAAAAACTAGAAAGAGGAATGTTGCCATTTACCAAACCACCCCTTCAAACATTGAACTTGAAAGGAGACAAAATTCAGAAGAAATATTATATGAAATTCTTAAAAATCACTTGATGAACTGTGTTGTCGTTTTGTGTTAAGCAAAAGGCTATTTATGGAATTGAAGGGACGTTAAAGTGGGGTGCCGCTACCCCATGTATCAAAATGGTTTTGTAGATTCCATTTGAGCCGCCCACATCAATTTCAATTTCAATTTTCTTTTATTTTATTGAACCACATCATCATTCACCACCACCACAATTTCTCTCTTCCACTTGGACTTGGAGTTCTTCTGCATTTCTGTTTTCCTCTCTCTCCTCTCGCCGATTTCCAGACTCGGAACTCGGAACAAGATTTCAACATGCCTCCGATTGCTTCTCCACTCCGCCGGATTCTCACCTAGATATTGCACCACGGTACATCTCATCTCATCTATTATGTTTATTTCCCTTTCTCCGATTTCCTACTTCTTTCATTTCTCGTAGATTTTGTTATATTTTAAGGTAAGTTCTTCTGGATTAGATTTCAGAGTTTAGCTTTGTTCTTATTTTACTCAATTCTAATGGTGTCACTGATAATCCAGGTGTGCAGTGTATTATTTGCGGCAAATCTTAATCTTTGTTATCTGGTCGCGTCGTTTCTCGATATTGTTTTGAATAAACGCACGCATATTGATTTTGAATCTCTGTATTGTTTTATTTTTTAATAATTATTAAGCTGAGGTATATAGTTTAAGATCTGCGAAATGCTTAATTGATTTTTCGATTTGCATGATTAAGTTGTTTCGCTGGCAAAATTCAAAGCCCCTTCTTCGCCCAAGATTTGGTTTTCCAGATTTTCTGTGGAAGTGCAACTAGTGATTCGTATCGCCTACTCCGATTGAAGCGGGTTGACTTAATATTTTTATTGGCTTGGTGTACGATTTGCGTGAAGTTCGGCCTTCTTTTTTTTCTTTTTTTAAGAAAACATACCCCTAACCGATTCCTTTTTATCAGAACAGTTTTACCCTACTTACTGCTCTATGCATAGATCATTCAGAGGCGATATGATATGATATGATACTAATCAGAGATAGCTGGAATATTACAAAGAAATTTAGGAACTAGAAATGGTTTACCTCGCCACCAAAGGGCAGTCCAATTGGCAAGAGCTTGGGGTCTTTGGGCCATATTGATTTAGAGGTTTCAGGTTCGAACCTTCTGGTGAGCTTAATACCAAAAATTCTTGATGTCTCTCGGGTTCGGGCCTTGGGGCTGGTGCGAGTGCGCCTGGGTATAGGGGGAGCAAAACTCCGACTCCAAGTTATCAAAAAGGAAAAAGAAAAAGAAAAGAAATGGTTTACCTCAGAACAATCCTTATTCGACTTTAATACTAATTTTAGTGTCGTGTTCTTTTTTATTGTCAGCTTATCACTTAACAAAAATAATGAGAGACAAAAAAACAAAGGGGGTCAAACTGAAACGGAGAGGGACACCCCCAAAAACAATTGAACAGCCCCCAAATTTTGGTAATCAAAGAACAAAGGATAGTTGCAAAAATAAGTTAGAACTGAGTGCCCACAGTGAAGTAACGGAAAATGTCACATTCCACATAACCTCCCAAGAACTACCTTTTCCGAGGAACGCTCTTCTATCCCGTCTAGCCAGATAAACCAGAAAATAACCAAGGAATCAGCCTACTAAAGAACCTGACCCCTCCCTGCAAAGGAGGGTCAATAACTACCTCTTCTAGTGCCTCTAGGATGCTGGATCTGTACACGACAGATAGACTGAACTCCTGTCAAAAATGACTCCAAACTCTTGTGAAATAGAGGTATAACCACAGAAGATGATTCATATCCTCAACAACCCTTCTACAAAGAACACAGCAACTTGGGCCTAGATCATGAGACGAGGTTTTCCGCATCAAATCGGAAGTATGAATTCTTCCTAAGTGGAAACACAATTCAAGGTTTACTACTATTATTTTTCTTAGGGGTACGAGTCAAGATTTTATCACCAAGGAAGGATAAAAGAAAGTGTAGGTTTTAGTCAAAGAGCTATGGGAGCTTTTGAGATTGAGAAAGGACTCCAGTCATGTTAGTTTTCATTTTCTAGTTGGTACAGTTAAACAGTGGGATATTGTGCTATATGGGCATACCAATGACTTAAATGTTAAAAGAAAAGATAAATCAATAAGTTAAGTGTTTGCAATTAAAATGAAAATATGTATATATGTGCCTTTTTGTAATTGTCTTTTGATAGTAATCAGAACGTTAGGAACATTGTAGTTTTATCCAAATGTTGAGTTTTATGAGTATTTGAAAATGAATGATATGTTTATCACCCGATTAATGCCAATTAAATGTTTCTTAATGATTACTTTTTAATTAAAGTTCAATAGTCATCTCAATCTTTTAACTCATTATCTACATGTTACCAACGAGTTTAGCTCAGTGGTAATTGGCACACTTCTCTGACCAAGAGGTTATGAGTTCGAATCCTCCAGCCCCCACTTCTTGTACTAAAAAAACCTCATTATCTACATGTTTTTTATCTGCTCAAAAAATGAGAATTCTTCAACTTGCTTGTTGTAGTGTTCTATTCCCAATTACTTTACCCTCTTCTCTGGTTTCTCGTCGATTAATTCACTAGTTTTCTTTTACTTTCTCTTGCATCCACATGACTTAGGGAGAGCCTTTGACCATACCTACCGTGTGTCCAAATGTGTTTACAATGCATATATCTGTTTGTGTATATGATTATTTGTGCAATAAGAAATCGAAGAGTATAATTTATGTTTCCGACAGAAGTGTTTGGAGTTGTGCATTGACCGGCTATTTAAAGTTCCTACAATTCCATTTTTAAGCATATCAAATCAAATAATTGTCAACATTTAACTTAAATTGGAAAATTAGAGTGATAGTGCTGTTTTAATATATTCTGTTTAGGGGAGGGCCACCTTGGCCCCCGCCATTAGGCTGTAGCTACTTTTTTGGTCTCTAATATATTCTGTTTCTTATTAAAAAAAAAAAAAAGAGTGATAGTGCTGTTTTAGCTTGCGTGCTTTTATTTTTGAGGCAAACACTAGATTTTCAGTTTTTAATTTGGAATAAAATTTATACAAACTTTTTTATTTAAAAAAAAATATTATGAGGGGAAGCATACTAAAACTAAAAATAAGTGGGAAGGGAGAGGGATTAAATATTCTCCACCCAATGGCCAAGGAAGATTGGAAACGAAAACAATCCAGTTTCCTATCAAGCATTGATTCTTTCTTTCAAACTACCCAAAAAGATAATATGGTATTTAATGTCGTAGTCAACTAATTTGGAACTAAGATGAGTCTATTTTAGTTGGATATTCACTTATAGTTTTATATGCAAATGACACCTAATTTCAAGGAGTTTTTTCTTTCTTTAAGACATTCACTACAACCTTTTGGAAGAAGCGCCTTTGAATATTGGGCAAAATATTTTTGTCGTTTGAACATTTCAATGTTCTTGAGTTTTCTTTAGTTTGTTGTTAATTATTTATTTTAGTATTTTTATTTATGTTGATTTGTTTAAACTTTATTAGATTGTTTATCCTAATTACTCACTAAAATTGTGGTAGAATTGCAATCTATTTTTAATTTTTGTGTCTTAAGATATTTTTGTTTTTGTATATAGAAATAGATGCTGCCACTGCAGGCTCAGACAGCATTCAAACTGCAGCCAAACATACAAGATGAGAACTGAAAACTAAAAATATACAAAATAATGAACCCAATTCACTAACTGTACTACTTTACAAGAAGACCTAATCTACATTTAAGTTCCATCAATAAATTAGATCAGGGACCTTGGTAATGCCAGTAACAGTGCGCCATCCCCCGAGGGGATACTAAAACTAAGATATATTGGGGATACTGATACTGCTATTTTGTTCCCATATACACAAATTCAGTCGGTGGTGAAGAAACTACACAGCTTCTCAATGTCTGATTGATTATTTAATCACTATAATCATCCAAGACAGCGGAATCAATATATCCATGAATCCATCATCTTTTCATCTTTTCATCCCCCATTACCATTAGCCAATAAAATCTTCCGTTGATTCCTCTATTCTCAGTAGTAATGTAAGCTCTCCAACCATGAGTAATAAAAAAGAGAGCAATATCATAAAATAAAATTCCACAAAAACTCAAGTGCAAAGTGAAACATTAAAAATAATTCGAAAGTTAAAGTTGTTCTGTCCGTGTCAACCTTCAGATGCTCGAAACTCTTACTAGTTTGCTAAGGTACCTGAAAGTCCAACAGGTATTGAATGCGATGCAGTGAAGGAACTTGGGGAGCTTTTGATATATTAAAAACCCATCTGGATATTTCTGTTATATCTCTGATAAAAATTCCCTGTGAATTGAATTGCTGATAGTAGTAATTTCAAATAGCAGGATTTATTTTCTTCAATTCTTCAAATGTTTTTTTTCTTTTGATTGGTGAAGATAAACAAGCATCACAACTTGGTGGTTTACTTCATCGTGTACATCCTGCCAATGCCATTTTGGATTAGTAGTTATTGTATATGTTTATAACTTCACATCATATTTCAATGGCAAAGTAAGTCATTTTATTTTTAGAAAGTTGGGATGTATAATCCTTGACATTTTTCCATATTGTTCTGAATTGTATTCTTAGTTGTCATGAGATTGGAGGCTTCTTTTAAAGCGTTCTTCTTGAAATCTACTTAATTCCTCTTTGCTCCTCTGACAGTATCTACTATTCTGCTACTGTTGTGTCCAACAATGCATGTGAATTGATGGAGAAGCTTCTTTTCAATGAAATTGGTCGGGAACTGTCTTATAAGATGTACTACTTTCAGGGTTCATGAAGCTGAATGAGTTCTCACCAAGGAGCATAAGGAGCTCCAAAGATCTCTGCATATCAATATTACTCATTGTTATCAACGGGTTCTATCCAAGAAACGTCATCAGATATATTAGGAATTGATTAAAAAATATTGCTGCATTTCTTGGAAGATCGGGGGTTGTTAGTACATACAGCAATGGATAGATCAGACACGTCAGGCTTTGTAAGCGGTGGAGGTAGTAGTAACCTGTTAGAATCTGCTTGCTTGTTTACTAGGAATTGATATGTATATCTGCTTTTAGTATTCTTCAAATCGCCTTGGCTAGATTATCCAGTTAGTTTAGACTTCAGTGCATAGAGAATGGATTTGAACAAGACTGCTGCACATTATTCGCAAAGTGGTGATCTCACAAAAGATGACAACTTGGGTGATACTACTCTAAGCTTGAATTGTTTTGGTTTTGGAGGAAGAAAATCGTCTAGATGTGAGGTTGGTCTTAGTGACCTGAATTTTAACTTCAGTTATGCTCCAGATGACGGTTGCAGATTGGTACTTGGACTGGGTCCAACTCCTAGTGCTAATTGTGATGATTATTACAATGTTGGATATAAGAACAAATCATTAGTTACATCTCTACCAGAGGAAATATCGTCGAGTGATTCAATTTTGCAGCTTGGTCTTTCTGGAGGGACTAATGAAGCTTCAAGCGTGGTTGAATGTTTAGTTTCAGCAGAAACTGACGTCAGTGCATCTTATCTGATGAACCAATGGGCTGCTGAGGCTAATCAAATGTCTATCCCACTAGTCGATGAGGGTTCTACCTCAGCAAAAAAATCAGGTGGGTATATGCCATCACTACTTTTTGCACCAAGAATGGATACTTCAAAGGTTCTGGTTCAGCAGGAGCTTCATGAAACTGCTACTGGAAACAAGCTGAGCCAAGAAGTATCACCTGCCGTGGAATATTCCTTAGAAACTATAATTGACCAGGCAACCAAATGTCTGTATTCAGATCATCAGCCAAGCAATCCTAAAAGGTGCAAATACATGGGCTGCGGAAAGGGCGCGCGAGGGGCATCTGGTCTTTGTATTGGTCATGGAGGTGGACATAGATGCCAGAAACCTGGTTGCAATAAGGGTGCTGAGAGTCGTACTGCTTACTGTAAAGCTCATGGTGGAGGTAGGAGATGCCAATATTTGGGGTGCACTAAAAGTGCCGAGGGGAAGACAGATTTTTGCATAGCCCATGGTGGTGGTAGGCGTTGCGGATATCCAGGAGGGTGTGTCAAGGCTGCGCGCGGCAAGTCGGGCCTTTGTATCAGACATGGTGGGGGGAAAAGATGTAAGATGGAAGGCTGCACCCGTAGTGCTGAAGGACAAGCTGGTCTGTGCATCTCTCATGGCGGTGGACGCCGTTGCCAGCATGAAAGATGCACAAAGGGCGCACAAGGAAGTACTATGTATTGTAAGGCCCATGGGGGAGGGAAGCGATGTATATTTGCCGGTTGCACCAAAGGTGCTGAAGGGAGTACTCCCCTTTGCAAGGGGCATGGTGGAGGAAAGCGCTGCCTGTTTGATGGTGGTGGGATTTGCCCAAAAAGTGTACATGGGGGCACAAACTTTTGCGTCGCTCATGGTGGTGGAAAGAGGTGCACAGTGCCAGGATGCACAAAAAGTGCCCGTGGGCGTACTGATTGCTGTGTGAGGCACGGTGGAGGGAAACGGTGCAAATTTGACAACTGCGGGAAAAGTGCTCAAGGGAGCACAGACTTCTGCAAGGCCCATGGGGGTGGAAAAAGATGCAGCTGGGGAGGAGAGGGCAAGTGCGAAAAATTTGCTAGGGGTAAGAGTGGCTTATGTGCTGCTCATAGTAGCATGATCCAGGATCGAGAAACGAACAAGGGAAGCTTGATCGGACCGGGACTGTTCCATGGCCTTGTGTCTGCCTCTGCTTGTACAGGTGGAAGTAGCAGCCTGGACAACCATAATTCTTCTTCTGGAATCAGTTTCATATGCGACTCAACCGATTCAGCCCCTAAGCGACATCGGCTTATACCACCACAGGTATTGGTTCCATCTTCAATGAAGTCGTCGTCGTCATATTCTAGTTTTGTGAGTAGAGAGATGGTAGAGGAAGATGAAGATGGGAATAATGGTGGGTATGGCAATGGCGGCATAAAAAGCCTTGAATATTCAATTCCTGAGGGGAGGGTGCATGGAGGTGGTCTCATGTCCTTGCTCGGTGGGCATCTGAAGAATAATAATAAATAATGCCATTTAAAAATCAGGTACTTCGGAATTTTAATAACGTATTGGAATCGTGTACATACATACTTCAGTTGGGTGTCTGTGAATTGTATTAATTATTAGGTTTTTAGTGGTTCTATATTGTGGTTTTGTATATTATGTGCATGGACATGAAGTCATAGACATTTTTGTTTTATTTGTAACGAAATGAGTCTTATGATGAAATTTATTTTCTATAATTATCTACAAAAGATAAATGTTCCCACTGTTATTAACTATAGGGAGAGTTTTCATTACCATTCAAATTTCACAGTAAACTTTTAATTTCTTCAAATTTAATTTTAGGTTTGTCTAGGTATTGTAAAATTTACCTTTCATTAGACTTCAATTTGAAGAATTCGTTAATAAATATATTTCACTCATTCAATGGATTGTAATTAGGGGCTCTATTTGTTTCTTGAGAATATGAAATTACCATGGGATGAGCATCTAAATTCCGGTGTGTTTGTTTGATAGGAATCTTTGATATCCAAATATTTTTATATTCCGGTGTGTGTTTGTTTGATAGAAATCTTGGATATTCAAATATTTTTATATGTTCGGGCATTCTAGGATGTTATAAGAGGCATCTTAGCAATTTTAGATGTCCTCCTGCAATATGAGTTTTCAAGATTTTCGTGTTGAGGATATCTTGTTTTGAAATTTTGTCCATCGTCATTTTTGTTGTATATATTTTCTTCATCAATTTTCTTTATTTCACATTTATTTTATTTTTTATTTTAAAATTAAATGTAGACACTAATGTATTAAATACAATTACAATTTTATTTATATGCTACATTTAGATATAAAATAGACTTTGGTCAATGGTATAATATCTTAATTTATTTGACAATCTCATTTATTTTACTCTTTCATTAGTCATCCAACCTAAACTAAATTGACATAAAAATATAATATTAAATTAATAAAAACAAAATTTTTATATGATTTCAAATTTTATTAAATTATATTTAAAAAAAATATGGTGGCATATAAATTATTTGATGAAACAAATACATAATTTAAATCCTGCCAAACAAGCATAATTAAGAAATTTAACAGATTCACATTAGTGACATTCTTTCTCGTGCTACCTCGAGCGTCAAGTGGCTTTAAACTTCTCAAGATGATCTCGCATGAGATGATCCCGAGAAATGTGAAAGCGATTTTACGCTCGAGGTGCCGCGAGAAAGAATGCCACTAAAACTGAATCGGTTAAATTTCTCGGTGGTCTTTTGGGCGAGGTTAATCAAGAAATTTAACAGATTCACGTTAGTGGCATTCTTTCTCGTTCTACCTAGAGCGTCAAGTGGCTTTAAACTTCTCAAGATGATCTCTCACGAGATGATCCCGAGAAATGTGAAAGCGATTTTACGCTCGAGGTGCCACGAGAAAGAATGAAGACAGTTCGATTAAATTTCTTGTGGCCCAATCTCGCACGAGATCGACTCCAAGAAATTTTCCAAAGCTATACTTCAGACATGATTTT
Organism: Momordica charantia; assembly: GCF_013281855.1. Taxonomy (NCBI): domain Eukaryota; kingdom Viridiplantae; phylum Streptophyta; class Magnoliopsida; order Cucurbitales; family Cucurbitaceae; genus Momordica; species Momordica charantia. Next base: position 13,796,143 of record NW_028275162.1, read on the forward strand.
TTGTTATTTCTTGTTTCTGTTTGCATGGTTAATGTATTTAATTTCGTATTCACTACTCCTGTCCAGGTTTTGAAAAATGGAAATGATACCCAAAATCGATCCTTCAACCTATGCCTCTGCCAACGTGACCTGTCTACCGCACATAACGAAGACAGATACTAATATAAGGAAAAACTCACCCCAAACAACTTGTCATGTTCAGGAAAACTACTTTTTGTCATCTTCTTGATGTTGACCTTGTATTTAATGGGTCTCTAATACATAATATATTGCTTAGGGAGGTTGAGGAGAGTACACCAAACACCATTAGTTTCAACCTTTTCCGGAGGAGGATGTCATTTGAACGGACGAAGTTTCACCTCATTAGTGGCTTAAAATATGTCAGGACCCCAGTTAGGGAAAACACATTACCTCATAGACTTATGACCTTGTACTTCAATGATAAGACCGATCTTGTGTTGAGTGACTTCGAGAAGATGTACACAGCCGCACGGTTTGAGGATGATTATGACGTGGTTAAGGTATTGATTGTGTACATGGTTGGAATAGGTTTGCTGGGGAGAGAGAGAATGGTGAAGTTTGACCATACTTTGCTGGGGATAGTTGACGATTGGGAGGTCTGTTGCAACTACAATTGGGCATCGTTGTCGTTCGAGAAGACGATAAATAGTCTTCAGCGTGGCCCATTGAAGATGTCAAAGGATGGAAAGTTGAGGAAATCATATAGTCTGTATGGTTTCCCATGGGTGTTCCAGGTACGAACATAAACACTTCTTTTTATTCTCGAGTGTTGTTTTCAATTATTTTTTATAACGTGAATCGCTTATTCGTATAGGTGTGGGCGTACGATACCATATCTTCCCTATCTATGCGGGTTGCAAATAAAGTTCTTTATGATACAGTGCCACATATTTTCAAGTGGAGGTACGACCATTCGACTGCATGGCATGTTCTGGATCGGGATATTTTTTGCTCTACAAAAGTAAGTTTGATTTGAATTTAAATTATTTTGTAATTTAATTGTCATATTTACACCGACGCTACCTCATCCTTGGTGTAGGGAAGAACGCGAACCCTAGATGAAACTGATGTGGAGACGAGCTTCTTGAATCGATCATTCGACCCACCCGTATCAGATGATGATGACGTCATGGAAGAAAGAGGCGATAATGCTGGACCATCGGCTGTACGTGAGGGATCACAGTATGACGATGAGAGTCGAGGTGCGGATGTTGAAATGGTTGAGAAGGATGCCGAGTTGGAGAATGAGGAAACTAAGGGTAAGAATAAGGTATGCATATCCACTGGGCGCCTGAAGAGGGTTGAAAAGTGCTTGAAGAGTATGGACAAGCGAATGGATGAACGCATGGGAGACATTGAGGCCGAACTGAAATCGATCAAGAAATTTTTGTGACGAATTGCTAAAGTATAGAGATTTGTCATTTACAAATATGTCGTTCATTTACAAATTTGTCGTTTATAAGTTTTTTTTATTAGTTTGTCATTCAATTTGTAGGGTTTACCCGTTGATTCGAGTGACGTGAGGAAAAGAAAAGGTACTGGTGAAGATAGTATCAAGCCGGGAGATGGAGGCGGCAGTCCTAGTGGACAGGACGACGGACACACTGATGGTGATGATGGGGCCAAGGATGACGGGGCCACTGCTGGTATCGAGCCGAGAGAGGGAGGGGGCACCCCTAGAGAACGGGGTGATGATGCTGCCACCGATGGTACCGGGCTAGGAGATGGAGGGGGCAGCCATAGTCCACATAGAGATGTGTAGGGAGGGTGAAGCTGCTGATCGAATGGACATCGTTCAACTAGAATTGGCTGAACTTCGTACACCTGAACACTTGGAACGTATTGTTACGTCACTATCTGAACTTCATTTATACATCTGTGCTAACGAAGGTTGAATGTGTCATCTTTGTAGCAACATGCACGCAACTTGTCCTCCAACGAAGATGTGAACAAGGAGGACGTGCAAGAAGGTGTTGAGGCAACCCCGATCGAGCATATTATCGTTGAATCGTAAAACATCGAGTCATCTAGAGACGAGATATGTAGTTGGTGTTGGCCGTCGACCTTCTTATCCAATATTTATTATTTTAACATGAACGCTTCAGGACCATGTTGCGGACGATTTCTCGGACTCCACCTGGAAGGACCGAGAGAGGTTAAATCACAAGCTGGTGCACATACATCCAACACGTCACAAGTAGACGCAGATGTCGTACGTGTGTTGTCGCACCCAAATGATCCGCCCAACCCTTAACGAGGGTCTCAGAAGAGGAAACTCCCGTGAAAGCTTCGTGGATCATTCTTAGTCATGGTGGATGAGAAGAGGAAGAAGGTAACTAGGTATGATCCACTAGTTAAGGTCCCCCCGAGCATGTTTGTAAGTTCCATGCATGGATGAAAAACCCCAAAACTAACCATTCGACTCGTAAGTTTTGCTACGGTAAGAGGGATAAGACATGGTTTCGTGATCATAACCTTCTGACATCGGACAAGTGGTTGACCAGCGAGGTACAAGATCGAACCATAATATCAATTTCATTTCATATTACACGTTTCTAACAATATTAGTCTATACAGGTACTAGATTCGTTGGTGATGCTCACGTGCAACAAGCTTGAGTAGCGTCTGAATTTGTGCTTTAAGAAGTTCAAGACTGGTGATATAGTACTTGCAGTATGATCTCTATTACTTTAAACTACGAACAGTTAGGTACTTTTTTGTGGTGTTAGTTAATATATTATCATGTTTTCGATTCCAACTGTAGAACTTCTTCCGACGAACAGATGGTATATACCAGCGTTTAATGGTCCAAAACACTGTCTTGACAAGAGTTGCAGAAGAGTATGATTGGATGGGCAAGTGTAAAACGGTCTTTAGCTATGTTGACGAGACTCACTCCGACCACTAGAAACTCTAGCTCGAACTAGACGTTGTGTACTTGCGGTACAACATCGGTGGAAACCACTGGATCATGGTTTGCATCGATCTGGAGGAGGGTGAGATCATTGTGTGGGATTCCTTGAGGGCGAACACAACACTGACAGCTCTGAAGAACAAGCTGAAGCCCATGAACGTCATCCTCCCGGCGTTGATGCATAGGTCTAGTGTTAAGGTACTCAGGCCTACCCTACCTAGTATTCCATGATGCATTCATCAGGTAACCGGGCATCTCAACAAACTGGTGGTGATTGTGGTATTTTTTGTGTAATTTTTTTTGAATATGATGTAACGGGGTTCCATTTAGCAACATTAACTCAGGATAGGATCCCAATTTTTAAGGAGAAACTTACCATTGAATTGTGGGCAAACAAATCTATATTTTGAACCGTTCCAGTACATTAAGCAGTGTTTAATTTAAATTACATCAATAATCTTCCAATTTGAGTATATTTGTAAAGTTTTTGGTTCGTGATACATTTGAGTGCATTACTAAACATTAACAAGCTTCCAAATCAGACTACCCCAAATGAGTATATGGGATATATAAGTTATGGGTAATTTCTCAAGTTATGAATGAAAAAAATATACACAAAACAAAATTTCGCGGGTGACATTTAATCGATCTCGCCCGAAACTTTCAAATTTCTCACAGCGAATGCGTGGTAAGTTCGCCCAAGAAATTTGACAGAAATCAGGTCTTACGTCTGAAATACTTCTCGGGCGAACGTGTTGCAATTTTGCCCGAAAAATTCCACAAAACTTGTATATATCCTCCCTGTATATATCTTCTCCACCAATACCTGAACACAAACAGCAATAACAATGCACATTTTATACAAGACAACAACAGCAACATCAATGCTCATATGAATGTAATCCATGCTTAAACACAAAAATAGCAATGGTGAATCTTATGTCATTGTCTTACATTAAAGAAATACACATTACATGCATCTAACTCTATGTCGTTCGTAGCGGTTGGTGACGAGTTTTTCTATTGTGACCTTGAATTCCGCACCTACTGCATTTGTGAACTTTTTGAGGTTCTCGGGCCGAAGGTATTCGTACTATTTATCGTCGGCCAACTCTTTGCACGAACTTCGGAGGCTCGATGGTGGATTCAACAAAGTCTTCAGGTAAAACCCAATTCTCCTCATTACCCAATAGCTAGATTGGTTCGGCATAATACACGTCTCTAATTTGTACTACGACGAACACGATGTGTACATATTGACATTCTGATGCATGGTTGCAGCAACAACATGAGAGCATGGAATCTGGTAGTAGTCAAACTGCTTGCACGTACAAGTCTCAATATTTAGATCGACACGCACTTTACTACTACCAGAGTGAACCTCGTACTCATAATTGTCAATCAGTCTAATGCTGTGTCGTCGGGCCTGGTCCACAGCTTCTTTCAAAATGTTATCAGTAGAGTCAGTCAAAATGGATGCTCTTGTAGATGCATATGTTCGCCGCTCATAGAACCATCGTTGTAGTAGAGCCCTACAATAATCTAACAGTGCAGTAACCGACAATGCTCGTACATGCACAAGTATTGCGTTCATGGACTCTGTAATGTTAGTCGTCATTTGGTTGTAACTCAATTCGGATTGATATACACGTGACCATTTATCGAATCCGATGTCCGCTAGATACTTTTGCACTTCTAGGAATCCCGCGAGTTGGTTCTAAAAGTACCTGAACGTAGACTTATTGATGTCTTAATTGCTTGAATGTACAACTTCTGCATGTCCTCATTCCTAATCTTGAACTTATCGTTCAAGTTCATCTGCACATGATGCATGCATTTAACGTGTTGTGCAGTGAGGAAGACGACAACTACAAAGTGATTAATGGTTTGGTGGCGATCGGACACGAATACCAATACATCAATGTCTCAAATACAACTCACTCGCTCCAAGAACCAAGTCCATGAGTTGTTGGTTTCCCTATCCATAATTCCGAATGCCAGTGGATATATCTGATTATTACCATTAATAGAAAAGGCTATGACTATCACACCTTTATACTTTCCCTTCAGATGTGCACCCTCGATGACAAGTACGAATGCAACTTCTAAAGCCTCTGATAGAGCAGCCTAGAGCCATGAACGCGTATTGAAAGTATTTATTGTCTTCCAGCTTCATGGAAAAAATCGTTCCCGGGTTCACCAATTTTAACACCTCGCCATATTTACGCAAGAGAGTGTAGGACTTCTTTGGCGATCCCATTAGTAGGTCCAACGCTCTTTCTCTGGCACTCCACGCCTTTTCATATTGGATGTTAGCTCTATAATTTTTCCGCATGTCATTAACGATATCCTTTAGACGATAACGGAGACTTACATCCTCAAGGTTAGATTTTATAATCTGACCCACCACGTGACTTCGAGTTTGTTGGTGGTCATGTTTCATCACCTCACGTATGCAGCTGTGCATCTCATGGAACGTAGATATAAGAAATGTATCAGAACCTTTAATCTTCCTTGCACGCAGGCTCCATTTGCATCCATTCTCCAAGCATCAGACAGTGTACAAACTCTTCGTAGTTTTCCTCACGTGATATTCGAAATTCAATCTCATTGCAAACAACGAGAATTTGAACTGTAATTCTTCTTTCAATCGAAAGGTACTCCCTACCGCAATGTCTTCCGTTGAAAAACCAACTTCATCACCTATCCTTGTGAATTCCCTTGAGCACGAAGCTTAACCTGTTGCACATGGTGAATTCGTACTGACCATGTGCACTTCGCTCAAGGGGTCGAAAGATGGAGTGGCTACATCCTCTAGGTCTACTTCCTCCTCATTATCGTGGTTCACATCATCCTCTCCATCATACTAACCATCAGTATCGTTTTCCAACTCAGTATCGTGGTTCTCATCATCCTCTCTATCATAATTCATGTGGTTCTCATAATTATCGCCCCATTCACAACAATAGTTTGTCTCATCATCACCCAAGTCACATGGGATCACATTATCCGTTATCAACATTATTGATGGGAGACAACATGATGGACCAACACCCGGGTGCGTGGACTCAAGAAGAACTGATGGCACATAATAGGGAACGATTTGTCCTAACTGGTGAGGAGATGGATGGAATGCTTCGGTTCCTGGAATGGTACGATTATGTGAAGTACTTCCACTACCGTGTCTTTCCTTTGAAACAACAGATATATATAATGAGACCTCAGAGAGATGTGGAGGGCCTCTTAAAAAAATCTAAGGTTGTGGTCATCAAATGTATAATATTTTGGAACCTGGTATTGCAAATTGAAATTGTATACACAATGTATCAAGATGTTGAACTGGTTCAGATCTATTCGGATAAGATTAAACAAAGCATTTATAAGCTCACCATACGTTTATACTATCGTCCATATCCAAACCTTCCATAATTCCGCCTTCATAGATAAATTGTGACTCATTCCACATTGCAGCAGAGCTAATAATGAGACAAGACATCATGCATGACAAATCAACACCAACATTATTCTTAAAAATCATAGCATTTATATACAAATCAAAATTCTCGAGCGAAATGGCCTTAATTAACAGGCGAGAATCTCGAGTGAAGTGACAAGAGATAAAAAAAATATACACAAATCAAAATTCTCGGGCGAAATGTCCTTAATTAACGAGTGAGAATCTCGAGCGAAGTGACAAGATAATAAAAAAAATATACATCTTGGACGAAAATACATCTATTTTCGCTCGAGAATTATCAAAAAATTCTCAACTAGAGGTTCAAACCCACATATTGTACACAAGGGAGAAACAAAGAAAACACCGATGCACTTTACGTTTCCACAAAATAAAAAACATAAAAAAAAACTGATAAAAAGGCAAAGATGCATATATGCGAGCTTAACAAATCATCGTTTCTAAAGTGCTGCATTTTTGTATTAAAAATAAGGCCGATATTGGAGCTTGGATCAATATTGAGGCTGACACGAACAGTAATAAAAATACTAAAACTAGGGTTAATAATTTTCAAAAAATTGAAAAAATCGATAAGAAAGATTTTTTTTATCTCACAATTAATCAATATCAAGAAATTAACCCATCCAACAATAAAAAAAAAATATTTTTTGATTGGATGAGAATGAATGGAGAAATACTAAGTCGTTCCATATCGAATCTGGAACTCTACTTATAAAAATAATGTATCTAAGAGTGATGATTCCCACTATAATGGTTACATGTATGATAACTACCTACGTGTAGAAAAAATTTATTCAACCACAAACTAAGTGCAGATTCAATAATGTACAATATTCTTTTTGTTCTTTTGAGAGCTCAGTACAAAATGCACGGATGAAAAAGAGTTTCCTAGGAATTGTTAGTTGAACAATAAACGTGTGGGGAAGTTAGGTGTTTGCGTTAATTGGAAAAACTTCAATTTTTGGGCGAGACAATTAGGTTTCAGGGCCGTGAATTTAATGTAAGTCGAGCACATTTCTCGCCTAACTCTCACCCAACAACAATATTATGTTGTTATTTCTCACATATTTCACCTGTTAAAGTTTTGATCTTGCCCGAGAAATTACTTTGAAACGAAGAGTATTTGGGTACATTTCAGAAAAAAGATGATGTAGGTCATTTAAAACAAATTTTGAGTGGTGGGTTATTTGAGCAAATTTAAAACTCAAGGAGGTTATTTGAGTAAAAAACCGATAGTCACTGATCATTAATTGACTCTCAAGGTAATTTTGTAAAAGAGGATAATGAGTTTTTGGGAAAGTTTTGGATTTATTTTTTGGGTCATATTTGCAAATATTTTTTCGTTGGTTGTATTTGTGATATTTTTACTTAAATAAATCCCATTAGATATGCAGACAACTCTTCATTTTAATTTTTTAATTTTTTTTTTTGCTATCCTAAGCTTATTTAGTTGCATTATTTATTTAGTTCATGTCAAGTAAAATGGTCACTCATTGATCTAATCAACCTATCACGTTAAATTTTAAGTAATGGTAATAATTTATTAAAATCATAATAATGAATACCATCATGTAATTTCATTGAAGTAATAATTTAGTTTTTCATTGAAGTAATAATTTAGTTTTTGAACTTAATAAGTAAAAATTTGGTCTCTATACCATTAAATTTGTGATGGTTTAGTTCTTAAAGTTTAGCATCTAACAATTTAGTTGGTAGTATTTTTATTATGTAATGTTTTTGTTCGTATAGTTTATAAACTATTTATCAATCTGCATATTTAAGAAACTTATTAAATCTTAACAATATTTTACATGGTAAAACTAAATTTTGTTCTTGTTTAAGGACTAAATTGTTACAAATTTGAAAAAAAGATATAATTCAATACATTTTATAGTTGAAGAGAAATAGAGGCAAACATGAAAGTTCATAAAATAAATTTATTTATTTAGTTTATTTGATAAAGTATTTAATTATTAACTTGATAGGTTGTTTATTAATATTAATACTCTAAACAAAATGTCATTGAGCACTAAAGAATGTCCTTAATTAATATTGTTCATGCATGTCTTTGACCAAAAAGTCATGAGTTTGAATCTCCACTCCCACTTTTTGTGAACGTTCATTGTCCACAGAACTAGACGATGACGCATCCAAATCGGCCGGGGCAAGGTATATGAATAATATATATCAGCATACATATATTGGAGGTATATCAATAAGGTATATTAGTAATTGAATGAGGTAGATGAGGTATATCAGTAAGGTATATTAGTAATTGAATGAAATAAATTGATGATATATCAAAATACACTTTATAAATGCTATATTAGCATACCCATATAAAAGGTATATAAATAAGTTATATCAGTAATCGAAATGTTGTTTTTATGAATTTTTAGAGAAACTGGAAGTCATAACTTTCCCTAGTTTTTATTAAAATGATAATTATTACGTCCAGTGTAAATAAAAATATTAAATTTGATTAATCAAATGTAATCACTATTTTTTTCGTTCAAATTTAAAATTACAAAATTGATTAAAATTTCTTAGAAACTTCAAAATTATATCTTATAAATGTGGGGGTTGACTCAAAATTTGTAACCTATAACTATAAACTGTATATTGATGGTAGTCTATGAGTTTTAGTTATTATGTTTGGGGATAAAAATATCGTGGACACGTGGAGGACGCTCATTGGTGCTTAGAAATAAAAGAGTATTCTAGGTCCACCTCGAACCTGTCGAGGAGACCAGATTTGTCCGTAAACAAGGCTAAGTGTAAAAAGCCGTGGTTCGACCTGGATGAGTTCAATCTGCTCAAACACGACAGGTTCGACATGAAAAAGAACAAAGGTAACCTGTCGGACCCACCACCTATAAATAGAGGGTCTCATTTCACACTCAAGTATCGAATATCACCTCGAACTTAATATTGAGTCCGACCTATACTGACTTGATCGTCGGAGAGTTTGCCCTCTTGTGCAGGTTCACTCCACGGTTCGGGTCGAGTTGGTGATCAGGTTCGAGCTAGGTTCACAAACACCGTTGTGCAATTCTTTGCATAAACATTTGGCACCGTCTGTGGGAAACGACAATTTAAGTCATCCCGATCTAAGAAAGATATACAAAGATGGTTCAACTAGCAAACTCAACCAACACAGCAGACCGAAGAGCTCTGGCTGGTAACAATGGTCTCCAGAGAGAGGACGACGCTAAGGGGGCAGAGGATTAGGTTCAGGAAGGCCTAGGGATCGAGCCGCTCCGTAGGTCGGCACGCATTACCATGCCTGTTCTACCGCCAGCACATCCAAAACCATTTAAGGCCAACCGCGGCCGAGGTGGTGCCTCGAGAAGAACCACTCGAGGAGCAGCTCCAGCTCCTACTAAGGAGAACTTTGATACCCTCCAGAAAGAAATGGAGGCAATACGCACCCAGATGCGTACCATGGAAGAGATGTACAACGAAATGGTGCAAGCTACTAGTGCCGGGTCTCGATCTGAAGACCGAGCGGCGCATGGCGAAGTGCACAAACAAGGGGGTCTTTACCTCGACCCAGTTGATGAAGAGCACCCCGGAGGCGATGAAGATGAGGAGTATACTCACTAGAGGGGCGATCTCGCGACCATCTCAACAGAAAGAGAAGCTCGTCCCACCGAGGAGGACGAGCACCAACATGCTTGAGCTCCAACCAGCAGGCCGAGTCCTCTTATAACCCGATAGTTCCTGAAGGAATGATCACAAGGGAGGAGTTTGACCAACTCAAGAGCAAGTTTGATGCTCAAGTAGAAGCCTTGAAAGCAAGGTGCGAGAAGAAAGAGACCGCATTTGATGATGGCGATTTAGGAGAATCGTCGTTCACCTCAGATATTTTGGAGGCTCCAATTCCTCCAAAGTTCAAAACTCCTACTATGAAGCCATATGATGGGTCTAAGGACCCAAAGGATTACGTAGAGGTCTTTGAAGACCTCATGGATTTTCAGGCGGCAACAGACGCCATAAAGTGGCGTGCCTTCCAGATCGTGCTGACTGGCAACGCGCGCTTGTGGTACAGAAGGTTGCCGGCAAGGTCGATCTCGACCTACTCTGAGCTGAGGAAAGAGTTTATTAGTCAATTCTCCTATCGGCATTACGATCGGAAAACAGTGATTCACCTCGCCACCATCAGACAGAAGGAGGGTGAGACGCTCAGAGAATACGTCACAAGGTTCCAGGAGGAGCAGTTGAAAGTCGTGCACTGCTTCGATGATTCGGCCATGTGCTACTTCCTCACCGGCTTGGCCGATGAGACTCTTACTGTAAAACTTGGAGAAGAGGCTCTCGCCACTTTCGCCGAGGTCCTTCAAAAGGCGAAAAAAGTTATCGATGGACGGAAGCTCTTCCGAACCAAGATCGGCCGACCAGAAAAGGGGATCGACCAGAAAAAGTCTGGTCAAGAAAAGAGTAAGGTTGATCCCAAGTCCAAGGACAAGGGTCCATCTTCCTCCAATAACCGGACCGATTATCGCAGGTCGGACATCGGTTCCGGCCGAAGCCGACCTTACGAACGTTATACTCCAACTACAATTCCCATCTCAGAGATACTTACAAACATTGAAGATACTGGGATGGAGAAGCTCCTCAAACGACTTGAAAAGCTCTGATGAGACCCAGAAAAGCGCAACAAAGATAACTATTGCCGTTTTCATCATGACCACGGCCATAACACATCGAGCTGCTGGGAGCTCAAACGCCAGATTGAAGACCTCATTCAAGATGGCTACTCCAAAAAGTTCGTTGGTAAACTGAGGTCCAACTCAATAGAGAAGAAAGATGAGAGGAAGCGTTCAAGGACGCCACCTCGCCGAGATGACCGATCTGCGGTCATTAACACCATTTTTGGAGGTCCGAGTGGGGGCCAATCTGAAAACAAAAGAAAAGAACTCGCTCAGGAAGCCCGACGCGAGGTGTGCATTATCAGGGAGTAGAGACCGACCTGCTCCATCACCTTTGATGACTCTGACTTGGAGGGGGTCCATTTGCCTCATAATGATGCACTTGTGATCGCACCTCTCATTGATCACGTCCTGGTTCGGAGAGTATTGGTAGATGGTGGTGCATCTGCCAATATTCTGTCTCTTACAACGTATCTTGCTTTGGGATGGACCAGAGCACAGTTGAAGAAGAGTCCAACACCTTTGGTTGGATTTTCGGGGGAATAAGTCTCCCCAGAAGAGTGTATTGACTTGCCGGTTACAATTGGGCAGGACAATACACAAGTCACGCAGATGGTCGAGTTTGTCGTGATCGACGGGAGGTCGGCCTATAATGCTATCTTTGAGAGACCTGTCATCCACTCATTTCGGGCTGTTCCTTAAACGATTCACCAAGCTTTGAAGTACTCAACTCCCAATGGAGTAGGCACGGTCCGAGGAGAGCAGAAGATGTCAAGGGAGTACTATGCCTCTGCACTCAAAGGGTCTTCAGTATGCGCCCTCGAAAGACAAACCAAGTGGGACGAGCTGCAAGAATCTGAAACCGACCTGTCAAGAGAAAGCAAAAGAGAGTTCTCTACACCAACAGAGGAGCTCGAGCTTGTTCCTTTGCTTAGTCCTGAAAAACAAGTAAGCATAGGAACCAAGCTGGGGGCGGCTCATAGGGAAGAGTTGATCAACTTCCTCAGGTCCAACTCGGACGTTTTTTCGTGGTCCCACGAGGACATGCCAAGCATAGACCCAAAGATCATGGTGCATCGCCTCAACATAGACCCATCATTCCGACCTGTAAAGTAAAAGAGAAGACCTGTAAATAAGGAGAGGAATGATGTAATTGTTGAGGAAGTTAACAAACTCTTAAAAGCTGAATATATAAGAGAAATTTTGTATCCCAAATGGCTCTCTAATGTTGTATTAGTTAAAAAATCCAACGGGAAGTGGAGAATGTGCGTAGACTTTATAAATTTAAATAAGGCATGCCCAAAAGACTGCTTCCCACTGCCGAGGATCGACCAGCTCGTAGACGCAACAGCCGGGCACGAGCTGCTCACCTTCATGGATGCTTACTCCGGATACAACCAAATCAAAATGCATGTCCCAGATCAAGATCATTCCACATTCATAACAGACCAAAGTCTGTACTGCTATAAGGTTATGTCCTTCGGCCTAAAGAATGCGGGAGCGACCTACCAAAGAATGGTGAACAAAATGTTCGTCAAGCAGATCGGCCGGAATATGGAAGTGTATGTGGACAACATGCTTTCAAGAGCAAGTAGTCAAAGTTGCATCTTTCCGATCTGACCAAAGCCTTTGAAGTTCTGTGGAAGTATCAAATGAAGCTCAATCCAGCCAAGTGTGCCTTTGGAATTTCCTCGGGTAAATTCCTCGGTTCTATGGTAAACAACCGTGGGATCAAAGCCAACCCAGAGAAGATAAAGGTCGTGCTCGAGATGGAGGCACCCAAAACTCTGAAGCAGCTTCAATGCACCAATGGCATGATTGCAGCCCTAAATAGATTTGTCTCGAGATCAACCGATAAGTACCTTCCTTTCTTCAAAGTCTTGAGAAAGAAGGGACCATTTGAGTGGATGACAAAGTGCGAGCAGGCCTTAGACCAGCTGAAGATCTATCTCTGCTCGGCATCATTGCTCGCTAAGCCCCTACCGGGAGACAAGCTCCACTTGTATGTAGCGGTATCTGATAGTGCTGTCAGCTCAACCCTAATCAAACAGGAAGGAGTACGCCAAAGTCTGGTTTATTACATAAGTAAGGCCATGACCAAAGCCGAGACCAGGTATCCACAAATGGAAAAGCTGGCCCTCGCCTTGGTCACCTCGGCTCGAAGACTTAGGCCGTATTTCCAAGTACACACCATTGTGGTGCTTGCCAACTTGTCGCTGAAGAGCATCTTCCACAAGCCAGAAACATCAGGACGCCTGATGAATTGGGCAATGGAGTTGAGTGAGTACGACATCCAGTTCGAACCCAGAACTGCGTTGAAGGGGCAAGCAGTTGCAGACTTCATCGCGGAGCTCACTCCATCATCTCAGCCTGCCGAAACCGACCTCCCGTGAACGATCTACGTAGATGGATCTTCCAACGAGAGAGGGTGCGGAGCAGGAATCCTCTTGCTCGCACCAGATGGCATGCGGTTCGAGTATGCCCTGCGATACAACTTCCGGACTTCAAACAATGAGGCCGAGTATGAAGCGCTTCTGGCAGGACTCCGTGTTGCCAAGGGACTGGGGGCCGCCCACATTAAGGTCTTTAGCGACTCCCAGTTGGTGGTAAATCAGATCAAGGAGGAGTATCAAACAAAAGACTCTCGAATGGAGAAATATTTAAGTAAGGTCAGATCGCACCTTGCCCAGTTCAAAACTTACGAGGTGAATCAAGTTCCAAGATCAGAGAATTCAAACGCAGATGCCTTAGCCAAATTAGCATCGGCGTACGAGACTGATCTAGCGAGGTTGGTCCCGATTGAAATCTTGGATAATCCTTCAATTTTGGAGCCAGACATGTGGATATTGACACACCAACACGCTCATGGATGGATCAAATTGTGGAGTTTATCAAAGGAAACCCACCGCAAGACTCAAAAGAACACAAGAAGATGGCACGAAGAGCAGCCCGGTTCATACTCCGAGATGGAGCATTGTACCGACGGGGGTTCTCCCTGCCTCTCCTTAAGTGTGTAACTCATGAAGAGGGGAATTACATCCTCAGAGAAATTCACGACGGAGTATGTGGTAACCATTCAGGAGCCAGGTCGTTATCGACCAAGGTGGTCCGACAAGGATATTATTGGCCCACCGTTGATTAGGATGCCAAGCAGTTTATGAAGACTTGCGACAACTGCCAGCGCTTCGCAAACATTATTCATCAGCCTCCCGAACTGCTCACTCGGCCCCATGGTCATTCACACAGTGGGGGGTAGACATTATAGGTCCTTTTCCCCTGGGCAAAAGACAAACCAAATTCGCCGTTGTCGCTGTGGATTATTTCACCAAATGGGTCGAGGCCGAGGTGCTCACCCACATCACAGAGTCCGTGGTTACATCGTTCATATGGACAAATATTGTATGCTGCTTTGGTATACCGAACGCCATCGTGACAGACAACGGGAAGCAGTTCGATAATGCAAGGTTCAAAGACTTTTGCAGGAAGTTGAACATAAGGCACCTCAGCTCGTCCCCTGCCCATCCAAAAGCTAATAGACAAGTCGAAGCAGTAAATAAAATCATAAAACGCGGACTCAAGCTGAGATTGGACTCCAGAAAGGGAAGATGGGCTGAGGAGCTACCCGAAGTCCTGTGGTCATACCAGACTACTCCAAGAGAGTTAACCGGTGAAACCCCGTTCTCACTGGCCTTTGGCTCCGAAGCTGTTGTCCTAGTCGAGATCGGTGTGCCAACAGACAGGGTAGAGCAGTACGAACCATTAAGAAATGAGGAAGAGCTGCTCTTCAATCTTGATTTATTAGAAGGGAAAAGGGAAATGGCTCAGCTACGCTTGACAGAGTATCAGAACAGAATGACCAGACATTACAATGCCCAAGTTCGACCTTGCAGTTTTCAAGTCGGACATTTGGTCTTGAGGAGGATTCAAAGACACGTGGACACCCTTGACCCGAGTTGGGAGGGACCGTTCGAAGTTAAAGGCATAGTCTGACCAGGAACGTACATGCTAGCCGATCTGGAAGGAAACATGCTTGCGCATCCATGGAACGCAGAGCACCTAAAGCGTTATTACCCTTGAAATGTCGAAATGATCCTGAAATGGACTTGTAAAAATTTTCAAGGGAAGGAAACCTTAACAAGACGGAGGAGCTATTTAATTTCACGATCCCAAATTCGATCAGAAATTAAATGGGGGCCACGGACTCCCATAGGGCTTAAAACTGGCAGGGTAACGTAACAATCGCCAAAGTAAATTGTATTAAATTCAATCCTCTAGGCCTACGGGTTCGAGGTGCGATATCAAAATTACTAAGGTAATTTTCATAAAATTCAATCCTCTAAGCCTACGGGTTCGAGGTGCGATGTTAAAATTGCTCATGAACTTAAAATTCAATCCTTTGAACGTCTAAGTTAAAGGGGCGATGTGGAAAGTTCGGCTGCTCAATGTTATCCTTTGGGCTTCTGAGTTCGAGCAGAAATGTTGAAATTAATAAAGGAAACTTTCAAATTCAAACCTTTAAAGAAGTAAAAGGTGCGATGTGTCGAAGTTCCTCCTAAACTCAATCCTCTAAACTTACGAGTCAAAGGTGCGAGATGAAACTACATACATACGATCAACTCTACAAAGGTAAGTTTAAAAGCTTAAGGGAAAATCAAGAAATGGACAAAGCTCAGCGAACAGAGTTGTAGAAGTAGAAATTTCATTAATAAAAGGACAGAGCCAAAGCTTATGTACCTTGTAGCTCTGCCTCAATGAGAAAGGTTGTGGGCATGAGCTTACCTTTGCAGCAAGAGCTATAGTCTTCCTTACTGCCTCCACCGGGTCCTCGGGTGCCCGGACAGCTCGTTCTACTCGGCGCGAGCTCGAGAACCTCACCTTCATCGCGACCTTGTGGATGCTGAGGCGGGAGAAGGCGAGCTTGAAAGGAAGCGGGAGCTCGTTGCAGTGTTGCCGACCATGTTGAGACCCCTCCTCCGAGTCAACCATGATGGGGGGAGGTGGAGACCTAGAGTTGACCTCCTTGGAGGGGAGCGTCTCCCTTGCCCGTTTCTTCCGATGCAGAGGAGTAACTGACTCCTCGCCCCCAACCACGGTCTGCAAGGGCTGAGCTTGGAGGGCCTGGAGCTTGGCCAAGTTAGCCAGCCAGGAGCCGGAACATCGGCACTGCTCGTGTGACTACGAGCCTGAGGAGGTGCCGGTGGGGCAGTCGAGGCTGAGGCCCACTGCCTCTTCGTACTGCTGAGAGCGAGGAATTTGGAGGCCATTCTTGAAAAGAAGATGAGGTTATTCAGGATGTTGTGAATGACGAGCTAGAATAACAAGCGGGGCTTACCTTCTAGGGCTTTGCGCTTCTCTGATCTTTGCTGCACAGGTTTAGGTAACTTTTTGAGCTCGTCCGGTTGGTCGCGGAGGCTGAGACCGTAGGATAAAAGGTGAGAGTTGGAAACAAGTGCTTCACCCCATAGCGCGTACTTCAATCTCCGACCATGGGCTCGCCTGATGATCTCCCAAGACTTGTTGTGATCCTCGGAACGGGGGATGGCACGACTGCAAAATAAGACTACGTCAGAAACGAAAGCACAGAAATTGAGACAAAAAAAAACAACCCCTAACTCGCACCTAAGACACTCACCTACGTCTCCGAACTCTACTGGGACGTGGCAGGTCGACTCACCCCCTCTGTCCCTCAGAAGCCACTCGCCAGAGACAAGGAACCAACATTCCTTCCAATTTTTGTTAGAGGAGGGGTTCCTAATCAGCTGACCTACGTTCCGCCGAGCTGAGAGGTAGTACCGACCCTCTTCCTCGTTGGAGGCTTTGACGGTGTGGGTCGCTAAGAGCTGATCTACCGTGAGCCTGTCTTCATCCTCGTCCCGGAGGATCCACCACAGAACGTAGGCTCCGAGCACGGTAGACCAACCGTTAGGGGAGAGCTGGGCTGGGGTGAGGTTGACTGCACTAAGGAACCTCTGTATGAAAGGGTGAAGTGGAAGCCTAACCCCCCTACTAAACATCTGGGGGTAGAAGCTGACGAAGTCCGGAGGAGGGTCGTCAAGAGACTCACCGACGTTGGGCACCTTGAGCTCTATGGAGTTGGGGATCGAGTAGGTTTTGCGGAGCTCGGCTAACCTACCTACCGAGCAAGTCGAGGGGGGAAGCTCAACTACCGCACCAGGGTTCCCTGAGGTAGAAGCTAAGGCCGGATCCCCTAAAACGTCGTCTGAACTAGAGGAACTAGACGACCCAGACGACGAATCCCTAGACGAGCTACTCACCGTCAGACCTAAAGTAGAAATCTAGAGAGCTACCTAAAGGAAGAAGGAGAGAGTACCTGACTTGGGCAACGGCCGAGGTACACAAAAACTTCGAAGTGAAAAAGTGAAAAGTAAAAGATGAAAAACTTCCGCCTTTTATAGGACCGCCCGGAAGCACGAGGCCCGTCCTATTGAGGGAGAATCAACGGACAAGATTTGTCCACGCCAGGTGGTCTCCATGGCGACGTTTGAGTTCTCGAGGCAAAAACTAGGCTGACGACATCCGTGACGTCACACGCGAACACGTGGATTCGACCCATCTCCTATTAGCTCGGAGTCCTTCGCCGAGCCGACCTCCGCCCTGCCGAAGTGGGGGCCAATGTTGGATACGAATCCAGGCTTGCCACATGTCACGCTCAAAGAGGCGAGTAGAGTCAACGCGCACACAAAATATAAAAATTGAAAATTGAAAACTGACTACAAAACACTTAGGTCGGTAGACGGAGTATGAGCTAGGACACCGAGCCGACCTATGATGAAGTCCGTAACGCGGTATCTTCCGAACCCGACAACACGCCGCATTTTTAGGGTGTGTCAGAATTCCTGTTGGGTCCAGTTTCTATAAATAGAAACCCTTGCCTTAAATGCAAGGTACGCAATCCTAAAGAGACTCAGCAAGTTAGCTCGGACTAGAACTAACTTACTCGTCAGAGTGCTAACTTTGTTTTGCAGGTCTTAAGAGTGTTTTGGGAAGGTGTTAAACCGTTGGCCGTAATTCATCCTGCACGTTCCGATCTACGTTACATCCGAGCTCAGCAATTTCGAGCTCCAACATCAATTTTAATTTTTTTTTTACATTTGGTTATGTATAAAAAGTACTTTGGGTTTTATCGGTTCACTTTTTTTTACTAACTATTATTAATTTTTTGACAAGTAGAAAGAAAAATAAAAGGCGATATTGTTTTCTCTTTTTTAAAAAAATGATGAGATGTTAATTTTTTAAGGGTCTTCGTGGCCAAGACATACGCTGGGTAATGAGCATGGGCCTAAGTTTCTTTTATTATTTTTTTTTGAAACATAAGCACCTAGATGGCTAGATATTGTTGGTTATACATTCAAAAAAAAGAAAAAAAAATATATTGTTGGTTATATATATATGGGAAAAGTTCATACCACTGAGTCTGAGTCCGGGTGACGTCAGAGAATGATATGATATATATATATTTTGTAATCAATGTGCAGCTCGGTTATGAATTCTGCCCTTATGGGGATAATGTTGCTTCTCTCCCAAGCTCGAAGCTCCCAACGATGGTCTCCAGACGATGCCAAAGAAATGTAACTTTAATTTCTCTCTCTGAGTCGAAGCCTCTAAACAGTGGAATCAACAATCTGAAGCATCGGAACTCGGAATTTTTCCAGGTACTTCTTCGTTTGATCTCACCAAGCTACGTGCTCCACTCCAGTCCAAACGACTTTTCTCCTTATGCAAAAGGACGATCTTTCTCCTGCTTCGTATCTGAGCTTGAAGAATTTCAAATCAATCTTCAGTGTCTTTTACTCTGTCAGTGTGAGATTGAATGAAGTTCTCTTTTGCCTTTGAGCGTTCGCGGCTTCGATTTTCAACTCTGCAACAATCTCCAGTTTCGTTTCAATTGATGTCGTTTTCACAATGTGATCGTGCTAATTTGCAATTTAAATCGAGCCCCGCATCTTTGATTTTCTCATTTTGATAGAATTGTTTGTCGAAACTGAATGTTTCTTCTCTGTTCTCCATTTTAGCATCTCAATCTTCTGTCCGTATCCATCATTCGCTATTTTACTCTGTCAGTGTGAGATCTACTTCAGTTTCTTTTACTCTGTCAGTGTGAGATCGAATGAAGTTTTTTTCTGCCTTTGAGCGTTCACGGCTTCGATTTTCAACTCTGTACCAATCTCCTTTTGTCGTTTCAATTGATGTCATTTTCACAATGTATTCGTGATAATTTGCAATTTGAACCGAGCCTAGCATCTTTGATGTTCTCATTTTGATATAATTGTTTGTTCTGAAACTGAATGTTTCTTCACTGTTCTCCATTTTAGCATCTGAATCTTCTGTCCGTATCCATCATTCGCTATTTTACTCTGTCAGTTTGAGATCTTTCTATCCGATCTTGAAGAATTTAAAATCAATCTTCCGTTTCTTTTACTCCGTCACTGTAAGATTAAGTCAAGTTTTTTTGTTTGCCTTCGAGCGTTCACGGCTTCGATTTTCAACGCTGCACCAATCTCCTTTTCCGTTTCAATTGATGTCCTTTTCACAATGTGTACATGTTACTTTGCAATTTGAATCGAGCCTAGGATCTTCGATTTTCTCAATTTGATAGAATTGTTCGTTCCAAAACTGAATGTTTATTCTCTGTTCTCAATATTAGCATCTCAATCTTCTGTCCATATGCATCATTCGCTATTTCTGATATTTTATAAGTTTGTTTCGCCGGATTCTTTGAGTACTGGACCATTATTTTCTACCATGAACAAATCTGTTTCGTAGTATTAGGGAGATCAGCCTCGACATATCCTACGTCGCCGATGAACATCGAATTGCTGGTAGATTTTCTTTTCGTTGTGCATCAAATCGTTTTTAGTAAGCTTATCATTTTA
This sequence comes from Momordica charantia, assembly GCF_013281855.1. Taxonomy (NCBI): domain Eukaryota; kingdom Viridiplantae; phylum Streptophyta; class Magnoliopsida; order Cucurbitales; family Cucurbitaceae; genus Momordica; species Momordica charantia. Next base: position 13,816,099 of record NW_028275162.1, read on the forward strand.
ACATGGAAATTTTAGGTTGTTTTACTGAATCATGGAAGGTCGCCAAGGCAAGAGGAGCTCCAAAACGTCCATTATCAAAGGACTAAACGTTACGGTTCCGCCGATCAACATTCAGATGGACAATCATTTGGTCATCGGCGGGACCGGACACTATCACCAGGAAACAAACTGTAAAAGTCCAACGATGCTCGATCGTTACTCCGAGAAGCTTGATCGTTCTACATCGATCGTAAGGTACTTTCGCTCTCGATCTCCCGTCATCGGGAAATTACCATCCGTCGGTGACACGTTTTCCACTCCGGTACCGGACGTCATCAATGCCAACTACCGCTCCGCTATTATGAACCACTACGCTAGCAGCACTTCGAGAAGCAGTAGCTTCGGTTCTCGGGGGGGAGGATCGTCGTTGTCACCACTTTCGGCTATCGAGAATTTGGAAACCCCGACCGCAAGATCTCCGCAAATTTATGGAACTCCAGTGAAGGTCGATGAGGAAGTGATAGTAATGGATGGAATTTTGATCAGTTCGGTCCCTGGGGGAGCGAAGACTATGAGGTCTGCTTCAGAATCTGTAACCGGCGGGGGTTCATTGTCGGGCAAAAACTTATACAGAACCGATATTTGCCGCTCATGGGAGGATTCTGGAAGCTGCCGCTACGGCCATAAATGCCAGGTTAGTTATTTCGTCCGTCCATGATGATATGATCTGAATTATTGGCTTCGATTTCTCATATTGTTTAGTGCAGAACTTTGCTTCTTTATGCAATTATTTATTGATGAATGCATATTGTAGATAGATTTTTTAGTCATTTGGAGGTATCTGTTCATTCTAATAATAAATTCCTTATACATTTTAACATTGTTTTATAATAACTTGATTTAAATAAATTCTCCATTAAAAAAGTGGTGCGGTATCAATTATTCTCTTAGAATCTGAAAATGTGGGTGCAATAAAGATTTTTACGACATTCAGAACCTGATTTAAGGATGGAATAAAGCCCACTCCCAATTTTTTTTGTTCGGAATTCGGAAAATGCACAGAGTTTCAATGTATTTAGAATGATAGTGGAAGAGTAGGTTCGTTGCCAAGGTTGATCCACTTGTTAATTGTATATATATTATCTCACCAAGCTACTAGAGTAGAAGATAAGTGAATCTTAACTCTTCCAAAAGTTGAATAACCAGAAAATGTCATCAAATAGTAGGACAAGAACCCTACATTTCCTTTCGATGGTTGATTGAGTAGCAACATGCAGTTTATTAGAGTGAGCACCATGACACAAGCCAAAGAAAACACAACACAACTTGCAATCATCACCATATATGTTCTTATTAGTTAAGATATCTCTACTTTCTCTAAGTAGTCATTTTGTTCATTTTATATCTAATAAGGCATATTATTCGCTTTTTTTAGTATTACAATCTAAACGTAATATTTAAGAGAAATTACTAATAACCTAACCAAAGGGAACGATATTATTCATTAAGACCAAAATTTGAACTTCATAAAAAATTTCAAACCGACACGATTCATAAAAATGGTTCTATAAGCTAGCAAAGACATAATCCAATGATCTATAAAATTAATTCTCATTTCATTAATACAAGTACATTAAAAACTTGGTGTGTCTGTTCATAATTAATGTTACATAGGTTCGGAACATATGAATTGGTTTTAGAAAATACAGTTCTTTTTGTGAGGTAGGGAAAAACTGCTTGGGTAGCTATGATAACAACTTTGGAAAAAAAAAAGGAGATTGTGAGAGTTTGAACTTGAAACCTGATGTTTTAATACTATGTTAAACAATCATTAGACTCAGCTTTGGTTATAAGTATACATGATGGTAAAGCTACAATGCGTAGATTTTCTAATTTGGACTTTCGTTGGCAGTTTGCACATGGAAAGGAGGAGCTTCGCCCAGCTCGTTTACCCGTTAAAAACAAACCTAAGGTATCACCAGACATGTGACAATTAACATTATACAGCTTTAATTGAAATAGACTTTTAAATCTCCATGTTCTCTACTGTAGGTTAGCGATTCATATTGTACCACTTATGGCCACTCCAAGTTCTGCGACAGCCATGCATTAGCTGTAACAACATCGCATTCGTACGTAATAGATACAATCAACAATAGTGAAGTTAGCAGAAGCGAAGGTGGTAAAACAATGTCGATACGACACATGAACACTAAGCCATCCCTGATCTCTACCATTTCCATCGTTGACTGGTCACCAGAAGATGATGGCATCAAGATTGTTCTCCCTAATTCAAAGAGCACGAAAAGGGAAGATGTAAACCAGTATATCCATGAGGTTCTTTATGGTTCGACCAACGAGAGGACCAAAAAAAGACTGCCAGTGTTCACTCAACTTTGCTCTGAAAAGCTTCAACAGAAATAGGAATAGGAATAGGCATAATATGCATACAACCTTTTTCCTAGGATATATCAATTCTATCACTTCAAACTACTTCTCCTAATGCTTCCCATTTTGTTTTGAAACACTCAACAGATTTGTAGAAGCTACACGACATGCAATGCATAAAGATGGGTTATGTTAAAGAAATTAACATAACCAATAAGAGTAATACTTTGATCTCTTTTAAAGAATTAAGTACTTATGAATGCTTTTCGATTAAGCATTTGGGACGAAAGCATTCTACAAGTATTTTTGAATTTCAAAAATACTTTTAATGCACCCTTCATAGCCTTGATTTTGTATCTATCTATCCATACTGAAAGAGGCAGAGGCCATTTTTGAGGAGCACCGTTGAAATTTATCACTTAATTTAATAAACTACGCCAGAAATAGCATCGCAGAACTAGTTAAATTTTATTGATAGAAATAGAATTGGCCCACAAGAACAAGAGCCAAAGAAAAGTTAGTAAGAGTTACTGCTTAGTTGCCTTTTTGAAGTTGTCATACTTGTTCTTGATGGCTTCCCAGAAAGCAGGTATTGCAATGCCATCAGGAACCTCCTTGAAAGAGGGCAGATAGTTGACATCCACAATCACATGATCACCACTCTCGTCTTCAACCTGAAATTTCCACCCAAAACTTCAACGCGTTGTTCAATTTCCATGGGAAAATTGGAATAGATCCAATCAGGAACTTCGTTGATTGGATGATCGTGAAAAAACAAGAAGCGGAAGAAGATGAATTGACTACTTACAACAACATCGAACCCAAAGATAGAAAGATCAAGTACCCTCCTAAGCCAATTTGCAGAGTTTTGGATTAGCTCAAGATTGATGTCCTTGTCTTTTTTGCCTTCTAATTGTTGGCTTCCATCGGCAATGGGAAGAGATTTCAAGCTGTACGTAAAGCGATAATGTTATGAGCTATTCACTCAATGGTAAGCAATTTATTAAAGAAAAACATACGAAGGAAAGTAATAAGTAAAAGTGCTACCTGTCGAACACCAATGGTCCAAGTTTATCACTTTGGTTTAAGTTGATCAATGTACTTATGTTTGGTGTAGACTTCTTAACGGCATAAAAAATCTTTTCACCTAGTACATAAAATTTGTAGAGAGTCGATGAATGATCCACGTATTCCTGCAGTTTCAGCAAATATTTAATCAATGAACCACGGGATTAATATCAAGTTTTTGAAATGTGCAGCTAGCAGGCTAATGGAGGTCAAATGGACAAGTTGTCAAAGATCTCATGAGATTTCTCACCTGAATAATAGCTGGAAGAGGAACATTCAAGTTCTTGAGATCTTCAACTTTAAAGATGATTGCCTGTTACATGAGATTTCAATGAAACAATGATTGACTGTATAAGATTCTGCTAACAAGCAAATGGAGTTGCTTATAGGGTATGAAAAAAAGCCTAATTTGATACCATTATCTAATTCACCCAAATTTCCAAATTTGGGCCATCAGACGACTGGTAATACCGTGAATAGTAATTTGACCAAAATAGCATAGTGACAGACCAATTGCGACAGATATGCAGATAATAGCCACAATATGAAACAAAAATATGAGCGGTTGAGAAAATGAAAGTGATAAAAAATAATGCGGAAACAATAGTAAAAATCTCAATGTTTAATGAACAATGAGGAAATATGAAATGTGAGAGAGTAGAATTCAATAGAAGGAAAAATCAACTTCTAATTGAAGTGATACAAAATTGTGAATAAACAAATGAAAGTACAAATGTTGGTGATACAAACTTCTTGTGGAAGTTTACCCTTATATAGGTGTACAAAACACATAACTTAAACCAACATTAAAATGGAGAAACTTACCATCCATAAAAATGAAACTTAAAAGATAAAAAACTGAAAATTAAATCTAACAATTAAAGAAAGAAACTTAAAGAAATAAAAACTAAAAATTAAACTTATGTTAAAAGAAAAAACTCGTAAGTCATAACTCAACATGAGCATCAATTCATAATCTTAAATAAAACCATGCTTTCTTCCTTCTCGAGTAAACTAATTACCAGTATAAAGCAACATCACCACTCTAATTAGCATAGCAAGTAAACATAATCTAATGTTATTGTTAAGGATGAATAAACCACCACTCAACCCACTTAAGTCGATGGGTTGGATAAATTTAATTCATTTATGGATATCTCACCACTCCCCCTCACTTGTGGGTTTGGATAATTGCACAAGACCCAACAAGTGGAAATCATTATAAATGTGGAGGAAATAAAAATGCAGGGATTTGAATACCAGACCTCCCGCTCTGATACTAAGTCAATTTCAGAAGAAAAAATAAAATTGTTTTTCTTATTCCAAAAATAATACTCTAGTACCTTTAAATAGAGGTGAGAAACTTTCCTTAACAAGGAAACTAAAAGGATAAACTCCTAATTACATGTAATAAAAGAAACTATGAACTCCTGTATAGAAAAGGAAACAATGAAAATTTACAATAATTATCTATTAAATATATAAAACCAACAGTTATTGTAGGCAACCATTGATGGTTTGATGCAAGATTCCAGTCCATAAGGTGCAAATCTTCTGCTTTCATTACATGTGAAAGAAAATTCATAATAAATGAAAACAAATATAATCAATACCATTTTGTGAGCATCAGAAACTCCACAAGCAACTTGCGGCTTCACTATACAAGGAAGAGATAGTTTAGCTTCAGATAGGTTTTGCACCAAGTTAGCCTCATTAAAATTACCAACCTGCATATTTGGGAACCACATATATAAGTTTATTAGAAGGAAACTACAACATTCCACACAAAATAAGACGGGACCAAACAAAAACAGTTCATTTTGCATTTACTTGGAGATTACAGTAACAGATCTATTAGGGTAAGACTTTTCAATTCCTCCTCAAATTATCTATCATCTTCTGATTATTCTCAGAAAACTTAGAAACATAAACATGGAACTACAAAATTCAATGAGTGTCCCAATCACTTCTTTTGTTCTAATATTTCCATGCTTTACTGGTAAATTTGAAACATAAAACAAGATACCACAAGAGGAGTGACCCTGGGACATTTTATTTTATTTTCGGATAGAAAACAAAGAACCCTGGACATTTATAACATCTGCTGACCCTTCCAGTATAAGAGAAACATGACAAGACAAAGACCTTGAGAAAATGAGGACCCCTGATCATACAGCCTTCAGATTTTAGAGCCTCCTCCAGCCTGAGAAGAATCTGTTGAATTTCTAACCGATCCAGTACAGGTTGTATATTGTTAAGTGGGTCGACTACACATAAATCTGAGTGGACTTCAATGTACCTGTACATGCACAAAAATTTAGCATTGGTTGAAATCTAAGAGAGTCTTTTAGGATCATTATGGTGGGAGGGAATAGCAAGCAGGAAATATTGTAAGTGGGCAACATTAGGAATTATCGTTAGAGCAGTGATTATAAATATTATTAGGATACTTGAGTACATTAACAAAAGAGTTTTCTAGTAGGAGTTTGTTAGTTGTTAAAAATTTTATTTAAAAAATAATAATAACTTGAGGTTGTCTTTAAAAATTGTATTGAAAGTTGAAAGATAAGAAAGTACAATAATTCAAAATAATTTGAGGTTATTAGACCCTCCCCTCTTGAGTACACTTGAGGCAAAACCACTTCAATATTGTCTACCTTCATTCCCTCCCACTTTGTCGAGTAAAAACCAATTCCTATTATAATACTGTATCCTAATAATAGGAGTTGGTTTAGTCTATTAACAACTCCATTTACAATATTTTCTATTAATACGGTTGGTTTTATATTATCAACTAAATATTTACTATATGTTTTATAGTTGCCATAGATGTTAGATTATTGAGATAGTTTCCTTATTTTCTTAGTTGTTCCAGCCAAGTTTGTAAGGAATGAATCTATCTCTTTTTTGAAGGGCTGAAACCTATTTATAGGATTCTTAGCTTAAAACTAAGTAACGGTAAACAAAGTTACCACGGGTAAAACTTAAAAGCCTACCAAACATAACCTAAAGCCTATTAAACATAAGCTTTAAAACAAAAGCTAATAACAGAACTTAAAGGCTACTAACGATTACATCAATATGTGGAACCAGGATGGCGAACAAGTTGCTTGTGTTCTAGAACGAATCCTATTGACTCCAAAGACAAATCCAACACCCCAACGACATTTCTTATTTCGCACTCGGTGCACAGTCAATGGAAAAATATGCAACATAATAATTGATAGTGGGAGCACTGAAAATGTAGTATCTAGTAAGCCTGGTTGCCGCTCTTAATCTCAAGGTTTCCCCCCACCCTTCACCATATAAGCTGAGCTGGATCCACAAAGGTGGAGAAGTTTGGTTAACACAATTTGTACGGTTCCTCTTTCAATTGGAACCAGTTACAAAGACCAAATAACATGTGATGTGTTAGATATGGATGTATGTCATATCCTTTTAGGCAGGCCGTGGCAATATGATACACGAGCTCTTCACAAATGTTGCGACAATACCTATGAATTCTCTTGGATGAGGAAAACAGTGGTCTTGCTACCCTTGATAAACCAAACCAATTATAAGGCTTTGGATAAAGGGAATTTGTTCCACATTTGACGTGGGAGACAATTTCTCCTTCACCGTTCTGCCCATATATTAGGTTTGGTTATCAAGAACTTCACACCTTCAGACAACATATCAGGCACAAATATGCACCCGTCTGTCCAATCCCTCCTTCACAAATTTCTTAAACTTCTTAAGCCACAAGACACACCTACCACCCCTACGAGACATACAACACCATATTGATCTTGTACCAGGAACTACTCTACCTAATCTTCCACACTATAAATGAATCTCACAGAATATAAGATCCAACACGACCAAATAGCAGAGCTGCTGGAAAAAGGACATATTCAGCCCAGCTTGAGTCCGTGTGCAGTACCAGCCCTCTTAACTCCTAAAAAAGATGGCTCGTGGAGAATGTGCGTTGATAGCAGTGTTTTCAAGGCGCAAGGCGCACCTCAAGGCGACAAGTCCTTAGATCGCCTTAAGGCGACAGGCGATAAAAAGGCGACGCCTGAGTGAAGCAAGGCGCACCTTTATTTATATATATATATATATATATATATATATATATATATAAAATGCCAAAGTTATAAAAAAAAGATTAAACAATAAATATATCAAATAAAATAAAGAAAAGAGGTAAAAATATTAACGTACATCTTTTAAAACATTAAAACATTAAAAAATAATTTAATGTTTAAATAAAAGTTCACTTAAATTAAGAAAAAAAATATAAAAATTTTAAAAGTTTTTATATCGTAAAATGCAATAGCAATAACCCATTTAAGTTGCCATCTGTTTATTAGTCACCATGCATGGCACTAGCACTAAATGTTCTTGAAAATAATACCATGCATGACCCTCATTTAATGCTTCTTGAAAATATAATTCTACCTTTTGCTTTTCTCCCACTTTTCTTATTTTTCTTTTTTTTGCATCCGAATCTTCTTCTTCCTAATTTCAACACTTCTTCTTCCTTTCACTCTTCTACTCTACTTTTCATTCTTCTTTCTTCGACTCTTCATTCTTCTTCCATCCTAATGTTTCTTCTTTTTAATTTCGACGATCGACGGAGGCAAATAGTTGCCGGCAAATACAAAGAAGGCGAACAAAAACAAAGAAGAAGAAGCTGTCAAGGAGAATTTGGATAATTTTTAGGGCTTTTCATTTGAGGTGGGCTATTTGTGCGCCCGCCTTCAACAAGGCGATTGCCTTGCCTCAGGCGAGAGGTGCGCAAAGGCGTGTCGAGGCGCGCCAAGGCGAGCGCCCGGTTGAAGGCTCTCGCCTGGGCACCTTGCAAGGCGCACCTGGGCAAAATCGCCTCGCCTCTCGCCTAATGCGAGCGCCCGGGTGCGCCTCGAAATCACTGGTTGATAGTCGAGCTATCAACAAGATAACTGTCAAATACTGCTTCCCTATACCAAGGATTGGAGACTTATTAGATCAGTTGGGAGGGGCTGAAACTTTTTCCAAAATAGATCTTCGCAGTGGCTATCACCAAATCAGAATTCGACCAGGAGATGAATGGAAGACAGCATTCAAGACCAATGAAGGTTTGTTTGAATGGCTTGTAATGTCATTTGGCTTGTCCAACGCCCCTAGCACGTTCATGAGGCCTATGAACTAGGTTCTTCTTCCCTATCTCCATAAATTTATTGTTGTTTACTTTGATGACATCCTAGTCTATAGTAAAACTAAGGAAGATCACCTTACACATCTACAACTTCTATTTACCACACTTCATACAAATCACTTAGTCATCAACCTTAAAAAATGCTTGTTTTTAGCAACAAAAATTTTCTTCTTAGGATTTATTATCAGTGCTGCTGGGCTTAGAATGGATCCATCAAAAATTAAAGCCATAACTAATTGGCCGCAACCCCAATCAATCAAAGCTGTACAATGCTTCTCGGCATCGCTTCTTTTTACAGAAAGTTTATTAAAAACTTAAGTACTTTAGCAAGTCCTTTAACAGATTGTTTACGAAAAGGAAACTTTAAGTGGGATAAAAGCCAACAAGACAGCTTTGAAATTCTTAAACAAAAACGTACTGACAGCCCAGCCCTACGCCTACCTGATTTCACACAACCATTCGAAGTAGCTGTGGATGTTTCCGGTATAGAAATTGGCGCTATCCTATCCCAAAACCAACACCCAATAGAATACTTCAGTGAAAAACTTAACCAACCCCGTCAAAAATGGAGCACATATGAACAAGAGCTATATGCTCTAGTTAGGGCTCTAAAACAGTGGGAACACTACCTCCTAAGTCAAGAATTTATACTCTTTACAGACCACTTTTCTCTCAAATTTTTACATACACAAAAATCCATTAGCCGTATGCATGCACATTGGTTATCATTTCTTCAACGCTTTGATTTTGTAATAAAACATCAAGATGGAACCCTAAATAAAGCCGCAGATGCTCTGAGTAGAAAAGGGACACTTTTGACCTTATTAAAAAGGGGAAATAACAGCTTTTTCTGACCTTCCAACAACCTATTGTAATGACCAAGATTTTCACGAAATCTGGACCAAATGCACAGATCACAATAATTCAGAAGATTTCCATCTGGTCAATGGATACCTCTTCAAAGGTGACCAACTCTGTATTCCCCATACATCCTTAAGAGAAGCCCTTATAAAAAACTTACATTTAGGCGGCCTAGCTGGACATTTTGGACGGGATAAAACATTAAATCTGGTTGCTACACGTTTTTTTTAGCCACAGCTTAGGAAAGATGTCTTTAGCTATGTTTCAAAGTGTTTTATTTGTCAAACAAACAAAGGAACTAAACAAAATACAGGGCTATATATACCACTTCCTATTCTCGAAACCATTTGGGAAGACTTGTCAATGGATTTCGTGTTAGGTCCACCAAGAACTAGAGAGGATATGATTCTGTTTTAGTTGTGGTTGACCGTTTTAGTAAAATGGCCCATTTTTTAGCTTGTAAAAAAACTACTGATGATGTCTATGTGGCTAACCTCTTTTTCAGGGAAATTGTTCGTTTACATGGAATTCCAAAAACAATTGTATCAGATAGAGATGCCAAATGTTTAAGATACTTTTAGAATACCATTTGGAAGAAATTCGATACTTCTCTCAAGTATAGCACTACAAATCATCCATAAACTGATGGACAAACGGAAGTAACAAATCGAACTCCAGGAAGTCTTATCCGCTGCCTTTGTAATGACAAGCCGAAACAATGACTTGACCCTTGCACAAGCTGAATTTGCATTCAATAATATGCAAAATCGATCTACAGGGAAGTCCCCCTTTGAAATAGTCTACACTAAGCTCCCTAGGTTAACTGTTGACTTGGCTGATATACCATCTTCTGTTGATTTTAGTTTGGAAGCTGACCAAATGGCGGAAAGGATCACGAAGTTACATCAGGAGGTGCACAAACACATCGAAGAAGCTAATGCGAAATACAAAGCTAAGGCAGATAGAAAAGGCAGAGAAGTTGATTTCAAGGAAGGAGATCTTATCATGGTACACCTCTCAAAAGGAAGGTTGCCTACTGGTTCTGCTCCCAAGCTACAGAGGAAGAAATTTGGACCGTATGAAGTCTTACAAAGATATGGCCCGAATGCTTATAAGATCAAACTTCCCCCGAATTTCAACATTAATCCGATATTCAATGTTGTAGATATCTATCCATATGAGGCACCAGATACTTTTACCTTGGCTACTTAAACTCGAGGACGAGCTTTATGTTAGGGGGAGGGAAATTGATGTAATTAACCATACGGTAATTAGTATAGTTTAAAGCTGTTGGGTAGTTAAAGAGTTAGTTGGCTTAGTTAAAGCTTTTAAGTTGAGTCCTATTTGTTTATAAATAGGAAGCTCCTTTGTATTTCTCATTTTTATGCAATAATATCAATCTCTCTCATTTGTTCTACACCATTAACCAAAAAAAAGAAAACACAACAACAACAACTAAAGAAAGGGAATTAAGCACTGTAAGTGTAATATCAGTAAGAAGCAACCCATCGACCTTCACCCTAGTATTCCACAATCTTTTTGCAATATCATTTCATAAAAAATAGAAGCACCATAATCCAGGAAACATGTTTTTTTCCCCCCTTGAATAACCTGATTCCTGGAAATCTTAATGTTACCTTTGCAACTCCTGCATTCTACTGGAGTAGGTTACTTTGTTAGAGAGATCTGAAAAGTTGCTAAGCTCAACAAATAGAATTTCATCTGTGGCTTTATGGAGAATCACGTCAACCTCAGGCAATTGAGATGGTAAAGGGAGTTCAAATGTCAGGGGCATGAAAATCAACCCATTCTCGGTAGGATACAGAGGGAAGGCACCCCTCTGCAACATTCAGGGCAATGTATAAATTTGAAACTGAATATAAAAAAATATAAACGTGCAGAAATAAAGAAAACTTGCAAGGTTCTAAAATTACAGTACACAGCTGTAACAAACAGAGTGCAAGTCGCATAAAAAATCAAACTTCAAAAATCAATTACTCTGATGCATAGCTGAACTATAAAGGAGTAGTTTGGAAAAACATAAATAATCAGTAATTGCCAACAGTTTAATATTTTTGAAGATATGTAAGATTTTTATTATTATTATTATTATTTTTTTGTATTTCATCAAACCACCAAGGCTGGTCCAATACAATGTTTTGGTCAATATGTTTAAAGCATGCAGTTGGAAGGCACATATCTCATATTGATTATATTAGCCATAATCTTCTCACTGATGAAGTAGTGCTCTATCTTGACGAGTATCAGATTTTTCGCAATAACTTTAACTTGTGGAAGCATATCAGATTTTTTGCAGTAGTAATGACATATTGATTGTCTTACAATAATTCGATGACACATTATATCTAAGCTTTGAACTCAGTGAGAAGGTATTTTAACCAAATTCTTACACTTATCTCAAGAGCTAATGATTAAAACTCAACTTCACCACTACTTCGAGTCACAACTTATTGTTTCTTGTTGCGCTAGGTCACTAAGTTTCCCCACACATAGGAACAGTACCTTGGAGTTAACTTATGAGTTATGACCAATATGAGAGCTTCCCCAATTTGCACTCATATAGAATTCTAGAGATCGGTTCATGGACTTCTTGAATACGAGGCCCTTTCTTGGATCATGCTTGAGATATCTCAATATACTATGCACAGTTTCGGTTTGTTCCTGGGGAGATTTGTTCAAGATTGACCTGCCATACTATCTAGTCAAGTGTGAGCTAAGTAAATTAGCTTTCTAACTAATCACTGATCTGCCTGATCAGCTGGTTCGTCTTCAGAATTAGCTCTGAGTTCTACATTTTCATTCATAGGTGTCTCAACTAGTTTATGAATTTTGTTAGCTTCCGTGTTTTAAAATAAGTCTTTCTTAATTTGGAAGTTACTGAATAACATTTTTATGTTGGAAGAAAATAAAAGTAATAGGATTTTTTTGTTTCTTTACATAGAAAATAGCTCATTTGGCCTGAAGATGAAATTGTCAGTTTTATACAATACCTCGTGGAGGCTCACTTTTTCAAACATGCAAAAGGAGATTTTGGCATTTTTAGGCTGAAGAAACACAAAAAGTCAAGCTGGTGCCTTAATGTATTGTAGTCTCCAATTCAGGCAAGAGAGGAAAAATAGTAGTCCCAGTCAGTACAGAGAGGTTGGCTAGTCTTTTGGTATTTCGCCTATCATATGATCTAAGGCTTCAAAGTCCACTATCTATATTTGGTTGAGGGAATTCAATTATGAGAAGTTAGAGAATTTTGGTTACCTTGTGGCAAAAATCAAGGCTGGAGTTTTGAAATATAAATATTTACATTAAGAAGGATCCCAACCATAGTAAAAAAATTATCCATTAGCCTAAAAAGGGAAAGATAAAATTATAGCTTTAGAAATATACAAGGAAATAAATAATATCCATAATTTGATTTTGTATTTCTTATACTGGTACAGAGTAAGATAGAAACTAATGCTACCATGAAGCACATATATTCAGATACCTATACTGAAGTACTTTCCAAATAATCAATGCATGGAATGAACATAACTGAGACCATACAAAGGGATCATTCATATTGCTTCTAAGACAATAGATTACCTTCACCTCTTAGAAGAGTGCCTTTTTGATAAGAATTCTCACCTTAGCAAAATCAAGTTCACGTGAAGGCTTCATTGTATAACCAATCACTAGGAGGCTACAGTCAACTGCCTGTTTGCAATGTGAAATGGAGATGCCTTTAAGAGTAGTAGAATACTAAAGAAAACAAACTCTATACAAAGATAGATTTTTTTTTCCTTTTATTTTTGATATCCGTGAGTGTATGAGCCAACTTGCACGCAACTTGACTAATCTCATGGGATAACCACTTGACCCTACTACATTTGATGGTCAAGATAACCCGAAGGATATTAAACCCTAGGTAGGTGACCCTTTATTTATTTATTTTTTTTAGTGAAAGAAACAATTTCATTGATGTATGAAATTACAAAAGGCCCTATGTAGGTTACATGAAGCACTCCCAATTAGCTAATAGAGAAGTGTAACTATCATGATGAAAAAAAGGAGTCTTCTTACACCAAGTGACAACTTTGTAAACTATAGCATTAATAAGGTTGTGGTTTATTTCTTTGTTTTCTAATAGTCCAAAAGGCCCTATGTAGGGTGGCCCTTTATTTTTTCTTGAACAATAAACAAACTTTTCATTGATATTATAAAAAGGAAGAGAAATGTTCACGGATACAAGCTCACAAAGGGAAACGAAAAAGAAAGTAACAAATAACGAAGAGCAAAGCACCCTTTACTGTCTACATTGGCTCTTATTGACAACTAGAAGAGTGTGTGATATGATAACCCCATTTTCTTTATGGAAAAGAAAATTAAAAACAATCTTACATTATCTGAACAAAAGCACAGGAGAGGAAATACCTTTCTATTTAAGCGACAAATACTCAAAGGCAACTCTTCTAGCTTGCTTATACAAATCATGCCCAAATTTTCACATGCAATGTCATCTTGAACATCTGAAAGCAACGTAAAACTAAGTTGGGATAAAAGAAGGGGAATCTGCAAGTTCCTCCTCTTTTCTTTTAGGAAAACCAGTCATTTTCTAACCAAATACAAAATAGTCTATTTACCACACAACAACTACCAGAATCCATATTGCAATATAGTATCGATATGATGAAAACTTAATCTAAGAATCAAAGAAGAATGCAAGCACTGACTTGACTTGAGCTTGCTTTTGAGTCCATAAGGAAAAATCTAGAAGAAAAGAGGAGAGAGTGTTTTTCAATTGTGCTCTTTTTCACCTTTTTTTAGCTTATCACAAACTACGTCAATTGCTGCTTAAATTCCCAAATGAGCACATCAAGTAGCTTCTCCCATATTTGAAATAACACAACCAAAGTTCAAACCAATTATTTAGAAATGTAATGAACCACCACAAGCTCATTTCAATTGCACTACAAGTGCCAAATATCGTTTTTTATAATTTTGATTACTTTTGGTATTAGGATCTAGGTTTCTGCATGATCCTCTTCGTCTTTCACTTTTCTTAACAGCTTCATCAAAACACACATTAATTAATTGACCCACAACTTTAACGTTTTTTTGCTATATGCAGGGTTGGGTTATTATAGGTTTAGTTAGTTTGACATGGATACAAAATTTTTTTGTGTTTTGCTTGGATTTGAAGTTTCAAGGATTTCTTAAAGACAAGTTCGTATTCAAGTTAAGCCCTTCATTGCCTTTAGTATTAGCAATCCATTGATTGGATTTTGAATCATGGAATTGTGTAGTTGCTGTGTGGAAATAAGCATTATTGTATATGGTTTGAAAATGATGGCTTCTTTGTTGAAGATGGGAGAGAAATATGGTGTTGCCTCTTCCATTGTCTCAACTAAAGTGGTTTGAAAGTTCTGTAGCTCAGCTGGTGCGTCATCCACTTCATACAAGCTTTTAGAATAAGATATAGATTCTAATGATACTTGCCGTATGGAGAAAAAATGTGTTCTTTCTAGTGGAATGTGTTGTTCCGCCTGCTTCAGAAGGAAGGAGTATTTTAGTTTCTGCAGGGCACAACAAGAGTGGATAGTTAGCATTTCGGGATATGCCAAAGGATTTTCTGTTGAAATTTAATGAAAGGGACTTGTTTGACAAATCTACTGATCAAGAAAAGTTCGCAAAGGTTCTTCCAAGATTTTCTTCTGCTGAAATAGTAAAATAGAATAGGAATGTGGTAGCAGAGACTCAAAAAATGCTGAAGAACATTACATCAGATCCGGAAAGAAAGTAAAGAAAATTTGGAGAGGTGAAGGATAATATTATGGTGATTACCAGGCTCAATGCCATGGTAATTGGAAATCAATTTCAGTTGCTTTTGAAGGAAAATATTTCCAACAGTGCCAAATTAACCTTGGCCGATAAAGCTCTAATGAAGTTTGAAGATGGAAGATTGTTTATAAATCTAGATGTGGAAGGAAAATAAAGAAAAGTTGACACTTCTCATTTGAAGATAGAGAATGGAACTTTACAAACATAGCAGGCCGGACTTATAGTGAGTTATGGATGATGTATCAAATTTCATAAGAGGGATCCATAATTGTAGTGAGTCATGACACTAGCAGCCTCTTCATGTAGTTAGGTTTCTTGTAGGAGTTGATAATTGCAAAAGTACAGTCACGTTTGTAGGAGTCCATAAATTCATGGAAAAAAAAAATACAGCAAATGACAATTACCAGCTTCTTTTACTTCCAGTAGTTAGGTTTTTCATTGTCATTTGCTGTATTTTCTGCATGCGACGAGTCCATAATAGAAGCTGGTGGTTGATGATTGCAAAAGTACCCCACCAACGGCATTTCATGCAAATCACCCTTTTAATTTCTCAACCTCCACCAATGGCACTTCATGCAATTCACCAATTAAATCACCAAATCACCTTTAATCCTAAGATGGTAAATTCACCAAATCACCTTTAATCCTAACGCTGATCTTCTGTGGTTGAATGCCTATAAAGCTATCTTAAATGAGCTTTGGTTTGAACGAAATCTTAGAATTTTCGAGGGTAAAAGGCTCTCAGCCCCTGAACGGGTTCAGCATTGCCAAGTTTCAAGCTTCTCATTGGTGTTCACTTTCAGATGTTTTTGGAAGCTACTCGCCGTCTCTCATCAATGCCAACCGGGGAGCTTTCATTTTCCCCTCTTAATCTGTTCACTTTCAGTTCAGAATTGTATTCTTGTTTTTACGTTTTTTTTTTCTTTAATCTCTTTCACTCTTTCGAGAGAGTTTGTATCTTTGAACAATTTTTGGTACATTTCATTCATCAATGCAATGAAGGGTTCAAAGCAATTCAATTCAACAGGTTAATAGTGTCTAAAGAAATTCCTATAAGACCTCCAATTTCTTACTCTTTTTTTAAACAAGTAACAAAATGAAAGTTCTTCATAAATAGATGAAAATATAGGAATTTTACCAAAAGTTGAGTTCACCTTCTCACTAAGAAATTATCATAATCCAACTATCACTACTTCAATCATCTCCAATCTACCATAATCAAAATATGAATACCACCCCTTCCGTACTCCAAGGCTGCCTTTTAAGTTCCAAGAATTTACCATTGCCCAATTTGAGCAAAGCTTTGCCCACTGCAAACGGATTTAATCAGGCCCGTTTGGTAACTTTTCTATTTCTTGTTTCTGATTTTTATTTCTTGTTTCTTTTTTTGGTTTCTTGTTTCTCGTTTCCTCTTTTTTAATAAATGAAAACATAATTGCATTTGGTAACGATTTATTGTTTATTGTTCTTTTAAATTTATATTGAAAAAAGAAATAGGAACATGCTCGATAATCATTCCCCATTTCTCGTTCCCTAAAATTTTTAAATTTTAAAGATTAAAATTTTTATGAAATTTATTTTTTAAAATTAAATATTCAAATTTTTTATGTTATATTTATTTTTTAATATTTATTATACATTTTATAAGTCAAGAATGATAAAGGCATTTACATATATTTCTAAAAACTGGAGTAACAGTTACCAAAATGCTTATGTTTCTTAAAAGCTAAAAACGAGAGGAAAAAAAACGAAACGGGAACATTACCAAAATGGGCTATTAACAACTCCCAAAGATTTCTTGCTTAAGAATCTCATAAATAACTCTCTAATCATCAAAAGAATGTAATCTAAAGATCACAAAATTTTCATCAAATTCAAAATCCAAAGCCACCACCTCCTTTTCTTTTTTAATCCAGAAATTATTTGTAGAAGCCTCTGCATTGAACCCCGAATATGGCAAAAAGGTCAGCTTAGACATAGAAGATGGAACCCCCCTATCCTTACTGACACGAGACTCTTCAAATTTCCTTTCTCCATACTTACAATGATCAATCGCACTCTTAGATTTCTGAAGAAATTCATTCAACATTTCCTGAAAGACCATCAAAGTAAAACATTCCAATGAAATTTGACAAAGAAAGAGCGTCTCCTTGTTCTCTCTTCCAATAAGTAATTTCCTTGAGAAAAAATAACAAAGAAAAATGTGTTGGCAATACTAAAACTGCTTCCCATGATATCCATCAACAAACAAGAATTGAAGGCTTAAAATTGAGCCAAGAATAAGAACAGCAAGCGAACTTGAATCAAACAAGAACCAACCAACAAAAGAAAACCTAGCAAGAGAGGAGAAATTTTAACATACGACCTCTAGTGAGAAATATAAATGCATTAACCACCTAGCTATGTTGGCAGTTAAGGCATTGTTGTGAGTACTGTAAATTAAAAGGAACAATAGGATTTCTTTTCAACAAGATTAGGGACAGTTTTTTATTTATCTAAATTTCATTTTTCTACTTCTTCCTTTTTAGTCAAACTCTATTTAGACCTTTTGTTCAGTCCTACACCTACTCACAGAAACAAATAGCTCGTCATAGCCAAACATTATGGAAGAAGAAGCTATGGAAGAACCAAGCTAGATAATTAATGTTAAGAGAGGAAACTCAGGAGAGAAAGGAGCCATGACACTTTGTAGGAAAAGAATATAATTACACTCACTCAAAACAACAACGAGCCAGCCATGATCAATAAGTTTATTAATATCATCCTTCTTCTCACTTGAAATGACATACAAGATAGAGTTGCGAATGTCCCCCCAAGATAGCATGATTTTATTAATATCATCCTCCGTCAAAAATGCATTCAAGGAGAAGCAGTCGATTGAGTGTGACTCTGCTTTCTTTTTGATAATATCCTATAACAAGATGATATTTATGTTAGTCGTTTTTTAGTAGTAACAAGGTCAGCATACTGCATACTAGGATATTAATTTACAACATCAAAATACTAATACCTAAATATGTTAGAATTTCAACTATCAACAAAAAACATAATTTTTTTTTCAAAGAAAACAGCTTATTTAAAATGTGGTCAGAGAGTTTTGCAATGATTCCTTAGATGTAGAATTATGTCAACCTATCTCATCATGGTCCTCTTCTGATATAAACTCACAGTATTCATGGGGATGGGGGTGTTCATACAAAGTTAAATGAAATCCACCTTACAATCTGAAAAATCCAGCCTGGAAGAAATTCCCTGCCAAAATGAAACCAGTTCAAACAACATCAGAATAACACAGAGTTTTACCCAGCAAAAGGTTATCAAAATAGATTAAAGATTTACACTAATCCATGATAGGAGTCCTATGCTCATTTTGAAGGGGCTAATTTTGGTCATTTTGGGAAACGGCATAATTGCAAAGTTTTCCGAAATTTTTTTTTCTGTCACGAAATGGTTTAATTGTCTTTTTTATGAAAGTTGGTTAAATGGGAAGGTAAACGAGCGTGAAAAGTGGCACCAAAACCCCGAATTACCAAAAGGGTAATTTTTGTCATTTTGGGAAGGGCATAATATCAAGTTTTTTCGAAAAAAAATTCTGTCACGAGATGGTTTTTTTGTCCTTTTTATGGACATTGGCTAAACCGGAAGGTAAACAGATGTGAAAAGTGGCACCAAACTCAAAATTACAAAAATGGCAATTTTGGTCATTTTGGGAAGGGCATAATATCAAGGTTTTCCAAAAAAAAAAGAAATTCTATCACGAAATGGTTTATTTTTCCCTTTTATGGACATTGGCTGAAGGGGAAGGTAAACAGGCGTTAAAAGTGGTACCAAAACCCAAAATTACCAAAAGGGAAATTTTAGTCATTTTGGGAAAGGGCATAATATTAATGTTTTCCGAAAAAAAATTTCTGTCACGAGCTGGTTTATTTGACTTTTTTATTCACGTTGGCTAAATGGGAAGGTTAATGGGCGTGAAAAGTGGAACCAAAACCCAAAATTACCAAAAGGGTAATTTTTGTCATTTTGGGAAAGGGCATAATATCAAGGATTTCCAAAAAAAAGTTCTGACACGAAATCTCTACAGGCACTCTGGTTATTTTATATCATCGTTAGACACGTTGACTGAATGGCTGGAGAGTGGAGTAGTGTTACTAGTGGAGAAATTTGGACTGAAGGTGATATCTGGGACGTTTTCAATACCCTTGAGCAGAAATTGGAAACCAAGATTTAACAATCTTGCCTAAGAATTAAAGCCAGCATTGTTCAGTTGGGCAGTGGAAACCAGAGTTGAGAAGCCGAACTACCCTACAAGATGCTTTGTTTACCACGCCCCAAGGGGCACCCCACCTTTTATTCAAGGCCACCAAAAATGGGCAACGGCATCACACTAAAGGATGTAGAACCTAAAACATCTTTTTGAGCATTGTGGGACCTAAAACTGATTTTAAGAGCACATTTTTTTTAAACAAGAAACAAACTCTTCAAATATAATGAAAAGATTAAAAAATAATAATAATAAAAATGTTCAAGGAAACAAACTCCAAAAAGAGAGAAATAATGGAGCAAAAACAAACTAAATTGCAGAATTAATGCATCCCAACTGTAACAAATATTAGAAAGAGAATAACTGTAGAAGAATTTAGATAAGGAACATCAATGCTTTAACTTGGATTATTAATAATGCTCGCCACCAAGAGAACCACATGTTATACAACACCAACACATCATTTCGATGAAACCAACCCAAATGAGGAAATATAAGCATGGATAAACCGGAGTGTAGTACAAAATAACATGGGATGGAACCAAACGACAAGTGATTACAAAATTAAAATTGGTATCTCTTTGGGGTGGCCTTTAAGAGGAAAAGCTAAAATCCTTTGGAGTTGCGTAGTTAGAGCTCTTTTGTGGAATCTTTGGTTGGAAAGGAACGCTAGAATCTTCGAAGATAAGATTTCTTCTTTTGAAAATTTTTGTGACACAGTTCAATTACACACTTCTTGGTGGTGTCATAGGCATAGAAAATTCTTTTCTAATTATAGTCTCTCTTCGATTATGCAAGATTGAAGAGCTTTTCTTGTTTAGTTCTCGGGAGGGGATCCCTCTTCCCCCATAAGTTTCTTATCCAAAAAAAAAAAAAATTGGTATCTCTTGGTTAGATGAATATCTCCGTATAGAGGATTTTTTGGATTGGTTGCAGTCTGTTGAAAACTAACTTTTACTCCTCTATCTAGTAGGAGAAACTCCAATTAGATCAGGGCCAAGAAAAGGCATTTGCTTCAAAGCCATCTCTTTCTAAGTAATTATGTGAAACTTCTCGCCCAACAGTATCAACAAAAAAAAATTTTTTATATCAAGAGTGCTTTAACACTCGTCGACTAATCTCAAAGCATAACTACCTGACTCTGCTACATTTTGTTTTTGTTCCCAGAAAACTCGTAGGATATTAAATTTTAGGTAGGTGATCATCATAGTTTCAACTCATACACTAGGGTCTCATTTTCTTTCTGTCTGACACGACAAACAAAATAGGAAGGGATGGTTCTTTCATTGCATTAATAGAAGTCTAACTAAAAAAGATCTCTCTTTTACTTATTGTCATCGAGCTTGGTAGAAAATGCTCTGTTCTCTCTCCTCTCTGTTCTTTTTTCTCTAGTTATCTGTTCGGTGAAGATTTCAACTTTGATCTAGTGTGGTTTGAATCATTTAAGAGAGTTTCGTCTGTTTAGTTAATCATGGAAGTGAGCAGTTGTCAAATCGATGGACATTTCTTCTGTATTTGGGTTGAACTGGGAAAATTTATGTTAGAAGATGTTAAGTGCAACCTGCTCAGTTCTTGTGGTTTGAACAATATATGGCTGAGCTTTTTCAGGCACCGATTCCTGCTCGTTTCTTTTATTAGTCTCGAGATTCACTTGGTCAATGTAGAATGCAAAAACTCAAGTCCAAATTTGCCTGGTTCTTGGAATGGATACTGTGGCCTTCGATAGGAGGAAGAAAGAGTGGTAATTCCAGTGGGTAAGAACATGGAGGGCTGGCAAGCTTTTTGGACAATGCTGAAAACTTTTTCGGCCAGATATGCAGAGGATCAGGCTCAGCAAATGGAGAAGACGCGCAGGTTGGAAACTGATAGAAGGAAGATGGTTGAATTTAATACGGTCCAGGGGACTTACAAGAAAGAACAGAGGAAACTTCGTCAGAATGTTGAGATGAAAGCCGGAATTGACATCAGTAAGAGAACGTTCAAAGAGGCAGTTATGGATGGAATCTCTAGAGCTGCTCCATTCTCTGATGACTCGTGGAAAAATCAAACAAGTCATTGGGTTAGAAAGGATGATGAGGTTCTGGAAATGTGTTGTGATGAGACTTTAGTGATTACCCGAAGCTGTGCGCACGATGATTGGAAAGCAATATCCAACGCAGTCCAAGTTCACTTCTCTTCGAGATGTATAATTAACCCCTTTTTGGCTGACAAAGGGTTAATTAAGTTTGAAGCTGCTAGGCGGAAGGATATCATCGGACAGTTTGGCCATTGGATGAAGGTAGGGAATTTTTTTGTTAAGATTGAAGGCTGGCATTCTGAAAAGCATAGCCGTGCGGATGTTGTCATTGGGTATGGAGGATGGATCAAAGTCCTTGATCTACCTCTTATGTATTGGAGGAAGGAATTTTTGAAGCCATTGGAAGACACTGTGGTGGGTTGGTAAGTATATCTTCCGAAACACTTAATGATAGCACGACAGCATTCATCCAAGTCAAACCCAACCGCAGTGGCTTTATTCCCACTTCGATCAGAATAAGTGATGCAAAGCTAGGTGATTATGCTGTCCGGCTGGTTGGATTGAGTCAAATGCTCATCAACAGTCCTTCACCAATTCTGATTTACAGTCTCTTGAAAACTCCATGGATGTTGCGCGGTTCTGTGAAATTATGGGAGATGAACCGTCAGAAATTATGCCACCTCCTATTAATAGTGTCGGAGGAGTGCATTTAATGGAGAAAGATAAGGACCCAGCTGGAGAAGTGGATACGTCGCAATTAATTGCAATAGAAAACTCAACAGACATGGAAAAGGAAAAGACTCCAGTTGCGACAGATCTGGTGTATATTCATCCATCTTTAATCGCCCCCTCGATTTTAGCGGCACCAATTAATTCAGAATGTCAAAATGATGTTGAAAGTATGGAATTTACTAATCCCACAGAAAGGGAGAAGGAGGACGCTTCGAATTCAGAATGTCAAAATGATGGTGAGCAGGCGGAAATTATGGCTACCTTAATTGAGGAGAGAGCAAAGGTTGCCATTAATGAGGAGAGTGAAAACTTGCCTATTTTGAATCCGTATATCGAAGGAAAAAATGAGATTACACTTTATTCAAATAATGAATGCGGAAATTGCATTAAAGATTCCGATGGGATTTCAAAAGAGATTTCGAATTCTGTCTTTATTTCTCCTAGATCACCGGCATTCAATGGGCCCTTAAGAGATTTAATTCCTCCGTTACAATTTTCATATTCTAGGAGAAAATCAAAATCTTGTTCGGCTGGCTATATTGATACTTCAGTTAGGAAAGATTTGAATTTTCTGCCTTCAAAGGATTCTATAAATGAAGAAAGAGGGATTCCTAGTTCTGATAATCCTTTGTTACTGCAGTCTTTGGAAAAACCAAGTGATTTAATTCGGCCTCGTTTAATCCAAGAGAATCTTTTAGACTCCTTCAACAAAGTCAGCAAAATCTTGAAGGCAACCACTTCAAAAATAGATCCTATTAATCTGATAAATTTGAATCTGAGTCGTGGCTTGATTAAATCTACAAATGAGCAGCCGAAATCTTGTGATCAAGATGCTTTAACATCAGATGATGAAGAAGGTTTGAATGTCAGCATTAGTAGTCAAGACTCCCCTTGTTCAATAGGCAGTATTGAGAATTCCATTGCAGACTACACAGAACATTCTTCGGTGATGATCTCAACAAGTTATTAGGAGTGCCTTGAGCCCGTTAACCCATAGTAGATTTGACTTGTGAGATAACTTAACCCCAAGCAGCAACTGATTAATAGCCGAATCAAACACCCATGCTAAGTTGAAGAGTTTAAATAGAGAAAACCAGCAAGAGGCCGCGAATGGACAGAAGAATAGAATATGCTTCTGAATATAGATGGTTGTAATGCCAACTTAGGTAACTTCTTCTGAAGTAACGCAACTGTGTTAACTTTGGCATTGAGCAGAATGCACGTCAAGAAGCTAACTTTCTTTGGGCTTCCAGAGTTCCAAAGAACTGCATTATAATCCTTTGAGATTAGGACTGCCAATGAATTTGCACAGTGAACTTACCGAGAATAACCCCGATGGCTCCATAGTCCATCTCCTATCATCTTCAACCTCTCTAGGTATAAATGAGGAGAGACAATCCAGTAGGGCCACAAAGTCGTCAATTTCATCATCTTTCAATGATCTCCTCGTTTCCAACCTCCTTAAGGAAGAATTTCTATCCCAAGCTTCAAACACTATCATTGAAGGAGATAAAGAAATATTGAAAATTGCAGGGAATTGATCTTTTACCCAAGAAAAAAACCCTAACCATAAGCGATGCCAAAAAAGAACTCTTGTGCCATTTTCCACTACGAATCTGGAAAAAAATTTGTGCTGCTTGCCAATGCTTGTTAATGCAAAACAAAGGGCTGACTCTGCCACCCGAATTCTTCAATGCCACATTCCAGCTATGATCCTCAACTGTATATAAGCTATGAAGGGAAACAGGGGTTGAGTCTTTAAGCTTGACTTTGTGAAGGCGACAAGGTGGATTGGAATTTCTTACTTCAAGTTCTCCATTGTAAAATTAGGTTTTGAGAGAATCCAATGTCCCTTATTCTCATTATTAAAGTCTATATATATAGACAAATATACAAAGTTGACCTAATCTTATAGAATAAGGTAAATGACAAATTAATACATATTAATACAAGAGAATAAAATATACTAATATATATATATATACTCTAACACTCCCCCTCAAGTTGGTGCATATATGTTAATTATGTCCAGCTCGTTAGAGAGGCAATCTATTCGTACTCCATTCAATGCTTTAGTAAATATATCTCCTAACTGCTCTCCTATCTTCACATATCCTGTAGCCACCAATCCTTGTTGTATTTTCTCACGTACATAATGACAATCGACTTCAATGTGTTTGGTTCGTTCATGAAATAGATGCAATATGGAGAGCTGCTTGATTATCACACCAAAGTTTCATTGGAGTGGTGATGCTAAATCCCAATTCAGTCAAAAGCGGATATATCCATACTAATTCACGCGCTGACTGTGCCACAGCTCTATATTCTTATTCAGCACTCGAACGCGACACCACATTTTGTTTCTTACTTTTCCAAGAAACTAAATTACTTCCAACAAATATACAATATCCTGAGGTTGATCTTCTATCTTCCTTAGAACCTGTCCAATCAGCATCTGAAAAACATTCAATATTAATATGACCGTGATCTTTATATAACAAACCACGTCCAGGAGCACCTTTCAAATAACATAGAATATGTTCCAATGCGGCCCAATGGTCACTCGTAGGAGAACTCATCAACTGACTGGATAAGCTATGTCTGGCCTCGTAACTGTAAAGTAATTCAGCTTCCCTACTAACCTCCTATCTCAGGATCTTTCAACAACTCCCCTTCCTTTGTAAGTTGTAAATTAGGTATCATTGGGGTACGTGGCTTAGCACCTAACTTTCCTGTTTCAGTTAACAGGTCAAGTACATATTTTCTCTTTGACAAGAGAATCCCCTTCTTGCTCCTTATTACCTCAATTCCTAAGTATTTCAGCACTCCCAAAACCTTTGTACGGAATTGACTATGAAGAAAAATTTTGAGTGAAAGGATGTCTGATGAATCATTACCAGTAATCACAATATCATCAAGATAACACCGGACTCAGATTGTTTATAGAAGACAGAATGGTCCGACTTACTCTTCTTCATTCCAAAATCCTCAATCACCTGACTGAATTTTCCAAACCATGCTCGCGGACTTTGTTTCAACCTATATAAGGATTTACGAAGACAACATACCTTTCCATTCTCCCACTGAGCAACAAAATCTGGTGGTTGCTCCATCTACACTTCTTCTTGAAGAACACCATGGAGGAATGCATTTTTAATATCAAGTTGATGCAAAGACCAACCTAACAGAAGCCAATTTAGCTACCAGAGAAAAAGTATTAGAATAATCAATTCCATAAGTCTGCGCATATCCTTTGGTAACAAGACGAGCTTTCAAACAGGCAATTGATCTATCAGGATGAACTTTAACAGCAAACACCCATTTACAACCGATAGATTTTTTTCCGGAAAAGACACTAAATCTCAAGTACCATTGTCATCTAATGCAGTCATCTCCTCCAACATAGCAGCTCGCCAACCAGGATGAGACGAAGCGTCATGAACAGTTTTAGGAACAGATACAGACTCAAGAGATGCAAGAAACGAACAAATAAGTGAGGATAAATGGTTATATGAAACAAAAGAAGAAACAGTATACGTACACTTACACTTACTTTTTCGAAGAGCAATAGGAAGGTCATCACTCGTTCCTGGATCCACGAAAGAGGAAGCTGCTAGTATAGGGCATGAGTCCGTAGGAGGTTGCCGACAAGAATAAACTTGAGTAACAGTTGGGAGAGAGGAATCAGGCACAAGCGGAGATGTATTGCTTGGAAGCATTTCAATGGAAGTAGAGACAATGGAATAGACAAGAAAGGCATCATCTTCTTGTGAATGCTCTCCTTGACTGGTACTCAAGGATGATGAAAAAGGAGTATCTTCAAAGAACGTAACGTCAGGAGAGACGAGATATCTATTTAGATCAGGACAATAACATCGATACCCTTTTTGAACACGAGAATACCCAAGAAAAATGCATTTCAACGACTTAGGATCTAATTTGGTGAGCTGGGGGCGAACATCTCGAACAAAACAAGTGCAACCAAATATTTTAAGTTTGAGAGAAAATAAAGGTTGCGTAGGACATAGAGTACGATAAGGTATCTCACCCTTAAGAACTGATGAAAGCATGCGATTAATCAAGAAGCAAGCCGTCGAAACAGCATCGGCCCAAAAATATTTTGGAACATGCATTTGAAACATTAAGGCCCTAGCTGTTTCGAGAAGATGTCTATTTTTCCTTTCTGCAACTCCATTTTGAGACGGAGTATCCACACACGAAGATTGGTGAAGAATACCATATTCACTCAAAT
This sequence comes from Momordica charantia, assembly GCF_013281855.1. Lineage (NCBI taxonomy): Eukaryota > Viridiplantae > Streptophyta > Magnoliopsida > Cucurbitales > Cucurbitaceae > Momordica > Momordica charantia. The sequence goes on from NW_028275162.1 coordinate 13,842,674, forward strand.
AGGAGCCAAGAGCACCAGAAAAATATTCTTTAGCATTATCACTTCGTAGAACTTTAAAACGACCACCAAATTGAGTTCGAAGTTCAGCATGAAAGTTACGAAAATGTAAAAGTAACTCAAAACGATGTTTCATTAGATATAACCAAGTTACACGAGAAAAATCATCGACAAAGGTAACAAAATACTGAAACTCATTTTTGGACTCAATAGTACAAGGACTCCAAACATTAGAATGAACTAATTCAAAAAGAGCAGTAGCTCATTTATTGACTCTAGGATACAAACTAAGACGATGAAACTTAGCAAATTGACATGACTCACAATCTAAAGAATGCAAACTATGAAATTGAGGACAAGGACTTTTTAACACGGAGAGAGATGGATGACTTAAACGACACTGTTCTTTGAAAGGAAATGGTACTCGAGTGCAAACAGTAGCTGTAGAGATTTGTGTATCAAATGTGTAGAGGTCATTGGATTCACGCCCTTCACCAATAGTCTTCTTCGTCGTAAGATCCTGAAATAAGCAATAACCAGAGAAAAATAAGACACAACAATTGAGATCACGAGTAAGTTTACTGACAGAGATTAAATTAAATGAGAATTGTGGTAGATTTAAGACAGAGGTCAATGAAAGTGATTTTGAAAGATGCACCGTGTCAGAGCCAAGAACAGGAGAAGTGGTGTCATCTACTATGGTAACATCAGGCAACGATATAGATGGGGAGAAATTAGCAAATAAATTAGGGTTACCTGACATATGATTTGTTGCGTCATAGTCAATGACTCATTTTGTCGCGGAGGAAAAAAAACACTTATTGGTGTTACCTGATTCAGCGATTGCGGTAATTGGATTAGAGGAAGATGCCATCAATGACTCTTGATACTGTTGGAACTTAGCAAACTCTTCTGCAGGAATCGTAACTAACTTACCAGCATTATCAGGAGTAGATGCAACATGTGCGGATGGTGTACGGATGGTGTTCTCTGACCTTTGTTCAACAGCTTTCTGCACTCGCTTTGTATGTCCAGACTTGTGACAATAATTGCATATAATGATATCTCCTGAATTTGATTTTGGAGCACTACAATTCCATCGTTGAGCATTCTAGGTCGTTGAATTTCCTTGGTAGGTATTACCTCGATATTCATTTGTACTACGTCCAACCAAAGCACTGTTAGACTGAGATGACAGGACGGGTTGTGACTTCTCAGCACAAAGTACTCGAGTATATGCCTCCTCTAAAGCTTGAATTTTCGAACCAGAGAGTAATTGATCTTTGGCCACATGAAATTTAGGTGGAAGACCAAAAAGAAAACTTATAACTGCTATTTGTTCGCGTTGGACAAGCCGAACTTTTGCATCATTACTATCTAGGAGTAATGCATTAAACTCTGCATAAGTCTTTTTGTGTTCCATAAAGTAACTCGTAAGCGATTGGTCACCACACTCAAATTGGTAGAAGCGCTTGCAAATTTCAAATATTCGACTAACATTTCCTTTTCCAGAATAAAGGAATTCCAAGTATTTAAGCAATTCTTCAACTGACTGACACTCGTTGACCATGCCAATAATGTCACCCTCAATCGAATTCTTGATCTGCAGAACCAGTCGAGTATGTGAAACCAAGCTTTTTAGTTCTCATCCTTAGGAGGATCTTCAATTATGTGATCGTCCATATCAATACTTCGCAAAAAAAGACGAACATTTCCTTTCCATGAAGAATAGTTTAATCCATTCAACTTATGTTCTGTAATTTTTTATAGCACTGGGATCATCTCAGATGCTACAGTTGATTTCTCCTCTGCCATAACAAACAACCGAATTGATGCGCCCAATTGAACCGAACCAACTGAACTGGACCAACTGAACTGAACCGGCTGAACCGGACCTACTGAACCAGACCGACTGAACCGAACCGGCTGAACCGAAATAACTCAAAAACAGAAACCCTAACCCATGACACCCAGAGACCAACGGTGACGGTAGCGCACGGCAACGGCGACGGGGGGCACGACGGCCGGTGACGGAGGCGCACTGCGATGGTGATGGGCGGCAGCTGGTAGCGACGGAAGTGCAAACGACGGCGAGACAGAAACCACGAACAGCAACGTTGGCGACGAAAACCCACGAACAACAAACGACAATGGGCGACGTCGGCGATGGAGGCAGCAGCAGCAGCAGCGGTGACAATGGCAGTGGGCGACGGCGGCAGCGGCAGTGGGCGACGGCGGCGACAGTGGTGAGTTGAGTTGGATACTAATGAATAAAACCCTAATAGATACAAAACCCCAATGGGCACAAAACCCTAATGGGCACAAAACCCTAAGTTCAAAAATTTGGGAAGAAACCTAGTGGCTCTGATACCATGTAAACACTAAGGTTTGAGAGAATCTAATGTCTCTTATTCTCATTATTAAAGTCTATATATATAGACAAATATACAAGATTGACCTAATCCTATAAGAAAAAGGTAAATGACAAATTAATACATATTAATACAAGAGAATAAAATATACTAATATATATATATACTCTAACATCCATAAAAATGGGTTTCGGCAGCAAATGGATCTCGTGGATTAAAGGATGCATAACGAATACCTCCTTTTCTGTTATTATTAATGGAAGGCCAAGGGGGAAGTTTAAAGCCCAAAGAGGCTTGAGGCAAGGGGACACGCTCGCCCCTTTTCTGTTCGTTCTAGCGGCTGATGTGATGAGCAGAATGTTGGAAAAAGGCTCTAGAGAAGGCTGGTTGGAAGGGCTAATAGTAGGGAACAGCGACCTTCAAATCAACCACCTTCAATTCGCCGATGATACACTAATTCTTTCAGCTGATAATGAGGTTTGTTTTCTGAATCTTAAAGAGATGGTTTGCTGTTATGATAAGATCTCCGGCATGAAGATCAATTTAGCAAAATCGATGGTGGCGGAGTTGAATGTGGGTGGTGATGATTTGCAGAACTTAGCAGACAGATGGGGTTGCAAGGCTGGTCCATGGCCTTTACCTTATCTGGAAATGCAAGTGGGGGGAAAGCATAGAAAGCAGCTTTCTGGGAACCAATAGTGGAGAAATAGACGAGGAAACTTGCTAGCTGGAAATCTTTTCTTCTCTCGAGAGGAGGTAGAGTAACGTTTATTAATTTAGTGCTGACAAATATTCCCCTTTATCTCTTCTCGATCTTTAAATGCCCAAAGCAGGTGATTATAAGGATGGAGAAATTAATTAGAAACTTCTTTTGGAAAGGGGGAAAACAGCATGGAGGCCCAACCCATTGCATGGGAAGTGACTGCTTGGCCTACAAGCATGGGAGGAGCTGGACTGGGCAATCTGAAAGCTAAAAATACAGCCCTTCTGGCCAAATGGGGATGACGCTTCCTAATAGAGGAAAGCTCTCTTTGGAGAAGCGTTATGGCAAGAAAGTATCGGTATCTTCCTCATGAATGGTGGCCACATTTCAAAGGCAGATTTAGATACAAAAGGCCTTGGGTTAACATACTTCATTGCTGCAAAGAGACAACATACTGGTACAAATTTAAGGTGGGCAATGGGTAAAAAATTCATTTTTGGAAGGACCCTGGGCTCTCCAACGCTCCAATTTCCGGTGCTTTTCCTAGACTTTTTAGAACTACTAACTCTAAAGAGTTCATGATAGTTCAATGCTGGTCTGTTGAGCAAAGAGGTTGGAATCTATGCTTCAGAAGAAATTTATCGGATCAGGAAATTGTGGAGTGGTTGAAGATGTCCAGTGAAATTGCAGAAAAGATGCCTACAAAAGAGGAAGACTCAATGACTTGGGGGCTTGAGAGTAGCGGCATATTTTCTATTAAATCTTTAGTACCTAAATTAATAGGGCATCAGGGATCAAATCTCAATGGGAGCAGTGCTGTTTGGAAGCTGGAAATTCCTAAAAAGGTGAAGACATTCTTATGGATTATCGATGGGGAAAGAATACAAACGTGTACTAGACTGCAGAAAACTTGTCCTGATTGGTACATCTCCCAAATTGGTGCTGTATGTGCAAATTGAACGCAGAAGATCAAATGCACCTCGTCTTTACATGTCCTTATAGTGCTAGTAGCTGGGAGAAGCTTATGAAGACTTTTGATCTTAGTTGGGTCTTTCCTAGGAGTGCAGGTGAAGCTTTAAGACAGCTCCTTTGGGGGACTCAGTTCAGTGGTCAAGCTCTCATCTATGGTCAAATGCGGTGGCGAGTATCCTTTGGCAAATATGTTATGAGAGGAATCAACAGGTTTTCCGTGACAAAGAAATGCACGTGCATACTTTTTGGGACCTTGTCAAAATTTTTGCATCTTCATGGACCTCATTATCTAAGCTTTTTTATACTTATGGTGTGACACAAATCTTTGCCAAGGGAGGCGTTTTTGTAACTTTCGTTGGCTTGTGGGGGTACTTCATCTCCTACTCTTTTTGTATTTCCCTCTTTTATAATGAAAGTTTTGTTTCTTATAAAAAAAAAAAAAAAAGTGTTTTATGTGCCCTCGCCCTCTACTGAATACTTCGACCTTCTTTTGAACTACTTCAGCAAAGAATGCCTAATTTTGTGCATTTCCCTTCTCTTTGTGTTCTTTGCTGGGGACCAAAATCACCTATTTTTCCACTGTCCCATGCACAGAGTTGTTGGCACTTGGCACCATTTTATTTTTTTATAACTGAGATTCAAAGCTTTGTGACTATACCCCGGGGGCACTTGGCACCATTTATTGCGCATAGTTTCACTTCATTCGGTTTTCTCATCTGATCCAGCCACAAATTTACTCCACCTTCTCGCTGGTCCTGATTTAAACTCCAAAGCTTTTTTTTTTTGGATCAATATGCCTGTGAAGCCAACATTTCTGAAATATAAATGGAATGTAACCAGAGAATTCTCAAAGGAAAGCCCTTAGTTTAGATGGAGCAGATTGATTTGGCCTAAATCAAGTGCTCTCGTTGGTGTTCACTGTCTTTTTTGTTTCATAATTATGCTTTTAACGATATTATTTTTAGTCAAGAGGTCTTTTCCTCCTTGTAGCTCTATTTTTGTTTTGTTATCTTTCTATCCCTTTGAGAGATTGTTTCCTTGAACATTTTTTTGTTTCGTTTAATCAATCAATGAAAAGTTTGTTTCTTGGTTAAAAAAAAAAGCTTCTAAACTTGATCATTGGAGTTGCTTTAGCAAACACCAAACTAGTGTAAGCATAACACCCTACCATACCCTCTCTTGCAAATAAGACATGAAAGTAGGATCATGACCACATCAGTCTAGCACTCATCGTGAGGCAAATTCTGATATTTTGTGTCACCACCAGTTTACCGAGTTTCTCAATTTATTTTTTCTTAACAAGAAATGAAAATATCATTGATAAATGAAAAGATACAAAAAAAATGTTCAAGGATACCCCCAAGTAGAGGAGAAAGAGAGCATAAAAATAGAAGCTAACAAGGGAATATGAGTGCATTCCAATGAATACGAATATCGCTAAAGGCATAATTATCAAACAAAGAAGACAAGGAACACCAATGGGAAGATTTTATCTTGATCAAATGAAACTGCTCCCTCAAAGCGAAGAACTTCTCTTCGAAGTTCTGCTGATTATGTTCCAACCATAATTTATTAATAATGGCTTTAACGGCATTAACCAAAAAGAAATGAGATTGGGAGCACAAAATGAGGCCCACTAAAAGCTGAAGGAAATTGGCTGAAGAATGTGGCCCAGTAACCCATTGAGAGAAGAAACTGAATAAATAATTTCAACAATGTGCATAAGAGCAAAGGAAGAAAAGATCATTCTGTTCCTGTATATCTTGCCATCAGAGAACACAAATGGAGGGGAACAATACAAAAAAAAATTTTATTATAACCAGGAGTCAGAGTTTTGCCCCAATACCAAAAGATACTCTCACCCAAAGGTTCAAACTTGAAACCCCTAAGCCGGTATGACCAAGAGACCCCAAGCACTTGCCAATGGAACCGCCCATTGGGGGAAATAATACAATAGTAGGCAACCGGAGTAATTCCGAAGCATTCAACCCCCCATTAAATAAGATCCAAATAAGCATGCTAATTTTCTTAGGGCTTTTGGACTTCCATAATGCTTGAAATAGATCCAGATGCATAAAAGAAGAGCTATGGATGGAAAGTAAGGACTGAGTCGAAAATATATCAAAAGAGTCAATTTTCCAAATTTTTGCATCCTCCCTATCAAAAAGATTGAAGGAAGCAAGATAAGCTAGCAGTAATTTGAGCTCATCAAATTCAGGCTCCTTAAAGTTCCTCGGTTTCTCAATTGCCTCTCCATCTTTAATCCTTCACATGCAACCCAATAACAAGGGCAAAAAAACTAGCACTACCATGGACCGATGAACACAGCACAGGAGGCAAAAGCCCCCTAATCATAAGCTCTATTGGTGCGGTGGTGGCGATGATGGCTAAGAAATTGTCAGGCATGGCCCTTCCCATCGTTGGTTTCCCCTTCATTGTCTATTTGGATTTCTCCTTTCCCAGGAAGGTTGGGGTACTCAAGTAAAAAAAAAAGTCAGACTGGCCACATTGCTCGCTTACAAGAGTATGAACCGCATTGCTCGACCTCAAGCCATCAAGATAGCTTGGTCTCTGCACAAGTTCATTGCACCTGAGCTTGCCACTAGTTGAGAAACAAACAGAAGCGCAAGCCCTCCAAAAGGTAAACTAAATGCATTAATCATACAAAGCACCTAGCGTTCAAATGGAGGTCACAGCTATTCAAATCCTTGAGTCCAAGAGCTTCCCGCAAAGAATTCCCAGCATGCACCTCGATACTATCTAACTAACTAACAGCGCAAGACTGCTGAAGCTGACGATGGTCTTAATAGCACAACAACTGCTAATGTTATCAATACGAGGTCGAATTTTCTTGAAAATAGGCGCAATACACAGGAGTGCTACGATCATTTAAAGGGGGCAATCCAAAGAAATTCTTCCTCTACTCTTACTTTTTGTTTTTTCTCTATAGATAAGTTGGTTACATCGATCTATCACTTATGAGCCTACAATTAAATTTAATAATAATTTAAGAAGATTGTTTACCACTCTCTATTTCATATTAACAGTTCAATGTTCCATCTTGTGAACCTAATGAATATAATAAGATCTGGGTAGCATTGAGAAACTATTCATTCTATTTCAAATTTATCTTCTTTTATAGCATCCTCAATTTCATGAGTCTGTGTCCTCACTTTCCTATCAAAAAAAATGAGTTTTTGCCCTCACTTATTAAGAAGAAGACAAATGGGAAGCATGTCTGGATGAATGTAAGTAAAAGTATTTCAGATTAAGAAAACTAAAGAACATAGATCCCACTTCAATATTTAAATTTGATAAATTGAATTAAAAAAATTATATAAAAAAAAGAGAGATAAAACAGCTTCTCGTTATGTAGCATCGAAACATCATTCCATATAGTGACTTGAGCTTTAAAAAAAATATATGTCGGGGGGAGGAGGGGACATTGTGAGAGATACCGTTCGAAACATGGAATACCGGAGCTGGCGGAGGAGAGGATCGGCAGCGGGTCGTAATGAACGCTTGCGATTGTCACCATTAGAATTGAAAAATAGTACAGAACCATCCACTATCACTCCCTTCACCGCTGGGCCAACCATATTTGAGAGAGTAGAGAATCGGAGTAAAATTAGATTGGATCAGTTCAGCGCAGTCCAGTCCATCGTCGAACGGTCGCCGGTCTCTGTCTCGGCCGTATGAGTCGTTCGAGCGGTGACGAGTTTGTGTTCGCAAACGCTGTTCCTCTGCTTGCTTCAACAGGTGGCCGCCGTACTCGTGGGACGAACGAGGGGAAAAATTCAGGTACTGCGAGAGTACCAAGGTCTGTTTTTTTTCTTTAACGACCCCTATTTTTTAACACGACAATTAAATAATTAGGATTCGTTAACGTTCCATTTTAAACATTTTAGAAGTGACGATGTTTCATGTTTTTCTCTTTTTTGGAAAATTCATACAAAGAAACAATCAAATCAAATTTCCATTTCTAATTTATTCTAAAATATAAATAAAAGTATTATTTTATCATATTTAAATTTATAGAGGTTAGAGATTCATCTCTTTATTAAAAATGAAGAAATAAGAATAAGAAATATAAATATTATCAAACTGAATAAAACTCTGCTGGAGTCGATATGGAGCTCTCAGTTAGTTTAAATCTAGTTAGTTCAATGTTTGGTTTAATCCGGTTTTTGTTCATTTGAGTTTTATAGTTATTTCTTTTCAAGTATCAATTCCTAGTCGTAATTGATTTGGTTACTTATTTTTAGATACCATGGTTGAGTTAATCATTGAAATGACCCAACATGTATCATAGAGGATAAGAGTGATCAAGTGTTATATTTCATACTAGTAGTGTTAGACTCAAGTCCATTTAGTAGCGATCACCTATCATAATAGTAATTTTTGTATTTCCTTGACCTAAATAGGTAAATACCTTAATATATTTTAATTTTGGTTCATGTTCATGGGTTATTGATTCTACCGTTTCTAACCATGTGACTAACTTTTCTCAAAATTTTGAATCGATGGCAGTTTCTCTTCTCTATTATAGGAAACTGATTATTAAATTAACTGAAACCATTACTCTTTAATTGTCTTTTATGTCCCTAAATTAGCATACAATCTTTTTTTCATATAGCGTCCTTAAAGATTCTAAGTTATCATGTTACTTTCTTTAAATCTCATTATGTTTTTTTAGGACCAAGCCTTGGAGTAGACGTTTGGATGTGCTAGGATGCTTGATGCTCTCGACCATTTTGATGAATATTCTAGTGTTAAGTACATAACAAACTAATTCAGTAGTATCAGTTCTCGAGAACTCATTATGTTTTGACATTTTAAGGCTAGAATATCCTAGTTTCTTATATCTCAAATTTTGTTTTCAAATTTGTTTGAAAGAGTTTATTGTTTGTCTCATTTTCACTATGAAATTTTCATTTTTGTTGAATATCATCAAACCACTTATTTACCAAAGCCTTACAAAAACCTTCGAACTAATTCATAGCGATGTTTGGGGTACTTCAAAAGTTGTAACTCATAATGATAAACTTTGATTTATGACTTTTATTGATGATCATACTCGCTTATCTTGGATCTATTTATTGACAAATTTTTTTTGAAGTGAATGATACTTTCAAATGTTTTTACAATGTGATTGAAATTCAATTTCAAACCAAAATTAGCATGCATTTTGACAATGAAATTGAATATTTCAATAATTACTTGAGTGAGTTTGTGAAAGATAAATGCATTGTTCATTAACTTGCTTATGAGGATACTCCTCAATAAAATAGTATGGTAGAACGAAAAAATAGGCATTCGATGTTGCTTCTCATTGGTTTAGCTTATGGATGACATTGAGTCCAAGGAGGATAAAGAGGATGACCCATGATCTTTTATTTGCATGTTCTTTTAAGTATTCATGAGATATGACTACCTAATAAATTAAATGCTTATTTTGAAGTTTTAAATTTTAAAACTCTAGCTGATGTTTTGAAAGAAAATTTCCCAACAACAAGTTTGGAAAAGTTTGAACTCTAATTTATCTATAAAAGTTCTTAGGATTTTGTTACTTATGTACATATTCTTAGTCTCTTTTTCAGTCAATCTATTGGGTTATGTAACATTATATATACCATATATGCATTATATACCATTTATTATAAAATTTATAGATAATAATTGTATATAAGATAATAAATGATTTAGATTAAATCACTAGTATGTAAAAGGATTATCTTGATATATATTATATAACCTAATAGTTAAATATGTACCAAAAAATGTATATATTATATGCTCTATTAGACGGGTATATGTTTATCCTACAACATTTTACATGAAGCTCCACTGAGAATTGATACAATAACCTTACTAAAAAAATAATAAATAATAACATTACTCAAATAGTTTAAGAACAATTTACACTAAATTTTTGGGAAATCTAGTAATTTAGGCCGTCAATATCGTTTAGTTATGAACAATTTAAAGAAATTTTATGGTTACATAAACATCAAGACTACATGGATTAATAATATGAAAATGATAACAATAGGAAAATTATTCATGATGTGAGTTTGTTGCTGCAAGATTTTTCAGCCACCGACATAACAGTGTCGACATAAAAGAGCGAAAAGCAACTAGAAAAGTTTCCAGCTGCTAGAATAATAGTGAGTCACCGGAAGAAAAGAAAAGAAAAAAAGAAGCTGTGGAAATGGGAAATAAAGTTGACGGAAGTTTGATCAGTGAAAACTAGACAATTGAAACAAAAATATGAAAGAAATTAGAAACTATTATGAATATTATCCAAATGAGATGTCCAACCTAGTGTCAAAATATGAGATGTCTAAATAACCCTAACCACATGTGTCAATATCTTTCATTTGCTTAGTGTCTCCAAATGTCAAGTTGACCCATATATATGTTTTTAATTCTCAATATCCCATTTGATACGAATCCATTTGTGACCAATTACATATATCAAAGGAGCAATTATTACAAGAAAGGCAAGGAAGATTCAAGAGGCTTTCACACTACACCTTCAAAAGCTTGTTAATGCACAAGAACCAACAAAGAGTTTTGAGCCCGAATTTATTCATAATGTTACTTCAATGAGTCAAGAAGAGAATGGAGCAAAGATGGCACGGGAAAAGTTGTCTATTTTGAGAGATGGTACGAAGGACAAAAAAAGTGTGCAAATTCGTGAACAGGTGCCTTTGCAGATTGCACCTCTTTGAAGTTTGTGAAGTCAAAAGTTGTCAAATCATATCCAAATGTGAAGCGCCTCCTACAGCACATAGATAAGACCATTTGAAGCATGACTACGTTTTCTGATCCGCATTTAAGTGTCTAGAATGATGTGCAATCAAGTTTTAATTTGCATGTCTTATTTTCTACAATTTGCATTAAGTAGTATTTTGAAAAACTTTTGGTGTTCTTATGTTGAACGACCATTCCTATTTAAAGGCTTGTAATGCTCTTGTTATGGATAACTTAAGATTAAAACATATTGAAATTCAAGAACTTTTGTTCCTTAACACTTTTGGTGTTGCTTCTTTCAAATCTTGTTTTAGGTTTGATGTTAAACCGATTCATTGGATTAGTCTCGATCAAGCTAATTCTGGAGTGAGTCGTCTTAGGATCTAGGAGTGACCATCGTAGATTCTAAGTCCGATCTAAGAGTGATTCATCTTCTAACCTTACTCTTAGTTGGAATCATTCGGTAAGTTAGTCGTTTTTGTGAATGTTTGCAAGGATCCTAGAAGGACCTCTAGCTTTGTAAACACGAGCAACCTTGGCGCTTATCACCATGTGTCTATTTTCTACCTATTAGTGTCCAAATCTAACACCTGTATAAATTGCCTATAAATAGTGGCAATTCATGGATAACACTAGTGAGAATTTGAGTGGATTTTGGTGGAAACTTTGTTGAACTTTCAAGAGAAATTGGAGAGGAATTGTTCTTTTTATTTTCTAAATTTATGTTAATTTCTAAAATTGTTTTTTTCAATTTTTCAAATTCCAAATTTATATTTTGTCCAATCTCGTATTTTCTCATTGTTCGTGACTTGTGATGCCTCATTTTACTCTATAATTTTACAAGACGTTATCAGCACGACTCTCTGTCATTTTTTCCCTCAAAAGTAGGTCCTAAGGGTAGGTTCTAAAGGTAGGTTATTTGATTTTCCTTTTATTTTCATGCTTAATATATATTAAATTTCTAATATACATATATTTTTCTTTGTGATAGTGTTACTATGACAAAACTCACCAAATTAGAATTTACTGCCCTTGACATCAATGACAATAATTATTTGTCATGGGTACTAGATGCTGAGATTCATCTCGATGCTTTGAATTTGGGAGAAACTATCAAAGAAGGAAATACAACGACGAGTCAATATAAGGCAAAAGCCATGATTTTCCTTCCTTACCATCTTCACGAGGGATTGAAGATGGAATATCTGACAATAAAAAAATCCTCGTGTATTATGGTAAAATTTGAAATAGAGATATGATCATCAGAAAACAGTTATTCTTCCTCAAGCTCGATACGAATGGATGCATTTAAGGCTCCAAGATTTCAAATCAATAAGTGATTATAATTCCGTATTATTTAGAATCAGTTTGAAATTGAAGTTAGGTGAAGAAAAAATTACTGATGGAGATATGCTCGAGAAAACATTCTCTACCTTTCATGTCTCGAATATGCTCTTGCAACAACAATATCGAGAGAAAGATTTTAAGAAATATTCTGAGCTCATATCATGACTTCTTGTTGCTGAGCAAAATAATGAGTTGTTGATGAAAAACCATGAATCTCAACGAATGGGAGCAACACCGTACCCTAAAACAAATGCTGTGAATTTTAATAATCGAGGTCGTGCTGGAGGGCGTGACCGCAGTAGAGGAAGAAATAATCATTCTTTTTATGGTGGTCGTTATAATCATCCAAATTTTAAAAGAACCACACGAAATAATGATCATAAAGGAAAATCTCCACTGGATCAGAGTTCTAGAAATGTTGAGCACAAATGTTTTCGATATGGAATGACTGGCCATTGGACACGTATTTGTCGTACGTCGAAACACTTGGTAGATCTCTATCAGGCTTTCCTAAAAGAAAAGGGTGGAGGCAAATCTTGCATATCAGGATGATGATATATTTGATCCTGGCAACATAACAAATTTGGATGTGGCAGATTTTCTTGAAACTCTTGGAGAACAAATTGGCACGATGGATGGAATAGCAAGTGATTCATTTGATTTTGAAAACATCCAGAATTAATATTTTTTTTTCTTTCATATATCATTCATGTTTATGTTAACTAAGGTTGACTTTTTGTATTTTAAGTTTTTTTTTCCTTCCCTTCTTCTTATTGTAATTATTTTGTCTAATGAAAAAGCATGGACAATTTTCATATATTGAATGACTAAAAAATGAGCAATGATGATCTATGTTTGGCAGATAGTGCAACTACACATACAATACTGAAAAGCAGAAAATATTTTTCCAAATTGACAATACTGGAAGCAAAAGTCAATACAATATCAGGTTATGCAAACTTAATTGAAGGTTTTGGAAAAGCAGATATTATTTGTCTAGAGAAACAAAGTTTACAATTGACAATGCATTATTCTCTATTCAATCAAGGAGAAATCTATTGAGTTTTAAAGATATATGTTGTAATGGTTATAATATTGAGACTGATAACAATAATAATATAGAATATGTCTAATACCTATTGTCTCACATAGCAAACATAGACTGGAAAAGCTACTTGCTTTATCTTCTGGATTATATTATACTCATATACGAGTAATTGAAACATATGCAACAATGAACCTGAAGTTAATGAATCCAGATATATTTACTATTTGGCATGATTGATTGGGTCATCTAGGGTCCATAATGATGAGAAGAATTACTGAGCATTCACATGGACATCCATTGAAAAACCAGAAGATTCTTCAATCTAATGAATTGTCATGTGATGCTTGCTCTCAAGGTAAATTAATCATTAGACCAATCACCAACTAAAGTGGGGACAGAATCACCTACATTTTTAGAACGAATTCATGGTGATATATGTGGACCTATTAATCCATCAAGCGGACCTTTTAGATATTTTATGCTGTTAATAGATGCATCAAGTAGATGGTCACATGTATGTTTATTATCAAGTCGAAATCTTGCATTTGCAAGATTACTTGCTCAGATAATTAAGCTACAAGCACAATTTCCTGATTATACAATTAAAAGCATTCGTCTTGATAATGCTGGTGAATTTACGTCCCAATCATTTAATAATTATTGTATGACAATTGGGATAAGTGTTGAACATCATGTACCTCATGTTCAAACACAAAATGGTTTAGCCGAATCATTTATAAAACTACTGCAGTTAATTGCTAGACCAATGCTTATGAGATATAAGCTTCCTACATCTGTATGGGGACATGCTATTTTGCATGCAACATCACTTGCACGTATTAGGCCAACAACCTATCGTAAATATTCTCTATTACAATTAGCTTATGGTCAATAGCCCAATATTTTTCATCTAAGAACTTTTAGATGTGCAGTATACCTTCCCATTGCTCTACCACAACGTACTATGTGACCTCAAAGGCGATTAGGAATATATGTTGGTTTTGATTCCCCATCAATCATTAAATATCTTGAGCCCTTGATAGGTAATGTATTTACTGCTCGATTTGCTGACTGTCATTTTAACGAGACATATTTTCCAACATTAGGGGGAGGAATTAAGAAGTTGGAAAAAGAAATTACATGGAATGCATCTTTATTGTCTCATTTAGATCCCCGTACAGATCAAAGTGAACTTGAAGTTCAGAAGATAATTCATTTTCAAAATATAACAAATCAATTACTAGATGCATTTATAGATCCTAAGAAAGTGACTAAGTCATATATTCCGACTGCAAATGCTCCATCAAAATTGATATTCCAATATAACAAGTTGTTATTAATAAGTCTGCGACACGCTAGAAGCGTGGGAGACCAATGAGTTCTAAAGATAAAAATCATCGAAAAAGAAAAATAGTCAATAATCAAAATGACTCGATTGAGAATATTGATATTCTAGAAGAAAACCTGAACATGAATACTCATGAAAATACCAAGGAATGTCAAGTACCTGAAGATAATAATGAGATTTCAATAAATTACGTCATGACAGGGAAAAGATAGAACCGAACTCATGTAGTTATTCAAAACAATTTTGCTTATAATGTAACTCTTGACATTATATCCGAAAGTGAAGATTCTGAACCAAAATCTATAAAAGAATGTCAACAAATAAATGATTGGCTTAAGTGGAAAGAAGCAATCCAAGCAGAATTAAACTCACTTTCAAAACGTCAAGTCTTTGAACCAGTAGTTCAAACACCAGAAGGCGTTAAGCCTGTGAGATACAAATGAGTATTTGTAAGAAAAAGAAATGAAAACAATGAGGTCACAAGATATAAGGCAAGACTAGTTGCACAAGTTTTTTCACAAAGATCTGGCATTGATTATGAGGATACATATTCTCCAGTAGTGGATTCGATTACAACTAAGATATTTAATTAGCCTGACTGTGTTTGAAAGTCTTGATATGCATCTTATAGATGTAGTCACAATATATTTGTATGGATCTCTCGATAATGATATATATATATATATATATATATATATATATATATATATATATATATATGAAAATCCCTGAAGGATTTAAAGTGCGTGAAACATATAATCAAAGTTCTTGAGGACTATATTCAATAAAGTTATAGAGATCATTATATGGATTAAAACAATCAAGGCGAATGTGGTACAATCGCATGAGTGGATATTTGTTGAAGGAAGGATATCAAAATAATCCAATTTGTCCATGTGTTTTTATAAAGAAATCACAGTCAGGATTTGCTATT
The DNA here is from genome assembly GCF_013281855.1 of Momordica charantia. NCBI lineage: Eukaryota > Viridiplantae > Streptophyta > Magnoliopsida > Cucurbitales > Cucurbitaceae > Momordica > Momordica charantia. Next base: position 13,858,151 of record NW_028275162.1, read on the forward strand.
ATAACTGTATAAGTTGATGACTTGAATATAATTGGAACTCCTGAAGAGCTTTTAAAGGCAATAGAGTATCTTAAAAAAGAATTTTAAATGAATGATCTCAAAAAAAACAAAATTTTGCCTTGGCTTGCAGATTGAACATTTAGCAGATGAGATATTTGTGCATCAATCAACTTATACAGAAAAAGTTTTAAAAAGATTTTAAATGGACAAAACACATCCATTGAACATTCCAATGGAAGTTCGTTCAGTTAATGTGAAGAAAGATATATTTCCACCTCAAGAAGATAATGAAGAAATTCTTGGTCCTGAGGTACCATATCTTAGTGCGATTGATGTACTTATGTATCTTGCTAATAATACAAGACTAGATAAAATATTTTCAGTTAATTTATTAGTGAGAAGTAGTTATTCTCCAACAAAAAGACATTGGAATGGAGTTAAGTGTATATTCCGCTATCTTCGAGGAACGACTGATATGAGCTTGTTTTATTCAAACAAATTAAATTTTGATCTAGTTGGTTATGCAGATGCCAGATATTTATCTGATCCACACAAATCTAGATCTCAAACAGGTTATTTGTTCACATGTGAAGGAACTGTTGTATCATGGTGATCAGTGAAACAGACCATAATAGCTACCTCCTCAAATGATGCTGAAATTCTTGCACTTCATGAAGCTAGTCGAGAATGTGTATGACTAAGATCGATTACTCAACACATTTGTGGAACATGTGACTTGTCTCTTAATAATCTTTCAATGATATTATACGAAGATAACAAAGCATGTATAGCCAAATCAAAAGAGGATATATTAAAGGGGATAGAACAAAACAGATCTCACATATGCTCTTCTACACTCATGATCTTGAAGAAATGACAACATTAATATTCAACAAATTTATTCGAAGGATAACTTGACAGATTTATTTACAAAGGCATTACCTACTGCAACATTTGAAAGATTGGTATGCAACATTGGAATACGGCGGCTCAAAGATCTATGTTTCTATGAGGAAGAGCATAGTTTATTATATTCTTTTGGGTTTGTTAGATTATATGAAATATGTACTCTTTTTCCTTCACTAGGATTTTTTTTCCCACTGGATTTTTTCCTACTAAGGTTTTAACGAGGCATATTTCATATAAACAATGAGCATCTAAGGGGAGTATTATGAACATTTTCCAAATTAGAAACCAAACCTAGGTGTCAAAATATGGGATTTCTAAATAACCCTAACCCCATGTGTCAATTTCTTTCATTTGCTTAGTGTCTCCAAGTGTCAAGTTGACCCATATCCATGTGTTTAATTCTCAATATCCCATGTGTCTATTTTCTACCTATTATTAGTGTCCAAATGTAACACCTCATGATTTTATAAATTGCCTATAAATAGTGGCTCTAACGCCCCGAGCCCCTCAGGTTAGTTAGTCTCGAATCAGGAGATTTTTCATTTAATTTTTAAATTAATTGTTAATTAAATTTATACATACTTATCGGGCTCTAAACTCCAATTAAACTTATATTTATCGGCTCCGTGTGGTTGGTTTTGCCATAAGTTGGGATGGGCTTCTTTTGCTCTTAGGCTTGGTTATGTTGGGTTTTTTTTGGTTTGGTTTGGTTTTTTTAGAACAAAGGAAAAGTAAAAGAAAAGGGAAAAAGAGAGAAAACAAAAAGAAACCCTAGCCCAAGTTCTCTTTCTTTCTTCTTCTTCTTTCTTCCTACCCTAGCCGCCCCCTCCTCTCGTTTCCAGCAACTCATCTGGCACCTTGACACAGTACCGGTGTTGCTAGTCCACTCCGAACGGAACGACGACAAGTCCGGTGAGTAGCTTCGACGTGCTTTGAACCCGTAGCAGTGGCGGCCCGCGAAGGTGACGTTCTCCTGCCAATGACGAACCACAACAGCGCGCGGTTTCGCAACAGCGACGCGACTAGCAGCAACCCAGTGATTTTCGGCGTGGACCTGCACCTATTTGAAACTCGACTTACGTTACCCACCCCCTTCAGTATTGACCCACTCTTAACCCAAGGGGTTTTAGTGTGAGTTAGTAGGTAACCACTCACTTAGAATGAATTTTTGTTTAATTAAGGTGGTTTTAGTTAGTTGCTAACTCAAGTTTGGTTGCCTTTGATTTAGGGAATCCTTCGACGAGCTTAGTAGAGTTAGGGCCATTGTTTGTAAGTAGTTTCTTACTGGAGGGATTGGTTGTTGTGTGCTGATATGATATGGTTGTTTGCTCGTGTGTCCATGTGTGACATTTGCATGATTGCTTATCGTTGTTATAATTTAGTAAACGTCATTGTTGATAAAACTGTTGATATATCTCGGGAAAATTATGTAGTTGTGTGAATAAATTGTAACCAAGTAATTTGGATGACTATGTTTGAATTGTTGTTATGTTTTAATTGGTTTTCATGATGAAAATTATATACTGGTATTATAATCTGTTGTTTCGAAAGCATATTGAAGATTTATGAGAAATCAGTTGCGTTTGATGTATGCTGGGTATCTATCGGTTATGTTTTGGTTAAGTTGTTGGTTGTGCCTCTTCTGTGAACGATGCCTGTTGGAGCTATTGGATCATGTTGGACTATTTTAAATTGATTGGTTGTTACATATGATCATTTTGGTGTATCACATATTGGACTGTTATGAGATTATTGATGCATGAGGCATGACGTAGTAGCAAGTAGGACTCTTGTGAGTGTTTTGAGACATAACAAAGTAAGTAGACAAGGGGCGTGTGCGTGCGTTAATGTGTGTCAGATGACCTCTAATGTGCTGTTTTTGTGATGTTCGATATTATTTTTGATACGCAGATGTGTTAGGTAGCTCTCGGTTGTGGTAATCTGTATACTTGGAGTGTTGTTGAATATTTATCGGTGATAATGGTGTAAATTCTGCTTTGCTAAACTGCTGAGAATTGCTGTGGGGATGTTTGTTGTCTGAATATGCATGAATTGTTCGACGTGTTTCGTGTGTTTATTATATCTAGCAACGCTTATTGAATATTGAGTTGGATTCTTGGAGAAAGTGAATGGGTGAGTGTCAGGGCCTCGGGTATAAATGGTCGGGGGCTGATACGTCACTAATTGAGTATCGAGGCCTCGGGTAAAAATGGTCGAGGGTTGATGCGAGGAGTCTTTTGGAGGGAATACTATTGGGGCCTTGGGTATAAATGGTCAAGGGCCGAAAGATGGTGAAGTCATCGGGGCCTTGGGTAAAAATGGTCAAGGGTCGATGCACAGTTCAAGGCCTTGAGGATAAATGGCAAGGTCGAACGCCAAGCCTCTGTAGATGAGTGTCGGGCATTGGGAATAAATGGCAAGGGCCGATGCGATTCGAAGGAGTAAGCCTTGGAGGAATCAAGAAAGAGAACTAGTGTGTTAATACGTAAGGATGAGTTTGACATGTACGGTACATGTATATTTAAACATTTGCATAAACTGCTTCTTGTGATATGTTTCTATTTATTCAAAGCTCGAGAGTTGTGATAAGCATGATATGTTGATTCTTTAATAAGCATGACACGTTGTTCCTTGATAAGTATGTTGTTTGTGCGTGACCCTTCAGATAAGGGCTGCTTACTGAATACTGTGGTTGTACTCATTCCTCTTTTTCCCCTCCAGTTTGCAGGTATCGAACTAGCTCTTGGGATGGTGATGGCGAGGAGGAGACTTGATTAGAGAGACCCGTTAACTCTGCGCCGTTAAGTTTCAAGTTGAATAGGATAGTTATAGTTATTTGTTTTTTTGGCTTAAGTCTGTTATTAGATTAATAAAGTGTATTGTGAAGTCCCATATTTAGGGGATGTCCTAGGATTGATAACTCGTTTTCTTGAGAACTGTAATTTTGTGTAGCTACTTGACTTGTGTTGACGTAATACGTTGAGGATATTTATTAGTATAATGCGTTTGTTCAAGTTGAACTTGAGTTATCTTTTGCTTTGTTGTTTTTGTGAAAGTTAGATTCGTGTAGTGGATGGTTTATGATTAGTGAAGTTTTCATTGAGAAGTTTCATAAGGTTAGTTTGTTATTAAATTATTAACTGTGAAGGATTTGAGTTTCGTTAGAACGTTAGTGGTGTTTGGGCTGCTTAGTGCAAGTTCTTATAAGTGTTATTGATCAGAGTAGCGCAGCGGAAGCGTGGTGAGAGTTGGTCATAGTTTATACGTCAAGTGGTTTAAATTCTCTAGTACGAGTGAGTTGTTTTAGGTGGCTTTTAGTAATGGTCCCCATTGGGATGTTAAAAATCCTGGGGCGTTACAGTGGCAATTCATTGGATAATGGTAGTGAGAATTTGAGTTGATTTTGGTGGAAAACTTTGTTGAATTTTCAAGAGAAATTGGAGAGAAATCGAAGAGAAATTGTTCTTTTTATTTTCTAGTTTATGTTAATTTCTAAAATTGGTTTTTTCAATTTTTCAAATTCCAAATTTATATTTTGTCCAATCTCGTATTTTCTCGTTGTTCGTGACTTGTGATGCCTCATTTTGCTCCATAATTTTACAATAGAAACATTATTTTTGTAATTAGAATGCCAACATAATTACATTGAAACTTTCTATATTTGTTGAGATCATTTATTAAAATATAATGACTATTAATTTATTAGAAAATACTAAAAAAAAAAACAAATGATAAGATATTTATTAAGAGTAATTTGGAGGCATAAAACTTCATTCAAACTTAAAACTCTATATTTATAAATATTTATAACATTGAATAGTTACGAAATATCAATTCTAAAATAAGCCTATGAGTAGAATTTTTGTACTTTTATATCCAGCATGTTTAGATTACGAGTGGGCTAAAGCCTCTATATATGTTGAGCCCTTAAATGGGGCAAATAATGAGATGTGTGGTGAGTGAGACTTTATCTTTATCCTACTTTTCAAAACTCAAGTTTTCTAATATTCTGCTTACGTCACTTTTTTTTTTATAAATTAATTGTAGTGGATTGTCATGGGTATAATTTCATTTTTCACATGGGTGGACCCCAGGAGCCAAGTAGAGTCTAGACTACCCAATCCAAGTCATGGTGAGTCCAAGGGGATAGAAGTCCACGCAATAGTCGTATGGACAAGGTAGCTCACATCATAACCTCTAGAAGAGAATTCTTGAGGGATTGTCAAATGGCAATAGAGGAATATGATTTCGCCACTCAGATCGCCGCCGACTCTCTGTTCAATAGTACATTCTAGATGTTTGGGGATACGCCTCTAATATCCGCTCTGATGAAAGGAGACCAAAACCCTCTTGAAAAGTATGTTAACTTCTAGCGCACAGTACTCACTACAAAATTCAAGGCTTTCCGCGATGAAAATTTTCGTCGTTGAAACCTGTATTTCGTCGTTGAAGATTTTCGACGACGAAATGCACTGCGTCGCCTTTTTTGTTGCAGAATACCTGTCGCTGAAGACTATCGGTAACAAAATGAGGCTTTTGTCACTATTTAGCCAGGAAACGGAGAAACATCGCTATAGCAACGTTAATATTTCATTGCCTTGATGTTGGCAACAAAAATAGCTTTTCGTCACCTTTGCGACGCAACATTTTTGTCACCTTTGCAACGCAACAGTTTCGTCACCTTTGCGATGGAATGTTTTTGTCGCCTATGCGACAAATATACATTTCGTCGCTATATATTGATTTTATATATATATATTTTTGACTGGGACAAACCAAACAACTATATTATCAATATATTAACTTTCAATTTTTCTTTGTATCCTAATTTGCAATCCTAAATTTCCAAGAATTCCATACAATTACATTTTAATTTTCCTCATTTCCCATTTGATATTTCACGAATATATATAATTTTTCCATATAATTAAATCAGAATAATGTAGAATTTGACTTCAAATTCATTGCTAAATTTTAAAAATTCAAATAGTTTTCAATAATAATATAAAGTTGATTGAATAACATATGTTATTCATAATATTACAAGTGCCTAAAAATAAAGCCCATTTTAAAATAAGAGTACAAAATAAAAACAATGTTTAAGCATTTAACTAAATTTACAAACAATCTTCTCCATCTCCATTTGAACTAAGGCGACAAAATATGCTTCCACCATCCTTGCTTCAATCCTGCACAAGAATTATGAAAGCAAATTCTACAACAATACCGATAGACTAAACTAACTAACATGAAAGTAAAACAATAATAAAACCAACATGCATAATGAATACAAATCCAACTAATGTTTCAACCTAAAAAGACTAAACTAATGTCACAAACTCACCCCTTTCAACCTAGGACTAAACCAATGTCACAAACCCACCCATTTGGTCAAAAAAAAAAAAAAACAATCATAACATACACTAATCCATATCCTCATCCCCTAAAAACCACACAACATTAAGAAAATTGAATTTGGAACACTTGTTAAATCTTATCCCCTCCCCCTCTCCAAAAAACTTTAGAATCCAAACATAAGAGCAAAATACTTATTAAACCATATCTCCCCCCTTATAGAAACCACACAACATGAAGAACCATACTCCCCACCACCACCCAAATAGAAGTGGATTATAAAACATACTCCAGAGTAAATTAGACATACTCAATACATAGGTAAATTAGAACATACTCTAAACAAACATAATCCAGAAGACATACTCCTTACATACTATAGAAAACATAATCCAAAGCTCAAAACATACGTAAAGTCTTAACACTTGAGCGCATAACCAGAATACCAAGAAATTAATTTCAAGACATACCTTACTATTCGATGAACTTTCTCCCTTTTAAGAAACATTTGTTGCATCTTTAGGAGTTTCCTAGTAAACTCTTGGCTTTTAGCCTCCAATACTTTCTCTATTTGTTCTTGGGTCGCCCTTTGATGGTCTTCGGTCGCCTTTTTTTGAGTTGCCAATACTTGCTCAGTCCTTTCAAGACGAGACTCTAATGAATGCACATATTCGTCAGAGTATGTTGATGATCCTTGATTTTTGGTGGGCTTTGGTCCATATCTCATTCCTATTACATAGTTTGATCTTTTTCCAAGGATCATCTCCATTTTTGGAATTTCTCGAGAAGCATAATAGGCTTTTAGTGTAATCATTTCTTCCTGAAAAAAATAAAAGTATCGTTAAGAACTTTGAGATATATCTTACATTAATACTTACGTAATAAAACATTAAACGAATACTTACATATGATTTCCTAACTTCCTCGTTAATCCAATTTTTGTCTTCTAAGTAATGCGTATTGAAGAATATATGAATGAGACTTAAATATGTCTAATCTTCTTTTTTCTATTAAAAACATTGTTAAATTATAGTAAGAATGATAAGAACCTAAAATCTAAAGCCACAATGCAATTCAAATAAATTATATGGTTTATACCGAATCTTCTCGATGACATTGAAATGGTCCAGCTCGACGATTGAACCTCAATTTACTACGTGCCACTTTATTTTTCTTTTTTGTAGATTTTTCATACAAAATTGTATGTTTAGTTTGAAAACGATACTTATAAAATGATAACAAAGAATTAAGCTGATATATTAATTACCTTCCATGACGGAGATTCTCATCTATCACATAATACATTCCAGTCTTCTTGTTTAATGTCTTTATACCGCTTTTGGCGAGCACGTGCTGGATCACTTATCTTTTTATAATATCGATGTAATTTCGCTCGATAATCCTTAAATCGAGTCTCAATCTTGTATAAAATACATCTATGAACATGATTGATACACGACAACCCAAGCGTATTGAGCTACTCGAGCCACGAGCCACTTGAATCCAATCGTATAGTTGGTTCAACCCGAAAGGCCAAGGTTAGAGGGATTACCCTTGCAGTCGTTACCTTGAGCAGACAGATGACTCATTATGCTCGAGGCTGGAATACTCCACGAGTTTGATGACCAATCAAACAAGCATGCTCCGAGGGGTTCAAATACGAAGGCTTAAGTTCAACCACACAAAGGGATTCTCCAAAATTCTAAGGTTCTAAGGCATAGAACAAAGAAGGGGTACATGCCTTTATATAGGCCAAGGCCCTTGGCCTTTTAAGGAAAATGACAAAATTAAAAATAAAACTAAAATTGATAAATTCCCTAAAAGTCTAAAACTTGCCTAAAAGTGAATTTTAAAAAGAATAAATAAAACAAATAAATCAAAGATAAAATCCAAAACAAATCTCCCAAAAATAAATAAAAAATGTTAAGGAAATATATTCCTTAATTGGGAGGAGTGGGCCGTAAGGTAGTGCAGGGCGCGCGTTGGGCTGGGCGGACAGGAGGGGCGCACGGGGCTGGGCCACACGTTGGGCGTGCGCGCAAGGCGCTAGACAGAGGCGCACTGGGGCTGACACTGACATGGAGGCATGCGCACGGGCGCTGGGGTAAGGCGTTGGTGTGCACGTGGGCGTGGGGCAGGGGCACTAGCACGAGGGCGTGCGCAGGGCGCTTAGTGGGTGGCATGGCATGGGCGTTAGGCGGCAGTGTGCTGACGGCAAGGCACTGGCAGGCGTGGGGCGCGCATGGGCGCTGGTGGCGGCAGGGTGCGCAGGCGCTTAGGTGTGCAGGGGGCGTGGGCACACGGGCGGCTGACATAGGCGTGGGTGAGCGGCAGAACACACATGACAGGGTGATTGTGAGGTTGGCGGCACGATGTACGCGCGAATGGGCGTGCGTTTGGCCGTGCTCGCGTGCGGCTGTCCTATGCAATTGGCAAGGCACACTCGTGCTATGGGTTCTTCACTTGGTCGCACCTTGATGAGACACCGATGCTGGATCTTGGTGCCTTCATTCCCTTCTTCTTGTATGAAGCCAATATAGCTTTGCACGTATTTTTCCACGGCTCCTTGAAGCTTTTGGCTCGGGCTCTCGTGATTGGTCTTTGTGGTAAGCTTGGTGGCTTTATGATCATATCAATGATGCTGAGATATATCGACAACAATCTTATCCTGCAAAACGTAGTCAATAAAACTAGTTAACAACATATTCGATTAATGGCCAACAAATACAACATAATAATAAATGGTTACCAGCAAGGTTTGAATGATTGCATTAGTCTCTATGAACGTTATGTCTTTCTTCTTTGCACGTTATCGACTATATTGCGAGTCAGGTAGCCTATTGCACTATTGAATGAAGCTGACATAGGTCCTCTTCCCTGTTGCTCCGTCCATTGGAGCTTGATTTTCCCAGTACGATGAACGACTCGTGACAATAATTCGCCACGAGTTTCCCCTCGAGCTCGTGTGATTCCAGCAATGGTGTCATCACCTTCGCTGTCTGATTACATTATGTCTGAAAAAATGAAAATAAGAAAAGAGAACACAAGTTATTAAGATTGGTCCGAAATAAAAATTATAAAAATAAAAATTATAAGCATTTTCTTTACACCATAAGAAGATTATGGAATTTTAGAACCATTAGGAAGAACTTCTTCCAATAATTGCAATAGCATATCGAAGGACTTATTACTCTAGTGATGGAGTACTTTGATATGCCTTAACGTAACCAAGAATGTTATTGAGGAAAATGATGTACATCCAGGGTATAGTTCTTGATTAACATCCATAAACATCAATTTAGACTTATTACTCTCACTTTGAATATTATCAATTGATCCAATCCTAGTTGAGTAATCTGGACCATGATATACCTCATTTGTCAAATCATTTAACATTTCACTAATTCCATCTGCACCCTCTACATTATATGTGGTGCTTTCACTACGTGTATGTTGGAACTTTCTCTACCTTTAAAAAGATTAGAGACTCGTGCAAGCGCACACAGTCACAAGTAATACTCGGAAGTAATCCAAGGTCAAATCCTCACGGACTTGTTGCTTTTCAAAATCAAGTAATGCCGTGAAATGGTTCAAATATGCAATTGTGATTTAGGAAGAAAAATGTGATGAAATGTTGTTGTTTGGAATTTTAACTAACAAGCAATTTAATAAAACTCAACCTCTTTGCTTCCTACCTTACTTTTGATGCAAAACGTGGAAAATACACTTTGTTGGGAAAATGCACCAGGTGCAATTCTAGCTTTTCTTAGAAAACTGAGTTCTACTCTTTCACTACCGCTTTTGGTTGTTACAGAGGCTAGGGTAACCTACAATCATATGTCTATGTGTGATTACAATCTTAGAGAATATTTATCAACTCATTTGCATTATGGGTCAGAGGGCCTATGTCTAGGACGATATTTTATGCACTTATGTCTAAGTCATATTCCATATTGGTTTCCTAATATTTTACCTAACTCACTATTTTCAGGGTTGGGATTTAGTGTATAAATCAAGTTCCCACTGGCCAAATGGAAAAATGACGTAAATAGAAGTTTCTAGAAACCAACCAAAAAAAGTGCCAGGCGCAATTCTGGACAAATCCCGAGCGTGTTAAAAATCAAATCATTTTGACTAAGGCATTCCACAAAAAGGTTGATAACTAATTTAGAACATTTTTAAAGGAAAAAAATGCACGAAAACATTAAGGAAGTATTTTTCATTGAATTAAAATGAATAAACGATTCGTACAATGAGTTCTAGCTTGACCCTCTTCTCTCTCGAGTAGGAGGAGAGTGTAAACTCGCTAAAGAACTAAAAAAGAACAGAATAAACAAAAAACAAATGATAGAACTTAAATTAAAAGCAATACGGTAAGCAAAAGTATGGAAATACAAGAAAATAACAACTAAAACTGAAATCTAAAGCCTAAGAACGAGTTCTACAATGAAGGAGAAAGTAAATGAAGCTAAAAACAAGCTTGTAATGGATGATTTGCAGGTGGAGGGATGACTTTCTTATATAGGCCCTTGGAGTTGTTTAACTTCCCACCTTTTTAGGTGGAAATGGGTTGAGATTCACCTAACAAACCCTCCTAGACTTGGACTCACAGTTATACTTTGATTCAAACACATGTGAATTCCTATAAAACAGAAAACTATTAAAACTTCCAACTTTGACTGCATTTTCTCATATTTTTCCTAAAGTACCGTAGTTTGATTTTTATGCAGAAGTGTTCTATGAATTTTCTACTTTAAGAATATATAATCCATTTTTACAAACAATGATGGGAAGGGGGTCTAAAACCTGATCAAACAGGCCTACCGACACATGTTTCTGTTGTAAAAAGTCAACCCTAACACACCCCTAAACTTGGGCATTTGCTTGTCCTCAAGCAAAAACAACAACAATCATTCTAAAACAATTAACATTTTTGAAATATGATTGAGCAACAATCCAAAGATTCTAAGTAAATGAATCATATACGTTTCAGGGAAGACTCCACAAGCTAAACGTCCTAACTTTAATCTCAAGCAAATAAACCATAAACCATAATTTATTTTGAAAATAAAAATGATTCTAAACTCTTTTTCTAAAACACAAAACTTTTTGCAAAACCAAGGAATATGCACACTTTTGTTTTGATTCAAAAATGTTTTACATCAAAAGACACGTGGACCGGCTACTAGCTCTTGAGGTTTTCAACATACTAACATCTGGTTTCAACCACAGCCACTCATAGAATCTCTTTAGGTAGCAACCCGTTATAAAATGATGTCGACAATGGTTTTCATGAAGTCACCTTAATATGTAGGCTACTACCCTCCAAGATGCTAACGCCACCCATTTAAAGAAAATGAATGCTATAGTGAGACTCGCGAAAAAGTAAGTGCGTTTTCTTACCTCTCATGTTTTTTACCACTCTTATCTTTCTTTTACTTTATTTGTCTTTTCTTTCCCCCACTCTTATTTTCTCTCAAGACTCTTTTTTTACTTGCTTTTTTTCTTTTGAACTCTTTCTTTCGAAAAAATTTTCTTGCATATGACTTTTTTTCATAAGACTATTTTATTGCTTTTATTTTCTTTCTGACTCTTTTTCGAAACATAAAAAGCATTTTTATTTCTAAAATAAAAAGACAAATTATCCACCCTTCCCCACCCCCCAAACTTAAGGGAAACAGTGTCCTCACTAGGGGAAGAAATTTTGAGAGATGCAAAATTTTGGCACAAAAAGGCTAAGGACTTCCAAAGCCATGAAAAAGTTTAGGTTTCAAAACAAAAAGATGCAAAACACAGTTTTATAACCAAAACAAAAAGTGGAAAATGATTATGGCTTGATCATAAAACTAAGAAATCTAACCTATTCATACCCTTAATTATCCTCATCAACATGAAACAAAAACAAAGAACAAAAGAAAGCATTTCATTAAAAAGATGAACATGTTGAGAGTTTAGAAAATGTGCGTTGAAGAAGCTAAGAACAAGCTAGAAGCTAGAACAAAGGACTCATGCAAGCTTGAATTTTAAACATATGCAGAAACACAACTTATATACCTTCTTAACAGCACAACATCCCAACAACTATCCTAAAACAAAAGCTAAGCTAAGCATCTTATCAAGTAAACTAAAAAAAAAAAAACAAAAACAACCTACACAACCTGATATGCAAACTATCTAAACAACCTAACATACAAAATCAAGATCCAAGTATCAAAGCAAAGAGAAGGAGATATTCCCCTAATCATTAGTGGAATCGATAGGAAGACGGGAAGAAGATGGTAAGTCGGCTGCAAGCTCATCGGGGAACGAAGGTGCTTCATCACCGTATAACTTTTTGAAGAACTCACATGTGGCATGTTGAGTAACCAAGAGAAGCTCGTACTTATGCCTAAGCTCGTCATATTGCTCCCTAGTTACCACTCCTCGGGTCTTGGGATCCGCAGCGGTATGGGAGATTATTCCTCCCGAACGATCGAATAACCCCGAACTCTCGCCTTAGAGATGTGACCGGCTTCTTGCATGTCACTACATTCACATCATCGGCCTCCACTCCCGCCTGCAAGCATAACCCCGTTATTAGTCCACAAAAAACAAGGGGACCTACCATTTTCTCTGAGCAACTCCGTATCTCGTTCCTTATGGGCTCCCCAAAGTTGAAATCAATTCCCTTCATAAGAATGTACACCATCATCGCCCTATTGCACTTAATGGAGGAATCGTGAGAAGTTGGGATCAATCGGTTTTTCACCATATATGACCAAACCGTCGCTTGTTCATTGGTGTCAAGGGGCATTAGGTAAAGCTTCACCGTTGTCGAAATGGTCCATGTAACGCCCCAGAACTTCCCACACACTTCTAGGTCACGTTAGCTACCTAACTGTTTAAACATAACCCCAACCTCGAGGTGTCAACTCCCTGTGCAATAATTATATATAAAATCAAGCTTCACCTCTCATCAATTTGACAATGAATCAATTCTATAGAATATCAATCAACATCATCCGTGGACAACCTCACGAGGCAAATTTATTATTCCAACTAAACAAAACTCAATGAATGGAACAAAACTAAAATAAACGCCTATCCTGAAATAAAATAAACAACAAGTGGGAACCTCCCCATTATTCAAATAAGAACAAATAGTTTATCGACCAATACATAGAGTCTTAACCATCCAAAACTTAAGTTAAGCAAAAGTAACTACGTAGCCTATGGTCGTTGCTCGTCATGTCTCCTCCGTCTCATTACCATGGTCGCCAACGAATCCTTCACCTAAAACAATAATTGTAGAGGGGGGTGGGTATATAAAATATACTCCGTAAGTAGCCCTAACGAGCAACACACACACATCATGCTCAACAAAATCATGAAACATTCATAGTCATGCTCTGCATCACATTGTGCAATCAAACATAGACACATTCTATAAGATCCGACGACAACCACAACCATGAACAAATTAACTACCAACCTCGAGCCTCCCTAACATCTCAAGTACCTCTACGCTTATCACTGCTATCCTAGTCCCCCACAGATAACTCCTTCGAGTAGAGTCGGCCCCTGACCATTTTTACCCAGAGCCCCGACACTACCACATTGGCCCTCGACCATTTTTACCCAAGGCCCCAATAGCTTTCCTTCCAAAAGACTCCTTGCATCGACCCTCGACCGTTTTTACCCGAGGCCTCGATACTTAATTAGTGACGTATCAGCCCCCGACCATTTATACCCGAGGCCCTGACACTCACCCATTCACTTTCTCCAAGAATCCAACTCTCACCAGAATCTTACTATATACTTTCTTAAGCCATGACCCACGCGTCTTTCAGCTCACAAACACAATTCAGCATGCTTCCACAACATAAACAACATTCTAATGACGAAATGATAAACCAACCATGTTTTCACAATATAACATTTCATAACAACAGCTCCACGATGAGTTTTGTCACAACAAAGCATAACCAACAAATTTTTAAACAATTAGAGCCCAACACAGTTCACCCAAAACACTTAATATCCAACGTCAATATTCAATAAGCATTTCTAGATATAATAAGCACACGAACCACGCCGAACAATTCATGCATATTCAGACAACAAACATCCCCACAGCAATTCTCGACAGTTTAGCAAAGCAGAATTTACGCCATTATCATCGACAAATATTCAACAACACTCCAAGTATACAGATTACCACAACCGAGAGCTACCTAACACATCAACGTATCAAAAATAATATCGAACATCACAAAAACAGCACAATAGAGGCCATCTGACACACATTAACGCACGCACACGCCCCTTGTCTACTTACACACAACCGCGCCCTTAATTTTTTCGTCGATCTCCCACCTAAGCACTAAAACAGAAAAATACAGCAAGTTACGTACACTATTCGGCCTTCGAAATCAATTATAAAAGGGTTCAAATGACTCATTACCACCAAAACTGACTTCGTATAGGTGTGGGTCACCTAGATCTAGCTCGCCAAGGTGTGGGTAGTCTAAATCGAGCTTCGAACGGATGTGGGTCACCGCCAAACGTCCTAAAACGCTGCAGTAACGCACTAATCCCGCCGCTGGTTTTCGTAGCAGCAGGTCGTCGAGGTTCGCCGCGGATCTGATCTGTTCGTCGTGCGCCGCCGCGAGGAACGCTGCAGGAACGGTGCTGGCAGATCTGGGTCGTTCGCCGGAGAACACGTCGCCGGAGGAAATCGCGTCGCCGCTGCTGTGGATCGCCGGGATGTCGGGTCGAAGTCGCGCCGCTGCTGGATGGGTCGCTGTCCGCCGCTGCTGCTGTTACGGAGGTGATCGCCGGCCGCCGCTGCTGCTGTTTCGAGGAGGAGCTGCCGCTTCCGTCGCCGCCGTGAGGTGTGGTCGCCGGTGAACAAGAAGAAGAAGAGGGGTGGGTGACGGCTAGGGCAACAAGGGAGAAAGAGAAGAAGAAGATGAAGTCCTTTTGTTTTCTTTTTCCTCTTTCCTTTGTTTTAAAACCAAATTAACCCAATAAAGGCCCAACATGACCAAGCCCAAGAGAAAAGAAATGCATCCCATCATAAAACTAGACCCACCACACGGAGCCCGATAATTATAAATCTAATTAGAGTTTAGAGCTCGATAAATATAAATTTAATTAGAGTTTCATTTTAAAATAAAAATCTCGTGATTCGAGACTAACTAACTTGAGAGACTCGGGGCGTTACAGACTTCCCTCCTTCAAAAAATTTCGTCCCTGAAAGTTGACTGTTCTAGCAGTTCAGGGTATCTCGCCTTGATATCGTCCTCCCGTTCCCAAGTGGCCTCTTCCATTTGGTGGTTTCTCCACAAAACCTTAACCAAGCCAATCGTCCGTTTCCTTAACAACTTGGTTTCTCTTGCCAAAATTTTGACAGGTACCTCTTCGTAGCACAAAGACTCATCTAGTTGTAATGGTTCAGGATCCAAAACGTGTGAAGGGTCATGAATATACCTTCTCAGCATGGACACGTGAAACACATTGTGAACCGCTGCCAACGATGGTGGCAAAGCCAACCTATACGCAACTGGGCCGATACGTTCGAAAAGTTCAAAAGGCCCAATGAACCGTGCACTGAGCTTCCCCTTTTTCCCAAATCGTAACATTCCCTTCACGGGTGCCACATGAAGAAACACCCGCTCACCTACCACAAACTCGAGCTCCTACGCCCGACGTCTGCATAACTCTTTTGACGGCTCTGAGCAATTTGCATCCTTCCCCTGATCTTTTGAATGACACTGTTAGTCGCCTGTACCAAATCCGGTCCCAAGAGTACTCTTTCTCCGACTTCGTCCCAATTAACCGGAGACCGACACTTCTTCCCATAGAGTGCCTCGTATGGAGCCATCCCAATCGTGGCCTGAAAACTGTTATTATAAGCGAACTCTATTAGGTAGAGATACTTGTCCCAACTACCGCCAAAGTCTAACATGCAAGCTCTGAGCATGTCCTCTAAAACCTGGTTCACGCGCTCCGTCTGACCATCGGTTTGTGGGTGAAATGTTGTGCTAAAGTCCAACTTAGTGCCAAGGAATTTGTGTAAACTCCGCCAAAAAGTCGAGGTGAAACGCGGGTCGCGATCAGACACTATGGATACCGGTATACCATGTAGCCTGACAATCTCCTGCAAATATAGTTCCGCCCATTTTTCTACTGTATACGTGGCCTTGCCGGGAATAAAGTGAGCAGACTTGGTCAAACGATCTACAACTACCCAAATCACAGTAAATCCCTT
Source organism: Momordica charantia (assembly GCF_013281855.1). Lineage (NCBI taxonomy): Eukaryota > Viridiplantae > Streptophyta > Magnoliopsida > Cucurbitales > Cucurbitaceae > Momordica > Momordica charantia. The sequence goes on from NW_028275162.1 coordinate 13,874,667, forward strand.
AACCGTCCTTGGTAGTCCTGTAATGAAGTCCATAGCCACATCGTCCCACTTCCAAACTGGTATGCTCAAAGGTTGCAGCAGTCCAACAGGTCTTTGTCTTGAAGCCTTTACCTGCTGGCAGGTCAAACACTTGCTAACAAACTGAGCTATTTCCCTCTTCATGTAATGCCACCAATAATGTTTCTTGAGGTCTTGATACATTTTGGTGCTTCCTGGATGAACCGAGTATGGAGCATTGTGTGCCTCTCTCAGTAAGTCCTTCCTCAAAGAATAATCTTTTGGCACACACAACCTTCCGCGAAAAAGCAAGGCTGCCTCACCCGAATGAGTGAAATCTTCATGGCCCACCATACTAAAGCCTTTGGCCAAGCTGAGATCTTCCTTTTGGGCAACGATGATCCTCTGTCTCAGGCTAGGTCCCACTTAGAGTCGAGCCAACAACGCTGAGACATCATCCACTGACAGCTCCACCTCCAAGCGTTCCAACTCGCTGTGCATTGGGCTGCAGGCCGCTACTAAAGATGCCACACTTGCTGCCTTTCTACTAAGAGCATCGACCACAACGTTTGCCTTACCCGGATGGTAACTAATTCCACAATCATAGTCCTTCACCAACTTTAGCCACCCTCTCTGTCTTAAGTTAAGCTCCTTCTGAGTGAATAGGTACTTCAAACTCTAATGATCAGTGAAGATCTGATTTCTTTCTCCGTAAAGGTAGTGCCTCCATAACTTTAAGGCGAACACCACTACTGCTAGCTCTAGGTCATGAGTGGGGTAGTTAAGCTCATGCACCTTCAGCTGTCGAGAAGCATAAGCTATAACCTTCCCATGTTGCATCAGCACACATCCCAAGCCCGAGGCGTCGCTGTAAACCACCAAACCTCCGGTTCCATCGGGGACAGTTAACACCGGTGCAGACACCAAACACTTCTTTAGTTCTTGAAAAGTCTCCTCACACTCGCTGCTCCAAGTGAAGGTAGCATTCTTACGAGTCAACTACGTCATCGGTGCCGCTATCCGAGAGAAATTCTGGATGAACTTCCTGTAGTAACCGGCCAAGCCGAGGAAACTACGAATCTCTGTAACTGAACTAGGCCTTCGCCAATTGCTAACAGCCTCTACCTTGGCGGGGTCTACTGCAATCCCATCCCTAGTGACTATGTGACCTAGGAAGGCCACTTTGTCCAGCCAGAATTCACACTTTGAAAACTTTGCATACAACTTATTTTCTCGTAGTGTAGTCAAAACCTGTCTGAGATGCTCCTCGTGACACTTCTCAGTCTTGGAGTATATCAGGATGTCATCGATAAACACAATAACAAATGAATCTAAATAATCCCTAAAGACCCGGTTCATTAGATCCATAAAGGCTGCCGGAGCATTTGTGAGTCCGAAAGACATCACGATAAACTCATAGTGCCCATACCTTGTTCTGAACGCTGTCTTTGGAATGTCGGCCTCCTTTAACCTTAACTGGTGGTACCCTGAACGCAAGTCTATCTTCGAGAACACTTTCGCTCCCTGAAGCTGATCAAAAAGGTCATCAATGCGTGGATGGGGATACTTATTCTTAACCGTAACTTTGTTTAGTTCCCTGTAGTCTATGCAAAGTCGCATAGAACCGTCCTTCTTCTTAACAAAGAGCACGGGCACACCCCAAGGGGACACGCTTGGGCGGATGAAACCCTTGTCGAATAATTCTTCCAACTGTAGCTTCATCTCTTTCAACTCTGCCGGAGCCATTCGATAAGGTGCTTTCGAGATGGGAGCCGTCCCCGGCAGCAACTCTATACAAAAGTCCACTTCGCGAAACGGAGGCAGCCGGGGAGGTCTTCAGGGAACACGTCAGTGAACTCATTAACCACACGAACCGCCTCAAGGCTTGGCACAACCTTCCTTGCATCCACAACGCTAGCCAAATAGGCCCAAGCACCACGCTGGAGAAGATGGCTGGCCTTCAATACCGACACCACCCTTGGGACCCCGGCCTTAACTCCCTTAAAGGTAAAGTTTTGTCCGGAGGGCAAGTGAAAACTAACTTCCTTCTTTGAGCAATTAATATTAGCCCGGTTAGCAGCTAACCAATCCATGCCTAGTATCACATCGAAATCCTGCATATCCAGTTGAATTAACTTTACCTCCAAGGTCTGACATCGAAAGAGAGCTGGCCTCCTTTCACCACTTGACTAGTGACCAACACAGATCCTGACGGTGTGGATACCGACAACAAAAAGCCTAATGATTCTAGCTTTAGGTCCGCATGTCGAACAAAGGTAGAAGCAATGAAAGAATGACTAGATCCAGAGTCAAATAATGCGTAAGCAGGCATACTAAGCACTAAAACAGTCCCTGCAAAAGTAATACGCATGCAACAAAGCACAAGCATAAACACACAACTCAAAACTCGCAAAGAGAAGGTACCTGTGACCACCGCCTCGGCATGCTCAACATCCCCCCTGGTGTGAGCAAAGACGCGTGCCCTATGGGTTCCATCTTGAGCTGCCGCCGTCGCAGGGGTCTTCTGGCCTAATGCTTGGGTATTCGAGCTGGTCATCGGACACTCCCTTGCGAAATGTCCTTCCTTCTGGCACTTGAAACATATTCTTTTTCCCAACCAACATGGCCCAGCATGACTCTTCTTACAAGAGGGGCACACCGGAGGAGCAGTCTGCCTTTGCACATGATGCTGGTGTCCTCTTGAGGGTTGACTGGAGGAGAACGATGCAAATTTCCTCTTGACCGTCGAGCTGCAGCCTATCACCTGCTGAGATTGAGGCTCCTCGAGACATTTGTCCATAACCAACGCACATCTGACTGCCGCTGCATATGTAGTTGGTTCCTTGAGAACAAGTAGCCCCTTGATCTCCCTACGCAAACCGTCAATGAACTTGTCAATCTTTAATTGCTCAGTAGGAATATATTGCATTCCAAAACGGGACAGCTTAGTGAACTTTCTCTCGTATTGGGCCACAGTTAGGCTCCCCTGAGTGAGACGGAGAAACTCTGCCCGTTTTTCATTCCTGACAGTCACGGGGAAATAGTACTCATAAAGTAGGTCCTTAAATCTTGCCCACGTGACGGGTACGTTGGCGTGATCCTCCGCTGCCGCCACCGACTCCCACCAATTTACTACTTCTCCCCGAAGCATAAACACTGCTCCCCGGACCTTGAAATCGTCGGAGCATCCCAAATACACATAAAGGGCTTCCAACTCCCTGACCCATTCCTCGGTCGTAGTAGGCCTCTCACTTACCCCGTTGAAAACGGGTGGCCCAAAGCGTTTGAAATCCCTGATAAACTGAACCTCCTCTTGCGGAATTTGTGCCCGGCGAGGTTGTTGCACTTGAGCTCCACCGGCTCCATTCGCATTATCCAGCAGTACTTGCAATGCCTCAGCTAGCAACGCCACCTAGGGATTCACCTGGGGAACTCCCTGAGGAGCTGCCTGAGGGCCTGGGGGTGCTACCCCTCCAGGAACTGCCGGGGGAACATTTGGATCCGCTGCTCCCTCACCCCTAAGATTCGGATCCTCATAGTTGTGAGCCCTCGTGTTCCGCCGAAAAGCCATTGTCTAAAAGAACAGAGCACCAAGGTCATTATCGCACTAACCGGGGCACAACACAATTGCAAAGTTCAAACAAGTCTATATAATGAACCAGGGAAACACGCCAACCTATCTAATATCAGACAACAATGATATCTCAACCATAAGCAATGTAAGACATTCATGATCGAACAAACAGAACTAGGAAACGTACCTGGTGATGACGAGGAGACTGACATGGACCATACCCTATCGACCTAGATTCTAGGACAGTCTACAGGAACAACTCCGCTCTGATACCAATTATAACGCCCCAGAACTTCCCACACACTTCTAGGTCACGTTAGCTACCTAACTGTTTAAACTTAACCCCAACCTTGAGGTGTCAACTCCCTGTGCAATAATTATATATAAAATCAAGCTTCACCTCTCATCAATTTGACAATGAATCAATTCTATAGAATATCAATCAACATCATCCGTGGACAACCTCACGAGGTAAATTTATTATTCCAACTAAGCAAAACTCAATGAATGGAAGAAAACTAAAATAAACGCCTATCCCGAAATAAAATAAACAACAAGTGGGAACCTCCCCATTATTCAAATAAGAACAAATAGTTTATCGACCAATACATAGGGTCTTAACCATCCAAAACTTAAGCTAAGCAAAAGTAACTACGCAGCCTATGGTCCTCGCTCGTCATGTCTCCTCCGTCTCATCACCATGGTCGCCAACGAATCCTTCACCTGAAACAATAATTATAGAGGGGGGGTGAGTATATAAAATATACTCTGTAAGTAGCCCTCACGAGCAACACACACACATCATGCTCAACAAAATCATGAAACATTCATAGTCATGCTCTGCATCACATTGTGCAATCAAACATAGACACATTCTATAAGATCCGGCGACAACCACAACCATGAACAAATTAACTACCAACCTCGAGCCTCCCTAACATCTCAAGTACCTCTACGCTTATCACTGCTATCCTAGTCCCCCACAGATAACTCCTTCGAGTAGAGTCGGCCCCTGACCATTTTTACCCAGAGCCCCGACACTACCGCATCGACCCTCGACCATTTTTACCCAAGGCCCCGATGACTTCACCATCTATCGGCCCTTGACCATTTTTACCCAAAGCCCCAATAGCTTTCCTTCCAAAAGACTCCTTGCATCGACCCTCGACCGTTTTTACCCGAGGCCTCGATACTTAATTAGTGACGTATCAGCCCCCGACCATTTATACCCGAGGCCCTGACACTCACCCATTCACTTTCTCCAAGAATCCAACTCTCACCAGAATCTTACTATATACTTTCTTAAGCCATGACCCACGCGTCTTTCAGCTCACAAACACAATTCAGCATGCTTCCACAACATAAACAACATTCTAATGACGAAATGATAAACCAACCATGTTTTCACAATATAACATTTCTTAACAACAGCTCCACGATGAGTTTTGTCACAACAAAGCATAACCAACAAATTTTTAAACAATTAGAGCCCAACACAGTTCACCCAAAACACTTAATATCCAACGTCAATATTCAATAAGCATTTCTAGATATAATAAGCACACGAACCACGCCGAACAATTCATGCATATTCAGACAACAAACATCCCCACAGCAATTCTCGACAGTTTAGCAAAGCAGAATTTACGCCATTATCATCGACAAATATTCAACAACACTCCAAGTATACAGATTACCACAACCGAGAGCTACCTAACACATTAGCGTATCAAAAATAATATCGAACATCACAAAAACAGCACAATAGAGGCCATCTGACACACATTAACGCACACACACGCCCCTTGTCTACTTACACACAACCGCGCCCTTAATTTTTGTGTCGATCTCCCACCTAAGCACTAAAACAGAAAAATACAGCAAGTTACGTACACTATTCGGCCTTCGAAATCAATTCTAAAAGGGTTCAAATGACTCATTACCACCAAAACCGACTTCGTATAGGTGTGGGTCACCTAGATTTAGCTCGCCAAGCTGTGGGTAGTCTAAATCGAGCTTCGAACGGATGTGGGTCACCGCCAAACGTCCTAAAACGCTGTTGTAACGCACTAATCGCACCGCTGGTTTTCGTAGCAGCAGGTCGTCGAGGTTCGCCGCTGATCTGATCTGTTCGTCGTGCGCCGCCGCGAGGAACGCTGCAGGAACGGTGCTGGCAGATCTGGGTCGTTCGCCGGAGAACACGTCGCCGAAGGAAATCGCGTCGCCGCTGCTGTGGATCGCCGGGACGTCAGGTCGAAGTCGCGCCGCCGCTGGATGGGTCGCCGTCTGCCGCTGCTGCTATTACGGAGGTGGTCGCCGGCCGCCGCTGCTGTTGTTTCGAGGAGGCGCTGCCGCTTTCGTCGCCACCGTGAGGTGTGGTCGCCGGTGAACAAGAAGAAAAAGAGGGGTGGGTGACGGCTAGGGCAACAAGGGAGAAAGAGAAGAAGAAGATGAAGTCCTTTTGTTTTCTTTTTCCTCTTTCCTTTGTTTTAAAACCAAATTAACCCAATAAAGGCCCAACATGACCAAGCCCAAGAGAAAAGAAATCCATCCCATCTTAAAACTAGACCCACCACACGGAGCCCGATAATTATAAATCTAATTAGAGTTTAGAGCCCGATAAATATAAATTTAATTAGAGTTTAATTTTAAAATAAAAATCTCCTGATTCGAGACTAACTAACCTGAGAGACTCGGGGCGTTACAGTCCATCTCATATGTGGTCTACAAATAAGTCTACGCGCCTCCTCCACTTACTCGTCTGATGGATGGATCAAAATTTCATTACCTATTGCATTAAAGACATCCAACAAACCATAGTGAGTATTAATAATTGAAGGCGAGAATTTTACCACTTTACCCCGTACTCTCACTACATCTCCTCGGTTCGGGTTGATGGCAGCATAAAACTCTTTCACTAAGGCCTCTGATACACACGTAGTTGGGGCAAACAACGTCTCTCAACCATTCTCCACAAGCCACCTCCTAACATATTCTGGGACGGGCTTTTGTGCTTCATCAAAGTCCCTCTCAACTAGAATATCATGTGCTGTGAAGTCGGGCCTTCTCACTTCCAATCTCACCCTTTTGACTCTTGATGGTGTTTGTTCGGTAGAATCATGCTCCTTTACGTTAGCCTCCTCAAGTGGCTCTTCTACCCCTCTTGGCACCCTAGCCCTCTTGGCTTTTTTAGATGGACCAGCTTTGGCCTTTTTTTGGGCAGTCAAACGTGCTACAGCGGCTCGGGTCTTTGGCCTGGAAATTGCACTAGGCGCAATTTCTGCAACATTTTTCTTCTTTCGTGTTTTCTTCACCACTTGGGCCAAGCACACCTCCTTCTCTGAGTTCTCTGCAGTAGCAACAAAGTTGGGGTCATAAACATTCAAACTTGATAAAGAAAGAGACTTACCTTTTGAAGAAGAAGATGAAAAGGATTCTTCTGTGGCCTCATTAGGGACATCCACAGGGCCGGATGTTCCTTCTTGTTCTTATGCAAGGGGCTCTTCATCATTTTGTCAAGATTTGTGCACCGGAGTTCATACTCTCACTTCATATTGAAAGATATCGTCATTTTCTTATTCGTCCTCATATTCATCTCCATGCACTTCTTGGGGTAATTCTCCAGTATCTTCATTTTCTCCCTCAACATCCAATCTTTCTTGTGCTGCCCCACTGGTTCCATCATCCTCCAATGGATCTTCTCCCCCCGCTTGCCGCTTCATTCAAAGCCACCACACTTTCGGTAATTTTTGACGTTGTCCTTTCCTGCTCTAAATCATAAAAAACTAGGGGCTTTTTAGTCAAGATATGATCTAGAAAAGATGGAGACAAAATACCTTGTAAAGTCGCTGGTGGAGTATCCTCCAAAATTGCACCAGGCGCAATTTGATAGTATATTTCGACCGTGGATGAATCTGAATGCTCCAAGGGTTCTATGTCGTATTCTGAGTCTCTACTAACCTGTTCTTAACCTTAAACATTCATAGCAACAGTAGCAGAAATAGGGGGAGGGATAGATACTTTTAAAGATTCGGACACGAAGTTATCTGGAGAAGAATTCAACCTATGACGTATACTCATACTATTTAACTTTAGTTGAATCTCCTCATTCACTTTCTTTGAGTTTCCATGAATTCTTGCCATTTTATGTTTAGTTCTTCAATCTTAGCACAAACTTTCTCATTCTCTTTATCCCTAATTTCTTTATTTTTATTGATCATCTCACTCTCTCATGAAGTCAAGCAATTTTCTCATCTAAAGCAGCATCTTTCTCATCCAAAGTTTGATTTTTTCGAAGATTGAGCTTACTAACTTCCTCTAATTTCTTCTCACAATGAACTTCATTGTTAACCCTAGCATCATGCAATTATATATTGATTCTTTCAGAATTTGCACCACCTATGGATAGATTCCTTCTAGGATTTCTTGAGAGAAGATTGAAAACAAGTGAGGGTTTTGGGAGGTGGAAATCGAAAATGAGAGTTTTGAAATTTTAGGGCTTTTTGTTTTATGTTTTAAAACATATTAAAAACATAATTGGGTTTAAAGTTGGGCTTCTTTTTGATTTAAAAACAACCGAAAGCTCATTTAAACATAACCCAGATAAGGCCCACGACCTAATCCATAACTAAAAAATCAATTTTTTTTCCTCTTAAATTGCGTTTTGTGCAATTTTGATGTGGATCAAATCTTCATCCTGCAAAATTCAAATGCAAGAACAAAAATTAGATTTAGAATCTACACAAAAAAGCCTTAAAGATTTCGCAAAAAGAAGACAAAAAATATTTTACATAAAAACGCCCTCAACATCAACGGAGAGACTGTTTTCACTATTTTTTCATGGATCTTTCAATAGTACAGAAGTTTTACCTCTGTCAATATGCTCACCAAAGTATTTCTTAACTTGATGCCCATTTACCTTAAAAATATTACCTTTCGAATCACTTAAATCCATAGCTCCGTGTGGATAAACACGTTCAACTACAAATGGGCCCGACCATCTAGATTTAAGCTTACCTGGAAACAACCTTAATCTAGAATTGAACAACAAAACTGAGTCTCCAGGTTCCAAATTCTTATCAATTATTTTCTTATCGTGCAATTGTACATCTTAGCATTCTCATAAGACAACTGACGAAACTCATCCAACTCATGTAACTGCAGCAATCTTACTTCACCTACAGCAACATAATCAAAATTTAGTTTCCATATATCACAAAATGCTCTATGCTCTAATTCTAACGGAAAATGACATGCTTTACCAAAACGAAAAGGGAACATGCCTAAAGGAGTTTTATAAGTAGTTCTATACGCCCACAAAGCATCGTCAAGTTTAATAGCCCAGTCCTTCTTATTCACATTCACAGACTTCTTTTAAATTGACTTTATTGCCCTATTTGATACCTCCGCTAATCCATTAGTTTGAGGGTGATATGCATTAGCAATCTTATGATGAATTTTATACTTTTTTAGCAAAAGACTCACTGCTCTATTTAAAAAGTGCGTGCCTTCATCATTAATCAAGCATCTAGGTGTACCATATCTAGTGAAAATAAACTTTTACAAGAAGAGAGAAACTACCTTGGCATTGTTAGTCGGGGTGGCTAGAGCCTCAACCCATTTTGAAACATAATCAATAGCCAAGAAAATGTAATTCTTACCAAATGAAGGTGGGAACGAACCCATGAAGTCGATGCCCCAAACATCGAACAACTCTACTTCCAATATTGGGTTTAAGGGTATCTCATGTTTCCTTGTCAAGTTACCTGATCTTTAACATCGGTCACAGCCTTGATCAAATATGTGAGCATCTCGAAATAGGGACGACCAAAAGAAACCGCTTTGGAGGACCTTTCTGCAGTTTTACGTCCAGCAAAATGTCCACCATATGGTGATTTGTGGCACGCCTCCAGAATCTTCTTCTGTTTATGCTCAACAACACACCTGCGAAGAATATTGTCAGGTCCCAGTTTAAACAAGAAAGGTTCATCCCATCTATAAAACCTAACATCATGAAAGAACTTCTTTATCTGGTGCTTACTCAAATCATTAGGAATTATATTGCTAACCAGATAGTTTGCATAATCAGCATACCAAGGAACTTCAGAAATAGTTAACAGACGATCTTCAACAAAATGCTCTTTAATCTCACTACTATCATGCTGCAAAGAAGTCTCTAGCCTAGATAAATGATTTGCTACATGGTTTTCTGTTCCTTTTCTATCTTTTATCTCTAAATCAAATTCTTGTAGCTATAATATCCATCTAATTAACCTAGGCTTAGCTTCTTTTTTGGCAAACAAGTATTTTAATGCTGAGTGATCTGTAAAAACTATCACTTTAGTCCCAATCAAATATGAAAGAAATTTATCAAATGCAAAAACAACAGCTAAAAGTTCTTTCTCAGTCACAATATTGTTTAACTGACTAATATTCAAGGTTTTACTTGCATAATAAACAGGATGAAGAACTTTACCTTTTCGTTGACCCAACATCGCACCTACAGTACCTGCATCACACATTAGTTCAAATGGCAAGTTCCAATTTGGTTCAATTATGATAGGTGCTGAGCTAAGTGCATCTTTAAGTGTCTTAAAAGCTTTTAAACAATCTTTATAAAAAAACAAAGGGTTGATCCACTTCCAACAACTGACACAAAGGTTTAGAAATATTCGCAAAATCCTTTATAAATCGACGGTAGAAACCCCTGTGTCGTAAGAAACTTCTAACACCTTTTACAGTAGTGGGCGGGGGTAATTTCACAATCACGTCAATCTTGGCCCTATCGACCTCAAATGTCAACAATCTCACAGACCATTCGCTGCAGTGTTTAACATCATTCTTGATGAACGATCCAGTCCTCTATAGAACTTTCAATATGCACACATGCGGGCAATCCATGGCTTGAGCATCTTCTAAGTAACTCTTTAAAACGTTCACAAGCTTCTTGAACTGTTTCATTCTCCTGGTTAAAGTGTGGTACTTTGCAAAAATTTCTCCGTCAGTTCCGCCCACGTGGTGGTGGAATTTGGTTCTAGCGCGTTTAGCCAAGTCCTTGCACTGTCATTGATAGAAAAATGAAACATTTTTAGTCATAGTGCATCCTCAAAGACACCAGGAAGTTGAAATGCATTAGCTGTTTCAATAAAAGATTTGAGATGGGAATAAGGATCTTCGTTAGTTGATCCTTCGAACTGGCCCATCGTCTGCAACATCTAGAACATGACTGGCTTAAGGTCGAACTGTGCGGCTTGGGGTAAAGGATTACTTATCCCTGAATTTAAGTTGTGGAATGCATGAGTGACATAGTTCTGCATGGCTACATCTCGATTGTCTGCTAGAAGGATCGAATTAGGCACTTCTCCTACTCGGTTTACTACTCCTTCACCTACCATATCTCCATTCACAGGTGGATTTTTTGGAGGTGGAGGATCTTGTGAGTTTCTATTCATCTCGATGGTCTCTTCTTCAACTTTTACTTCTTCCACTTCTTTCTCTTTTTGATTTTCTCTTTCTTTTCTCAACCTCTGCTTATGCCTTATCTTCTTAAGGGTTCTTTCAATCTCTGGATCAAAGGTCAACCAACCAGACCCTGTGCTCGTACACAACTCTCTTAAAGGTTAGATATAAAAATTAAGTCAAATGATAGAGGTATGCAACAATCACACATGAAACAATTCACTTGAAAAGGATATGATTTGAAAACTTAAGTCCCTGGCAACGACACCAAAAACTTGTTGGAACTTTCTCTACCTTTAAAAAGACTAGAGACTCGTGCAAGTGCACACGGTCACAAGTAATACTCGGAAGTAATCCAAGGTTGAATCCTCAGGGACTTGTTGCTTTTCAAAATCAAGTAATGCAGTGAAATGGTTCAAATATGCAATTGTGATTTAGGAAGAAAAATGTGATGAAATGTTATTGTTTGGGGTTTTAACTAACAAGCAATTTAATAAAACTCAATCTCTTTGTTTTCCACCTTAGTTTTGATGCAAAACATGGAAAACACACTTTGTTGGGAAAATGCATAAGGTGGAATTCTAGTTTTTCTTGGAAAATTGAGTTCTACTCTTTCACTACCGTTTTTGGTTGCTGCAGAGGCTAGGGTAACCTACAATCATATGTCTATGTGTGATTACAATCCTAGAGAATATTTATCAACTCATTTGCATTATGGGTCAGAGGGCCTATGTCTAAGACCATATTTTATGCACTTGTATCTAAGTCACATCCCATATTGATTTCCTAATATTTTACCTAACTCACTCTTTTAGGGTTGGGATTTAGTGTATAAATCAAGTTCCCACTGGTCAAATGAAAAAAAGATGTAAAGAGAAGTTTTTAGAAACCAACCCAAAAAAGTGCGAGACACAATTTTAGGCAAATCTCAAGCGTGTTGAAAATCAAATTATTTTGATTAAGGCATTCCACAAAAAGGTTGATAACTAATTTAGAACATTTTTAAAGGAAAGAAAATGCACGAATACACAAAGGAAGTATTTTTCATTGAATTAAAACGAATACACGATATGTACATTGAGTTCTAGCTTGACCCTCTTCTCTCTCGAGTGTGAGGGGAGTGTAAACTCGCTAAATAACTAAAGAAGAACATAATAAATGAAGAACAAATGATAGAACTTAAATTAAAAGCAATACGGTAAGCAAAAGTATGGAAATACAAGGAAATAACAACTAAAACTTAAACCTAAAGCCTAAAAACGAGTTCTACAACGAAGGAGAAAGTAAATGAAGCTGAAAATGAGCTTGTAATGGATGATTTGCAAGTGGATGGATGGCTTTCTTATATAGACCCTTGGAGTTGTTGAACTTCCCACATTTTTAGGTGGAAATGGGTTGAGATTCACCTAACAAACCCTCTTAGACTTGGACTCACGGTTATACTTTGATTCAAACACATGAGAAATTTCCTCCTTGCTCCTCATTAATGAAAACACACGTTTTACACAATTTGGTTTTCAAAATTGCGCCAGGCGCAATTCCTGCAAAACAGAAAACTGTTATTTTCTTCCAACTTTGACCGCATTTTTCTCATATTTTTCTGAAAGTACTATAGTTTGACTTTTCTGCAGAAATGTTCTTTGCATGTTCTACTTTAAGAATATGTAATTCTTTTTCTCAAATAATGATGGGAAAAGGGTAAAAAACGTGGTCAAACAGGCCTACCGACACATGTTTTTGCAGTAAAAAGTCAACCTAACAGTGTCGTATAAGCAGATAAATTTGGAGTTTCTCCATGAAAAATCCATCTACTATAAAATGGAGACATTCCATATTTGTATAAATCTTCTTCAACATCATTGGATCGTTTCCATTTAGTATTTTGACATCTCTTGCATATGGACAACGTGTAAACCCGCTCTCATCTACATGATTCTTTAGCAATTAAACAAATGACCTAATTCCTTCTTTATATTCTTTGCTTACCTATTCGGGTCTTTAATTCAAGTTTTATCTATCTATCGAAACGTCATCGCGACGCGGAGCAGTCGATGTCATCCCCTAAAGTGTGTCTTTCGAGATAAGGGTTGGGAGTCTCCACCAATCATCTACGAGGTGTGACTGGTTACCTAATTAAAAAAACTTGGTATGCGAAAAACAGATTTTGGTTCGGGAGTCGACTGAGCGTAGGGAAGGTGTTAGCACCCTACGACACCCGTTCGAAAATGATACCATATTTTATCATAAATTATCCTATTATTTGGTCCAAAGAAAAATATTCTTGTTTTATTTAAATATCACACGTTATATTAATTCACACTTTGTTATAAAATATGAATTAATAGGTATGAGTGGCATGAAGACTATTAGAGAAATTTTATCCCCTCGAGAATGTTGGAAGATTCCAATTTCCCTCATTGGAGTTTTTGAAATGATTATTAGCTAAAAATAATGATAAATAAAAAATAAATTATTTTAAGGCACACATAAGGGGTTGAATTTGGGTGATAGATGTTAACACCTATGACCTTTGCCACCATGTCACCACCTTTACATGCAATCAAAACTTCTTTTTAAAAAACATAATTTTTTTATTTTTAAACTTTGTTTAAAAAAAAAACTCTACTAAACAAAATCTTTATTTAAAAAAAAATCAAACTTTTTTTTTTCTAGTTTGCAATTTGAGATTCATTTTATCTTAAAACAAAATTTATTTTAAAAAAATCTTTTATTTTTTATTTTAAAACAAATTTTTATTTCCTTTTAAAACCTTCCATTTACTTTTCTAAACAAAAATTGACTTTCCTTAAAAATTTTCCTGTTATAAACATTACTATTTAAAGATATTTATTTAAGATTAAAACAAAATCTTTTATCCTTTTCAAGAAAAAACTTAATAAAAAAATTTTATTAAAAGAAAATATTTTATTTTAAGATAAAACTTTTAGTACTTAGTTTGCATTTTAAAAACATTGTTTAAAACATAAAAACAAAATCTTTTAAAAATCATATTGGAAAGAAAAGAAAAAAACAAAACCTTATTATTTTAAAATTAAAAAAACTTATTTTATCAAATCTTTGTTTTTTCCTTTTAAAAAACTTTGTTTTTCTATTAGAAAAATAAAACATTTTCTTTATCAATAAGAACCTTCGTTCCAAAAAAAACTTTCATCCCCATAATATATATTTTTGTTTTAAAAATGTTTCGTTCTAAAACGTTTTCTCTTCTTTTTTAGTTTTCTTCTTTCTATTTTTAAACCCACCTTCTCACCTAACTAGTTTTAACAGAGGTCCCCAGAATGTGGTGGGTCGTGGAGGTGTATACCCGGACGAGGTCGTCGGAATCAATCTGCGCCGCTGCCAGAGTTGTTGTGGTAGAAGATCTGTGGGTATTCTGCCGCAAAGGTCCGAGAGTTAAACAAGTTTGGATATGATGTCGTCGGAGTATATGGTCGCCAAACGTCGAAGGATGCTACCCATGGTTGCGTCGCTGTTCGGAGTTGTAGGAGCCACCGGAAATCGCCACTGCACGTACGTGGTTGTGTTGGAGGTTGGTCTCAAAGTTCATGAGGGAGTCACCAGAGGTCGGCGGAATGTTGTGCCAGAGCTTTTGTTGCCGCTGATAAAGTTCCTACTAACATTCTTTTCGCTGTGCATCACGTCTAATTTATGTCTTAACATAAGTTTTGACCAATATGGAAATTTGAAGATTATACTTTTTTTTTTGTCCAGTTTAGATCTCACTTTCTTTTATTAATTTGTTTGGTTGGATTCTTATCAAAATTTGGAAAATTCAACGTATTTATTTGTTGAAGAATCGCATCTCCATCCATTAACACTAGTGGGGGTTGTCGTTCTAACCTTGCGTCATGTAGTTTACTCCCACACCAACTATGATTTTCAGAAAGATAACGTTGATGTCTCATGAAACAAATTTTGTTTTTTATTCGAAACGATGAATTATCCTCTTTACAAATAAGACATGCTTGGTCTCCTTTGGTACTCCATCCAGACAAGTCGCCATAGTCCACAAAAGAGCTATGTGTAGTTGAAAATACTCACCACTTGCACAATCGTAAGTGCAAACCCCAATATCCCATAACTCTTTCAACTCTTCAATTAATGGCTGTAAGTAAACGTTAATTTCTTTTCCAGGAGACTTCAGCCAGGAATAAGAAATGACATTAATAAATTAGTTACCTGCATGCACTTCCAATGAGGCAAATTATATGGAATAAGTACCACAGGACACATGTTGTATGAATTGCTCATAATCCCAAACGGATTAAACCCATCTAAAGCTAGTCTCAAACAAACATTTCGTGGGTCTGAAGCAAATTAAGAAAATGTGCTATCTAGATGCTTTCACCCCAAAACGTCAGTTGGATGTCATATAACACACCCTCTGTCTCAACTCATTTCAAAAGCAAAATGTTTTGAAGTAAAGAATCGTTTCAATCTTGGTAGCAATGGAAAATGTCGTAAAACTTTTTGGGGGACTTGTGAAGCTTTCCCATTAATTTTTTTATAATGAGATTCACCACGTACTAGACAACTTTGACATTCAAAACATTGTTTCCTGAATAATATGCAGTCATACTTGCAGGCATGTATGGACTCATATGAAAGTTCTAAATCACGTGCATTCTACTTTTAGCTGCGTAGGATGTACTAGGTATAGATGCACCAGTCGGAAATGCTTCCTTTAACAACTTGAGTAACATATCAAATGATTTATTACTCAAATTGTTAATGACCTTGATATGCATTAGCTTTACTAAAAAAATTCAATGATGAAAATTGTGTACAACCTGGGTATAATTGACTACGTGCTTCATTGAACAACTGCTCGAAGTGTTAAATGTGTCTCTTTCATGTTCGTTTGGGAGCGTCTCAAAACAAAATTGTTCTCGTTCTACATTTTCTTCTACAACAGGACATTGTAAATCATTGAGAATATCAAACACCTCATCATCCTCATTGTTCGTAACATTGAATTCTCTACTTAATTCAATACTTAGGGCCACCTACAACTAAAATTTTTAAAATCTAAACTAAATTTTGAAAATTAAAATTGCAAGTAACTATTCAACCAACGTGCTTACAACCAAAATAGTTCATACTTACAAATTAATTTCAAACCAACAATGAAAACTATTTAATTTCCATATTCTTTATTAGAGCATGCTCACTTGGTTCTCTATTATCATTAAATATATGTGCATGAAATCGAGCATATATTTCTATATTTACGTTCATGATAACACATTTAAGATTTTTTTTTTTTTGAAGAAGATAACACATTTATGCTTAATAATACGATATGCAAAATAAATAATAAAGGTAAAATTGAAAAAAATAAGCCTAAATTATGAGTTGTTACACTTCAAATTTCTATTCTTGTAATTATATTCCAAATTTACAAAATTATTACAATTTAATATCCAACTAACACCAAACAATATAATTTTAGAGGAGACAAAATACCTAATAGCAAGCATAAAAAAAGTAGTAATAAAAAAGTTTTAGTCCCTCTAATAGGGAGCATACAAAAGCAATAGTAAAAGATTTTGAATCCCTCCTATTAGTGAGCATAAGAAAAACAGTAATAATAACTTAAAAAAAAAAACTAAACTAAACTAACTTACCTTCGACAACAGCAGCAGCGACACAAGATCGACGGTGAATGGGACGGTAGGGGGTGGGTTTCGCTCGGGACTGCGGCGGTTAGGTAAGCTCGACGATAGTGCAGTTGAAACGTCGAGATGGCAGCAGCAATGACAATGAAATAGGAGGGCGTGGGCGTCCGAAAATCGGAGGCGACGCAAGAGAGAGAGGGGTTTTGGATCTGAAAATCGCGAACAAGTGAGGAAGATGGTGATTTTAGGTTGACTTTTGCTGACGCACAAAAGTCATCACCATAGCCTGAAAAATTCATTGCCAAAGGTCCTTAAAACGCGCGTTTCATTTTCGTGAAATTTTCGGCGGCCAAAATCCTGCCATTTTTTGCAACGATTTTTATCTTTGTCGCCGTAGCCGGCTAGTTTCGTTGCAAAAGGTCTCTAAAACGCGCACTTCATTTTCGTCAAATTTTGGGCGGCCTAAATCCCGCCCTTTTTGGCGATGATGTCTATTTTCGTTCCTAAATATACCTTTTGGCGACGACTTTGCCTTCGTCACCAAAAATATTGACAAAAAAATCTTATTATACGAAAGTTATGGCAATGAAGCATGATTTCGTCGCCATGGAACACCTTTAGCGACGAACTTAGAGCAATCTTTGGAGACGCTTTCAGTTTCGTCACCAAAGATTTTGTCGCCAAAACCGAAAATTATTGTAGTGTGACCAAGAAGAATTAGAAATTTATATAGACAGAAATGTGCGGGCAGAGTTTCGAGGAGTCAAAGAAGAGATTAGTTTCTGCCCCTATTAATTCACTCCGAACACCTGTAATAGAGTTTGATGTCTATAATGATGCTTCTCATCAACATATTGGGTTTGTTTTGATATAGAGCATAAAGTGATAGCTTATACATTGAGGCAGTTGAGAAGCATGATTATAATTATGCAATTTATGCTTTAGAGTTAGTTGTGGTTGTATTGGTGTTAAAAGTTTGGCGACATTACTAATTTAGTGAAAAGTGTCATATATACACAGAAATCACAAGAGTCTCAAGTTATATCTTTGATCCGAAAAGTTGAACTTGCGTAAGAGAATGAGGCTTAAGTTGATAAAATATTATGATTGCATTATTGAGTATCGTCCAAAGAAAACTAATGTTGTAGCTTATGCTTTAAGCAGGAAGCTCAGTGGTTCAAAAGCTTCACCGAATGCAATTAGTTTTTCCTTGTTGGTGAGTGTTCGTTTCCTCACAATTAAGAGAAAATTAGTGCAAGTATACACTAAATAACTCGTTGTAGTATAAAAACAAGGTCGTCTCCTCAGGAAATTAGATTATACTTTGATTCAATAATTTCAAACTAAAGGGTAAATAAAAGAAAAGTTGAAATCAGATTGTTTTGTTTAAATTGACATAAGATAAGAAACAATAAATTGGAACATAGCAGATGATTTCTAATCAAGACCCTAAAGCATCCAATACATAAAATGTGCAAGTTACTCGGAAGAAACCATTTGAATGTAAATCGAGGGAGATTTCGCTCACTGCTTTAACTTAATGTTATTTATGCAATATCAATCCACAAATACTGAATGTTCAGATCGTCATGGCTATCTCCCGAGATACCCAAAGATGCTTTAATCCAACTCTAGCCGTGATTAAAACAAGCAATAAATTCAATCGATAGGCACAGTAGGGTGAACGTCATCCCTGAGTATTCACCCTTCTATTTCAGAGACAGAAATCTAGATCTAATAGAAGCAATCACACTCAACAAAGACTCTCCTGAGCCTCAAGTAAGTAAGCACACTAAATAAGTTGGCCAAACGAATTCAGTGAGATGAAAGGATAAACACACTCCTATTAAATCAATATTTGAGGTTCTAAAGCATAGCAATCATTAAATCTACAGCAAGTTTATCCCCTCAAGGTGGGGTTTAGTTTATAACAGAAAAGAGAAAAGAAATGGAAAAGACATAAGCAATCTCCATCGTTGAAGTAGTTAGGAGAGAGTTGGAAGCTTCCTTAAGAGCACAGTGTGACCCACAAGCAGGCAACCAATCTCCTCAGCTCCTTCTTCGATGAAAAGCGGATGATGACAATAACGGAATGTTCCCTGAAATATATGCTTCTCAAACTGAATCACTCTCTATCCGCCCCCTCTGCGTCTAGGGTATATTCCCCTTATATACCAGACCCTTAAAATTTAGGCCCTTATATATCGGGTCCTTAAAATTAGGGCACCCCCTAGAAGCTATATGGACGTGGTACAAATACATCGGATTACTGCATGGTCATACGTAATAGGGCATCCGACCGACTTTAGGCTCCAGCATAAATGACTCTTACAGCTATGCTCCAAAAACACCCTCACGAGCTTGACAATACCTATCTTGCCCTTACCAAATTCTACATTTCCTGCACAAATCATCAATAATTGAAAATAAATCATTACAAATGAGAAAATTAAGAATTCTAACAGCTTGGGACCTAACTTAATGATTTTTCATATTTTCCATGGTTTCTTGACAAGGATCCTCAAATTTCCACACAATTAATACCCCAAATAACCCGCAAAACACTCTCTTATAGAGAGTTATCAATGAGTTAAAAAGTTTGAATTTAGAAGTAGCAGTTCATGGTTTTGGAGTTTTATTGGCACACTTTCGGGTAAGACCTACTTTGGTTGATAAAATTATAGAAGCTTAGGTTGGTGATTCAGTTGTGTTGGACCAGAAAAAAGAAGTAAAATGCAGCCAACGAGAAAATTACACAGTGGAGATGATTGAGCTGTTATTAAATATATTGTTTGTGTACCTGATAGTTTGAATTTTAAAAATGAGTTGTTAGAGGAAGCTCGTAGTTCGATTTATGCCATGCACCCAAGGGCATGAAGACGTATCGAGCATTGAAAGAATATTACTAGTGGTCGGGTATGAAGAGAGAAATAGCAGAATGTGTGTCCATATGTTTGACTTCTCAAGAAGTGAATTCGGTACGTTAAAAAGTTGCAGAACTTCTAGCTCCACTCCCGATTCCATAATGGAAATGAGAGTATATTACTATAGATTTTCTTTTTGGACTATCCTGTACTCAAGCTGGTCATGATGGTATTTGGGTGATAGTTGCTTGGTTGACAAAGACGATTCAATTTTTGCCTATAAAATCACATATACCTTGATAAGTTGGTAGATGTACGTGGATGAAATAGTCAGTTTGTATGGGACTCCAATCCAATAGGGACACCAGATTTACTTCTAAGTTTTGGCCTAGCTTGCAGCAAACATTTGGATACTAAATATTTTAATACGGCTTTTCATTCTTAGACATATCTACAATCAAAGAGAACTATACAAGCTCTAAAGGATATGTTGCGACCTTGTGTTTTGCAGTTCAGGGGTAGTTGAGATACTTATTTTTCTCTTATGAAATTCGTCTATAATATCAGTTATCATTCAAGGATAGATATGGCGCCATTTGAAGCATTGTGTGCTAGAAGATGTTGAACTTCGGTTTGTTGGGATGAATTTGGAGAAGGAAAGTTAATAAAGCCCGAACTTGTACAGCTACTATGGAAAAGGTGAAAATAATTAGGAAAAGTCATTTATGATGATAAGCATTAGAAAGAACTGAGAGTTATGGGTCATGAGAAAGGTTTCTACGATAGTCATCTTGGAATGATGTAGTGAGATTTAGTAGGAAATAAAAGCCAAATATTTGTAAGTCCATAAGAGATTTTTTAGCATGTTGGGCTAGCATAGTATATTGTTTAGACTTGCCAGTGGAGTTTTCCAGATTTCTTATTGATATCCATGTTTCTATGTGGTGTAAATATATAGTAAATCTGCCACTAGATTGGGTTGCAACTAGTTTAGTTAAAAGAGAGAATATATTTTAGGAAGAAGAGCTAATACAAATGTTAGATACAAGAAAATTGGTGTTGCGAAATAAGATCATCCCTTCAATTAAGGTTTATAGTGGAGTAGTGCAATGGAAAAGACAGTCTAAGAAAGTGAAGGTCAGATCGATATTCAGTACTCTTAGTTGTTTTACTTGTTGTTGTGACTGAATTTCGAGAAGGAAATTCTAAAAAAGGAGGTAATACTTCGTAAGGACATTTTCGTCTTTTTAGTTTATCTTGAAAAGAAAAAAAGAAAATTCATAATTTGAGAATCTTTTTGTAAGGACAATTTGGTCATTTTGGTTTTTTTGTCTTAAAAAGGAAAAGAAATTACATTTTGGGAAGCTAATTCTTGGAGGGGCATGTGTGAAGTCTGTGGTGGTTTATACACTTGGCATGTGGCTTAAAGGGGGAGAAAAGAGGAAAGTAAAGAAAAAGGGAAGAAAAGAAAAGAAATGAAGGGAAAAAAAAAAGAATAATGGTTGAGTTCGAAAACGAGAGAAAGAGACGGAGTTGGGCAGAGAAGGTTAAAGAAGCTTGAATCAAAGTGCTGAGAAAGTGAATTTGGGTAAGTTTCAAGAGATTTAAGCTTGAGAATCCATAAATTAAAGGATTTTTGTTACTATAAAATTGTTGGTTCTATGAAACAATGAGTTCTTTGGGTGTTGTGAGTTTTCCATAGGCATGGATGAGAATGTACGATGAATTTATGATATTTGATTTCATATAGAAGGTACAATCTACTTATAACTTAGGTGTTTATGGTAGGAATTTTAGAAATTTTAAGAAGGAAGTATTGGGTTCGTAATGGTGGGATTAGAGGTGAGAAAAGGAAGAGAGATGAAGTGAAATTTGGGAGGAGGAGAAAAAAAAATAAGCTGCTGCACATGACTTTGACTCACACTAGGGAGGAAGAAAAAGAAACAGAGGACCATCATCGTTGAAGAAAGGAAGAGATAGGGTAGAAGAGAGAGTTGTTTTTGTGGATTATTGTTAGAAGAGAGAGAGAAAAGAAATTGTATATTAAAATTAAATATGAAAATAGAAAGAAATTGTTGAAATTTGGGCAATTACATAGTAGTAGGAGGAAGAGAAATTGAATGGTTATTTCTGGATCCCACTCGTAAAGTAGTATGGAAGAGAAGGAAAGTGGCTTTTTAATGAAGAGAGAGCATGAGTTGTTAAATGGATATTGGTTTGTATTTAAAGAAATTATGGTGTATTTTGAATGCAGTATAAGCTAATTTGGATCCGATTGACACAGCCGCCATGCGCGCGCCCCCAGTGCCAACCTCCTTGCGCGTGCACCACATCTCCAAGGGCACCTCCACCACTTGATGTTACCACTTCATGGGTGCCCTTAACTTGCCTTGCTACCCACTCCATCACTTCTAAGGAAAATATATCATTCTTATTTTCCTTGATTATATTGTAGGATCTGGTTTTGATTTATTCTTTTTGATTTATCAATTTTTAAATTCATCTTAGGCAAGTTTAGTAACTTTTAAGAATTTATCAATTTTAATTTTATTTTTAATTTTGTTTTTCTAAGGCCAAGGGCCTTGGCCTATAAATAGGCTTACCCCTCCATTTTCACACCCATCCCTTTGTGTTGTTGAACTTATGCCTTTGTATTTGAACCCCCTCGAAGCATGCTTGTTTGATTGGTCATCAAACTTGTGGAGTGTTTCCGGCCTCGAGCATAGTGAGTCATCTGTCTGCTCAAAATAACGACTGCAAAGATAATCTCTCTAACTTTGGCCTTTCAGGTTGAACCATCTATACAATTGGATTCAAGTGGCTTGTGGCTCGAGTAACTCAATACGCTTGGGTTGTCGCGTATCAAGTAGACCAAAATTATTCTGGCAAGTGTATTGAGATTACTCTATGCTGGTAGACCAGAATATTCTGTTGTGCGTATTGAGATTACTCTGTGCCAGTAGACTAGAATATGGGTGCATATGTGGTGTTGAGCTTTTACTAGCCCGTTTTTATGTCTGAAAGAATATACTTTATAAATGCTCCAAAAGTTTTATTAAAAGTTTCTTATGATGAAGCTTTATCGAGTTTTGGCTGGAGAAGTTTTATGAAGTTTAACAGAGTTTGAAATTTCAGTTGTGTATGAAAGGAGTTTTACAAGGTTATTTCGCTATTAATTTACCACTCGCTGAGCTTTCTAGCTCACTGTTTATCATTTGTTTTTCCTCTAAGTTGTACCTGGCTTTCAAAGAGATAGTAGACCAGTTTCTACCACACAGAGTAGTTCAAGAGTTGCTTGTACATACATGTAGATTGTTTGTAAAAAGTTTTATCTACACCCATGTGTTATTATAGAATGTATATCATGGGTGTAAGAAAAGTTGTTTATAAAGATTATTGTTTTTCCTAGTAATTCATATAGAGCTTGTTGGTTTAAGTTTTGAGAAGAAGTTTGACCATGGACTCCATAGCTAGTCGGAGCCTGTGGTCGGTGCAACTCGTTCTAGAACTAGTGGGTGTTTTGGGACTGCTCGTGTCATTGGCAAACGACCACTGTGAAATGGAATCCAACCACACTTGAGTATGAACTGCACTGAACCAGCAAGGTAAATCGAATCGAATTAGAAAATTGGACCGAACCGAACTAGAAATTTGAACTTAACCAAATCGAAGCTTTGAACTGAAACTTTGAACCAGACCTAACCAGAACTTTGAACCGGTGAGCTAGCAGCAAACTTCAAATGATTGCTGCTGACACGATGCAATCAACAGCAGCTATCTTCGTTTGGATGAGATTGCTACAGACAAAAATCAGCAACGAAGGCAACTAAAAAACAACCCATGAAGATTCGGCAAAGACAATCCTAATAACGGGCTTCGACTCCAACACACAAAGATCCGTGCACCCGATAGCTACCCACAAAGACGGCGTCAGCAAACATACCACGACAATGTATGAATCCCAACAGTGAATAGACCTACACACGGTGATTGCGACCTGATCCTACGATAGATGGCGATGGCGATGGCGACAACAATGGTAATGGTAACGGTGATAGCGGATGGCGATGCTGTAGCAACGACAGGCGATGAAAGTAGGGTAGCTAGAATTAGGTTTAGGATTAATTTAGGGTTAGGGTTTAATTGACTGCTTCAATTTCAAGTCAATTTTAGAAGAAAAAGATTTTGTTTTTCTTAATATAAAATAAAATGTTATTCACCTTTAAATATAGGTGGGAAACTTTCCTGGAAACTAAAACTATAAACTTCTAATTACATATAATAAAGGAAACTATAAACTCCTATGTAATAAAGGAAAAGTAAATATTTACAATTTATCAATTAAATATATAAAATAAAGAGTAACTCTAGTAACCTTTGTGAGGATCATTGCAACTCAAGAGGACACATTTTTCAGTGTGAAAATCAAACTTATGTTGCTATAGGCGAAGTCAGGGGTAGCAAATGCTTCTAAAGGTGCGAAGTTTGTTGTGATATGGAGTTTGGTTATAGAGGATGTAAAATGGTTTTGTAGATGGAGAATAGGGGTAGGCATGCAGTTGATTAAGTAAACAGTGGTGTGAAATGATTCTCACCAGTATTTTAGAGGTATAGTAGCTTGAGCTAAGAGAGCAACACCAATCTCGACAAGATGTCTATGTTTGCGTTCTACTCTTCTGTTTTAGGCTGAAGTGTGAGGACATGATAAATGTATTTCAATGTCATTTTCTTGTACATAGTGGTTTAATAGCCGAAATTCACCTCCACCATCACAGTGAACCTTTTTTACTTGGTAGGCTGAACTATTTTTCAACTTAATTTTGAATAGTTTGAAAGTGTAAACAACTACACCTTTTGATTTAAGCAGGTAAATCCACGTGTGACGGCTATGATCATCCATGAAAGCAATGTAATAAAAATAACCAAGGTTGGAGGTTAAGGGTGCTGGTCCCCAAAAATCTGTGAATTAGTTCAAGGGATTGGTATGCACGAGATGAAGACAAAGTGAAAGGCAGTTTGTGTAACGCCCCGAGTCCCTCAGGTTAGTTAGTCTCGAATCAGGAGATTTTTCATTTAATTTCTAAATTAATTGTTAATTAAATTTATACATATTTATCGGGCTGTAAACTCCAATTAAATTTATATTTACCGGACTTCGTGTAGTGGGTCTTGTTTTAAGATGGAATAGATTTCTTTTCTCTTGGGTTTGGACTTGTTGGGCCTTTATTGGGTTAAGTTGGTTTTAAAACAAAGGAAAAGAGGAAAAAGAAAACAAAACTTCATCTTCTTCTTCTCTCATCCCTTGTTGCCCTAGCCGTCACCCACCCCTCTTCTTCTTCTTGTTCACCGGCAACCACACCTCACAGCGGCGACGGAAGCGGTGGCGCCTCCTCGAAACAGCAGCGGCGGCGGCTGGCGACCACACCCCTAGCAGCAGCAGCGGCGGCATCTGTAGCAGCAGCGGCGGCGGCGCGACTTCTCTGACGTCCCGGCGATCTACAGCAGCGGCGGCGCGTTCCCCGGCAGTCTGCAACGAACTAGCACCGCTCCCTGCAGCGTTCCTCACGGCGGCACACGGCGACGGGTCAGATCCGCGGCGACGCACGGCGAACGGGTAGTTACAGCGACGAACCGACGGCGCACGACGAACGGGTCAGATCCGCGGCGAACCTCGACGACCTGCTGCTACGATCCGACGAACAGCAATTCCAGCGGCGGGATTTGTGCGTTACAGCAGCGTTTAGGACGTTTGGCGGTGACCCACATCCGTTCGAAGCTCGATTTAGGCTACCCACACCTTGGCGAGCTAGATCTAGATGACCCACACCTATACGAAGTCGGTTTTGGTGGTAATGAGTCATTTGAACCCTTTTAGAATTGATTTCAAAGGCTAAATAGTGTACATAACTTGCTGTATTTTTCTATTTTAGTGCTTAGGTGTGAGGTCGACGCAAAACTTAAGGGCGCGGTTGTGAGTAAGTAGACAAGGGGCGTGTGCGTGCGTTAATGTATGTTAAATGGTCTCTAATGTGCTGGTTTTGTGGCGTTTAATATTAATTTTGTTACGTCATTGTGCTAAATAACTCTCGTTGTGTTAATCGGTATACTTGGAGTAGTGTTGGATATATGTCGGTGAAAATGGTGAGGTTTCTGCTTTGCTAAACTGCTGAGTATTGCTGTGGAAATGTTTGTTGTCTAAATATGCATGAGTTGTTCAGCGTATCTTGTGCATTATTATACGTAGTAATGCTTATTGAATATTGATGCTGGATATTAAGTGTTTTGGGTGAACTGTGTCAGACTTCAATGGTTTAAAATTTGTTTAGTTATGCTTTGTTGCAACGAAACTCGTTGTGGAGCCGTTGTTAAGAAAAGTTATATTGTGAGAGCATGATTGGTTTATTATTTCATTATTAGAATGTTGTTTATGTTGTGAAAGCATGCTGAATTGTATTTGTGAGTTGAAAGATGCAGGGGTAATGGCTTAAGAAAGTATATAGTAAGACTCTGGTGAGAGTTGGATTCTTGGAGGAAATGAATGAATGAGTGTCAGGGCCTCGGGTATAAATGGTCGGGGGCTGATACGTCACTAATTGAGTATCGAGGCCTCGGGTAAACACAGTCGAGGGTCGATACGAGGAGTCCTTTGGAAGGAAGGCTATTGGCGCCTTGGGTAAAAATGGTCAAGGGCCAATAGAGGGTGAAGTCATCGGAGCCTCGAGTAAAAATGGTCGAGGGCTGATGCAGCAGTGTCGGAGCTCTGGGTAAAAATGGTCAGGGGCCGACTCTACTCGAAGGAGTTAACTGTGGAAGGCTAGGATAGCTGTGATAAGCGTAGATGTACTTGAGATGTTAGGGAGACTAGAGGTTGGTAGTTAACGTGTTCCTGGTTGTGGTTGTCACCAAATTTTATGGGATGTGTCTATATTTGAATGCATGATGTGATGAAAGGCATGACTATGAATGTTTCATGATTTAATTGAGCATGATGTGTGTGTGTTGTTGGTGAGGGCTACTTACGAAGTATATTTTATATACTCACCCCCCCCCTCTACAATGATTGTTTCAGGTGAAGGACTCGTGGGCGACCATGGTGATGAGACGGAAGAGGCATGACGAGCGAGGACCATAGGCTGCTTAGTCATTCTTGCTTAGCTTAAGTTATTAATTAAGACCTTATGTTATGGTCAATAAACTATTTGTTCGTGTTTGAATAATTTGAGAGGTTCCCACTTGGTATTGACTTTATTTCAGGATAGGTGTCTATCTTAGTTCTCTACCATTCATTGAGTTTTGCCTAGTTTGAATAATAAAATTACCCCGTGAGGTTGTCCACGGATGTTGTTGAATGATATTCTATGAAATTGATTTATTGTTGAATTGACCAGAGGTGAAACTTGATTTTATATAATTGTTGCATAGGGAGTTGGCATCATGCGTTTGGGGTTAAGTTTAATCAGTTGGGTAGTTAACGTGACTTAGAAGTGTAGGGGAAATTCTGGGTCGTTACAGTTTGTGAGGTTTTCCAAATTTACAAGCCTCACAAAAGGCTATTTTATCATAGATTTTGGTAGGATTAGTATATTGTTTCAGAATTTGATGTAAAATACGAGGGGAGGGATGGCCCAATCTTTGGTGCCATAAATCCATAATAAGTTACAAAAGCAGAACAAGTAGAAGACTTCAAATTATTTCATGAGGTGTTGTCCTTAAAACAAATGGGGATGCTTATTTGCTTCTTGACATCCAGCTTGCATGGTGAGGTGTCCAAAATGAGTCTAAACTTTGCAGAGACCATTTTCAAGCATTCCTTGTAACCACTCCCTTGGGCTTCTTTTCCTTAACAAAACAAAACATGTCATATTATTCAATAATCACTAAATTATCCTTTGTTAATTTGGATATGCTAAAAAGGTTCCTTTTCATACGAGGAACAAGAAACCCATTATTGAGAATTAGTGAACCATATGGAGATTTAAGAGAAGTGATACCAATATGAGAAATTGGTAACTTGTTCCCATCTTCAACCATAATATGTTGAGAACCATAGTACATACCTAAGATGGATAGTTGGCCAAGATTAGAGGTCACATGGTTCCTAGAATCGCTATCAAAGTACCAAGACCGATGAGCCAGAATTTCAAGATAGGCTAGAAGTTGCTGCATTATTCACAAAAGAGGTTGGGTGATTAATGAGTGGTGGTAGGGAGTCAGTTTGTCATACCGACGGTAACAAACAGTAGTAGTATGACCCATTTTACCATATATTTGACAAATGGGATGATTAGTTTGGTTTGGATAAAATGAGTGTCTACCTTTGCCACGAAAATTTTCCACGATTGTTGGGGTGATAAGGTGATTGATTGGTAGTTTGTGGGTGAGAGTTTGTCAGTGGTGGCAAGGTTGAGAAATGCAAGAGAAATAGGAAGTGTAGTAGCATTTTTAAAAGCCTGAAAACATTTCTGTCTTTGTTCAAAAGCCAAGAGTTAAAAATTGAATCTCCCTCCCTTACATGTTTTGATTTCGAATAGTGTCTGCCTATAGGTATATCAGAAGAAGAAGGATTTTGGGATGGTTCAACCATAGTTGAAATGCTTTGATACCAAATTGAGTTTCAGAGAGTTTGAAAGAAAAAAGCTTTATAATATTTTCTCAATACATTACAGAGGAAAGCTCATACTATAAAGAGAAGAAACCACGATTACAATAACCACTTTATTTACTCGTCATGACCTCACCCTCTCCAAACCCTAACCCTAATCCCAGCCGCCAATCATGACTTGGCCCATCGCTGCCAGCCTTCACGCAATCCATCCTTACGCCGTCCACCCCTTCATCTTGTTCGCCGTCACGCCACCCGCCGCCATTGCTACAGTACACACACTTGGTTTTTAATGTTGGGTTCCTTCATGGGTCATAGCTCGTCTTCATGAGTCGTGCTAGGGTTTGCTATCGTGCTTCTCCATCTCTACTCAGGCGTCACCGTCGAGCATCTTTGTACTACTGAGGGTTCGCCATCGTCGTCGTTCTTCGTCGATTTCAGTTTTTCTCCAACTACATTTCTTAGGCTTCAGTTACAAATGTCGCTGCCATCAATCTAAGGTTCCACTGCCAGTTTAACTGCAGTGAAGTTTTGTGTTTTTTCTCATTAATTTTTACATGGAAATCAACAGTTGTTGTGTTGAGAATAGACTTTTTTGCATATGGTTTAAAGATGAGTGCTTTAATATTGAAGATATGTGTCGCAGAAAGGTTTTGTCTTTGAAATTTGCCCATTTATCTTAGTTTGAAAATTGGCTGGTCGAGTTATTGCATTTGCCAGAGCATGAGTACTTCTTTGCATATGAAAGAATTTAATTTTGTACTTGTAGATTGAGGAAATTCGGATGCAACCATAGGAGTAGTACTGAATGCGTGGTATGACCTTCAACTAGGGGAAGAAGAAAGGTTGTTATTTCTGCGGGTCCAAGGAAAACTAGATGGTTAACCTTCTAGGATATGCTGAAGGTTTGTCAGATTCGTTCTGTTATGAAAGGATATCAACAAGGTGTTTTTTGGCCTTCTCATATTGAAATCCTAACAAGTAAAGTTGGATTACAAGGTAGGAGGGACACTTTATTAATGGAAAATAAGGAGGTTTCCTATAGGAGTCCTTTAAAGCAATTTTGGGTTAGAAAGAATTCAGAAGTCTTTGAGATAGATTGAGACAACCTCATGGCCATCTCGAAATTTATTGTCTTAGACAGTTGGAAGGATATTGTTGTGGCTCTAAAAGAAAAGTTCTCTCAAGACTGCCAGATTAACCCGTTTATGGCAGATAAAGGGCTTCTAAGGTTTGAGAATGGAAGATCATTAAACTTAGAGTAGGTTAATGGCTCGTGACGAAAGGTAGGAGAGTTCTATATAAAGCTAAAGAGATGTTGTTTTGAAGATCACGGTAAGAAGGAAATGGTGGAATTTGTGACTTACCTTTGAAATTTTGAAACAAGAAACGCTATGAAGCAATAGGAGTTTAGCTTGGTGGTTTAAAGAAGATTTTCTACAAAACCCTAAACCTCTTGGATTTCTCAGAACCTCTAATTCAAGTGGAAGAAAACTCGTGTGGTTTCTTACTTGCATCAATAGAAACTAACACACAATTCGACAACTTTGTAGTTTGTGTGAATGAGGTTGAGAGCAACGAGCAAACACAAAGTTTGATTTCTGTTAAATTATAGTTTATTTTATTTTAAAGGTTTCCTATTTTATTTAGGTTAGGGTTTTCTTGTTCTAATAGGTAAGTGTTTCCTTATCCTAATAGACAAGAATTTCTTTTTAGTTTCTTGTTTGTGACTGCTATTTATATAGCCTTGTATCAATCATTTGTATAATCAAGTGAGAATTATTTTTCCTTATCAAATTAACATGGTATCAGAGCCGTGAGGCTTTTTTGTTGATTCATCTCGACTATTTTCTTGTTTGCGGGTTTCTTCCGTTATTTTTTTTTTTGGGACCCATCTCTTTCCTGTTCGTGGGTTTCTTCCAGCCATCGTTGTCATTGCTATTCATACGCCACCGTCACCACCGTTCAAAATCTACATCGCTGCAACTGTTCGATCACCGCTTTTTCTGTCAAGGTCTTGTTCGCTGCCGGTTGTTCAGACGTCGGAATTGTCATCAGAAGCAGCCATCGTCGGGTTCTGGGTGTGCCGTTCGTGGTCATCAGATTTTCTGTGTTCGTGGCGGCTATGGTTTCAAAAGAGAACTATAAATTCTCTCTCAAAGAGTGGCGGCTAGGGTTTAAAAGAGAACTAAACATTGCTTGGTTCGGTTCACGGGTTTTTGGTTCAATTCGGTTTTTTCTTGATCCTATTCGTATTGGTTCAGTTTCAGCCCGATTTGATCTAATTCTAGTTCGGTTCAGCCTCTTTCTGGTCCGGTTAAGTCTTTTTCTAGTCTGATTCTACTTGTTTTGGTCCGATTTTGCTTAGTTTGGTCTAGTTTTGCTTGGTTTTTCCTAAAATCAAAGTCTAACAGAAAACTATTATGGAAGAAAATTATAAATCTTCTACGGGAGACCTACAATACATCCACCCTAGTTATAGGTTGGATGGAAAAAATTATTTAAAATAGTCTCAACTTGTTCAAACGTTCCTAAAAGGAAAAGGAAAATTGAACCACATTACTGGGAAAGGACCCAAACCAGAAGATCCAAAGTTCGATGTGTGGGATGAAAAAGATTCAATGATCATGTCTTGGTTATGGAATTCAATGACTCCGACTGTTACTGATACATGTATGTTTCTTAAGACTACAAAGGACATATGGGAAACAATGAAACAAACTTATTCCAAAGTAAAAGACGATGAACAAATATTTGATATCAAAACTCGTATCTTTGGAACAAAACAAAGTAATCGAATAGTGATAGAATATTCTACAATTCTTCAAAGCTTATGGCAAGAACTGGATCACTATCAATGTATGACATGAAATGTACTAAGGATGCTGCTACTCTAAAAAAGTTTGTCAAAAAAGACCGAATTTATACTTTTCTTGCAAGTCTCAATGTAGAATTTGATGCTGTTCGAATACAAATTTTGGGCAAAGATCCCTCATCCCTAAATGAGGTTATCGGCGTAATTAGAAGTGAAGAATCTCGTCGTAGTATTATGCTAGAACTACAAACAGAATGATCAGTCATGAAAACAGGAGGTACTAAAATGATTGAGGTAGAAAATTATACACATACAGGAGCTAACAATTGGGATGAAGGAAAATCAGGAAATAGAGATCGTGCAGTATGCATTTATTGCAAGAAACCTGGGCACACCAAGGATAAATGTTGGAAGCTACATGGAAAACCTACAAACTATCAGAATTCAAATTCCAAAAATTGGTCGAATAAAGGTAGTGCAAATAAAGAACATAGCCAAGCTCACATTTCATCAAGTCAGAAAGGCGTTGTGACTGAAGAGAGTTTTGAAAAATGAAAACTAAACACAGATGAGATTGAAAAGCTAAGAAGTTTTTTAGAAACCTTAAAAAAGAATCCTAATCAAGGTACATGTTCGGTAGCTTTTTCAGGTACAACTTCACTCTCTAAACTCTCTACTTGGACTATTGACTCTGGTACAACCGATCCTATGACAAAGAGTAGCTGTCATTTTATCTCCTATAGTCCTTGTCCGAGTAATAAAAAAATATCTACCGTAGATGGTACTCTATTAACAGTGGCTGGTCAATGAGACATTCAAATAAATCCAAACATTATCTTAAAAAATATGCTTCATATACCCCGTTTAACTGTTGATTTGATATCAATAAGAAATTTAATCAAAGATTTGGGATGTCAACTAACTTTTTTCTCTTCTTCTTGTATTTTTCAGGACCAGAGCAATAGGAAGACAATTGGACTTGCTAAAGAAAAAGATGGACTTTATTATCTTGATGAACCTATTGGTCTAGATTGTGTTGGAAAAGATGTTCAAGTCTTAGTTTCCTCACAAACTCATCCTTCTTTAAATAATTTTCGGTTGTATCATTATAGGTTAGGACATCCCTCATTTAGATCTCTTAAGATTTTATTTCCAGATTTGTTCCAGAATTTTAATTTTGATTCAATTCAGTGTGACATTTGTGAATTTGCTAAATACAAGCGTGTTCCATTTCCTAGCAATAATAAATGAATTTCAGTTCCTTTCTCTGTTATTCATAGTGATGTTTGGGGCCCCTCCAATGTGCCAAATACTTCCAAATTTTGTTGGTTTATTGTATTCATTGATGACTGTACTAGAGTTTCATGGGTTTATCTTTTAAAACAAAAATCTGATGTTGGTTCTAACATTCAAACATTCTTCCATATGATCAAAAATCCATTTGGAATCCAACCCAAACGATTCATTCTAACAATGCTCGAGATTATTTCAACCAAACCTTAACATCATTCTTTCAAAAACATGAAGTTAGTCGTCTTATGTGGAAACTCCTCAACAAAATGGGGTGGCCGAAAGGGTCACATCATTTCTGTTACCCGTGCCCTTCTTTTTAAAAGAAATGTTCCTAAATCCTTATGGGGGGAAGCTGTATTAACAGCCACTTACTTAATCAATCAGTTACCATCTGCTACTCTAGATTAAAAAACTCTCATGAATATCCTATCAAATTTTTACCCTGACTTCCGCACAACAAATAACTTGATTCCTAGAGTATTTGGTTGTGTAGTTTTTGTTCACGTTCATAGTCATCAACGAGGTAAACTTGATCCACGAGCACTCAAATGTATTTTTGTTGGATACTCGAACACTCAAAAGGGATATAAATGCTACCATCCTTCTTCTGAAAGGCATTTCATCTCCGCTGATGTTACCTTTCATGAAGACGCTAACTTCTTTACTTCACCTTATCTTCATGAGGAGGAAATATTGTTGAAAGATAAGAATTTACCTATCCCTAATCTCATTTTTCCTTCACACTCTTTACTATCACCTATACCAAACCCTACTGGAATTGACCCCAACCAACCTTCTTCATCTGTAGACAGATCATCTAAGTCTCCTACTACTATGCCATTACAAGTTTATTCAAGAAGGAACACTGAAAAAGATAAGCAAGTCCAAGAGTCTGAACTTATCTCTGGAACTGAAATCGACGAGGAAAATGTCAGTAATGAGTCTGACATTATAGTATCAACTAATGATGAATCAGATATGGATTTGCCTATTGCTTTGAGGAAGGGAAAACAAACTTGTACTCAATATTCATTATCTCACTTTGTATCCTATGACAAACTCTCAAGTCAGTATAGAAGTTTTATGGTAAATCTTACTCAGGTAAATATTCCAAAAACATATATGGAGGCAATACAACATGAAGAATGGAGACAAGTAATGAATCTTGAAATTCAGTCTTTAGAGAAAAATAGAACATGGAAGTTGGTTACTATGCCTAAAGATAAGAAAGCAGTAGGTTGTTGATGGGTATATACTGTGAAGTATAAAACAGATGGAACACTTGATAGGTATAAAGGACGGTTAGTTGCTAAAGGATATACTCAAACATATGGAGTTGATTATCTTGAAACATTTGCACCTGTTGTCAGGATGAACACAGTACGAATATTTTTATCTCTTGTTGTCAATCATGGATGAGACATGCTACAATATGACGTTAAAAATACTTTTCTGCATGGCGATCTAGAAGAGGAAATTTATATGGAGATTCCACTAGGGTATGAGCAAGCAGGAAATAAAGTTTGTAAATTGAGAAAAGCGTTGTATGGATTAAAACAATCTCCCAGGACATGGTTTGGTAGATTTTCTCAGGTTATGAGAAAGATCGGCTATAAACAAAGTCAAGGAGATCATAAATTGTTTATAAAACATTCTGCTACAAGGGGAGTAACAACATTGATTGTTTATGTGGACGATATTATCGTCACTGGCAATGATAATAATGAGCAAGATAAACTGATAAATTGTTTAATCAAAGAGTTTGAAGTTAAAGAACTGGGAAGACTGAAATATTTTCTTGTGATAGAAGTAGCTTATTCTAAACAATGCATATTCTTATCACAACAGAAATATGTGATTGACTTACTTACTGAAACAGGAAAGCTTGGTAGCAGACCAATGGGAACACCAATTGATCAAAACCATAGACTGTGTGCACCTAAAAAGAGTTCCCCAGTAAATAAGGAAACTTACCGGAGGTTAGTTGGAAAATTAATATATCTTTCTCATACAAGACCAGATATTGCGTATGTTGTAGGAGTGGTGAGTCAATTTATGCATAGTCCAAAAGAAGTTCACCTTCAAGCAGTATATCGAATACTTCACTATTTGAAGAACTCTATTGGAAGAGGATTACTATTTAAGAAAAGCGATAAACTCAATCTAGAAGTTTATACAGATGCAGATTATGCAGGATTAATAGATGATAGAAAATCAACTTCTGGCTATAGTACTTCCTTAGGTGGAAACTTACTGACTGGAGAAGCAAAAAGCATAATGTAGTTGCAAGATCAAGTTCAGAAGCAGAATTTAGAGCAATGGCATTAGGTATATGTGAATTACTCTGGATAAAGATAATTTTAGAAGATTTGAGGATTTCATGGGAAGGGCCTATGAAACTTTATTGTGATAACAAGTCTGCCATCAGTATTGCACATAATCTGGTTCAACATGATAGAACCAAGCATGTTGAAGTTGATAGACACTTCATAAAAGAGAAGTTAGATAGCGGCCTCATATGTATTCCATTTGTACCAACAAATAATCAAATAGCAGATATTCTTACAAAAGGATTGAACAACAACAACTTTGAGCATTTGGTTAACAAGCTGGGAATGGAAAATATTTATTCAACAGCTTGAGGGGGAGTGTTAAATTATAGTTTATTTTATTTTAAAGAAAGGGTTTTCTTGTTCTAATAGGTAAGTATTTCCTTATCCTAATAGACAAGAATTTCTTTTTAGTTTATTCTTTGTGACTGCTATTTATATAGCCTTGTATCAATCATTTGTGTAATCAAGTGAGAATTATTTCCAGTAACATATTGGTTGCAAGATCTTCAAAATGTGCTAGATGTTCAAAGGCTTCATTTGTTATTGTCAGATGAAGAGTCTCATTAAGGGTTTTCATCTGGTAATAGAAAATATGAATCTGAAGCTTTGAATGAAAATCTAGAGGGTAGCCTAAAAGTTCTTTCTATTTCAGAAAAAAGAAGCACTCACTGACGATCTGGTTGATAGCAAACCTAGTTTTAACCTTGATTTACTGCCGCTAATGAGTTTTATTCCTCCCCTTCCTTCTTTTTATTTGGAAAAAAGAAGCACTCACTAAGGTTAATGAAGAAAAGAGGAGAGATACAAAAAAGTAACTCACCTCTCAGCCATAGTATCATTAAATCAACAAATGAGCAGTCAAATAAACACTTTGGTAGTCGAAAAGGCTTCTTGTTTTGATAATCAAAGTTTTTTTTTTTAAATATTTTGAAGATGTAAGCATTACCCTAGTTCCAATCACTGAATAGGTAAGCTTTAAGGACGGTTGTTTTGGTTTCCTCGATAGTCATTTTGGATTGGCAAGCTTTGTTGTTTAAAGTTTTTTCAGCAGGTGTTCTTTTAGCTTTTTGACATTTCCTTGTATTTTGGTTCCTATATTTGGTTGCTTTTCTTCATTTTTTCGCTTCCTTTAAGACATTGTATCTTTTAACTTTTTTCTTTTTTTTCATATTATCAATTTGGAAAAGTTTGTTTCTGGTTAGAAAAAAATATAGCCATTGACTACTTAATAAATGATGAAAGAAAGACAAGAAGTAAACCTACAAAGTAGAAGGTTTTTTTTTTTTTTTTTACAAAGATAAAATACAAGGGTTGACTTTAGGAGAAAAGAAAAGAAAAGAAATATACTACAATGTAAAATTATGTCCTTTTTAACACTCACCTTTGTAGCAGAAATGTAAATTGAAGGCTTAAATAATAAGAACTTGGAATTTTCATTTTTTTTTTCAGGCTGAATTTCTGGTCAAATCTTAACAGTTAAAACCTGTTCAAAGTTTGTAAATATATTAGGACACTTCTTTACAAACTTTAAAGTTTAGCCAAAAATCACTTCTACATCAACCTATTCTCTGCATCAGAAAAGATTGCATCCATTACAGATGAAAAACAATAGAAGGATGATTCACTGAGACCAGCAGACGTCCAAGAAACATTTTATTTGTATGGGGGTTGTACTGCAACTGCGAGACAGCTATAATTGTTCAATGGACCATGAAACCAGAACTTGTCTAAGCTTGAGTCATAAAATACACAACATTATTTCTGGATATGGAATCTCTTATTCGAACTCTTACATACTCTACGAGTCCATAAGTCGGTCCATTACCAATTTCAAAATGGCCGGGGCATCGACTGTGACTGCTACCTTCACAGTGGGTTTATCGCACCATTCACTCACTTCACCAAACCTGGTGTTCAAAGGATAACCAGTTACCTACTTATAATATAGGACAAAGCATTTGATAAGTAATAGTAAATTGGAGAAATAGCTAACTCCACACATTTACCTTTTCTGATTGTTATACAAAATTGTGAGTCCTCTTGTGATGCCTGTCGTCTGAACTCGAACTACGCCCTCTGTGTATGTGAAAAGTGAGGAGTCCACGGCTGCAAGTACGGTGGCCGGGTCATGGAGATAAACTCCTACATGCATATCAGCAGCAAGCAACAATAATATAAGTCACACTACGTGCAGCTGAATCTGTGGGCTTCTTATGGACCCTATTTGTTCAATAGATTCACCTTTTGTCTCATACGCATCCCTGTGGTAAGAGAAATAAACGTCTAAAATTTTGCAGAGATACTTGGCAAATTTCCCATCCGATCTTGCCAACTTGTCACGATCGTCCTCTAAAAATGTTTCGTGAACACACAGCATGGCCAAATTCAAGGGAAAATAAACATCACTTTGTGAAACAAAATGCTATTAAGTTATAGTCGTGGAACATGGGAGTTCCGTATAATTAAAAAGAAATTACCAGTCAAGACAACTTGATGTGTGACATTTATCCCCACTACTACCACGTTTGCGCCACTTGTGAATACCATATCTGCAGCTTCTGGATCCCCAAATATCTAAGTATTCAAACTTAAGGGTTAGAAGATCTGAAATTAAATCCTTTATATTAAAGTTGCTTCGTCTAAATATCAGGAGTACCAAATGGCAAATGTAATCTTTCATGGAATGCCAAAGATAACCTCATTATAAGCTTCACCATGTGAAAACTAATTTTAGAAACAGATAAAATAGTAACAGGAAGTTTCTGATATTATCTGGTTTGTCAAGAAATTCCAAATGAGATTTTATGCCTGTCCCAAAAAAAAAAATATTTCTCAATATTTCTCCACAGCCAAACTTCAAAAATGAATTGGAAACAAAAGTACTCCCCGAACATAAAAATGCTTGATTAACAACGGGTAGATTCCCTTTATTTTGTTTGGATGAATGAACCTTCTAAACCAAACTCTAGGTAATTCTCCAATCTATAAACTGCCTTCTTTTTCAAACAAAATAACTTATCATTGAATAGTGAAATGTTATTTTAAGAATATGTCACAGTTAGATCCCGCCACTTGAAATTTCCTAATTACAAACAATTAGCACACACCATCCTATAACATTACCAGAAGCCTTTCCCAACAAATATAAGATCAAAGTATTGTAGAATTGAAAACCATTACAAAGAAGCTTCCCAAAAAGAATTCAAATGAATATTTTATACACCAAGAAACCGCTTAATGTTTAATTATTTCAAATATCTCTTCTCACAAAGCTTGCTTTTCATCAAATATTCTCTGCTTTCTTTTTTCCAAAAACCCCCCATAAAGTAGCTTTAACCAAGTTAATCCAAAGAATTTTAGCTTTCTTCCTCAAACCCCCACAGCAGAGTGGCATAAAAATGTTGTTTTTTCCGAGTAAAATTAAATGATTCATGTTTTTATAGTCCTGAAAACAGAGACTAAGGCCGTCTTTTACGAAGCCTTTTAGCCAAATATTTTTTTGGTAACCAACATTTCGTCAAGGAGGTGAAGAAAATATAAAGGCATACAAAAAACCAACTCCTCAAAAGAAGTTTTGACTAGCAAACGGACTTCAATCCAAAAAAATAAGTCCCAACTAATAATTACAAAACAGTTTAGCAACTTAGGCCCACAAAGAGATATTAATCCTAACAATATTCCACACACCTCTTCCCAAGACCTCTCCACCCTTTTAAAAATTCTACCATTCCTCTCAATCCATAAATCCCACATTATAGCAAAAAAATAAGTCTGCCAAAGAACTTTTCCCTTATCACGAAGTGTTTTAGCCAAATTAAATCCTTCCATAAAGGCTAATCAGACCATAATATTAACTTTTCTGGGACATTTAAATTTCCACAAGGCTGAAACAAAGCTCTTTTTCCATGTAATGCCACCTGCTACTTCCTTGCACAAAGAATTACTTGAAAATCCAGCCATATCCACCCTCTTATATCTACTTTCAATGATCAATATGATAGATACCAAATAACTAGAATAGTATTTAAAGATAAAAGAATAAAAGAGGTACTTGAAATTTACCATTCTCAAGTATTCTCTCTCAAACCTATATCCACCACACCATTTCCTTCGAGCAGTTTCAATAATTCACAAAATCCCCCATCCTCTCATCTCTGGGATTTCTTTAAACAGATATCCTCCACAATTTGGACTTTTCCACTCGAGATTCAAAAACCATCTATTTTATGATATCTCAAAAATTCTACACATTCTTTTCTTGGTTATTCTCTTTCTACCAGTTCAAAATTCTGTTTTTCTCCAAAGCTTCCATTTTAACTTTCATGGCCTCTCTCCCTTCCCTTTCTGTGATAGAATACAGAAAACTAATATAGTTTAGGTGCAAAAGGAAACTTTTTAAGGAAGATGGGTACGCTGTTGTAGGATAGGGGTAATACCATGAGTTTAATGAATATATACACTTGAACATCTTTTTCATTTTTAATTGCAATAGAAGGATCAGTATTAGTTGTGGTATCAGTACCTAAAGAATAAGTTTCAAAAGTTACCTCCATATGCTCAATGCTATTAGTACAAAGATTTCAGTCAGAATAAATCCTACCTTAGTACCAGGAATTTGATCAGAGTAAATCGACCTATAATTCTTACTCTTAGAGACCACTTACAGAATCATACAAATAAAAATTCCAATCTAAATAAGAAATTAAAATAAATCATTTGAAATTCAGTATGTAAATCCATCTGGCTGCTGTATATTCTTCAACATGAAATTCCTCATAAAAAATAAGGTAATTTATTTTGGTGCTTTGTTAAAAAAATATGTTAAATAATAAATTATTTGCAACATTGATTCATATAAAAATTAATTTTATTAAAGGACTTTTACACTAAATCTAGAAAGGAGAAAGTACTTATACAATGTAAGTTACATAACATGAATAACATCCATTTCATTTATAATACAGGCCTTACATTAGAAGTCCGTGACAAAATCTTTGCCCCAAAGGCCAACATATTCAAGGTAGCCTTGAATGCCCAATCATCAAATACTCTAAGGAGTGGCAGTTTTTAGAGAAAATACGTTCAAAATGGCATCCAAAATAAGAACTTCTACATTTCTCTTAAAGTATACATGGTGAGCTGTTTGGCAAAGGGAAAAGGGGTCAAATATATCATCTTCATACAGTGCAAACTTATCGTTTCAGCTTTTCTTCATACATTTGAGGGGTTCTTTATTCAAATCCCTACAGGGCTAACAACCTTTTATGACTTTGTAAAGTTACTGCAGCTAGAGGCATTTTTGGAGGCAATTTGGAAGAGAATAAAATTAAAAATTTTGAGCGATGAATTTTTAATGGTGACCTTGTTGGGAAAAAAATCCATTTCATAACTTCTCTTTGGCTTTCTATGAAGGATTTTAGATACTTTCTTCAATTTCAATGCAAGCTAATAAAAGAGCAGTATAATCTCCTCTGTTTTACAGCTGTGGACTATTGGTCTATCCAAATCCATAAATCTCTTTGGTAGTTTCATGGATGTCCTTATCATAAGAATACATATAACAGTAGGAAGCACTAGGTAGAAAAAAAACGGTTTCAAAATGAAAAATGGTGACAGAGGAAGCAGACAATAAACTCTCAAGTCCTGTTGCGGTATTAAAAAGGTAAAAGGAACTTACATTGGCTTCTGCAGCAGCATTTACATTTCCATTTACGAAAAATGCACCACCAAGGATAATAATCTTCCCGACTTTCTTTTGAAATGCAGGATCTAGTTTCAAAGCCTATATCAAACTTATTCAGGTAAATTGTACTGTAATAATGTGAAAAGTTTTGTCAAGGGATTTAGAATCCGACCAATGCAATATTTGTAAGTGGTCCTAGCGCCACCACTGTGACCTTTCCAGGGTAAAGATTTGCCTGTTCAACAAGAAATGCAGCTGCTGCCTGCTCAATTGGCTTCCCTTTTGGAGGTGGAAAATTTTGGTTGCCAAGTCCATCGATCCCATGGACAAAATCAGCAACGCGAAGTTTTGTTCCATTCTTCATAGAAATAAGATATTAAGTTAACAAACATCATGAAAGAAAAAGAAAAAAGAGAGAAAATTCAATGATCCATGAGTTGGATTTTTGCATTGACAGTGCCACACCAACATGTGAAAAAGATAATTATAATTGGGTATTGACATTAGTAATATGCTTAGTATTATGTACAGAGTGATATGTGCTATTCTATTGTAACCACAAATTTGGTTTCCAAACACTTTCACAGATTATATATGCGCAAAATTTCCATGACATATCAATATTTTCACAGGATTCAATATTGATATGAAGAGACAATGTCTATTTCTCAAAAAGTCATGAAAATATCAAATGAGATATGGAAAACTATCAAGCTACATAAATTACATACTGTACTAACAAATGTATATATATATATATATAAATTACATACTAATAGTGTTGTTCATAATCTAATTTTTTTTATTTATTAATCCAAGCGACTTTGTATAAGTTTATATGATTTCCATTCTTTTTCCCAAAATTACATCAATATCGACATTTCCATAAATAAATTAAGATCTTAACAGTCCCGCCAACTTAGATATTTAACTATTTGTATGTCCACAGATTTATCTTTCAAGTTTAGTGTTGGACAAAAACAATGAAGAATGGGCAGGTTATAGCAAGCAGCTTGACAGAGGTAAGTCCTATTGAAACTGATAACAGTCAAAACTCTACTAAGCAAGTAGCATATAAGAGAGCGCAACTCAATATCGAAAATGAATTTACAGTTATCGTGACATGCGATCCTTCAGCTACTGGGATGTCAGTCCTACCAGCAATCTCCAACTGATGAACAAACAAATGATTAATCTCTCTTTAAAAAAAAAAACAATTAATATCAGATAATTAACAAATGGGAACTGAAAAAGTAGGAGATAAACAGTCTTATGCATAGGTAGATTAAAGAGCAATTATCATAATCTATTCATCAATTACTCACCAAATGCAAGGCATTTCTTGTGGAAAGAGTAGTATAAACATTACCAAAAATAGTCGTTAATCCAAGCACCTCTACTTCTGGCGATTGTAAAGCCAGAAAAATTGCCATAGCATCATCTGGAGAAATAGAAATTCATCAGTAAAATTACTGTCCAACGGGATCGACCCACTTCTGTTGAGTAAAACCCCAGTTGCTTTACTGATAAATTCGTAAAATCCAATATGAATAGAGGCAAGCAATTTAAATCTCGGTCAAATTTAAGAGAGAAGAAACGCCAAGGATGGTGTATTCGTAAAAGTATTGGAAGTAGAAATGGAAATACCGATGCCAGGGTCGGTGTCGATGATGATCTTCTGGGGCGTGTCTGCCATGGATAATCAGATCAGATGGATAGTTCTGAAAGAATTAGCGAATGATCTTCGCTTCTCTTCTCTTCAGCGATGAGTGACAGAAAAAATGAAATCAATTTTAAAAAGAGAAGATTAGATCAATAAAACCAATGCGATCCGAACAGAACAATTTGAGATTTCCAAATTTGTGATGCATTCTTACTAATTTGTGTCAAGTTGAAGGATGACAGCATGCCACTCCCCTCAAATTTCTATCAAGTACAACCTTTCAAAATTCACATAACCAAATCCATACTTGTTTAAACTAAAAAACACAACCATAATTGGGAATCTACTCAGAATTCAATGGAAAGAGAGAAAAAAAAAAAGAGAAAAAGCCGATTGTCTTTGTTCCAAAGTAGGTTTATTACTTGTGTTGCACGGGTTTTTTTTAGTGAATGACCCGAGAGTGATGAAATATATAACACAGTTTCGGACGTGGATGGAAATGTCGAGGTTTCAATTTTACAGATATGTCGATGTCGATCGATATTTTGAAAAAAAATGACGATATTGATACAAATTTTTTGAATTAATAAATAAGATTTTAATTGTAGCATAATTAGTCAAAAATGGATCTTTTTCAACCATCATATCTAAATATATAAGTAATATACTTATGGAAATGTCGTTGCGATAAAAACGTCAAAGCAAAATCATGTATAATGGGAATTATTTAAATTATTAAATTAAATTTCATTTATATATATATCTATATATATATATAGTATCTGTGTTTAAAGGATGAAACAATCATAGAAAACTGTAAAAATAAAATGTATCATATACGGTGATATATGAAATAGAACAAATAAATTTAATATAAAAAAGATGACTTCGGATGATCTAGTGCATTATCTTTTGTAAATTTGATTGAAAACTAATGATCGATTTAGAAATATATTTAAATTTGAAAATAAAAGTAGGTAAAAATAAAGAAGTTACAAAAATTATTATTTGTAGTAAAAGAAATAGAAAAAAAAACAAAATTATCTTTTCGACTTGTCCCACGTCGTAGAGGTTGAGGAATGGAACCAACCTCTACCCTATGAATTAACGCCTTCCCAACTTTATTAATGTCCTGATAATCTTTCCTCGTTGAAGCGAGGCACATATTCTCCAAGACTCTCCTTTGATTTTTATTTTACAATAAGAGGTAGGTCACAGGTCGACTCCTACCCTGTACC
Source organism: Momordica charantia (assembly GCF_013281855.1). Taxonomy (NCBI): domain Eukaryota; kingdom Viridiplantae; phylum Streptophyta; class Magnoliopsida; order Cucurbitales; family Cucurbitaceae; genus Momordica; species Momordica charantia. The sequence continues at coordinate 13,917,826 of NW_028275162.1, forward strand.
TGATTGCTTCTGTTATTCCGTAGAGGTCCCTCCATTCCCTATATATATACACAGATAGTCGATAGGATCTGTTGAACCGTCATAATACCTTATAGTAGGGAGTCTGAATTTTTTAGGGATCTTTGCTCTCATTATCTCATCTACTCCCCTTCGGTCGCTTCGTCCTTTCCCTATTTTTCTTTCTATAACAGTAAAAAAATTATAATAAACAAAAAAAAAATGTACATATTGTAAACTTCCTCCAAAATGTATGTATTTTTTTTAAAAGTAAAATAGGTATACTTCTTACTTTATAATTGCAAGATAATTTATTATATAGATTTTCATATATTTGATGTTCTCCTAATATATTAGATAACAATTTGAGTTGCTTTTGATTTTTAGGAAATTTGGAAAGGGAAAGAAATGAGACAATAAAAGTAGAGAAAATAAGATACAACTAGTATGGTTAGTGGGAAAATTGTGGAATAACTCATTTTTATAATAAGAAAGAATGTAAGAGCTCTAAAGCTCCTTCAAATTCTAAAATATATAAAATTCTATAATTAATTATAGTTAAATATAAAATCTTTAAATTTTTAGAAATTAAAAGGTAAAAGTTTTATATTCAAAATTTTACTTCAACTCGTACCATCGAAATAACTTTTAAAGCAATAAATAAGTGTAAAGTAAATATACATGTATATGTATATATATTTGAGATTTCAAGATTTTTGGTATCCTTAGATTAATTATAATATAATTAAAGGTATTTTACTATTCTAACTTTTCAAATTACACTTCATGACTCAAAATTAAATATATAAGTTATATTAATAGCGATTAAATGTAAGTGAAATGTTTTGTAAATTTTTAAAAATGTCAAAAAAATGTTTTCTCAAGATCCTCTCATTTTAATATAGTATAGATATAGATATAGATATAAATGTTAATGGAAAAAATATATTGAGGAAGATAAACACCGATATTTTATTTATTTAATTTTTTTTATCATGTCAAAGTAGAGTCATTGAAAATTCTTTTCCTTTAAATTTGAAATGTTTGTATAATAATTTTTATAATTTAAAAATATATATGTTTTTTTATCTTAAAATTTGGCTAGGATGTTTAAATCGAGATTAAAATGATAATATGTTAATACATGAGTATTGTTATTGTTAAAAATATAAAATAATAAACCTATCATGTGAAATTATTTTCGTAAATAACTTTAGTTATATAGACTCACAATACAGAAGTAACTCTTCTTAAAATAAAAGTTTATAAAGAATTAAAATTTCTGCTTTTAGTTTTTAGATGGCAGTTCTTTTATAATTATATAAATATGATGGAGAATGAATAAATATATATTAAATTAAATTTTATTATTTAAATGACATTGTATATGTATTTAAAAAAAAAACTGAGAAAAAGAATAACATTACACGTAATTCAAGATAACTAAAATGTCACTGGTTTAATGACATTTTTATTTAAAAAAAATGAAGAGCTTTTATTACATAGAATGTTACATATTTTGAAAATCCTAATTTTAGGACTCTTTCATCCATCACTAAAAAACAAAATAGGACTTAGGTTGGTTTTCTGCTATTACAGACCTTCCTGACGTTGCACATCTCGAATCGAAATTAATCTAGGAGAAAGAAGGAGAACAACAATCGAGCGAGGACTATGAGCAGTTAAACTATGTTTAAGAATGAAAACAATGGAGTCGAGATTTTGGAAATTCAATTTTGAAATTGCTTCTTTGCTTGTACGACTTCTGCCTCCTTCCGTTGATTTCCATCTTGTTCGTGGAAATAACCACAACGAACTTAGTTAGAACCAATTTTAGTGTCATGTGTACCTATCTCTTCTCTTCACCGCAATTTATAGAGTTGAAAAAATTGGATTCTGTGCGTTATAAGAATTTGAAACATCTTTTATAAAAAGAATTTGAAAGATAATTGAAACGGATACTCTAATAAAATCGTTGTGGTTATAAGATTATGAATTAATTATAATTTTCAACGCACAAATTAATTTAATTATAATTTTCAATGATAGGGTATCAATTATTATGAAACATCATTTTATGTAATTTAGTTTAATTTAGAAGGGTACGTAAGATACTCTAAAAATGTTTTTCACAAATCCTTACTTTTTAATATAGTATAGATAAACAATTCCAGCTTTGTAGACCTTGGTTGGGTCCAGGGTTCAAAATATCGAGGGATATGTCGACATGTCGTTGGATATGTCGACTGTCGAGCATGTCGACATCGACATAGGGGGGAAAATCGATTTTCCCCCTATGTCGTCGACATGTCGACAAATGTCGACATGTCTTTTTTTTTCCTCTTCTTATTTAAGGTTATTTTATTTGCATCCTCTTCTTACTATGCCACTCTCACAACCTCGATGATTGTAATCTTAGTCTGTTCAATGAAACATTCGAATTTTAATACGATATAAAGTATAACTAATAAGATTTGGAATTTGCTTTATTGATAATTCCTAATCCAATCTAGTCCTTAGTTACACAATTCAAAAATATATGTGAAATATTGACATATATAAAGATTGAAATAATCTTAGAATTTTTAAAAAATAAAATATTATTATATACAAATAGTGATGAAACCTGAAGTAGAATAGGTAACTTAATTAATACCAAAAAGATGATCTCAGAGGATCTAGTGTACTATCTTGATAACTTTCATATAAATTACAATAGTTCTCCTTGGTCTAGACTGAAAGTTTTGAAGGTAGTTACTCAAATGAGTAGAATATGAAACACATATGGATCTCATTGGTAGATAATTTGGATGAATGACACAATTACGAGGTTGACGTGTTTGAAAATTGTGTAAATTTGATTGGAAAGTTGGATTGATGATTGATTTGAAAATGTGTTTGAAAAAGGTGTAAATTCAAATTTGAAAAGAGAAGTAGGTAAAAGGTAAACAGGTACAAGTTAATTAGAATTTAGAAATGTGTTTGGAAACCAAGTCGGTAATTATCTCATTTCCAAATGAATCCTATTATGAAAAACACTAAAGAAGCAGTCAAAAGTTTACAATTAAAGTTTACTTTACATATTCAAATAATTTTCATCAATCTTCATTAATCGAAAAAATCTTTTTTCGATATTTCCATCGACATCGACATTTTCATAAGTAAAATGGTCATATTCTTACATTTAATGGTTAAAGGTGATCAATTATAGGCTAATTAAGCTACAATTCAAGTTTTATTTGCTAATTCAAAAAAATTTCCATCAATTTCCACAAATTCCATTATTTTTCCCGAAATATCCATTGACATCGACATGTCCGTAAAATTAGGACCTCGACATTTTCATCGACATCGACATTTTGAACACTGGTTGGGCCTAACAAGTTGGTTGGGCTTTATAGTAGGGATTGGGCTGAATCTTTGTAAAATATTTGTTTCAGTATAAAATATTTTTGTTCGATATTTTGAATATCTCGATAAAATGGAGATATGTTGCAAAATGTCGATGATATTAGGAAATTTCGTGATATTGAGAGAAAATCTATTTTTTCTATGCGTGTAATGTGTTAAGTACCTCGAAATGACGACATGTCGATCGAAATATCGACATGTCTTCCAACATTTAAAAAATACTCAAATTTTTAAAATAAGTTTTTTTTGTTGGACCAAAACGAGCATAGCAGTAATTCGCATATATCTCCGGTCTAGATTGTGAGATTCATCCTCCATCTCCAAGTGTTATACTACAAATTCTTTTTAAAAAATTACTCTACGTCATCTCAGCGAAATTGACATTTTTTACGGGTTTTTGGACTAAATAGCCCTTAAAGCAGGATTGATTTTTACTCACTTTTTTTTTTCAAAAACTCATGTTTTTTAATCTTTTGCTGACATCACCATGAATACCAAATGACCGTCCTTGTCCCTCCCTAATTTTTTAGATTTCCCTCCCTTATTTGAAAAGCACTGCATTTTCTCTCTCTCTCTTTGTATTGTCTCTATCTTCTCTCTCTTATCCTTTTGCTTCTCTTTATTTTTTCACCATTTTCTTTGTCACAGTGTTCTTCCTGTCCCTTTCTTCTCTCCACCATTATTTCATCTCTCTCTGTCTTCTCTATATTGTTTCTATCTGACTCGCCCTTGGTTGGATTTTTAATCTTCTGTATGATATTTAGGTGGGTTGTTCAAAATCTAGTCTTTTAACACTAGGCTTGTGTTGGGTCTCTTCTGATGTTTATTTGTTTATTATACGTGGGTTGTTAACGGGTTTGTTTGAATTGTTAATAGATCGAGGGAGAAGTTGACGGAGATGGAATGCCATAGCAAGATAGATGGAATGCGTGAAACAGAGTGGGAGCGAGAGCGATAAGCATGGAAGAGACAGAAAGAGAGAGCGAGAGCGAGAGGCTGCGAGAGTGAGAAATTTTACCAAGGCATGACTTTCATTGTTGTTATTCCTTTTGATTGTTTAAATTATTTATTTGTTTGATTATATTTCCATAGCCATGTTCGAATCACATGTAATTATAGCCATGTTCGAATCACATGTAATCATTGGTATTTTCTGTTTGAAGTTTTTTGACTAGATAACGATATGATTTTACGGTTTTAAATCCATTAGTCGACATGACCCAAAAAATATTACTTAGCTACATAAGAAAAACCAATATATATAGAGGTAATGAAACCGAGCAAACCTACGACCACAATGCCCTCAAATGTGACTCCAACACTCAACTCTATCTTATAGTTCCCGCTTCTCCTCCTCGGACCGATCTACCTGTTCACTCTCTTTCTTTACAAGATGTTCCAAATACTTAATCTGAGATTTTTTCCTTTGCAAATGAGATTGTGCTGAGAACAATAGATGCCTATTCTTGCGATGTCGTTTCCTCTCATCTTCCCACTCAGCCTTAGTTGTATCTTCATACAGACTTTCCCCTTGTGAATTTGCATTCTATTTGCACTAGTAATCTCATAAGACATTTTGTTTATTTATATGGTGTAATGCAGAGAAGGATCTTCGGTGGAGAATAGAAGATACTTGATAGACTTGTACATTATATAGAGTTGAAAGAGACATGAAAATCTTATTCATTGAATGTTGTTAGGTGAACATTTATTGGATGTAAGTTTCAAATGAAGTGATCGAATCCCACAGCAGAAGCGCGTGAACGCTTGTGCTTCGATTTTGTTTTAGAAAAAACTACTAAGAAGAGAAAGCAATGCAAAGAACAAGAGAAGAACCTACCTTTGAAGACCGTTATTTAAAAATGACGATGACGAATCTTGACACCACCAAAGGATTTTCCCCGCTATTCTCTAGGCAAGGATTAGTTTCTGAGGACCGTCTTTTTGAAACGAAGGGAATTTGATTTACAAGAGAGAGCTTTGAAGAGAAAATCAACAACCTTTGCCAAAATGAAGCTCCTTCCATTTTAAAGAGAGGGGGAGGAGCGGGGAGAAAACAACCTCCCATCCACCAACTTCCTACTTCCTTGCAAAATGCAAGGGAGTGAATTGTTAATTAATTAACAGTAATTAATTAAATTAAATTAAGTATTATTAATTAACTAATTAATTAATTATAAAAATAATTAATAAATAATAATAATAATTATTATTAAATATAATATATTTAATTTAAGTTTTATTTGAATCATATTCAAATGTAAATCATTTTCATAATCTAATGTGAATCTCATTCACATTAATTTTAACCTATAGTTTTAATATGAGTCCAATTCATATTCATTATTATTTGAATCTTATTCAAATATAACTCTCATAATATATAGTTTAATTATGAAAGTCATTCATAATTAACATATTATATTATAATGTATCTATATAAATTATGTTAATTGTATCTTATACCATTAACCTACAATCCCTCATTTAAATTGAACAACTCAAATTCTTTCAAAAAAAACTTTGATCCTTGTTTTACCCGTTGTGAGCTAGCGGGAGACTTAATGAACCTATAGATTAAAAGCTCCAACGTTACGAGATTAATTGGTTAAACTTATTAACCACCTTAATCAACATACGTTAACTGCAGGTTACTCCACTAAAAACCCATAGCTGCATTCTTCTCACTATAGAATATTTTTGTGTCCACAGATATCGATCATTAACGTCAAGTCAATCATTCACGAATGCTGTTGCTACAGCAATATTTCCGCTGTAGGAAGGTGTGGGTTTTGGACAGAGTTGGAGTAGGGCGAAAGAAAGAATTTAGAAGAAGAAGAATGAAAAGAAAGGGGAAATTAAGGTTTCGAAATTCGGAGTGGGGATGGCAAAAGGACCTTCTCTTTCCTAAATAAACCAACAAAATCTTTTGCAATTAAATTCCAATATCCTTTTCAACTATCCCGCTTAGACACATTTCCCTCTTTTTCGAATTTTAATCCTCCTGTTTTGTCTTTTCCTTAAATTGGTATTCTAAAAAAAAGGAGGGAAATAAAATTGGTGGTTAGCGAAATTTTCAGCCTCACTTGGTCCCACTTTCTTCCTCTGACAGTTTCCTTAAAGGTCAGGATAACTGCTTTTCTCTCTCCTCCAACTACTTCATTCTTCTTCAAAAATCAACCTACCCGCTTCTTATACCTTTAAACAATGCTCAAACATTGTTGGAGCTTCCTTCATCATCATTGATCACTTCATTCCCTGAGCATTCACTTTCTCTGCTGACTCAGCGTTTGTTTCCCTGTTTAAAACAAAACAGAATACTATAAAATAACTTTTCTAGCAATATACAACAAAAATTAATCTGCACACTAAAACAGGAGAAGAACAGTAGAATAAAAATATTCAATAATTCTTCCCCTTTTATTATGTCTTTCTTTTACTCAGGCTGTTTTCGGTTGGTGAGTATCCATCTGCCTCAGCATCTCTTCTCCCCAATAGTGCTTCAATCTTTGACCATTTACCGTGAATTCCCTTTCAGAATTGTCCCCCCTCACAATTATCACTCCTTGGGGATACACAAGCATTACTGTGAACGAGCTTGACCATCTTGATTTCAGTTTCCCAAGAAACAATTTGAGCCTTGAGTTGAAAAGTAGAACTCTTTGCCCTGGCTCAAATGTCCTCTGCTTTATCTTTCTGTCATGCCAAACCTTGGTCTTTTCCTTGTAAATTTTAGCATTTTTATAAGCTTCCCTTCTGAATTCATCTAGTTCTAGAAGTTGATGTTTCTTTACTTCTCTTGCTGTTGTTAGATCCATATTCAACTGCTTGACTGCCCAAAAATGCTCTCTTTTCCAACTGTAACGGTAAATGACAAGCCTTGCTAAAAACTAGCTTATAGGGTGATGTTCCTATTGGAGTTTTGTATGCTGTTTTGTATGCCCACAGTGCATCGTCCAACTTAAAAGACCAATCTCTTCTATTGGTGTTCACCACTTTTTTTAGAATGCTTTTCATTTCTCGGTTTGATACCTTTGCTTGTCCATTTGTTTGAGGATGATAAGCAGTGGATACCTTGTGTTTAACATTGTACTTCGCCAGTAGTGTAGCCATGACCTTATTGACAAAATGAGAACCTTCATCACTGATGAGCACCCTGGGGATTCCAAATCTAGTGAAGATATTCCTGTGCATGAACTTCAGAACTGTCTTAGTATCATAGTTCGCGCATGCTATAACTTTCACTCATTTGGATACATAATCCACTGCTAAGAGAATTGACACGACCCGTCCCAAAACACCTACTTGTCCTAAAACGAGTCGCGCCGACCACAGATCCCGACTAACTCCAAAGTCAATGATCAACTTCTTCTTATCTTTGACCTGAACTTTGACTAACAACTTCTAAATGGATGCATAATAAAATAACAATCTTTACAGAACAACCAATCATACATCCATTCTATACATTTTTTTCTATCAACAGGGCGATTACAGCTTTACAACAACTACATGTATGTACAAAGTGATATGCAAATTCTCAACTACTCTAGGTGGCAGAAGCTGAACTAAATTCTTCTTGAAACTCAGATACTCATGTACAGCCTGGGGGGAAAACAAAACATAAACAGTGAGCTAGGAAGCTCAGTGAGTGGTAGGTTAATAAGAAAATATTCTCGTAAAACTTCTTTCATAAACAACTGAAATTCAACTCTTAAAATAAACTTCATAAAACTGAAGTAACAAACTTTCTCATTTAAATCTCATAAAACTCAGTAACTAAAAACTCAGTAAGTTTTCTCAAGATAAAACTTATAACAACAATTTTCTTTCTAGGCAAATTGAAAAGATAACGCTCCCAAGTCCAGGATTCGGCCAGGATTTGGAACCTGGATTTGGCCCTAATCGCCCCAACATTCCCCTGCATCCCCTGTGACCTAGTTACGCCAGCTTCTCAACCTGCTCTAAAACACATTCTAAATCATATAAAACATTCTTCTTCAATCATAAAACAGATAGATAAAACTCAACGCCACACATGTATCCACATTCTATTCTGGTCTACTAGCGTAGAGTAATCTTAATACACACAGCAGAATAATTCTGGTCTACTAGCATAGAGTAATCTCAATACGCATAGTATAATAATTTTCTCAACACGTGGAGTAAAATGGTCCTAAAGACCTTCTGTTTCTGGGTATACTATAGAAACACATTCTTATAGCATACAGGTAATCACCTGCCTACAATAACATGGTGGTTTGAAAACTTCCTTCTTAATCTCATAAACTGTTCTAAAATTCTTCTTTTCTTCTTTCTAAGAACTTTTCTTTCTTTCTCAAATCATTTCTAAAATCTTCCTTCTAAGAACATTTCATGAAATTCTAATATCATTTTCTGAAATCTCTTTCTAAATAACATTTCATAAATTTCTCGAACATTTCATTAGAACCATAAAGCATGTCTAAATTCTAAGAAACATTTCTAATTTCTTGAACAAACATATTTACTTTCATTATCAGTAGAAATGCTAAATCTTACATAATATATATAATTTCTCAGAAATTCTACAATATTAGATACTAGAAAACGTTTAGTAAAGTAACCACTCACAAATCCTTTAAACTCGGTCGTACGCTGTTCCAATTCCTGCTTGACTTGAAATATCAATCAATACCAAATTATTTCTCTTAATTCCAACATAAACTAATTCCAATTTAAATCGCATTATTTTCAAATTATCTCATAAATCCAATTTTGTGATTCCTTCTCTTTCTTCATTAAAAACCATCACTTCTTCTCTCTCTCCTATCTTACAAGTGGGACCCACATCCCACAATCAATTTCTCTTTCTACACTAATTTTTGATGGGAATAGCCATTTCTCCAACATTGTCCTTTTTCTCTTTTTTTTTATCTAATTGAAAACCACTCATTCTCTCTTCTCTACTATTCATCATCTTCTTCCTTAACCCACTCATCCTCTTCTTCTTCATCCTACGAATTTTCTTCTTTTCTTTCTCCCTTCTTCTCTGTTTTATTTCTTTTTATTCCACTACTCTCTTTTCAGTACCAATTCCTTTACCATTTTACAATTATTAACGCATCTCAGAGAAATCTCAAGCATATTCATCTTTCTTCCATTCCCCAACACTTTTTGGTTTAAACTCCTACCATAAAATCCATCAACAACCCTTACCTTACCTGTAAAATCAATTAAGAAAACCGAAAATCTATTTTCTTTAACTCTTTCATATGGGTTCTTGAACATAACACACACAATCACAAAATTATCCTTCAATTTCTACTCATTTTCAAATACTCCAAGGAACAAATTTCCTTACCAAGCTTTGCTGTCATCCATAGTTAAGGTTCTCAAGTTTGGCTTAAAAAACACCAATCTTCTTCTTCCCAATTTTTTTTTTTTCAGATATCCTTGCGATCAGGTCTCACCTTCTCCTCTAGTTTCTTCAAACCCTTTTTCGTTTTCTCTCTCTCTTTTCTTTTCCTTTCTATTTTTTTATGTTCTGTTCTTTTTTTTAAACACGCCACACACACACACACACCAAACTCACACTACACACATGTGTCCTCCAAAAATTCCTTTTCTTTTTTTTTTTTGCAAAATGACCAAAATACCCTTTCAAACTAAAAATTCCAATTTTTTTCCTTTTTTTTTTTAATTTCCTTATATTCTTCTTTTTACTTAAAGGAAAACAAACGGTCCTTACAAGAATGTACAGGTTGCCATTGGATGGTGGGAAGGGTCCATGAAGTCTATGCCCCATACGTTAAAAAGTTCCACTTCCAGAATAAAATTCAAGGGCATCTCGGACTTGTTTGAAATCTATCCCACTCTCTAACGTCTATCACAGTTTTTCACATAAGAGTATGCGTCCTGGAATATGGAGGGCCAATAGTACCCACTTTGAAAAACTTTCGTTGCTGTTCTTTGCCCTCCAAAATGGCCACCATAAGGAGTGTTGGATTGGTATGACAACCCTAGAGGGCGGGTGAATAGGGTTTAATTAAACTCTACAAACTTTTTACTACGGTGGACCCAAATTTAAACAAATAAGTAAACTTTTTTAGGAACAATTAATTTTATCACAAATTAAACAATAAATTAGAAATACAAACACCCTAATTAATTTCACCACCCAAATAATTCAAATATAAACATTGAGCATAAATATGAATAACAAATTCGAACAATTAATTTTATGCAATTTGTAATAAAGAAAATTAATTGCAAAAATTAAATAGAGTAGGGTTAGAGAAAATGACACCGGAAATTTTATAGTGGTTCGGCAACAACCGGCCTACTCCACTCCCCAAGCGCCTCTTGGGTATTCGATTAAGAAACTTTGACTCTTTCCACGGTAGTAGTCAAACCGGAATAAAGCCTTCTTTTTTCTCGGGAGCAAGAAGAAACCCGATCCTTTCCACGGTTCAGGATCAAACCGTTACAACGTTCTTTTTCAGGCTCAAGAGCAACCCCTACAAAGGATATGGAAATTTGAGAATAAACTTACAAACTCTCTCAAAGAGTGGGTATACAAATATTTGCTCACAAATTTGTAAGAAAAAATTCTTACAAATAAAAGCCCTCAAATTGGCTAAAAGAAATAAAATTGGAAGCTCAAATATCTCTCAAATAAAAAATTTCCCTCAAGAATATAGAACAAAAATTGAATCTTTGAAGAGAGATTAACAATGTAGAAATTTGGAGAGAAAATTGGGAGAAAATGAGTTGTATAAAATGTTGAAGGAAGTGGGGTTTAAATAGGTGAGGAAAAGTTGAAAATAAATTTGAAATCGAAATTGAATTTGGGCCATTAGATCTTTCATGATTGAAAATCAAAGGTTGAGATTTAGTTGAATAAAATAATAAAATAATAATAAAATATTATATATGGATGTGTCAAACGGCTATATATATAATATAATATATATATATATATATATATATATATATATATATATTTAAAACAAATATACATTTAATGTGATGTGACATATATATATATTTTTTCTTTACTTTTTATTATTATTTTTTTCTTCTTTTAATTTACCCTCAACGGTAACTTTGTTTTTTTTTCTTTTCCTTTTTTTTTAACACCATGCCACATGTCAACATTTTGTTGTACCACTTAGTTGATTCAGCTGCCACGTCATCCATCTCGGGTAATTTTTCTTCCAACTTCTTTCAATCATAATTTCTTCGTTTGAGCTCCGATTTGGGTAATTCAAAATTCGTTGAAATCATCGTATCGAGCTCTACGCTGTGGACACTTTAAAACACTAAAATTATCAATAAACAAAATATGTATTATCAGTAAATCATATAATATTATTGAAGCTCATAATAAATTTATGTTTTATAACAATAATTCTTACACACCAAAAACAATTAATACTAAGTGTGTTTGTTATCATCAAAACATTAATTAATTAAATTAATTAACCGAGATTAAGGGCCAAAAAGCCAACAATCTCCCCCTTTTTGATGATTACAAACCACTCAAGAAAAATGTAATCAAAGTGGTGTGTGAGATAACATGAAGCACAATCAAGGCAAACATAAATTTAATTTTAACAAAATTAATCACAATTTCATTTATTTTTTTTATTATCTCTCCCCCTTTTGGAATTAATCAAAAAGGACAAGTAAGACAAAATAAAGAAACATGGAAGCTCCCTTTTTTTAAGCAATTTAGCACTCCCTCTTAAAAGGGACAAAAATACATTTAACAAGTTTTTATAAAACTCCCCCTATCAAGATGCCTTCTAAATAAAAATTAACAAGAAAATCAAGAAGCATCAATTATAAGCAATTCTAAAATAAATTTTACTTTGAAGAAGCATAAATTTAATTCTAAAATAAATTGGAATTAATCAAGAAGCATTAAATTAATTCTCTTCAAAGTAAAATTTATTTTAGAATTGCTCCCCCTAAATAGATAAACATTATGCATAAGAGGGGTAAAGTTTCAACATACCTCAATAAGCTTTAACGTCAACACATTTAGCCTTTAATCTTTGTCAAGCTTAGTAGAGGTGCTTATGAGAGTTTTGCAATTTTAGATTAATTGACTTTAAACAATTTTAGCAAATTCTCCCAGCATACTCAATGTCAAAATCACTATGTATACTCTTTAAAAAAACACATTAACAATAAAAAACAATATGTAGAAACAATTTCATCAAATTCACAAGTATTATAACTCCCCCTAAAGATATGCATTCTCCTCTTAAAAAGACATATCAATAAATATCAAGGAGATAAAGAGATACAAACAAAAATTATCTCAACAATTTGCACAAGATAGATATATATAAAAAATCATAGTAGATTAATCTTTCTCCAACAAATTATCAAAATATTACACAAAATTTTCGTTCAATAAAATATGACATAAGACAAGCATAATTCCAAGAGAGCAATTTCAATTCTTATGATTAAGCACAATAAATCACATACATGAAAGATACTCTCAATTGAACTCATCAATTTATCTAAAAAAAAAGTTAAACATCAAGAATTAAAACACCATCAATATGCCAAAAATAAAATCAAGATTCCAAAAATATCAAATGCTAAACAAAACAATTTATAAAGAACAATCAACATTGATATCAATTAACAACAAAACAATATCGTCATTTATACCACTTAAAAAGTATTGCAAATTAAATATAGGCAGACACTGATACCAATTGTTTCTGATCATAGGTATACTCCGATTTATGTCACAAAAAAAATTACAAATATGACATCATAAAAATATTAATTTGACTGATGTCACTACAAAAGAATTTAATCAAAGATAGACAATGCAAAAATCACAAAAATCAATTAAACACTTTTGATAAACAAGCTAACAAAAGTTTTAGAGAAAAAACATATTTCATAAATAATCCCCTTATGAAAATGCATTCAACAACTCTTTCCAAACAAAACAAACAATTTTCAACATGAGAAAAATTTTGAATTTAATTTTCATAGAGAGCACATAGTTTATGGCCAAAAAGCATTCAATCAAAATTTTGTCAATCTCATCCAAAGAAGATTCTCCTGTAAAAGACATAAAACTCAATAAAACAAACTTGTTCAAATAAAATATATCAAACTATCAATGACCATAATTATCAAAATAACAATCATCTAAATAACCAAAAATTCAAGACTTTAAATTTATCAAAGAATCAAGAAATTTGGATAAATTTACGAATCAATCAATTTGATAAACATTAACATTAAATATCAATAATCCAATATTCAAGCAATAAGCAATAAGGATTATGGATAAATGTCAACACAATCTACCACATACTTTTAGGAGCATTCGAATTCTTGTAGAAGCAGCACCCATCTTATCAGTCTTGGTTTAACATCCTTTTTAGCCAACAAATACTTGATAGCTGCGTGATCAGTGTAGACTACCACTTTAGTTCCAACCAGGTAGGCTCTGAATTTCTCAAAAGTAAAATACCACTGCTAGAAGTTCATTCTCCGTGGTTGTGTAATTTAATTGAGCCTCCACCAAGGTTTTGCTGGCATAATAAATAGGGTGAATCAATCTGCCTTTTCTTTGCCCCAACATAGCTCTCACAGCATAATCACTAGCATCGCACATAACTTTGAATGGCTTCTTTCAGTCTGGCGCTGTCATGATAGGGGCTTTGATGAACGCTTCTTTTAAAGTATTAAAAGCCTGCAAGCAATTAGAAGAGAAATCAAAGATTATATTGTTTTCCAACAAAGAACACAAAAGTTTAGAGATTTTAGAGAAATCTTTAATGAATCTTCTGTAAAAACCAGCGTGTCCTAGGAAACTCCAAATTACCTTGACTGTTGTGGGTGGTGGTAGCTTCTTTATCACTTCAATCTTGGCTTTGTTTACTTCTATTATGTTCTTGGATACCCTGTGACCTAACACAATTCCTTTTTGGACCATAAAGTGACACTTCTCCCAGTTGAGAACCAAGTTGGTGTCCTCACACCTCTTCAACACTTTTTCTAAATTAACCAAGCATTCACCAAAAGTTCTCCCAAAAACTGAGAAATCATCCATGAAAACTTCCACCACTGTTTCAATTAAATCTGAGAAGATTGCCATCATGCAGTGCTAAAACGTTGCTAGAGCATTGCACAATCCAAATGGCATCCTTCTAAATGCAAAGGTTTCATATGGACAAGTGAAAGTAGTCTTCTGTTGATCATGAGGGGCAATGGTGATTTGGTTGTAGCCACTGTATCCATCCAAAAAGTAGTAGTATTCTTGTCCAACCAGGCAGTCTAGTATTTTATAAATAAATGACAGTGGGAAGTAGTCCTTCTTGGTTGCCTTGTTTAACTTCCTGTAATCCATGCAAATCCGCCAACCCGTGACTGTTCTTGTTGGAATTAGTTCGTTGTTATCATTAGGCACCACTGTAATCCCCCCCCCCCCCGGTTTTTAGGCACACATTCGACTGGGCTCACCAAACCACTATCAGCTATGGGATAGATTATTCCAGCATCTAGCCACTTAATGATTTCTTTCTTGACTATTTCCTTCATAGCAGGATTGAGTTTCCTCCAATGCTCCACAGAATTCTTACATCCTTCTTCCAGATTAATTTTGTGCATACAGTAGCTTGGACTGATTCCCTTTATGTCTGCCAACATCCACCCAATAGTTTTTTTATGGTTCTTCAACACTGCTAGCAATTGGGATTCTTCTTTTTCAACCAAGTATGCTGTAATGATGATGGACAATGTTTCATTTTTATCAAAATAATCATACTTCAAGTGGATTGGCAAAGTTTTCAGTTCCAACTTATGAGCTTTTTCCACAGATGGCTTCAACGGCTCTTGATCACTGTCCTCTAACTCCAATGATTCAAATGCCCTTTCTAATATTCCCTCTGGTTGTACTCTACTCTCAACAGATTGACTCAACTTGGCTTCGTTATCTTCAGCTTCAAAAACTATGCATAGCTCTTCTGTTAACTGGTTTAGGAGCTCCTCTATTTGTAATTCTTCACTCAACAAATCATCTGCAAGCCTTAAAAGAGAACACTCTTCCACATCAGCAGGAAACTTAATAGTATTAAAACCAGAATATGTCACCTGTTGGTCGTTTACTCTTATAGTTAATTCTCCATTTTGGACATCTATTAAAGCTCTACTAGTGGATAAAAAGGGTCTTCCCAAAATGATTGGAATCTCCTTATCAGCTTCATAGTCCAATATAATGAAATCAGCTGGAAAGATAAATTTATCCACCTGCACCAAAACATCTTCAATCTTGCCCTCTGGATGTGTAATAGACCTATCAGCCAACTGTAGGGTAACCGTAGTAGGCCTTACTTCTCCAATCCCCAGTTTCTGATAAACCAACAGAGACATGAGGTTTATACTTGCCCCTAAGTCACATAGTGCATGACCCCACATTCTTACCTTCTATGGATACAAGAATGGTGAAGCTTCCTAGGTCTCCCATCTTTTGAGCAAGTTTTCCTGTCAAAATGGCACTACACTCTTTGGTAAGGGCCACTGTTTCAAATTCCCCTAATCTCATTTTCTTTGCAAAATGTCCTTGAGGAATTTAACATAGTTAGGAATCTATTCAAGAGCCTCAATTAGGGGTTGATAACTCTCAGATAGAGAGTGTTTAACAGACTATTAAGGGCAATTAGGATGCAAAAATGCGAGGATTTATAGAAATAAGCTCAAGAAAAAGGGAGAATACATCGAGCGAACCTTATACTCTTGGAATTTCTAAATTTCTCTGGTTTTCATGATTAATTGCTTAATAGTTGTTAGTTTGTGCAGAGCCAGTGATTTCAGATTTTAAAGAAGAGGCATGCTTCCAAGTCTGCGAGGAATATGTTATGTACGAAAGAAAAAAAAGAAGCTCTGGTCAGTAGCCTACAGTTCGTCCGGATGCTCCAGAGGACGTAACAGCACAGTAATCTTTGAACTAGAATTCTTACTGTGTCCGTACAGCCTCTAAAAAATGCCCTAATTTTAAAAGGCAGGGTATTTAAGGAAAAGCGAAGGGGGAGCCGCAAGGAGGACAGGGAGATACCCTTGGAAGTTACCACCGTTTTTGGAGAAGAAAAAGGAGAGAAATCCATCATTCCATCATTAGAGAGGGAATTTTCTATTGACGAGGGAGCTAAAATATACGGGTTGTGCCTTTGAGTTACACTGTACATCCGAGGAAGCTTCTGATTTTCTATTTTTTTTCCTTGACAATGATTTCATCTTCACTCCTTACTATGTCCTTTTGTCATTGTAATATGAACTAACCTTCACTTTCGGGGAGGGGATAATCCTGGTGCTTGTTGTTTATTCATAGTCTATATCGTTCAACTTCAATGAATGTTTATTGGAAGTGTACTTCATTTTTTATGTAACTAAGCTTGTGTGGCTTACTTGTCTAGTGTGCTTTCTTGCTTGAGGTTCGGAAGAGCCCCTGTTAAGTAGCTTAGCTTCCTTTAGCTGTATTAGTCCTTGGTTAGAAAAGAGGGTGAATACATAGGAATGGGGTTTGCCATGCAGTGCCTATAGATCGTTTGTCAGGGGTATTTTAGTTACGGTGGAATCGGACTAAAATGCATCTAGGGCATCTTGGGAAAGAGCCGTGAAGGTTTGAGCAGCTTAGTTGAATTGTTGAGCAACGTTAGTTCCTCGAACAAAGGAGTAATGCTACGGAAATCCCCCTCCCCGATTTACTAAATAGTTGCCATGTTGCTCCTTAGGGAGGACACTTTGGTGGACAAAGAACAGCATCTAAGGTGCTGCAAAGTGGCTATTTTTGGCCATCAATTTTTAAGGATGCGCATGAGCTGGTAAAAAACTGCAACGAATGTCAACGGGTCGGGAATATCTCCAAGAAATCATAAATGCCATTGACTTACATATTGGAAGTTGAATGTTTGATGTGTGGGGTATAGACTTCATGGGCACATTTCCACCATCTAACGGCCACTTGTTCATTCTTGTAGCAGTTGATTATGTGTCTAAATGGGTTGAGGCAATCTCATGCCCACCAGCGACGCTAAAGTGGTAACCAAATTCCTCCTGAAAAACATCTTCATCAGATTCAACACACCAAGAGCGATCATAAGTAATTAAGGGATACATTTTGTGAATAGGGCGGTAGCAGGATTATTAGCTAGGTACAATGTCAAGCATAGAACTGCTACAACATACCACCCTCAATCGAATGGCCAAGCAGAAATTTCAAATAGAGAACTAAAAAATATCCTAGAGAAGGTGGTGAACGCCAGTAGGAAGGATTGGGCGTTAAGGCTCGATGAAGCTCTATGGGCCTACAGAACGACATTTAAAACGCCGTTAGGAACGTCTTCATACAAGCTGGTGTTTGGAAAAACGTGCCACCTACCTCTAGAACTAGAGCACAAAGCATTCTGGGCAATAAAAAAATGAACCTGAACTATGCTGCAGCAGGGGAAGTCATGAAGCTGCGGCTGCACGAACTGGAAGTATTCAGAAAGGACACATATGAAAATGCCAAGATTTATAAGGAGAAAACCAAGAAATGGCATGATGCACGCATGCATCCCAGGACATTCGAATTGGGGCAACAAGTTCTCCTTTACAATTTAAGGCTCAAGCTATTTCCTGGGAAGTTAAAATCTAAGTGGTCGGGCCACTTTCAAATAGTAAAAGTTTCGGCCCATGGAGCTATAACAGTTAAGGAATTAAAATCAAATAGAGAATTCACTATAAACGGACAACGACTCAAGCATTACTGGGTAGTGTATGTGGCAAGGGATGCTGGTGCTCACCAGCTTGCCCCTGCATAAAGAGTTATTACAAAAAAAAAAAAATCCTAATTACTACATGATTGATCTAATTAAAATGGTAGGTGATTCATTGATGGGTTGAAAATTAAACACAACTGGAGAGAGAAAAGAAGCGGTAATGATGCAGGAACAGCAAGCTGGGCATGGTAATTAATATCCAAAAAAGGGCGGTAATTATTTTCGGATTGGGAGGTAAATTTGAATTTAAAAAAAAAAACCCGGGCAAGAAGGCCCTGAATCTATTTAAAGCCCACTACCTCCTCCCACCAACCCACAATTTCCTCTTCCCCCCTTCCTCCCTTCATCTTCCACCTTCGTTAAAACCGTTCTGCTGGAAGCCCTAGTCCCTCTGTCCTTAAAAGACATTGCATCCACTCATTTGAGAACCCCAACCGTCTATAGTAGACACCATGCCTCGTATCAAGCAAAAAGGCCAACCGCAAGAAGTTAGAAGAACTGCCCCTATCAGAAAGCTCGTTGGAAGACCACGACGGCATGTGAGACCAGTCGATGGAGGCGGAAACCGTCGAAAAGCTAGTCACATCTCCTGCTAAGCTGCCAACTATGGAGGATTCGTATTTAGCCCCAGTCTCTGAGGCAGAGAAATCTCGTCCAACACAGTTAGAGGAGGAAGACTATGAAAACCCCACCTTTGAAAATCCACCACCCACCGCCCTTACCAGGCCATCTCGTACAATTACTGCTCCACCACCTTCGCCTATTCCAGTCGCCTCACCAACAACCGCCATGCAACTGTCTTTCTCTGGCCTAGCTTCCCGCACTTGAACTGCTAAACGACCAAGCGAGTCCGCCTCTAAAAGCCTAGCCTCTAAAAAAGCAAAGGCCGCCACCGCTGTAAAACCTCCAAAGGCCGCTGATGGCCCCTCTACTTCTGCATCTAAGGGCCCCATCGAAGGTAAGACGCTAAAGACCGCGTCCTCATCTGAGAGGAAGCGGCATCCTTCTGTCTTGTCTATGCAGGTCACTACTTTGTAGCTTCCACCGGAGCGCAAAAGAGCTAATGTCGTTGCTCCCCTGGATACTGCATTCAAGAGGTTCAGTACACAGGCTGCCGTTGAGGCGCATGAACGATTGAGGAAGCGGGAATTCTTTTTTGAGAAAGGCTTTCAATTGGATCCCATGCCTTTGTTCGTCCAACAAGTTATCACCAGAAACAAGTAGGAATACTTTTGTGCTCCCCCTGGCCCATTGATTCCGCATCTGGTAAAGGAGTTTTATGCGAACCTTCGTCCCGACAGCATTGGACGAACAATGGTGCAAGAAGTAGAGGTTGTCTAGAGCCCCAAAGAGATCAATAAAGCTTCTCCACCTCCGTTCCAATCTGGAGGCTTCAGCAAGATGCTGGAGCACCCGACTGAGGCTCAGTTAGCTTAGTGCTGTCTATTGTGGCTTATCCTAGAGCCTCATGGAGTATCGCCCCACAAGGAGCCCGCTCTCTATCTTCCAACTTCCTGAAGCCGGAGGCCAATGTATGGCTATACTTCCTCAAGAGCCGCATACTTCCTACCACTCATGACTCGTCAGTGACGAATGAGAGGGTTCTACTCTTAACGTGTTTAATAGAGGGTGTCAGCATTGACGTCGGCCAGCTCATTCACCACGAAATCGCCTAGTGCGCCTCCAAAAAGTTGGGCCGATTGTTCTTCCCTAACCTTATCTCCAAGCTGTGTATGAAATTCGATGCCCTTGTGGTAAGTGATGAAGAAGCATTAACAGAGAAGCGCATTATGGACAACACTTCTAGACCGCCTCATGGTCAATGATAGTGCACGGCGAGGCACCATTCCCATTGGGGCCATCAATGAAATGATGGCCCATCAGGCGAGAACTTCGGGGGAGTTGGCTGAGCTAAAATATATGGTGGCAGCTTTAGTCGAGCAAAATACAGCTCGCGACACTGAACTCAAGAGCCTCCTATAAGGAATAGCCAGGTCGGAAGTTGCAGGCCCCTCTGCACAACGCCGTACAATGGAAGATTTGCTGGAGCACACATCCAGTTCGGAAAATGCAGAGGCTAAGGCGGACAGTGGCTCGAAAAACGAAGAGAGCAAGAGCAGTTCTATATAGCCCGTGGAGCCCCTCTCTTCGTTTTCATCTCTCTGAATCCGGAAACCCAATCAACCAACCAATCACTCAATCTTTTCAATTCTGCATTTACTTTTTCACAATTTACTTTTTTTTTCTTTTCAATGTTGCTTTATGTTAGTCTTTTTAGTTTGCAGCAATTTGCATTTTTATTTTGTTATCTTTTGTGCTCGCTTAGGCTAAGAGTTGCTGTTCTTAGCATGCTACCCGCCCCTTATTATATTTTGAGTGCTTAATGAATGAAATATGATAGTGCTTGCATCTGCTGTTCAGTGCATCTTGTTCTTGCCCTGCTTTCTTAAGTAATAATATTGCCAGTAGATGTTTAGTCTTGAATACAGTTTTGTGCTACAGCATCCGCTTGCGGGCAGTGACTGTTTTTGTTCCTGCTCTAGCTTAGGTTCCAGTACGAAGACCCCAGCAGCATCCTGTGAGTACAATTCCAGAGAACACTTAGATGAGAAGCTTCCATAACTTACCTATCCATGCCAACCACTACCTTAGTATCACCATAGAGTCAATCCTTCTATCTCACACCCTTCGTGATGTCCCTTTACGCCATTTATATCTAACTTGTGAAAACGCCCCTTCTATAACACAATTTTTCTTAGTTCTCAGTTTGGGAGTATGCGGGAGCATCCTATATCTTGCTGTCAGTCGCATTGGGGACAAATGCTACATCTAAGTTTGGGGATGTGCGCGCTTGCTTTATTTTTGTAAGGATAAGCTTGTAATATATAACTATGAATCTTTCTAGTCCCGTAATTCAGTCTAAAAAAAATCAAGGAGGCTGCAGGGCTAGGAAAGGCTAATAGCCCATAGTTGAAGAGCTAGGATGGTAATAAAAGGGTAGGGGTGTAGGCGATTGAAAGGGAGTTGAGAAGTGTATCCCTAGGTGAGTTAAAGTTTCTGAAGAGGAAAGCAGGATGAGGCTAGAGCATTAGGAAAGAGCCTTTTCTAGAGCTAGAACAAGAGTTTAGGTGCTCTCTTGTAGATGTTTTTAGCGAAAGCAGATTCGTAGGTTATATTATATGCTGGCAGTAGGTGTGAAAGCAAAAAGCAGTGTTTAATGCAAGATGTATGTTCATTAGATGCAATGTCTTTCATATTTAAGGGATTCCAAAGTTAATCTTGCTTGAGGACAAGCAAGGATTCAAGTTTGGGGGTGTGATAACTCTCAGATAGATAGTGTTTAACAGACTATTCAGGGCAATTACGGTGCGAAAATGCGAGGATTTATAGAAATAAGCCAAGAAAAATGGAGAATACATCGAGCGAACCTTATACTCTTGGAATTTCTAAATTTCTCTGGTTTTCATGATTAATTGCTTAATAGTTGTTAGTTTGTGCAAGGGTAGTGATTTTAGATCTTAAAGAAGAGGCATGCTGCCAAGTTTGCGAGGAATATGTTATGTATGAAAAGAAAAAAAAAAGCTCTGGTCAGCAGCTTGCAGTTCGTCCGTATGCTCCCCTTGGAAGTTAGCATCATTTTGAGAGAAGAGAAATGAGAGAAATCTGTCATTCCATCATTAGAGAGGGAATTCTGATTCTTTTTCAACTAACCTTCACTTTCGGAGAGGAGATAATCCCAGCATGCTTTGTCCTCACTCAGCAAGTGCTGCTTCCTAGTAAAGCAACTAGGAGGTCACCCAACCTAAGATTGCTCCAAGCCAAGCACGCTTAACTTTGGAATTCTTACGATTGAGCCACCGAAAAGGAAGGTGCACCTTGTTGGTATAGGTAGTGACTATCAATTATTTTTAACCCTTTATTGACCATTCTTCAATAATCTCAGGATCCCTCTCATTCAGATGTGGTATCGGTTCATTCATGTACCCTTCCTCTCGAGCGTCACATGCTGTGAGTCTGTAGCAACTGGTTTTAATTGCTTGTTTTAATTCAATAGTATTAAGAACCAAATTACTATACCATTGATGATTTTATCTTTTGTTTTTTTTCTTTGGTGATTCGAAATTTCCCAACAACCTGTTCTTTATTCTGTAAATCCCTGTGGAGACGACCTTGTTTTTATACTACAACGGATTATTTAGTGTATACTTCACTAATTTTCCTTTAGTTGTGAGGAAACGGATAGGGGTATATTAATATGAAGTTGTTGCAGCACCTCTAAAAATTGGTCAAATTGTATGTCCTGATTTATTTTTTGAAGCCTCTGAAGGTATGAGAGGCCAGGTCTGTATTCTACTGGCACCTTAACTTTTTTCTGCACTGGTGTCTCCATAGATAATTCCTCAACTGGTTCTGCTTATGCTGCTCTCTTCCCTCTGTTAGTCTCAGGTTCATTCAGCCTTTCGTTTCGTTACTGTACCACTGGCTCTAGTTGCCCATTTGCTCAAATGATGCTCCAGCATCATTCACCATGTTCTCATCGACGGTTATATTCTCTACGACATTCTCTATAACTTCTTCTGCTTGAGGTTCCTCTTGTGGTATCACATCATCCTATTGAATATGGGACGGATAGGGAGGCGATAATGCTTTTCCACAGCGTAGAGTCAATGATTGGCACTGTTCATTCCCTTCCCTTTTAGGATTTTCGATATCACTTGGCAAGGTACCCTGGGGTATGTTTTTCAAATCATTTGCCATTTGTCCCATTTGAACTTCCAGATTTCTTAAGGTAGCAGCTTGGCTTTGAATCATTGCATCGTTCTTAGCCATATATTCTCTCATCAATGCTTCCATAGAATTGGAGACATTTGTTGTTGGTCTTGCCCCTTGTTGTTGGCTAAGCATTAACAATCCTGATTGTTGATTTGTTTTCTGCTGATAGTGTGTTGCATTCTGATGTCCTTAATTTCCCTAGTTTCCCCCAGTTGAAATTAGGGTGTTGCCTCCACCTTGGGTATAAGTGTTTGAGTAGGGGTTGTTTCTACTAGGATGATCTAAATAGCACACTGATGCTGGGTTTTTTGGGCAAAAGTCATAGTGGTGTTCACCCTTGCAATAAGAACATGATATAACCATCACCTTATTTGTTCTTAGACTAGCTGATGATGCTGTAGCAGTAGTCATGTTCTCTACCAGACTGGTTAAATTTACAATTTGATCCTTTCTAAATCCATTTCATCGTTGTTAGCATTTACATAATTTCCTCTGTCATTTAGGGCTTTAGAGTCTGACCAATGGTAGTTCTTGAAAGAAATCCTCTCCAGAATATCAACTGCTTCCACATATGACTTGGACAATAATGCCCCATTCGCTGATGCATCAACTACCATTCTGGTTGCTTCATTTAGCCCGTTGTAAAAGGTTTCTATCTGAATACATCTTGGCAGACCATGCTGAGGGCATCTCCTTAGCAGTTCCTTAAACCTTTCCCACGACTCACTCACAGATTCTCCATGCCTCTGCTGGAAATTATTAATGTCTCCTCTATACCTGGCATTCTTACTTGGGGGAAAATATTTTATTAAAAATTTCTCTGCAAGATCATTCCAGGATGTAATGGATTCAGCTGGCATAGAGTTCAACCAGTCTCTTGCCTTGTCCCTCAGCGAGTAAGGGAACAATTTCAGACGCAATGCTTCCTTAGATACTCCTTACATTTTGAAAGAATCACTTAATTCAAGAAAATACCTCAAGTGCAAATGAGGTTCTTCAGACGGATTTCCAAAAAACTAATCCACTGTTTGGAGCATTTGGAACATAATTGGTTTCAACTCGAACCTTTCAGCTTCTATTTTTAGCCCCTGCTTTAACTGAATGAAAACCATGAAATGCGGGCGCAGCGTAGGTTCTAATAACTCTTTCTCCATCATCCGCCAACATAATGGCATTGAGGGGAGGAATAGCTGCTGGTACAACCACTTTCCCTCCATTATCTCCTTCAACTACTGGATTGGGGACTACCAGGTTAGGATTTCTTGGCAACTAATCCATGGGATTAGCTTCCACTTGCCGTCTTCGCTGTGTTCTCCTTCTACGATGAAATGTGCACTCAATTTCGTTGTCAAGCATACATTCCAGCCCCTGCAAATCATGCATCCACCTTCAAGATCCACCAAATAGTAATTAGAAGAGATTTTTCTAACACAACCCTTCTTAAGTAAAAAAATAAAGTGAAACGAAATCAATCCCCATCAACAGCGCCAAAAACTTGTAGTACGATTTATGTTCCCTTGTGCAAGTGTACACAACCGTTATAGCAAGTGATAAAAAGAGATTGTATCCATAGGTATTGATGCTTAAACACTTCAATAATCACTTAAGACAACATACCAATATTCAAGAGATTTGTAAATAGGAAAAACGAAGAAGACTCAAACCAAACAGTGCATTGATGATTTGCTGTATTAAAACAAGTTGAATGCAAGTAACGATAAATTGGCTAAGGAATATGCACAAATAACAACTCAAGTATTAATGTGAAAAAAAAAGGTAAGGAGGAAGAGTCTATGTGACTCTTGTGGACTTATGCAGACGATGCTACAACATAAATAATGATAAAATATTGGCCAAACAGACGTGGAGTCTTCCCAGACTTCCCAGATTTTCTGCTACTCAAGTTTTAAGACAAACTTGCTAGCATATGAGTACAGTTTATAACCTTGCTAGGTTAGCCCTATTCCTAAGTACCCACACTCTAACTAAAGCAGAATCTAGTATGAGTTGAAGCTACACACATCCTATTACAATTCTCCAAGAGTTAATAGGAACGTATCTCAACATGTTGATCAAGCACATTGAAACTATGATTAAAAACAACTTTCAACTCAATACTTTTCGTCATTTAAAAACAACAACAAGGTCTACAGCCCATCAAGAGTTCACAACATCCTCCCCCTTACAAATGGAGTTTAGCTACGCACAACTATAAATAGAAATCAGTGACAAATTAAGAAGAAATACAAATATGGAACTAAGGAGAGAGAGATGGAGTTGAAGTATTCAGCTCCAAATGGGTCCTCTCGTCTTTGTCCGCTATAGCTTCGAAATTCTTCTATTCTTCTTGTCTACTTCCACTTTTGCGTGCTTCCTCTTTTTTTTTTTTTTTGTAGTGATGTGAGTGTTCTCTCTCAAAAAGTGTGTGGAGACTTCTTTCAATATAAGTATATATACCTACTTGGTTTTTAGGGAAACATCAAATAAAGTGGGCCCCCAGCTCTCACTCCTAGATGATTCTCCGGTTTTACTGTGATAACTCCCAAGTAAAGTCAAATCATGCCAAATTTGTCATTTTCTGCCTTCTCTAGATTCCAATGCTGTAGCATCAACAATGCTGCATCAAAATACCTAAAATTAGGCTATTTCCTCTAAATTCTACATAATCGACAAAATCAATAAGGATAATGAAATTATAACACTCTTTGCACATGAATTAGTGTAAATTGGGTGCTATAGATGCTACTTTTTAGCTAATGTATATGAAATTTACCCTAAAATAACTCTCTTCTGGAGAGTTATCATCCGACCATTAAACAAAAGTTTCTCTCTGGCCAGTGAAAGGGTGGGACCCCTTGTTCTAGTCCCGGAGTCAACACTTAAGAGAACACTCATCTACTTACCCTAAAGTCGGAAAGACGTGAATTTCATCTTGTGTAGTTAAATGATTGGAATATTGAGTCGACGACCCAAATTTATTATTATGGTTTCTATGAGAAAGTGTTTATGGAAGTACGTTGGATATAATGTTTGGCTACTCTGGAATTGTTGATGTGTTGAGATGTTCCTGGAATATTTGTGAGAAGCACGTTAGTTATATATATTAGCTATGTAATTTTATGGTACTCTCTTATTAGAATGTTTATTGATGATTATGGAAGGATGCTGAATCTTGTTGAGAATTGTTTGATGCATGATGCATAACATAGAAAGCATGTTGCAGGACTTGTGTGTAAGAGTTGTTCTGTTAAAGTGAATGGGTGAGTATCGGGGCCAGGGGGTCAATACATCACTAGTTGGGTATCGAGGCTTTGGATGAAAATGGTCAATGATCGATATGCCAAGATTTGGATAAAGATGAGTGTCGAGGCCTCAGGCAAAAATGGTCGAGGGTCGATGCGATGAGTCTAGTTGGTAGGCAAGTATTGGGGCTTTGGGTAGAAACGGTCAAGGGCAATACGTTGCAAAGTCATCGAGGCTTTGGGTATAAATGGTCAAGAGTAGATGTAACAATTCGAGACATTAGGTAAAAATGGTCAAGGGTTGAATGCCAAGCACCGTAGAGAAGTATCGAGGCTCTGGATAGATGGTCAGGGGTCGATACAACTCAAAGGAGTAAGTTTTGGAAGAATAGGAAAGAAAACTAGTGAGTTGTGATGTGAGGCTTGGTTTGGCATATAGGTTGCATGTTTGGTTGAGCATATACATAAATTGTTCCATTTTATTTAAAGCATGATACTAATGATAAGCATGATGTTTTGTTGTTGTGTAAGCATGTTGTTTATGCGTGACTCTTTAGGTAAGATCTGAGTACTAGTTGTTGTATTCACCCCCTCCATTCTTCCCTTAGATTTTGTAGGTAACGAGATAACTCATGGGAATGATGATGGCAAGGAGGAGACTTGACTAGAATGACCATATAGCGCTGCATCATTTTATTTTCATTTTTAGATATGATAGTTGAAGTTGTTTCTTTTTAGTTTGACTATGTTATTTGATTAATAGTTTGGTTTGTTTAAGTTTCATTTAAAGGACGTCTTAAGGATGTTAGTTTTTTATTCTTTCGAGAACTCTAGTTATGTTTAGTTATTTGAATTATGGTATTGGAACCTTTAAAGTTAATTATTGCGTCCACACAACTGTGCTGACAACACGTGCAAGTATACACGAAATCGACGGTTATAGTACGTAACGAGGTCGTATCCACAGAGATTTTTGGATAATATTTTAACTATACATGTAGATATCAACAAAGAAAAAAAATATAAAGAGTTGACGTATGGAAATTACCTAAAAGATATAAACTAACAACATGACAATAGACCTTGCAACAAACACAATTTTGACGCTATCAACAAGAAAAAGCTCTAGCATAGAAAGCGATAATGAAGGGTTAATAAATATGTAAAAGGCGGGGGAGATTCAGCATACTTTCACAAGTTATGAACCTACCCTCTAGCTTACTAACATCTATTAATGCCCAACTCGACTTGGTTCCCTTCCGAGACATCCCAAACATGAGTAAATACAACTTCCATTGTTAAATACCCAAGCAATAAACAAAAGCTCTAGGCAAGATTAGGGGACCCCATTCCTGAGTATCCTTAAAGCTATAGAAAAACACTAATCACAAATAAAGGAAGTCAGCACCCATAAGCCTTCTCGGGTCAATACAGAAGCTAGCAAACACGACAGAATGGCCAACAATGTCACGCAAGATTAAAGAAATATAAAACAACTTTATTGAAAATAGATGTAGCAGCTAGAGGTTCAGTATCAAGTTAGTTACAATATGTAAACCTCCCCCAAGATGGGGTTTAGCTCAACATGGGCGAAGAAAACAAAATGGAAGAAAGGAGAATACAACTCATTTTAGGGAAGCAGTAAAAAGAAGCAGAGAAGAAGAAGTAGACAGCTCGTCGAAGTAGGTGAGCCTCCTCTTGTCTTTTCAGCTCTCAAATTTTGTCTCTCTCGGGATCTGTGTATCTATTGGCTAGGGAAAACATCCTTTAAATATTGGATTTCGTTTTTAGGGCACTCGGATGAAGTTTGTATGGACATGGGTAAATCCCGTGTTTTGGCTTTAACTGTGCAGTAACTTCATGCTCTAGCACTGCTTTGCTCCAGCTTTCACATGCTCTGTTCTTGAAAATACCCTGACTGCTCTTCTCTGGTTCAACACTTTCTTTCAACTTTATCATTTCTTTACAAACCTATGCAAATGAACAAAAAATGTGAGAGTTTATCTTGTTTTTGGCCAAAGCTCTCAAGACTAAGGATATTTAGCTAAGAATTCACATTTTAACACTATTCATGCTATTTATGACCTAAAATCGACACACTTTGTCATTTTAATGCATATTTTCACCCAAATAATCACCAAAATAACTCTCTTTTGGAGAGTTATCATTAATGAAGTTACTTTTATGAAATTTTTGGGCAAAAGGTAGGTCTTTTCTCTTGTTCGTGTTGATTCGAATAGAATGTTATAGTAATGTGCCCTATTTGAGTCGTTTGAAATTTGGGGGCGTTACATAATGAGTATAATATATATACCTATTTATCCTATGTTATAACTTTCATACTATGTACTATTAGAACATATATACAACAATTTGTTATAAATGCCAATGATTTGTGTTTTAATAACTATTATGTAAATAAATGTACTTTTATAAATGTCATGTAGGTAGCACTATTATTCCCGTGTGTTGGGACTTTCTCTACCTTTTAAAAAGATTAGAGACTCGTGCAAGCGCACACGGTCACAAGTAATACTTGTGAGTAATCCAAGGTCGAATCCTCAGGGACTTGTTGCTTTCAAAACAGATTTTAAGAAGTAAATGGTTCAAATATTCAATTGTGGTTTATGGAGAAAATGGTGACAAAAGTTGTTGTTTGGGGTTTTAAACATCAAGCAATTTTATAAAACTCAACATCTTTGCTTCCTACCATAGTTTTGATGCAAAACATGGGAAATATACGATGTTGGGAAAATGCGCAAGGTGCAATTCTGGCTTTTCTTGGGAAACTAAGTTATACTCTTTCACTATCGCTTTTGGTTGCTGCTGAGGCTAAGGTAACCTGCAATCATATGTCTATTTGTGATTACAATCCTAGAGAATATTTATCAACTCATTTGTATTATGGGTTAGAGAGACTAAGTCTAGGACCATGTTTTATGCGCTTATGTCTAAGTCACATCCCATATTGGTTTCCTATTATTTTACCAAACTCACCATTTTCAGGGTTGTGCTTTAGTGTATAAATCAAAATCTCACTGGCCAAATGGAAAAAAGACGTAAAGAGAAATTTTTAGAAACCAACCCAAAAAAGTGTCAGGCGTAATTTGGGCAAATTCCCAAGCGTGTTGAAAATCAAATCTTTTTGACTGAGGCATTCCACAAAGAGGTTGATATCTAATTTAGAACATTTTTAAATGAAAGAAAATGCACGGAAACATAAAAAAAAGTATTTTTCATTCGGATAAATGAGCCGTACAAGGAGTTCTAGCTTGACCCTCTTCTCTTTCGAGCGCGAAGGGAGTGTAAACTCGCTAAAGAATGTAAGAATAACAGAATAAATGAAAACAAAAGGTAGAACTTGAATTAAAAGCAATACGGTAAACAAAATTATGAAAATACAAGGAAATAACAACTAAAACTTAAATCTAAAGCATATGAACAAGTTCTACAATGAAGGAGAAAGTAAATAAAGCTGAAAACGGGCTTGGAATGGATGATTTGCTGTTGAATGAATGACTTTCTTATATGGGTTGAGATTCAGCTAACCACCTCCATTTGACTTAGACTCACGGTTGTAGCTTGAATCAAACACATAGGAAATGTCCTCCTTGCCCTTCATGAATCAAAACGCACGTTTTGACAAAGTTGGACTCCAAAATTGCGCAGTGCACAATTCCTGCAATACAAAAAACTGTTATTTTCTTCCAACTTTAACCGCATTTTTCTCATGTTTTTCCTAAAGTACCACATTTTGACTTTTATCCAAAAATGTTCTAGGCATGTTCTACTTTAAGAATATGTAATACTTTTTGGCAAATAATGATGGGAAAAGGGTCAAAATAATGGTCAAACGGGCCTATCGACACATATTTCTGCAATAAAAAGTCAACCTTAATACCGTGCACATGCTTCATAGTAGATTTTGAAACGACAGAGATCATTACGTGGAATATAAAGTGTCAGATAGAGAACCATAGTAAAAGAACATATAATCAATTCAACACTTGGAGTGAGGATTATAACATCAACCATTATAACATACACTTATTTGGAGATATAAATTATATTCTACTATAAAGTATAAAATATCCGACCATAATTAACAAACAAAGCTCAAAAAACCTACATAATCAATTTAAACACCCTAGCACATGCTTGATTCTGAGGGAGCATATATTTACTTCCAAACTGTAAGGTGTTTTAAACAAAATAATTATTGCAAGGAAGGAAGTTTTCCATAGTATGACATGACATGTCTAATGAGGTATATGTTCCTACTAGCAAGAGTTTGAAGCATGCATCAGATAGAGAACCATAGTAAAAGAGCATATAACCATAGTAAAAGAATATATAATCAATTCAACACTTGGAGTGAGAATTACAAAAGCAACCATCATAACATACACTTATTTGGAAATATAAACTATATACGACTATAAAGTATAAGTGTATTTATTGCAGTTTGAAAAATCGATTTACCAAAATCAAGCTCAGATAAGATTATATATGAAAAATAAAGTATATACACCCATATCTCACTCAAAAAAACAAATAGACTAGGCCCCTCTATTAAAAACCACATTGAAATAATTTTTAAAACTTCTATGAACAAAAAGAATCCACAAAAGTACTACCTATGTCAGTGACAAGCATATGAAATCGATGACCAAAATTTGCAGACCCATAACAATAATAGAAAACCAAATTTCAAAAACCAATAATCGAGTGTAGGATAAAGTATATACTAGAAGATGTTGAAAAATACACACATTGGATTTTCTCAATGGCTTTGATGGAGTCTTCACAGTGCAAACTCACAAAATCAGAAACACACAAAATCTGAAATCAACTAGATAACCTATATGGCCAAAAACATAGAACTATTAGCACTTTGAAGTCGAAAATCTTGAGAACGAGCTAGCGGAGACGAGAAAATCTGAAACGAGACAAAGGAGACGAGCTGCCGACAACAGTAAATCCAGAAACGGAGAAGACGGAGTGACGGCCTACCGGAAAAAATTCTGAGAAATGAGAGATTTCTTTTTGATTGAAGAAGACGAAGAGACAATGATGAGAAGTGACGATGAATTTGGGTAGTTGTTTTTAGGAAAGTTACAAGCCGCATAAAATTAGGGATTTAAAAGTCTAACCTCTCAAATCAACCATTTTGAATTTCCATAATTTAATAATAGTTACATGTATATAAAAAAGGATATATTGGTAAATTGTTGATGAGTTCCATCTTAAAGGAGTTTAATTTAACACAAAGTGTAAATTTTGTAGAATGAGTCCCTTTATATAATTATAATATCTAAATGGCCTATCAATGTACTAATCCTTTAATTTAATAGGTCATGGGTTCAAGAATGAGGTTTTATGTACTTCAGAGGCCCATTGAGAGAAACCCCCCATCAATTTGTGTAACTTAGACACTGATTAATTTTGGTTTTAGTTTATGTTTTTACTTTAAAGTTTAATTAGGGTTTTCTTTTAAGATGTCTATAAATAGACTTCTTATTTTACATTTGAGAGGTTGGATTATTGATGAATGAAAATAGCCCTTCAGCTTTCTTCTTTGCTCCCAAAATCGTGAGTATTGGTGTATCTTGATCTAGTTGCACAAAATCCTTGGAAACATGCAAGTTTATGATGTGATCATAATTGGATCCAAAGCTCTAAGACCCCATCTACATCAACAAGGAAGAAGAGCTCAAAGAAAGACCCTGAAAAAGAAGAAGACTTCATTGGACCCATCAACAAATTTTGTCTATTTTGAAGGTTCACGAACAACCATCAACATTCAAGAGGAAGAGGAAGATGGAGGAAAGACCGATTGAATGGCCAAGCCTCAAGGACTTTCCCACCACAAGCCCTTGGACGAGCCCCCATGTGCAGCAACACGCCAATCGCGAGCACCCCATACTGCGTGCGCCATCACGTACACGCACGTCCAACACACCCCCTGCCAACAGCCCACAAAGCGCCCTTGTCGTGCGCCTCCACTAGCCACATGCTCTACCTCACACACCCATGTGCCCCTCCCCCCCCAACCTAACCTCACAAGGCTCCACCCCACCAGATGCCCATGCGTGCACCCACTAGCCATCCATGAGTGCCCCCTACTAGAGCCCATGCCCAATATTTTCAGACCTCAGAGGTCCGCCCCAATAATCCTGTCGTAGGGAAGGAAAATATTGGAGCAAAACCTAAGAGACCCTTATCCATTTCTGGAGTTTGCCTTGGTTTTGATTCCACACAATGGATCCTCCATAGAGATGGTTGCACCAGGATGACACGTAGGTCATGTATGAAATCTCTCGGTGCAAACTAATGGTAGAGACCGTAAGATGTAATGTCACACGTCCTTCTCCCACTTACTATAAATACTATCCCCATTGACCTCGATATTGAACCATGCAAACACCTTCCGTAGGGAGGCCGCGCCCAGGGCGACACGAGGCTGAGTATGGAACTCGCAGTGTGAACATAAAGGAGAAACGTGAGAGAAAAAAGTATGTTATATATACTTTGTATATCAAAAATATAAGTGGTATATTACACATTCTCTTTTGCTCCCATTTAGTATTCTAAGACTAGGGTATATTACTTAGGTAAATTATGGCTAAGTGAAATTAAAATTTTTAGTTGGCCCAATATAACTATTTATAATGGAAGTTGTACATTAATGTTTTAGTTTATCAAACGTTTTAATAAGCTAATGATATTATTGCATGCATATCAAATATTGACTAATTCAACCCCAGGTCGGTTCCCAAGTAGAGGTGTTCCCTTACGATTAGCTTAAATGCCTCAACCTAGATAGAACCTTTCTTATGTAGGGTTCCCTTATAGAAAATATTTTATATTTATTATTTTATTATTTTATTATTTCATTTTAATCATAGTTAAAACAAAATAAAAGACTACCCAAAATTATATTAGAAGATATAACCTAAGGTCTAATTAATTTTAATCCCCTTTAAAATTAATTAACTTAGACCCTATGTTTACATGCAACTCTTTATTACAGATTTTAATTTCAATCTACCAAAAAATTTTATTAACTCTTATAAAATTTAAGAAATTAAACCTATAAACATGACATACATTAATATAACAATTATATTAACTAAAGTAATATCATGTTCAACGCAACTTTATTTTCATCTAATCAATACAACACTTATATTAAATAATCATGAAAATAAAACAAGCATTCATAATTATAATATTTATAACTATATGATGCAGGATTATACATACATCATATATATCAAATATACATATTATGCATGTATCCAATGGTGGGATTTTAAAACTATATAGCATACATTATAAAATATACATTCAATAAAAATACACATTTAAAATGCATAAAATAATTAAATAGCAAAGTTGGACCGAATTTAGGCATCCTAAAAAAGAAATATAAATAAATAATTAAAAACCCAAGAAAATGTCCGAAGCAGCACTCGAACTGCGAACCTGGACAGTGGAACCACGTCGGAAAACACCCGGGACAGCGCTACGGCGCTGCAGCACAGTGCTGCAACATTGCCTACTGTTCTTCGACAGCACCATGGCGCTTCCTGCGCGGAGTGCTTCGTCTTCTTCGTTGTTTTCTGCAAAAATTCACCCAATTAGACGCCACGAACAGTTTTTGAGCGACCTGAACTTACAGACTCGATACAGAAACATATTGTCCAAAATATCGGGCCCTTACAAGATCAAATCAAGAAGAATGATGTTATCTACATGTCAAAATCCGAAAACATCAACCTGCAAAGCCCACATTTCGAAAATCTAGAATTACCCACCAAAAACAGTGATTTTGATCCTAAAAAATTTAGAACATAAATGCCGCTCTAATACCAATTGATGAGACGTAAATCTCGTAGCGGAAACGACGATCTTTGTTCTTGAATTTTTAGGAACAAAGAACCCACAAAAACAAAGAGCAAAATACAAGGAAAAATTTTTCTTTACATTGGAAGAACAATTCTTCAAGGAATCACCAATGAACACCACCACTGATCTTCCTGCTATCCTTTGGGAGCAATGATCTTGCTTGTGGGAGCTTTGTTTTTGGAAACCAAGAGGAAATTGAGAGAGAAAGCTTGAGAGAATGCCTTTTTGTTTCTTAGGATCAATATTCTGTTTTGGCTGAACACTTCTGCAAAAACTAAAAACCACATGACGTAGGGAGTTACCCCACGTCACGTAACTCTCCACTCCCCTGCAGGTTTGCAAGGGAGTTTTATCTTCTTTATTATTAATTAAATTAATATTAATAAATAATAATAATTAATATATATAATTAATTAATCTTATTAATTAATTAATTATTAATCTAATTAACAATTAATTAATTAATTAATTAATTATATTAACTAAATAAATAATTAACACTTAATTATTTATTATCAAAATAGAATCATATTATAAAATCATTTCTCTCGTATAACTAGTTGTAATGTACATCTTATGCGCATTATTTTTAACCTATAGTTTTAATATGAATCATATTCATAGTAATTTTATTTGAATCTCAAATAATTTTTCCAACATAAATAATTTCTCTCATAATATATAGTTTTAATTAGAATTAACTATATATATTATATTATATATGTATCAACATAAATATATAATCTCTTGAGCAATTTGAACATTTCAAATTTTTCCAAAAAACTTGATCCTCGTTTTACCCGTTGTGAGTTAGCAAGGGGACCTAACAGACCTACATATCAGAAGCTCAAACGATACGAGATTAATCGGTCAAACTCATTAACCGAGTTAATCAACATTTGTTAACCACGAGTCACTCCACTAAAGACTTGCAGCTGCACTCTTCTCACTGCAGAATATTTTCGTGTCCACGGACATACAACCATTAATGGCAAGTCAATCCTTCACAAGTGCTCGTAACTCAAGCAAGGTCAAATTACCGTCTTACCCCTGAGTTACATCTTGCTCCTAAATACCACTGTTCCTCTAATGAACAACCCGGTTATGGTCCAACCAATAACCGAAAGTCTCTTTCGAACTAGTGAGAGGGTGGGGCCCCTTGTTCAAGTTGCGGAGTCAGCATTTAAGAGAACACTCATCTACTCTTCTAAAGTTGGGGACGAGTGAATTCCATCTTGTGAAGTTATATTCCCAACTCCCCACTCGATCTCGTCCCAAAATGGTAAGAATGTTGAGTTGGCGATTCGGGCCACTCTCACCCATACAGATCAAAAGACGAGCCCTCATGGGTAGGAGTCCACAACTCACTCAGGATTGAGAATGAGTTGCCTGGTCATCGTATGAAATAGCAATCTATTAATCAACAACGTTACATCTAAAGATTGACTATTTCGTGGTTCGGTCTTATACAAACTCATTGTATAGGATACTCCTACACGAACGACTTGAATCGGGTCGTCTGTAACATTTACAAAGTGGGCCGCCCATAGTGTTGCCAAGATAAGGTACCCAGCCTTATCCATATACCATAAACCCTTTAGGTTATTCTCGGGACATTATCCACTTGTATATCGAGGGTATATCAAACATATACTCAGTATATATACTGTCTTGGTTACATGACAATAACCTTGTATGTTTAGTTTATTGGATTAGATAATTGCAATGAGTCAACGATAAATTTATTGAATAAAATTTGTTTTTACATGAATACAACTACGAGTTTAGGGCAACACACCCAACACGCCCATGCGCCCACGCCAACGCTGTAGCTCTTCACGCGCGCCTACCATGCCACCAGTTTTTTTGAAATTAGGGAAGTGTTTTGTTTAAATTTTATTTTCCTTAGATTTTTAGGATTATTCTATTTTGCAACGTATCTTGTAAAGGCTATTCGCCTTGGCCTATAAATATGCATGTTTCCCTTTGTTTCAAGATAGACTTTAGACATTGATTTTCCAATAGAATTGATGGAGTTTCTCCCAAATTACCTCGTGCAACCCCCTCTCCCCCCGAAAAAAATATTGTTTTCCTTTGTGTGGTTGAACTTAGGATTGCATTATTTTACTCTTGGAGTATGCTTGTTTGATTTATCATCAAACTCGAGTGTTTCTAACCTCGAGCATAGTGAGCTATTTGTCTGCTCAAG
Organism: Momordica charantia; assembly: GCF_013281855.1. Taxonomy (NCBI): domain Eukaryota; kingdom Viridiplantae; phylum Streptophyta; class Magnoliopsida; order Cucurbitales; family Cucurbitaceae; genus Momordica; species Momordica charantia. Next base: position 13,954,152 of record NW_028275162.1, read on the forward strand.
GTAATCGACTACAAAGATAATCTATCTAACATTTCCCTTTTGGGTTGAACCATCTATATGATTGGATTCAAGTGGCTAGAGGCTCGAGTAATCCATACACTTGGGTTGTCACGTATCAGTTTAGGTTGGTGATCAAACTTGTGGAGTTTTTCCCTTTGGATCTAGAACAAACTCTCTCTTTCCAAAACCTTGACATTCTAGGTAAGTTCCTTCTTCTTCCACTTGGGTGATTCTTTGTGTGTGTTTTAGGTGTTGCCGTGTGTGTTTGAGAGGTCTTATTCATACAAGGGCTGTGTAAGTCATTTGTGGTAGGGTTGAGTATATCACTGGGTGAAGTGTACGCGTGGGTTCTGGCTTGCACTTGCAAGATTACTCCATAGATGGCTTACGTGCTAGGCATGCGTTGTGAGGTTAGTGGCCAAGGTTTGCGCGCTAGTGCATGCGTTGGGCGTTGCATTGGATGCACTCGTGCTATCCTTGTGGCATGAATGCTTCCTTGATTCTTCTTGGAATTCTAGCTTTCTCATGGCTCCAGTGACTTGTCTTGACCCTTGAGATTTTCAGGTTTCCTCTTTTTGGGGTACTTCTCTAATGCTTGACTGTTTTTGAAGTAGGTTGACTTGAGGGTCTTGATGGTCATCATAACCATATCAGATGTACCTAATTGTGACCTAGCAGTGGATTCAGATTGTGTTGAAGTAGTATGAATCATCAATAGAGACCCTTAGGATCTAACGGAAGTTGCTATATTTGTTGAAGAAATCCAGTTGTTTCTGGCGTGGGACTTGCGGCATGTTTTGTCTGATCACATGGCAAGAGGAAGAAATATGCTTACTTAGGAAATCGCAGGGGAGGTATGCGATTTAGGCGTTTTGGAAGTCTGGGTACGGTTTTGTCGTGTGTGGCTTTCTCTTTAATTGTTTCTTTTATTTTTGTTTTCATTTAAAAAAAAACATTTCACATTTTTTTCTTTTTCTAAAATTAAACTCTTTCACATTTCTCAACCAAATGATATTAATAGACATTTAAATAAAAAAAAATCAGATCTAAAAAATAATACTAATAATAATATAGCACTTAAAAAAATAGAGGTCCAATTTTAAAATGATAACTTTACTTAAATGATACACATCTGTAATATATCTAACTACTGATATATGTATGTGATATACATCTGATATGAGTGTCTGATAACTTGCAATATATATGAGATATATATTTGATATACTATTGACATGAGTGTGTACAATATGTATCTGATATACATCTAATATACTATTCATATGAGTGTTTGATATATTACTGATATAAGTGACATTTTTTTGCTATATTTGAAAATTTTAAAAAGAGGTGACATATTTTGAAATAGTTTTGCTATCCACTACAATTTCTCTAATAGTAATAAACCTCTACATGCACATATAAATAAAGTCCTCTCATTTTGTTAAAAGAAAAAAAAAAATAGACCCTTCAAAAATTTCATATTTGATAATTTGATAAATTACTACTTTACTATTAATTATAAGTTAATAATATAATTTTAAAAGTTGGAATTTTAATAGTTAAGTAAAATTTACAAACAATACTACAAAAATAAATTAAAAATATTAATTTAAACCATTCATAAAATTGACCACTGATTAAGAATATGGGAAGTTAGAATTGAAAAGCTTATATATAAATTTTTTTTTATCAATTTATCTAAAAAATTAATTCTAAAATTTATAATTTTAATTTTAATCAAATTATAAAAATTTTAGAATTTCAATAATATAATATTGATTTAAAAAATATAAATAAATTGAAATTAATAATTTAAATGAACTCATAAAATATACGCTACAAGGATGTGGAACATTCAAATATGAAAAGATTTGAATATAGATTTATGGAAGAGTAAGGTGTGCAGTGAAAAGATTTGAATATAGATTTATGGAAGAGTAAGGTGTGCAGAAAACATGTGTCTATGGAAGCTAAAGATTGACTGATGGAGACAGATGGTTTTCATTGTCAAAGGTAAGAAACTTGTCAAGCATTTTAGTCCCCTGGGTTTGGTTTTCCCGGGTTTTTCTTTGTTAGCCCTAACTTTTAGAAATTAATCTCGAGTGTGAGGTCCTAAATTTCATCTGTCGTCCATGGTTTGCTAAAATTTTGTTTCCTCCCCTATCTTTTTTAATTCTGACAGAATGAATAATCTTAATTCCAAATTGTTACTTCAAATGTCACGTGTCAAATGTAACAAATACACTTCAATTTTTTACATCTAATCACAACATCGAAATTGATATTTTTTCTTATCTTAGTATCTTGCAAAAATTGAAACTAGAAGAAAAAAGAAGGCATTAAGAAATCCTCCTGGCCTAATCCTACACACTCTAAGATCTTTTTTCAAACCTACTCATTAGTCAGGGATATCCAGATTAAATTTCTATCTTTATATTAACGAAAAGGTCTATACAAAAGTTGTTTTTGAATAATTCTAAAATTTAAGAATTCAAATGAGATTTTTGAAATGATAGGAGTATAATTGAAACTTATCCCAAAGTAATTGAAACTACATATTCCCACATGTAACAGATTAAAATTCATGATTATGTGGACAGTCACATTTGTGTTAACTTGTCAACGAAGAAGGTTTTTTCCTTTTTCTTTTTCTTGAGCAATTTTCAATGAAGAAGACCGAAGGGTTGTTTTGAAATAATTCTAAAGTTCGAAGGAAAAAATGAAATTTTTAAAATAATAGGATATAAATGAAGCTCGGGAATATTTTAATAAAATATAGTTTAGTCGAGAAAAAAAAAATTAACTTTACCCTTTATTTAAATTTAAAATAGAATATAATAAACTTCATAGTTGAGAATATGAGATTACCCAAATGTGAGGCCAGGGGGCAGCTGAGTAAATACGAAACAAAATTGGGGTCAATATTTGAAATTGATTTGAACAAAAGGCACACAGTAGAATTCCAATCCCCAGCAGTCTGTTTTCAAAAACTGCATCTACAGTTCCTCTATACACTACTCTCACTCTCAGATCTGCTTTCATTTCTCTCTCTCGCTAGCACTTCCAGATTCCAGAACCAGCTTCCATCCCTTCGCAGATGAGCCCTACATTTCCATCCAACGTAATCCTGAACCCTTCTTCGTCTTCGCCTCCCTCCCAAATCCACGCCACTAAGAAGAAGCAGCAGCAGCAGCAGGGTCTTCGAAGCCCCTTGCATGTTCTCAATGGCATTTCCACCACCGGCAATGGCGGCGGCAGCACCACTACCTGCAATAGCGCCAGTATCAGTAGTGACACTTCCTCCGCCTCCATTGACGCCCCCAGAGGCTGCCTCAGGTTCTTTCTTTCTCATTCCTCTTCTTCTTCCGCTAATAGGCTTAAAGCATCTTCCAAAACCCCCAAATCCACTTCAAATGTACGCTCGATTAAACCTATTAGATCTAAGCCGCTAAAGGAGAATGTTCCCAAACGCGCTGTTAAACACGATTCTAGGCCTTCGAAACCTAGCTCGAGCAAGTCGGAGACGTTGAAGAAAAACTCTCCCTGTTTGTATAGGTGGCAATCCGGGAAGAAACCGGGTCCAGTAGGTAGCCAAAAGTCTCAAATGTCTTCTCTAGCGACTGTGGAAAAGTTGGAATCTGATGGTGAGGAGTTGGAGAAACATGGTTTAGTGAGGATGGTTGATGATAAATGTCGGCCTTCTGAGCTTAGTTTATATTCCAGTGCTTTCAATTTCACTCCCCTGCGTAAAATGGAGAACGGCTCAGATTTGGATTCCACAGTTGACAAGGCCGTAGAGGAAAATTCAAACACAAGTCGTAGCAAAACACCTCCTGTTCAACCCTCTGCATCGCCAGAAATACAATGTGATTCAGCCCTCGTGTCTGCAGTTACACCTGTTTGCTATGGTGCTGGCTACGTAGTTTCTGGGATCTCTGATAAGAGAAAGTGCAGACCAAGAGGGGTTCTCATTGTCGGAGAGAATGCTACCTCCATTTCTAAACTCAAGCCTATTCAGAATTTTGATAATGAAGAAGAAGAAGAAGATGGAAGCATCACAAGGGACACGACTATTTCAGCTGTTTTAAAGGTCCCTTCACCCATTGGAGCTTCTATGAATTGGCTTTTGTCCCCCTGCAATGAGGTGGATGAGGATCAGAAAGACAAGTCTCGAAATACTTCGCCTCAGTCCGAGAGTCTTCCAGAGTCCATCACACTTTGTTCTCTTCCTTCACCGTCATCCGTTGATGCTCTTCCTCCGGACGTGTACAGTCCTCCAGAGTTTCAAGGTTTCTTGGAGCCGTTACCCTTTCAGGATCCAGTTCCCTCATCTCCCACATGCGCTCCTAATTGCTTGGATGTTATTTTAAATGAGGGAAGAAGACAACAAAGGTATCAACTCAATGAGGAGAACTCTCCATTCTCAATGGATTCGTTAAGTAGTGAAAATGTCATCCGGACACCACAATCAGACTCAAGTTCAGCTCAAAAAGTTTTCCCTCCGTGGTTATCTGTAGAAAGTTGTGAGAAACATGATCAGAATTCATGGTCTGAATTGTTCTCACTAGCAAATCTATCTCGGGACAGCCCTAAAGCAATAATGAGTACAACAGATTTGAGTTTCCAATTTGATTGTCTGGCCACAATATCCAACTCCATGGATCTTACTCAATTTCAGAAGATTCTTGATGATCAGGCATTTAGGAATAGCAATTCTTCCTGTGAGGAGTTGTTAAAATCCCAGATGAGAGTATCATGGAGGGAAGGGTTAATGAGCCGTATCTACGAGATGGACGAGTTTGATAGTTGCCGATGCTTATCAGATGAAGAAGAAGAGACTGCAGATTCTTGTAACATTAGCTTGTCAGATAACCTTGAGACTCATCTGGAACACAATGATTGTGGGGCTGATCCTATGGTGACTAACAATTCTTGTTTAATAAGTGACAAGACCAAATCATATGAAAATTGTAAACAAATAGTGTCTCATCAACAACTACCATGTTCTTGTGCGGAATCCATTAGCACGGATGGAGGTGGCTTGGGCGCTTCACGGGACTCAGATTGGAATTTATGCTACAAAAATGGGTTGTTTGATTCTTAACCTTTTAGTTTCACTCCCACTCCTAGCACAATAAATCTTACCAACCGCGTCAAGGATGAGAAAGAATGCTTTCTCATTGGATTTCAAACTCACCATAGGACCACTATTTGTATCCATTGTGTACCCTAAGTTTATCTTTGTTTGAATTGAATTTCACTTCACCATATTTGAATCTTTATTCTGTCATATTATAAAGACAGCGCCCAGTACCAATATGGTGGATTTGTGAGGGAAGACGATTCTTCTGGGAATTCATGGTCATCTATCTAAGCTTTTGCTATTTGCAATTTGATTGAAGATGCTGGCTGCTCCTCTGGAAAGAATTGCGCAAGGTAAATTCCTTGATATTATAGTCATATTTATATACTGCATATCTACACACACGAACGTTAGAATTTTGACCTTTATTTGCCTGCTGATCTGCTGTATATCTTGGTGTGGTCCTAAGTTTTAACTAATTGATGAAATTGCATCCATAACGGTTAAATTATAATTTTAGTCCCAATGATTTGGTCAGGGTTTAAATTTTAATTTCTGTCTCTATGGTTTGGTTTTTTCTCCTAAATCATTTTTATTTATGCCAACTCAATGTCTGGTTCTACCATATGCCACTTATTGACTCTCTACCATGTCCAAAGAAAACATGCCACATAAAAAAGTTAATAACATTTGGTAACATCGATAACTTTTGAGAGATTTAACCAACTACAAATACCAAACTGATACTTATAAAACCGTAAGGAAAAGATTAAATTGAAACCAATCACCAACTATAAAGATTAAAATGGTAATTTATTTAGCTTTCATATTCCTGTGTGGAGGATGAAATAGGAGTTACTCTGCGAAGAAAAGGAGTCGCATATGAAGAAAATAAATTGGATATTTTATGATTTGAGCTAACATTATGCGCTACAGTTTAATTTAATCATCGGTTTTAACTTTTAAGTGTTTGCTTCTTAGGAAATGACCTGTTTCCAGTTTCCTTGTGTAAAATTGCAAACGGAATTGAGTGGTCAACGAGCTTCTGATATTTTATATTTACCCATTCTATGCCAGAGAAGTTCAGAGTATTGAATACTGGAAACCACATGCAACTAATTTGTTTAATTATTTAGAACAGAAGCGAATATTAACCGATGAAACGAAGACCTTGCGTCAAGAACTTGGCCAAATTGCTCAGGTGCATGCTGAAGTTTCTTGTTCTTATTATCATTTTTTGGTGTTTATTGGAACCACATGAAACTGTTTGTTCTCATCCCCTCCTTTTACAGTTCTCTCAACTTTTAATATATTTACTCGTTTCCTATATAAAAAAAAAGTTATAATCGAACATTTAGATCTGGGTAAAAAGTTAGATTTAAAGAAAAACATGACTATGAATTTGATAAAAAAAAAAAGAAAAAAAAAAGGAAAAAGAACTACTTAAATTTTGTCATTATACTAAATTTTGGGACTATTTGGACACTTACCTTGGGGAAACTTGTCTGGTAAAACATTATTACTGTTGTAACATGTAGAGGGTGAGTGGGTGGTAGCTATATTATAGAGATGGATTAGGCTTTCAAAGAAAAAATACCATCAAAGTGGAATTGGTTTCTATTTTGACAGGTACCAAAGTTGTTTTTGGTTATATTTCAAAATATTGCAATACCACAACCACAGTCACAAAAAAATTTCTGGTACTATGGAGTACTATACTTCTTTCAATTGTCACATCACTTCTATTTATTATATAAATGGAAGGAATAAATGGAAGGAGTATGGTATTTTCGTATAGCAAATTTTCTCGACTTATTTATTGTAGTAACAAAAGAATATCAGAAGCAGCTGATTTTCTGATAGGACTGAACTGTGTTTGGTTTTGGACTTTAGACAGCTCATCAAGAAGCCTGTTTCGAAATAAAATTCAAATCTCTTTCCTTCCTATCAATCATGGGTTTGGTTGATTCTATGGTCTCTCCTACTGAATGCCATGTTTTGTTTTATTCTATTCTATTCTATTCTATTCTGTTTGATGTTGCCACAAACTAATTAAATGGCAAGCAAGTCAATAGAAGTTAGGACACAGCTTATGTTTTCTTTTTTTCTTTTTTCCTTTTAACTTTTATTTCAACGGTAAGATAACGATGAAGGAATAAAATAAGCTGATCCCTATCCCCGATGCCCATGCCACTCCTTATTATAATACTAAATTTGAAACTCATATGAGATGTACATTTTGTTCGATCTCCATTAAACCCTCTCTTTCTCTCTCTAGTTAAATTATTTAATTCAATCTGTTCATGTAGTTATGTTTTAGGACAAAAAATGGAGAACCTGTTTGATTTGTCGCTAGAAATTCACTTTAATTTAAAAAAAAAAGAAGAAAAAGAAAAAGAAAATCGACATGTGAGGAATTAACAAATTTATTGCTCCATTTTTTTTTTGTTGGGTGGGCAAGCATGGATGTACTATTACCCCCACTACATTATTTATTTATTATAAATTTGATTGCTCATACGAAGATTAAATAAATTATACTGATATGGCCAAAGATTTTCAAAATAATAAATTACATCGAAAATCTTTCTAGCTCAACATGCTTCAAATATCTTTTGTTTTTATCACTTCTAACTATTTTTTCAAGTGGTTGTGTAGGGCCAAAATTAGTGGAGTCGTCTCGTCTCACTTAAATTTATTTAATATTATAAATAACTGTTATTTAGAGCGTGAAATTCTAGAAAGCAAAATCACCTGTCATAGAGAACTTCTTCAAAAACCATTGGGGTATGGTATATTTTATTTATATACACACCAACTCAGGGGAGCACATATATTGAGTAAATCCATTATTATTTTCTAGGAAAATCAAGTCACCAGGCGATGGCTGTGTGAATTAAAAAAAAAAGGAAAAAGGAGAATGACGTGTTGGACTTGTTCACCAAAGAAAGAATTTGCGTAGTGGTGGGCGTTGCATTTAAAAATATATATACCCACCCAAGAAACCCAAACCCAACCAAACACGCGTTGAAAAGTCTTCCATTTCCAAAACTGGTTTCTGCGGTGGACGAAACTCAACAACAATGGAGGGTTTGATTCCGATGTTCTACAGAGCAATGAAGAAAAACAGGATCCGGAGTCAATACTCAGTGCTTTCGCCGGACGTCGCCGCCGCTTCTCAATCTAATTACAACATTGCTGACTTCTACGTCAAACCGCCCCCCTGCCACGTCTACCCCAAAACTTCTTCTGCTTCTGCAGCACCAGATCTCGGCCCCCGCGGCGGGGCTCACCGGAGATACAACTCCTTCGGCGCTTTCTCGGCGGAGGATCAGGCCAACACCCGCAATGGGCCACCGCCACAGCTTGTCAGGTTCAGGAGCCAGAGAATTCTGTCGTGTCTCACTGGTCATTGATTACGAAATTAAATAAAAAATTTGGGTTTCAGTTTTGTGGGTTTGTTGTTGAATGAAATTGGTTATTGCCTCAACAACTCTTAATAAATTGTACAGCATCATGTCTTGTCCACTACTTTCTCCTCTCCTTCAAATTAGTTGGGGATTCCCAAAAAAGCTCTTTGATTGCAGATTCTTACACAATTAGGCTAACTAATTTGATGCTTCTGGGTTTTTTGAATTCAAGGAAGAAATTGCGTTGTCTGGTTTTTTGTTATTGTTTGACTTGTTGTTGATGAAGAGTTGCAAAAAACTCAATATGCACACCACTTTTGTAGTTTTTGTTGAAGCGTAAAATAAGAGGCCGATTGTGATGCAAATCCAACCACGGATCCATTGACTGTACCCGGGGGACCAATTACAAGAAGCAAAGCAAAGAAGATTCAAGAGGTTTTCATAATACATCTTCAAAGGCTAGCTAATGCACACGAGTAGACAAAGATTTCTGAGGCAAAAATTCTTTACAATGTTAATTTAATGAGAAAAGTTGTCTATTTTGAGAGATGGCACGGAGGACAAAAAAAGTGTGCAGATTGGTGAACAGGTGCCTTTGCAGATTGCACCTCTTGGGAGTTTGTGATGTCAAAGCTTGTCAAATCTCATCCAAACGTAAAGCGCCTCCTACATGTGATTTCCAAGACAATTTAAAGCAATTTTACGTTTTTGGATTCACATTTAGTTGTCTAGTTTGATGTGCAATCATGTTTTAATTTGCATGTCTTATTTTCTACAATTTGCATTAAATAGGATTTGAAAGACTTTTGGTGTTCCTCATGTTGAACGACCCTTTGGCCTATTTAAAGGCTTGTAATCACCTTGTTTTGGAGGATTCAAAACATATTAAAATTCAAGAACTTTTGTTCCTTAACACTTTTGGTGTTGCTTCTTTCAAATCTTGCTTTAGGTTTGATGTTAAACCGATTCATTGGATTAGTCTCGATCAAGCTAATTCTGGAGTGAGTCGTCTTAGGATCTAGGAGTGACCATCGTAGATTTTAAGTCCGATCTAAGAGTGATTCATCTTCTAACCTTACTCTTGGTTGGAATCATTCGGTAAGTTAGTCGTTTTTGTGAATGTTTGCAAGGATCCTAGAAGGACCTCTAGCTTTGTAAACCCGAGCAACCTTGGCGCTTATCATTTGGTATCAGAGCATTGGTCGACATCCTTTGGCCGGTTCTAGAGGTGAAATATCTTTACTTTATTTAATTTTATTTTTCTGTTATTTTCCTTTTTCGAAAGTAGTTTCTTACAAAGTGTAACAAGACATAACTTGTCTTGAAATTCTTGTATTTTGCTCTCGGATCATTAGCAAAGAAAAAAAAATTAGAAGCAAAAGAAAAAAAAAGGAAAAAAAAACAGAAGCAAAAGAAAGAAAAAAACAATAGCAAAAAGAAAGAAAACCGTAGAAAAAAAAGCATTCGAAGATCCGAGGCACACGAAAGGTTCTTTTCATTATGTTGTGTTTTGTTTAAATTATCAAGTTGTTTATCCTAAGATTGAGTTTCTGTAGTCTTAGTTTGTGAGAGTTGATCATTGAATTAGTTATATCAAGCTTTAAGCAAGATTGCACCAAAATTTAAGCCAACCCTTACATCTTTGACCTAGTACCAAAAGCCTACCCTTGAGTGATAAACACGAGTGTCCTTGAGTGAAATCTTGGTGAGAAGAGTGGTAAGGTCCTTATTATCATTATTATTGTTTCTAACAAAATGGCACAGGATGGAGTACCACAAGTACCGCAAGATCCTAACATGGTGATTCTTCAAGCAATTCAAGGAATGATGGAAATGATGATGGAAGATAGACAAGAAAGGAGAGCGCAACAACAAAGAGAAGAACGAGCCTTACAAGAAGATGATGCGTTTGACCTTGCTGAACAAGAAAGACAAGTTGGAGGAAGAAGAAATGGGAGAGGAAGAGGACGAAATAACTTTGCCAACGTCATGCAACCTAGAAGATTGGAAAGATTAAATGAAAATAGGGATGGCGGAGTTAAACTCAAGATTCCACCCTTTAGTGGAACGGCGGACCCCGATGCTTACTTGCAATGGGAAAGGAAGATAGAACATGTGTTTGATTGCTATACATATAGTGAGAATACGAAGATGAGACTCGCCATTGCTGAATTCACCAATCATGCCGGTGAATGGTATCAAAATCTCAAATTAGAAAGAAGAAGGAAGGAGGAGGATCCATTAGACACTTGGGAAGAACTCAAAGAAGCCATGAGAAGGAGGTACGTTCCAAAACACTATGAAAGAGATTTGAAAACTAAACTGCAAGCTTTGAGGCAGGGAACGAAAAGTGTTGTTGAGTATTATCAAGAGATGGAGACCTTAATGCTAAAAACCCAAATCCGAGAAGAAGAGGAAGACACCATGTCTAGATTCCTTGGAGGTTTGAATCGAGAAATTGCTCATGCTGTTGATAGAAATCCACCGCCTTACCTAGAAGATATGTACCATTATGCTGTCAAAATTGAAGATCAATTGAAGGAAGAAAAGGAGTATTCAAAAAGGTACACATCTAAAGCTAATACATATTCCAATTCTAATGCTTGGAATAAGGCTGGTTTTGTGAATAGGAATGAATCATTGCAGCCAAAAGGAAAGTTCGTAGCTGCCAAAAGAATGGAGGGAGAAAGTTCCAATACTAAAAAGAATGAAGCTCCAAAGGAGGTAAGGGAAAAGACTAGTTCTATTCAATGTTGGAAGTGCAAAGGGTTTGGACACATGAGTAAAGATTGTGTCAATAAAAGAGTTATGGTGATAAGAAATGATGTAGTTGACTCGGATGATGATTGTGAGGAACATGATGAAGAATTTGAAGAACGTGATGAAGAGTATATTGAAGAAGGTAACTTCATATCCTTGATAACAAGAAGGGTACTTAGTGTACAAATCAAGGAAGAGAAAGTTGAAGATCAAAGGGAAAACTTGTTTCACACAAGATGCTTAATTGAAGGAAATCCGTGTAGCTTGGTGAGTGATAGTGGAAGTTGCACAAATGTGGTAAGTAGTTTTCTTGTTAAGAGACTTCAACTTGCTACACGTCCACATCCAAAACCATACAAACTTCAATGGTTGACAAACAAAGGAGAACTAAAGGTAAACTCCCAAGCTCTTATTCCTTTTACATTGGGAAGATACAAAGATGAAGTCCTTTGTGATGTTGTCCCTATGAATGCGGGGGATATACTATTGAGCCGACCATGGCAATATGATAGAGAGGTCACATATGATGGGCTGTTGAACAAGTATAGTTTTACTTTGAAAGGAAAGAAATTTACTTTACTTCCGTTGTCTCCATTTGAAGTACATTGTGACCACTTGAAATTAGAGAAGAAAAGAAAAGAATTTGAAGAAAAAGAGAGGAGAGAAGAGAGCAAAAGTGAGACTAGTGAAAAAAAAGAGAAGAGTGAAAGGCAAAATGAGAGTAAAAATCAAGAAGAAAAAAAAGATGAGTTGAAAAGAAAGAATGTGAGTTTGATTGTAAGAAAGAGTGAATTGAGAAATGTGTTGTTAACCCAAGAGCCACATTTTGTGCTTATGTGCAAAGGTATGTGTTTAGCAATTGAAACAAAATCTCATGATGTTTTGCCAAGTGCATTTAAGTCTCTTTTGCAGGAATTTAATGACATGTTTCCCCATGAAGATGCACCTACGGGTTTACCTCCTCTTAGAGGGATTGAACATCAAATTGACTTTATACCAGGTGCAACTCTCCCAAACATGGCTGCCTATAGGACCAATCCCACCGAAACCAAGGAGATTCAAAGGCAAGTGGAAGAACTCATGGAGAAAGGTTATGTTAGAGAAAGTATGAGTCCTTGCTCGGTTCCGGTAATTTTGGTACCCAAGAAAGATGGCACATGGAGGATGTGTGTTGATTGTCGAGCCATCAACAAAATCACGGTAAAGTATCGACATCCTATTCCTAGATTGGATGACATGTTAGATGAATTACATGGTGCTAATCTGTTTTCAAAAATAGATCTTAAAAGTGGTTACCATCAAATTCGAATGCATGTGGGAGATGAGTGGAAAACAGCTTTCAAAACAAAGTTTGGGTTGTATGAATGGATTGTTATGCCATTTGGCCTTACTAATGCACCAAGTACTTTTATGAGGCTAATGAATCATGTTTTGAGAGAATACATTGGAAAATTTGTTGTTGTATACTTTGATGATATTCTTGTTTACTCAAAAAGCTTCAATGATCATATTTTGCATGTCAAGACAATTTTACTAAAACTTAGAGAAGAAAAGCTTTATGCCAACTTCAAAAAGTGTAGTTTTTGTCAAGACCAAGTCAACTTCTTAGGGTTCATTGTTGGAAAGGATGGGGTGAAAGTTGATGAGGAAAAGGTAAAGGCTATTCGAGAGTGGCCAACACCCACCAATGCAACCGAGGTAAGGTCTTTTCATGGGTTGGCTAGTTTTTATAGGAGGTTTATTAAAGATTTCAGTAGCATAGCCTCACCATTAAATGAACTTGTTAAGAAGCATGCTAAATTTGAGTGGAAAGAAAAGCAAGAAAATGCATTCAATGAATTGAAAGATAAATTGAGCCATGCACCTTGTCTTGTTTTGCCCGACTTTGACAAATCTTTTGAGATTGAATGTGATGCAAGTGGGATAGGTATAGGAGCTGTTTTGATGCAAGAAAAAAGGCCGATCATGTTCTTTAGTGAGAAGCTAAATGGAGCACAGCTTAACTACCCAACTTATGACAAGGAACTCCATGCACTGGGCTTTACAAGTTTGGCAACACTACTTATGGCCAAAAGAGTTTGTTATCCATACCGATCATGAAAGTTTGAAGCACCTCAAAAGCCAAACAAAGTTAAATCGGAGGCATGCTAAATGGGTGGAGTTCATCGAGACATTTCCTTATGTCATTCATTACAAAAAAGGTAAGGACAATGTAGTGGCCGATGCATTATCAAGGAGGTATGCTCTATTTTCTTCACTTAGTGCAAAAATTCTTGGTTTTAAGCATATGATTGAGTTGTACAAAGTTGAGAAATCGGAATTTTATGATGTGTATGAGCAATGTTTGGAAGGGAAAAATATACATGATTATCTTGTGTTTGACGGTATGCTTTTTAGGAAAGGTAAGCTTTGTATTCCTAAGTGTTCCATTCGGGAGTTGCTTGTAAAGGAGGCTCATGGGGGAGGACTTATGGGACATTTTGGAGAATTTAAAACATATAGCATGTTGTGTGAACACTTTTATTGGTTACAAATGAGGAAAGATGTGAACAAAGTGTGCAAGCAATGTTTCAAATGTAAGGAGGCTAAGTCTAAGACTCAACCACATGGTCTTTACACACCTTTAGAAGTTTCTAGTGAACCGTGGGTTGACATTAGCATGGATTTCGTTTTGGGGTTACCAAAAACTAGAAGACATCATGATAGCATTTTTGTGGTGGTTGATAGGTTTAGTAAAATGGCACATTTCATTCCATGTAACAAAATAGATGATGCTACTAATATAGCTAATCTTTTCTTTAGGAAAGTGGTTAGACTACATGGCGTTCCTAAAACCATTGTTAGTGATCGAGATGCTAAGTTTTTAAGTAATTTTTGGAAAGTTTTATGGGGCAAATTGGGTACCAAGCTTTTGTTTTCTACAACTTGTCACCCACAAACCGATGGTCAAACTGAGGTGGTTAATAGAACATTAGGGGTCTTGCTTAGGTCACTCATTTCTAAAAATCTTAAGTCTTGGGAAGAGACTCTACCTTTTGTGGAGTTTGCATATAATAGAGCTGTACATAGCACCACCCATTGTTCACCATTTGAGGTTGTTTATGGCTTTAATCCTCTAACTCCTTTAGATTTAACACCTTTGCCACCTAATATGTTTACAAGTGATGCAGCTTTGTCTAAAGCCGAATACATCAAAACGTTACACAAAGAGATCAAGGAACGGATTGAGAACAAGAATCGAAAGCTAGTAAGTCGCAAGAACCAAGGGAGAAAGAAAGTTATTTTTAACCAAGGTGATTGGGTTTGGGTTCATCTACGAAAGGAACGGTTTCCAGATCAGAGGAAGTCAAAACTTCAACCAAGAGGAGATGGTCCTTTTCAAGTGCTTGAACGGATCAATGACAATGCGTACAAATTGGATCTTCGAGGTGAGTATAATGTAAGTTCTACTTTTAATGTGGCTGATTTGACTCCTTTTGATGTAGGAAATGAAGACCTTGATTTGGGGACAAATCCTTTTAAAGAAAGGGGGGATGATGCAAATCCAACCACGGATCCATTGACTGTACCCGGAGGACCAATTACAAGAAGCAAAGCAAAGAAGATTCAAGAAGTTTTCATAATACATCTTCAAAGGCTAGCTAATGCACACGAGGAGACAAAGATTTCTGAGGCAAAAATTTTTTACAATGTTAATTTAATGAGTCAAGAAGAGAATGGAGCAAAGATGGCACGGGAAAAGTTGTCTATTTTGAGAGATGGCACGGAGGACAAAAAAAGTGTGCAGATTGGTGAACAGGTGCCTTTGCAGATTGCACCTCTTGGGAGTTTGTGATGTCAAAGCTTGTCAAATCTCATCCAAACGTAAAGCGCCTCCTACATGTGATTTCCAAGACAATTTAAAGCAATTTTACGTTTTTGGATTCACATTTAGTTGTCTAGTTTGATGTGCAATCATGTTTTAATTTGCATGTCTTATTTTCTACAATTTGCATTAAATAGGATTTGAAAGACTTTTGGTGTTCCTCATGTTGAACGACCCTTTGGCCTATTTAAAGGCTTGTAATCACCTTGTTTTGGAGGATTCAAAACATATTAAAATTCAAGAACTTTTGTTCCTTAACACTTTTGGTGTTGCTTCTTTCAAATCTTGCTTTAGGTTTGATGTTAAACCGATTCATTGGATTAGTCTCGATCAAGCTAATTCTGGAGTGAGTCGTCTTAGGATCTAGGAGTGACCATCGTAGATTCTAAGTCCGATCTAAGAGTGATTCATCTTCTAACCTTACTCTTGGTTGGAATCATTCGGTAAGTTAGTCGTTTTTGTGAATGTTTGCAAGGATCCTAGAAGGACCTCTAGCTTTGTAAACCCGAGCAACCTTGGCGCTTATCAGATTGAACCTAGTGGAGCCTACCACGATGATTAAATTAGTGTCCGAGTTTAAGAGGGAGGAGAGAAGTAGAAAATAGCTTGAGAAGAATTCAAAGGGTTTCCCCTCTCCCTGAATCTCCCACCAGGTGGCTGACTGACTTTCGACGGAGCTGACCTGGCCGAGTCGAGGTGGTATTGGTCAACCCCATTGTGGTCGAGGGGGTATTAGCCAGTTGGTTGAGGTGGCTGAGATTGAGGTGATGTTAGTCGTGGTTAGGCTCGAGGTGGTGTTGGTTATGGTGAAGTTGGCCCAGGTGGCTAAGACCTGGGATCAAGGTGATGTTGGCCGAGGTGGTGTGCTAGCTCACCCTCAATAGTGGCCCCTACTTCCAACCTGGGTCGCTGATGAACCAAGTTCCAAGGTACTTTCCCGAATTCCGCATTGGCCAACAATGGGCAGTTCAACTTGGATCAAGGTGGGCAGCCCTTAGGTCGGGCCTAAGCCCCTTTTGAGTTTCCTCGTTAGTTTACATAATGCCTAAATTTCTCCTCAAAGTGCAATGATTTTTTCCTTATTCTAACTTGATGTGAAAAAAATATGGATAAATCGATCATTTTGTAAGTTCTTCAAACATGAACTATTTTATTTTCCTCTTCTAGAGATTAAAAGCATATTAGTAAGTAACAATAACAAAGGAATAAGAGATAGAAATAGAAAAAGTTTAACACACGAATTATAATGCCAAAAAAGCAGGTTCTAATATACTTGGGAATATTACAATAGATCTCACTTAACATATCCGATGGGAAATTTGAAATTTTGACCCTTCCCATAATTCACTTTGGATTTATGACCCCATTTTGAAAAAAACTGATCTATTACCCCACTCTTCTTTATTTATTAATAATTTCATAATTTTTAAATGTGAAATTACCGTAGCACCCTCCTCATGTTTCAAAATTAACATCTCTCTCTACAAATCTTTATTCCCTCCACAAATATCTCACAATAATTAATTACAACCTAAAAAATCTAACTTTTAAGAAAAATATCTAACTCAAATAGTAAATTAAAAATTTAATATGGAAAAAATAAAAAACGTACATAATTATATAATTTGTGCGAATTTAATTACAAAAAAGTCAATAGTACAAAAATCTCGAGACAATATTGCATTAAATGCTCAAGATTTAATTGATAACAATAGGATCAAGAGGAGGGAGAATGTATAAAAAAAAAAATGGAATTGGGATCCCGGACCGGGATTGGAGGATCCCGGTCCGGGTTAGAAGGGATCCCGGTCCAGGATTGAATCATCCCGGACCAGGTTACTATTCTATCCGGGATTCTGCAATCTCGGTCCGGGATGGTTCAATCCCGGACCGGGATCCTTCTAACCCGGACCGGGATCCTCCATCTCGGTCCGGGATCCCAATTCCAGTTTTTTTTTTTTTTTTTGCATTATCTCCCTCTTAATTCCAGTTTCTTTTAGCCTTTATTGTCAATTAAATCTCGGGCATTTAATGCAATTTTGGCACGACATTTGTGAAACCTTAATTTTTTTTTTGTAATTAATTCCGGACAAATCTTATGCATTTATTCTTTGATCATCAAATCTTTTTTTCACCCTAATTTACTTATTGGATAATTTAATCTACAAATTTTTTTGTGTGGATTCGTTTCTTAAGTAATAAATTAATCTATATTAGATTCAAAATTAAAAAAAAAATGCTAAGGGTTGGGAGAAGAAATTGGTGGATAATTTTACTTAAAATAAACAAAGGATATTTTGGTAATTTTACAAAGACAAAATGTTGAAAGGGTCACAAAGGGGTCACAAATTAGGTTTTTTTAAAAAATGGTCAAAAATCCATGTGAGTTATATAATGGGGTTAGAAACCCCAATTTCCCATATTCGATGACTATCTTGTTTCTAAGTACCCTAACAATGGTTACCTAGAATTACACAACTGAAAATACCCTCACTAAACCTACTGGATACAGACTACTCTTCACACACTACCTAGAAACACTCAAGTCAAGCAAAATATATCCTTATAGGGTAACAATGATGTAATCCTTTATAAAACAAAAATATCCTACTTGTAGGAATTCGTAGTAGTGCTGAAAATTCTTTTCCTCGTAGGACACGGATCATCTGTTTTGGTTCCATTATCCCAACATGATTTATGGTTCTGTAACTATTTTTCTAGAATATAACATTATAATTATTCTAATTCCAACCATCAATTTATAGAAAAGAGAACTAATGCCTTAATTATGTTTATGTTGATTTTATAACTAATCTATCAATAGTAATACTTATTTAAGCGTAATCTCATCATTCATCATAATATTGATTAAACAAAGCTCAATTGATTGAAACATTACTAATATTTTTGATACACTTGGTTTATCAGTTCACATTCTTAGATCTTTTTTTTTATGAATCATATAGCCGTTTATATACATATATATACACACATATAAAGAATTTATAATTCTGGTTTGATATCGTTTTCTATTCATGTTTCTCATTTCCAAAGAAATATACATATTTGTGATACGCGACAACTCAAGCGTATGAACTTCTCGAGCCACTAGCCACTTGAATCTAATCGTATAAGTTGTTTCAACTAGAAAGTATAAGAGTTAGATGAATTATCTTTGCAGTCGTTACCTTGAGCAGACAAATAACTCACTATGTTGGAGGCTAGAAACACTCCACGAGTTTGATGACCAATCAAACAAGCATGCTCCGAGGGTAAAATAAAGCTCTCCTAAGTTCGACCCATACAAAGGATGACAATATTTGGGGTGGGGGGTTTGCACACGACAATTTAGGGAGAGAACTCTCTCAACTTCGATTTTATACAATTCCAAGATGTCTAAAACAAGAGGGGAACACATCTATTTATACGCTAAGGCCTATGGCATTTACAAGAATTTTGATAATTAAAACTAAACCTAAAATCTAACAAAAAATAAAAATTAAACAAAATACTTGCCAAAAATTGAAAATTTTTGCTAAAAATAAAAGCAAATAAAATCTAACTCAAAACAATTTCCTCAAATATTTTGAAACAAATTAGGAAAATATTTTCCTAAAATGTTCATGGAGTGGCCGGCAAGCAAATGAAATTGGCGCCAAAGGGTGGGCGCCCATGAAGGTGGCGGTAGCAAACGGAGGGGCGCGCGCATATGGTTGGCAGTAGGACACGCGCATGGGG
Source organism: Momordica charantia (assembly GCF_013281855.1). NCBI lineage: Eukaryota > Viridiplantae > Streptophyta > Magnoliopsida > Cucurbitales > Cucurbitaceae > Momordica > Momordica charantia. The sequence continues at coordinate 13,973,011 of NW_028275162.1, forward strand.
TTGGCGGTTGGGGCACGCACCAAGCATAGGCGGGCGGGCGTGCGCTAGACGAGGGCAGGTAAGCGTGTAAAGGGGTGCTGGCATGGCAGGTGGGGCGTGCAGGGGCGGTCCTTCATGGTTCGTTCTCCTATGGGGCACCACTTTATCCCACCAAGTTATTGCATAATCTTAAAAATGAGTGATTGCTAGAATTACCTTCTTGCCATCATCATAGTCATGACATGCAATACTAACTCAATCTCCTTCTCCCATGCTTCGAATTCCTCGGGTGTGGACTTTCCATGGAAGGTAGGAATCTTCAACTTGATGCTCCCTAGGTAGTTCTCATTTCTTTGCCTCTCTCGGATGAGTTGTATCCTTCCTCTTCCTTGGCCAACATACGCTCTCCTTGGAGGTTCTACATCATAAGGGTCTTCGTTAGCATAATAACCTTCTAAAGTTCTTACCTTTTCTTCTTGGCAGTCTTCAGATGCCTCTCTTGGACTCATATGTCTCCTCTGTTGTGGCACTCTTTCAAGTCTTTCCAATCCTTGAACGCGAGTGTTCATCATTTGTAAGGATTTGGTAAGATCTTCAAGCCTTTGAGTGAATCTTGCAAATGTTTGGATTTGAGCTTCTCTAAGCCTTTCATCGCTTACTTGAGACTAATATCTTTCTTCTTGGGACTTTTGAGATTTTCCTCTTATTGCCATCATTACACAAGTAAAGGTTAAGAGCAAATAACAATTTATATCTCTCACTCACTCCCTTACTTGACCTCTCGGCTTCTCTCTCTTTTGTGGGGTAAGCTTGGTGTGGTGTGAATACCCTTTTCTTGAGATGCTTGCTTGATTGTTCGTGGCGAGTTGAAACTAGAGAATAGCAAGCAATAGCCTAAAGTAACAATGCAAGATGTTTTCATTTTTTTATTTTTTTGAATGAGGGTCAATGATATGAATGACATCAATGACAATAACGAAACAAATGATATGAAAGATACCAAATGATTTCGAGGTTCCTCTCGATATGTTTGTCTTTTTTGTGACTTCGAGGTTCTTTGGAGTTTGCCACAACACCACTATTATCACAATAAAGTGTGATGGGTAAATTCATATTTGGAACAACTTCCAAATCGGTTAAGAACTTTCTAAGCCATACTGCCTCTTTTGCTGTTTCACAAGCTGCAATATACTTGACCTTCATTGTGGAGTCGGCGATGCATCTTTCTTTGACGCTTCATCATACTATAGCTCCTCCATTAAGAGTGAACACTGATCCCGACATGGATTTCTTAGAATCCTTGTCAGTTTAGAAATCAAAGCTTGTGTACCCTGTAACAATCAAATTCTTAGACCCATACATGAGCTTATAGTCCCTCATTCTCTTAAGATACTTGAGGATCCCCTTAACAGTGATCATATCTTAAATTGGATTGATACTTACTGACCATCCCTACTACAAAGCAAATGTAAGATCTAGTACATAACATGACATATATTTGGCTGCCCACTACTGAAGCATAGAGTATGCGTCTTATATTCTCAACTTGTTGAGGTGTCTTAGGACATTGTTCCTTAGACAGATAAATTCCATATGCTGGAAAGGTAATAAACCCTTTTTGGAATTTTGCATCGAATATCAGACAAACATTTTGTCGATATAAGTTGCTTGAGACAAGGCTAGCATTTTGTTCTTACGATTCCTTAGAATTGGAATCCCAAGAACAAACTACGCTTCTCCCAAATCTTTCATTTGTAACTTAGTTGCTAGCCATTTCTTGATGTCAGTTAGTCACTACAACAAAATTGGTCTTTGATGTCAGTTTAAAACTGACATCATATATATACGATGTCGGTTCCACAACCGACATCGAATTGCGTGTCATCGTAGCCAACGATGTCGGTTCTTAAACTATGTCGGTCGTGAACTGACATCAAAGTAACCGACATTGTTGGGCTACAATGTCGGCTAGTTCAATGTCAATTTTCAACTGACATGGAATCGCGTGTCATCGTAGACTACAATGTCGGTTAGTGTATGATGTCGATTCTCAACTGACATTGTTTATCCGAACAATGTCAGTCGTTAACTGACATTGCAATGACCGACATTATTCATTCGTAACTGACATTGTTTGCATTGAATATTAATGCATATTTACAATGAAGGTTTGTTATGATGTTAGTTCTAAACTGACACTGTTTTTACAAAAAGGTGAAAAATAAATATTAATAAAATCTTGTTTGTACCATATGAAAATACCTATATAACCTCTATCAAATTACTTCCAAAAATATAATAAATAATACAATAACTGATGGGATCCGGTAATAGATACCGGGGCTTTGCAATATTTGACTGATCACAATTCTGTATATTCCATTTACTATAGAAGTTCCCAGGGAATTCATTAGAGGAATGTTTCCAATAAAAATTGTTTGTTCTTGCATATCCCTACGGGTTTTCCAAATTAATCCTGCAGATACGTATAATTCAGAAGAATATGTGAGTGATTCATATACAGCATCTCTTTCTTTTATCAATGGTTCTACCAATTTATATGTTTCCACAAATAATTGAAATTCAATTTCTTGATCTGTATCTTCAATTTTTGGAAACTTATAAAGTTCTTCTGTTAATGAATCCCGTAGCGGAAACGATGATTTTAGTTCATGAATTTTAGAAGAACAAAATCCATAATGCAAAATGTGAAATACACGGGAAAATGTTTTCCCTTACCTTTGAAGAACTCTTCTTCAACGATTCAATCTCCTGAACACCACCAAATGATCTTCCATGCTATCCTCGGGGTACGAAATCTTGCTTGTGGGAGCTTTTGTTTGGAACAAGTAGGAGAATTGAGAGGGAGCTTGAGAAAGATCTACTAGGAGTTCTTCTGTTCTGTACTAAGCAGAATCTTTTTGCAAAACAAAACCAATCTTATGACGTGGGGAGTTACCCCACGTCATAAAACTCCCCACTCCTAGGGGAGTTAAATATTAAATATTAATTAATTAATATTATCGATTAATAATTAATATTAATATATATATAATTTATTAATAATCATATTCATTAGTAAATAATAATTAATTATTAATCAAATTAACAATTAATTAACATATATATATATAAATCAAATAAATAATTAACACTTAATTATTTATTACAAAATTAGAATCATATTATAAAGCATTTCTCTCATACATCTTATGCACATTATTTTCAACCTCTAGTTTTAATATGAATCTTATTCATATTAATTTTATTTGAATCTCATTCAAATAATATCTGTCATAATAGATAGTTTTAATTTAGAATTAACTATATATTATAATGTATCAATGTACATATAATCTCTTGAGCAATTTGAACATTTTAAAATTTTCCAAAAACTTAATCCTCGTTTTACCCATTGTAAGCCAGCGAGGGAACCTAATGGACTTACAGATCAGAAGCTCTAACGATACAAGATTAATCGGTCAAACTCATTGACAGAGTTAATCAACATTCGTTAACTACGGGTCACTCCACTAAAGACCCGCAGTTGCACTTTTTTCACTGTAGAATGTTTTTGTGTCCATGGATAAACGACCATTAATGACAAGTCAATCCTTCACTAGTGCTCGTAACTCAAGTTGGGTCAAATTACCGTTTCACTGTTGAGTTACGTCTTACTTCTTAAATACCACTGCTTCTCTAATGAACAACCCGATTATGGTCCGACCAATAACCGGAAGTCCCTATCAGGCCATTGAGAGGGTGGGGCACCTTGTTCAAGTCCCAGAGTCAGCATTTGAGAGAACACTCATCTACTCCCTAGAGTTGGGGAGAAATGAATTCCATCGTGTGAGTTATGTTGCCAGCTCCCCACTCGATCTCGTTCCCAAAATGATAGGAATATTGAGTCGGCGACTCGGGTCACTCTCACCCATATAGATCAAAGGACGAGTCCTCACGAGTAGGAGTCCATAACTCACTCAAGATTGAGAATGAGTTGCATGATCATCCTAAAAAATAGCAATCTGTTAGTTAATGGTGTTATATATAAAGATTGGTTATTTCGCGGCCCGGTCTTATACAAACTCATTGTATAGGATACCCTCAATCGCATGTCTCCACACGAACGACCTGGATCGAGTCGTCTGTAACATTTACAAAGTGGACCATATCCATAGTGTTGTCAGGATAAGGTATCCAGCCTTATCCATATACTATAGACCCTTTAGGTTATTCTCGGGACATTATCCACTTGTATATCAGGGGTATATCAAATATATTGTAACGCCCCGCGTTACTCAGGTTAGTTATCTCGAGTCCCCGGACCCTTTTTCTTAGAAATTTTTTTATTTAATTTTATTGTTCATTTCATTTTATTTCGAGTCGATGTGGTTATTGTTATAGTGTTGAAGTGTACTTACGTATCCAATTATTGTGTAACAAGGAAATTGCTTTCTCTATAATTGTTCCGGTCCGTTGGGCCCAAATTGAGTATCTAAGTAAGTGGGTCTTTCTTGTTTTAAAACAAGAAGGAAGGAGAAAAGGGCCTAGCCCAAGTGGGCCCCTTCTTGTAAAAAAAAAGGAACAAAAGGAAGGTGAGAAGAAACCCTAGCCCCCAACATCCCTCCCCATTCGTGAGCCCTTCTTCCCCTCCCCGTTCTAGTTTTCGTGTTCCTTCTTCTACCGGCGCCTTAACCCTCACCGAAACACTCGACGGACGGCGACCACCGGCGACTTGACAGCAGCAACGGTAGGCGACGGCGCGACGGGTGGCGCGGCAGGCGACGACGACGGCGACTTAGGGCAACGGCGGCGTGCGGCTTCAGCAGCAACGGGCAGCAGCTGCGCGCGAGTGACGGCAGCAGCAGTTCGCAGACGGCGGCAGCGGCGGTGCACGGGCGTCGGCAGCAGCGTCGCGCGGGTTCCGGGCAGCGACGGAGGTGCACGGCGTTCGGACAGCAGCAGTGGGCGCAGGTTTTTACAGCAGCAGGTCGTGGCGCGGGTTCTTGCTGCGCGTAGCGTCTTGGGCATCGTTTGATGAATTTTTACTGCTAAATTAGTCCAGACAGCAGCAGTATTCGATCCCGGCACCTACCCATACCCATTAGAGGCTTGATTTACGCAACCCACAACCATTCGAGTTAGGCTTGAGTTACCCACACCGAGACGAAGTCGATTTTTACGATAATGAACATTGCAAAATCCCTTAGAATAAATTTAGATGGCTGGAAATTTTGTATTAATTACTTCATTGCTTATTGTTGTTTAGGTGGTGAGTTGACACGGGATACAGGAGCATAACAGTGTGTAAGTAGCCCGGGGGCGAGTGCGTGTGTTACCTTGTGTTAACGGAATGGTTTGGTGTTGATTTTATTTATTTATTTATTTAGTTGAATGGATTTTGGTGCGGATTTTTATGTAGTTGTATGGTGTTGGTGCTGATTTTTAATTAGTTGAAGGGATTTTGGTGCTGATTTTTATTTAGTTGTATGGTGTTGGTGCTGATTTTTAGTTAGTTGAATGGTTTTGGTGATGATTTTTAATTGGAATAATTTATTTCGTGCATTAGGAAAATTGTTAGCCGTGGTTGTGCACTCACAGTAATTATCGTTGTGTTACGTGTTGTCGTTTCATTGAAAGACATTATGAGAATGCATGATTTCTTGTTGTTGGTTGTGCTTGGTTGGTCCGGATTATTGTAGTTGGAAGTTGTTACGTGTTGTTGTTTCATTGCTAGACATTATGAGAATGTATGTTTTCTTGTTGATGGTTGGATTTGGTTGGTCCTGATTATTGTAGTTGGAAGTAGCTAAACCACGATGTTGTAAACGTGTCGGAGACGAAATGCATGTGTTGATAGCGCGTCATATAGTTTTATATTATTTTGTTGGAAGTTGTTGAATTGATGTATTGTTGGTACGAAGGAGAGTATGCTGGTAAAAATTTGAGTTGTGAATTGAAATGTGGAAGACTTACTTATAGGTTGTCCTTGGAAGGTTAGTGGGGATTGACACGAGCGACGGGTCCGGTTAGTGGTTGGTTGATCTGTGAGGTGTCTGAACTGAAGATGCTTGCTAGTCGTATGGTTATTCAAAGCTTGAGTGGATGCCTTGGGAATAAATGGCAAGGCCGAACAGCAGGTTTCAATGGAGGGGTATTGGGGTCTTGGGAATAAATGTCAAGAACCAATACGTCAGGTAGTCATCGGTACCTTGGGAATAAATGTCAAGGACTGGTGCACGGTTCTAGACCTTGGGAATAAATGGCAAGGTCGAACCTCAAGTTCTGGAGAAAAGTATTGGGGGCCTTGGGAATAAATGACAAGGGCCAGAACGACTCGAGGAGTTAGACTCGGAGGACTAACGTGAAGGGGGTGCTTAAGGGTAACAGTTCTAGACCTTGGGAATAAAAGGCAAGGTCGAGCACCAAGCGTTGTGGAGGAAGGTCGGTATCTTGGGAATAAATGTCAAGAGCCGTTACGTCTCGAAAAGCTAGACTTGGAGTACTAACATAGTGTGGGGGTCCCGGAAGTCTAGGCGTTGGGTTGCTTGTATGTTATTGTTAATCCATTATTATTATCTCGTGCTGCCTATCTGTTTGTTCTGCTATTGTCTTTGATGTGGTTGTGTTTACAAGCTTATTGTGGTGTCTAGTTAGGGTGGGCTACTTACGGAGTAATTATGTACTCACCCCCCTCTACCTTATTGTTTCAGGTGTGAACCGGCCCGGCCGTTATGATGACGTGGAAGAGGTTTGACTGAGGTGAGATCACTAGCTGTGCCGGTTAGGCTAGGGAATGGACCACTAGCTGTGTCGGTTAGGCTAGGGAATAATGTCGTGCAATGCAGACATCGTTAAGATTCCACTACTATGAAACAAAAAGGTAAAATTAGACATTGGGCTAACACCAAGGACACCTTCTCTTATTGCTTTATGGGTATTTGTTTTTGTTTTTCGAATTTCTGTCGTGTTGGGATTACGAGTCAAAATGACTATGTTCTTGATTGGAGACCTGACCACTGAGGCGGGGTTTATCTCCTAGTTATTCTATTATTGCGTATCTCCATTTTTTTTATGTTGCATTAGAGGAACGTTACTTTTCATCACTTTACACGGAGGGTTCAGTAAGCTTTATAGGACCGTTACTTCGTGAACCGTGCCATAAATCTGGGCCTTTACATATATACCCACTAGATATACTGTCCCGGTTACATGATAATAACCTTGGATGTTTAGTTAACTGGATTTTGGACAATGCAATGGTATGAATTCAACAACAAATTGATTGAATAAAATTTTCTTGAATATACATTTGTTTTTACATAAATACAGACTACGAGTTTAGGCAACACACCCAACAATAATGAGTACTTTTAGTGATGTACTACATAATTTAGCTATCTAATACCAATGCTGTTGTAAGCTCCAACACATAATTGAACCATCACAACACAAAAACAATCAAATTCCAATAGTTCACACACATAACACTCCCAACTTAATATCAATCTATCACAAATTCTAATATAAATCTTTAATAGAATTCAACAACCACAACACACATCAGTTCTCCTCTAATAAAATTTAGCAATATTCACAACATTTACACATAAATTTCATAAACTAGTCTCCTCTTTCATTAAGTCAGCATAATATGCTCCATTAAGAAGTTAATACACAAACAAAATGAGCATAATATCAACTAGCTCACTAATACAACCATAATTAATACAACCATAATTAATTGAAATGTATAAATGCTTCAAGGTTTTACATATTAAAAACAAAAATAATGAAAACTATATTTACTATGTTTGCCCAACTGCGTATAGTTTGCAATAAATCCATGATCTATTCATCTGGTACCTCATCAAGTTTTATTTGAGTATGCAGCTTTTTTGAATTGAATTACATGTAAAAAAAATTGATAGATAATGCAAGTATTTCAAATATAAAAGGAACACATAAAAGTAGAATTGTGTTTTGAGTTTGCATGAAAGATATACAAGATTAGTAATTTAAGTGTTTGGATTATGCATTATTTGTCGAATGTACTTCCTGACATAATATCCACACTCAACTGATCTTCGTTGACATGGACTTTCAAATAAAAGAAATAATAAATTTTTAAACTTATTAGAAAATAGTAACACAATTTTTAAAGAGAGGGAGCTAAAAAGACAGACTAAAAGGGAGAAGAGACGATAAGCAAAATTAAATTTTAACTTTTCGAGATTGTTATTGTATTTGAATTTCATAAAAACATAAACGAAGGTGTCTAAAGTTTCTAAGTCTGAATAATGACCAACTTTGAAAAGAAGAGATAAAAAAATGAAAATGGAGTAATAATGAGAGAGAGAAATTGACCTTGGTGGCTACATCTTGCTGCACATCTCTTAGTAGTAGTAGCATCGGAGTTCAAAATATGGGAGACAGAGAAAACAACCTTTGTAGTGGTACCAATGAAAGAGAATAAGAATATGTAGACATACCTTCATAATAAGTTATAGAAAATTCTCTAGCTCAACTGTCTATTTCTAATTTGGAAAATATGAAAGTGAGGTTACCTTCATCGTTTTCATCATAATATTGGATTCTGCCTGAAAAAGGAACAAACTCTATTCAAGAACAGATACTTGAACCACAAACTCTTTGTTCCGAGTACAGGGATAAACACCCGTACGATTCAAATCAATTATCACCTCCTGCCACTGAACTGTCTTCATTCTCACCTATAAACCATCCTGAGTAATTCCTTATTTCTTTTAAAGTAACTGGAAAAAAAAACAACATAAGTAAAAATACCACGAATCTCGAGAATATTTAAAAAAAATTATGGGTACCTACATTATTAATCAAAATATCAACCATTCCCTAAGCATCAACCACATGGACAAATGACAACCATGTAGTAAGTAAATGGTATAGACTAGTTCAGTTAAAAAAGAGAAGTATCTTCCTGCCTTATCATTGAATCCACCAAATCAACCTCTTCTGACACATCTCCACCAAAAGTAAGAGCTTGATTGCCAAACCACTCCATCTGCAAGTAAGAAAATAATTTAGTAAATAGGTTCATTAATTTGTTAGTTTCAAGTAGTTTTATGAGATGTGGAGTTTGTTAAATCTAGCTATGAGATAGATTTGCATCAGTTAAGTGTTATTTAAAGAACAGAAATAAAAATGATGGAAAAGAGGGGGGTGAGTGAGGTTGTCAATAGGTTAATTAGTTTTCCTCACTCCCTTTTTGAAAGGATCCTCAATGAAGTTTCAAATAGACCAATTATGTAGGTAATTTTCTAATATATAATTGAGGAAAATGAATCTAGCCAATGACAAATGACTAATGAAAAGTTAGAACAGAGAGAATTTTTTTTTCTTTCAATTAAAAAGGAGAGATAATAAATTAATCAGATTGAAAGGAAGAAAGATAAATGATCAAACAGTTGATAAATCAAAGTATGTTCATACAACATGCTTGCCACTTGCTACTCTTTTGGCCATCCGAAAACTCAAACTCTTATATCTAATAAAAATTAGGACCAAAGAGCTTACTTTTGAAAGGAAGAATAGCTTCCAATGATGAGTTTTAATAACTAATCCACTCAATCTAAGCGCAATGAGGTCCTACAAATTATTTAGATATGTATTAAAAGTCCATAAGCTTCCATGTTTCTGGAAGCCGAGATGAAGAAAAGTCCATTTTACTTTTGTTTGGGTTATCTTGGATTTTTTTTTCCCTTTACATACCAATTTTCTCTCAAATCATTCTAAAATTTTTCTACCAACTGTTTCCTTGAAAAATGTTTTATTAGCAACTAACACTAATAAAATAATTTAAAATATTGCTAGCACAATGTGTTGAGGTTAAATACATGGAAGAGTAATGAAGCAAATGGATCGTTACCCACTGGTCGCATAAAAAACTGACGGGTGTTGGATGGGTCGATGCCGTATGCAAACAAAAGAGAATTTCTAGGCTGGGTCATTGCTCCACGGCATCAGGTAACAAATTGAGCGTTTCCGGAGGGAACAGCCATAGGTTGCTGTAGAAATCACCAAAGGGGAATGGCGCTGCGGGTCTAGCTGTATTGGACTGCTGCAGGGAGTCGGTTTTCTAACGGCTCAGTGCCACCACCGGTGTCGCTTCACGTGGTGGTGTCAGGCTACTGCAGAAATTGCCGGAGAATGATGGGTGTGCTGTTGAAGAAATCGCTGCCATAGGTGTCGTCGGAGTTGTGGATGCTACGCCGTCGAAGCCCACCTCTCGTCGTGCTGAGTTGGTGGAGAGAGGCCTGTTCGTGGCTTCACCGGAGAGGTTGCTGGTTTCATGAAAAAAAGGAGTGGCGGCTTGGGGGGGAGTAGAAAAGAAAAGAAGAGCTAAGGTTTTTTTTTTTTTTTTTTTTTTTTTTTTTTTTTTTTTTTTAATTCAAATGAACAATTTCAAGGGTTTTGAAATTCTAAAATTTCCTTCTCAATAACAAACCAATAGATTTTTTATAGGAGTTTGTTGCGTCACACAACTATGTCGACAATGTGGACAAGTATACACGAATAGTCAAAGGAGATCTATTTGGTCCGGCTTATTTTTATTTTTTTTTATATTATTGTATTTTACTTTATTGTGTTTTATTTTAATTAAAGAATAACATACGTTTACTTTATTATTAGTTTTAATATAAAGTTTAAATTAACTAAAATTAAAATGTTAGATTTATTTAAATGTTTAATTTTATTAATAAGAAAATAAAAATGGTTTATTTAGATTTTGTTTTATTATTAAAATAATAAATAAATAAATAAAAATGATTTGTTTTAAAAAGATTTTGTTTTAATGAAATAAAGATTTTATTTTAAAACCTTTGATTTTTAACGGTTTTTCCTCTTTGATTTTTTCAAAACCTAACGTGGTATCTCCTCCTCCCCTTCCTTCCTCCCTTTTCTCTGGGCTTTCTTTTTTTAGCATATATCACCGTTGTTTTTTTTAACCCATCACCTCATCATCATATCTTCTTCTCTCCATCTCTCTTATCCCACCATCACCACTTTTCTCTTGCATACCCACGACCTCCGACGACACAAGGGAACGACGCGAACGACAGCAGCAACAACCTTCTTCTTCACAGCTTCTTCCAAGCCGGCACTCCGACGATCTCCTCGCCGGTAGTGCATTTTAAGTAAGCATCAAATACGTTGTAAAGGGAAAGGCTTTGGAAATCATGCAAACATAATCTTTTGTTTCTATCAAAAGATTTTTTTTGTTTTTTTTAAGGAAAAGTTTTTTTAAAGAAAAAGTTTCTTTTTCTACTTTTTTTTAAAAGAAAATGTTTTTAGTAAAAAAAAAATCTTCTAAATTAATTTTAAATAAGTTTTTTAAAATAAAATAAGGATTTTGATATTTTAAAATTTGTTTTAAAATAAAAGCTTTTCTTTTTCTAATAAAGAAGAGTTTTTTAAATGAAATAAATATAAACTTAATTTTATTTTAATAAAATATTTTACTTTAAAATTTTGGTTAAAATACGTTGAAAAAAATAGGAGTTTTATAAAACAAATCTTGTTTAAAAAATTTTGGATTCTTTTAAATTTGGATTCTTTTTTTATTTAAAATGTAGTTTTTTATTTAAAATGATTTTTTTTACAAGGTTTATATTTTTTGTGTTACCTTTGTTTTATTTTTTAATTAAAAAAAATCTTCTGCGGCAGGATTTTAAAGGAGAAGATAAAAACAGAGTATTTTAGAATAAAATCTCATTTAAAATTCTTTTAATGGTTTGGTTGTTATGGTTTTGAAAAAATCTTAACAAAAAAATCTGTTTTTTAGCAAATAAGTTTTGTTAAAGTGAATTTGACTTTGTTTTTAAATAAAGTTTTTTTTTTCTTTCTTTTAAATAATTTTGTTAATTTTGAAATATTTTTTTTGTTTTAATTTAACAAAATTCGTAGTTTTTTTTAGTTTAAAAAAATAAATTAAAACTTTTTTTTGTGTGAAAGGATATAATGTTTACATCTTAAGATGTTGGCATAGTGGTAAGATATTTGTTTTTTAATGCACATGACCCAAGTTCGAGTCTTTAAATGCTTCATTTTATCGTTGTTTTTACTAAATAATTATTTTAAATAAAAGATTTTATTTAGAGTTTTTTTTCTTTTTTTTTTAAATTCAAAAATACAAAATATGTATTTTAAAAAAGATCATAACTTATATCTCAAAGTGGTGGCACATTGGTGTGATGTTTTAGTGTCAACACTCATGTCGACTCCCGAACCAACAATCTGTTTTCGCAGATCTTGTCTTTATTTTTAGGTGACTAATCACACCTCGTAGATGATTGTTGGCGACTCCAAACCCTTATCTCGAAAGAGACCCTTCAGGGGATGACGTCGGCCGCTCCGCATCGCGATGACGTTGCGACACCAACAATTAAAAAATATACAGAGTAGAGTATGAATATTATCTAGAAGAATTAAAACAAAGGAATAACAGGACGAAAGAACGTTGCAAGCTAAGAGACAACAGTTTCAAGGCTATCGACGCAAGGAAATAGCAGCATAGGAAGTGATAATGGGGGATTAAAAGATATGAAGGTGGTGGGGGAGATTCAGTATACTTTAACACATTATCAACCTATACTCTAGCGTAGCTAACATTTATTAGTGCCCAGTTCGACTCGGTTCCCTTCCGAGACACCCCAAACATGAGTAAATACAACTTCCGTTGCTAAATACCCAAGCAATAAATCCAAACTATAGGCATGATTAGGGGACCCCATTCCTGAGTATCCCTATAGCTATAGAAAAGTGCTAATCACAAGCAAAACAAATCAGCACCCACAAGCCCTTCCGGGTCAATATCGGAGCTAGCATACACGAAAGAGCGGCCAACAGTAACGCGAAGAATTGAGGAATAAATTCAGATTTGCTTAAAAATAAATGTAGCATGCTAGAGATTCGGTCTTAAGTCAGTTACAGCGTGTGAACGTCCCCCGAAATGGGGTTTAGCTCATAATGGGTGAAAAAAACAAAATGGAAGAAGAAGAAATACAACCCATAGCAGAAAATTAGCTAAATGACAGAGAAGAAGAGCAGTCAACGCAAAGCAGCAGACGAGCTTCCCCTTTCTGGCGTCAGCTCTCGTCCCAAAAATGGGTATATTTCCTCCCTTGGTCTTTTCAGCTCTCAAATTTTGTCTCCCTTGGGATCTGCGTGTCCGTCGGCTAAGGCAATCTTTCCTTTAAATATCGGGTCCCGTTTTTAGGGCACCCGACTGGGGATTGTACGGCATAAGTGAATCCTGTGTTTTTGAATTAACTGTATGGACACCCATGCCCTGATATCGCTATGCTCCAGCTTTTATATGCTCCATCTTGACAATGCTTTGGTTTTTCCTCTCTGGTTCCACACTTCTTTCTCTTCTCGGCTCCTCATTAAAAACTTGTGCAAAAGAACCAGAAATATGAGAGTTTATGCTGTTTTTGGCCAAAGTTCTCAAGACTAAGTATGTGTAGCTATGAGTTTGGAATTAAACACTATTTATGCTAATTATGACCTAAAACCGACACACTTTGACATTTTAATGCACATGTTCACCCAAATAAACACTAGAATAACTTTCTTTTGGAGAGTTATCACACCCCCAAACTTAAAATCTTGCTTGTCCTCAATCAAGAGCATGCATTTTTACCTCTTTTCATAAAAGAATAACGTTAGAAACCTGCACTTCAAACATCCAGCTCTATGCCTCAAACCTTTACCTTGATCATCAACGCTAGAACTTACATATTCTGCTATAGTGCTTCAGTTGAGGCAAAGAAATGAAAGCAGCCTAGAATTTTTCACACTCTGGAAGACGCTATTATCTGCCCAACTCTAGCTTCCTTCTACTTCCCAGCCTCAACCTTAACTTCTCCTAGAGATTCATTTCTCAAGCCCTTTTCACTAGCCTAAACTTTTAAACCTTGTACTACTCACTTGGGCTTATTAACCATGGGCTACTAGCCCTTCCTAATCCTGCAGCCTCTTTATGCTTTTGATGTGGGCTACTAGCCCCACCTTTATTGAGTTTTTTTTTTTTACTGAATTACAGGATTAGAAAGATTCATGGTTCTATACAATTGCTAATAAAGATGTAAGAATGGACCGTTCACTCCTCCAAACTTAAAAAGTTGCATTGTCCTCAATGCGGCTAAGGACATTTAGTATGTAAAATTCTAACATGCCCCCAAACTTAAAGTGAATTTAAAATAAGGAATACAAGGGTGTTCGCTATTAAGATATAGACATGAATGCGGAGGGCTAATGCTAACAACTTAAGGGTATTTACAAGAAGAAGTTCATACTAGCTATACAAAGATAAGGTTGTCTTTGGATAGAGAGCCATTGAAATTCCTATCTAGGGTAAGCGCTACCTGGGTCCAGTACTATGAGAGGGATGCTAGGGCATGGGCAGGCAAACATGAACCAGAAGATGAACAAAAGAATGCTGACACTCACCAAAATGCTCCAGCATCAACAGAAACAACTGCGCACTAGCAGGCTTTAGCATCAAGACTATTCAATTTCTGGAGGGGTGGGGGGGGGGGGGGTAACATTTTTACTGATTAAAAATAAATAAGAAAAACTGGAATTAAAAACAAACTCCTAAACATGAAAAACAACAACAGGAAATTAAGTGCAGAAAGTGAAAATGCTGAAAGTTAAACCTAACTAAAACTTTATAAATAACAGGGGGGAGGGGAGGGAACAAGGTTTGGTTAACACAAAAGGACAGGGACTTCCTTTTGTGGTCAAACAGAACTTTCGTCTTCACTCTCTTCTTCCTCTGAAAAGTCGTCCGTAGGCTGATATTCCTCTTTAGTGCTTCCTGACTGCTCCAGCAATTGTTTCAGATGGGCCGACACAGCTGATGTAGGAGGTGCGGCTGCTTTGAAATGCTCCAGCGCTACAAGGATAGTCGCATCTCTTTTCTTAGCCTTTTCAGCGTACGCGGACTGCGCTTCCTCCATTCGCGAGAGTTGCTTCTGCATCTTGGCTATTTGGGCCATCATTTCATTGATGGCCACATTCTGCACAGCTCTGCGGCGATTGGGGTCCTGGCTCATCAGCCGTTCCACCGTAGTCCGATCGACCACCAACTTGTCCTCGAGAGGCTCTTCTTCATCCAAGATAGGCACATCTCTGCGAAGGCAGAGCTTCCAGTGGATTAGTTGTCTGACATCGATGGAGCGACCTTCCAATATGCAAGCCAAACAGAAGGACTCTGTCCTTCGTAACAGACGAATCATGCGTTGATAAGCGCCAAGGTTGCTCGGGTTTACAAACCTAGAGGTCCTTCTAGGATCCTTGCAAACATTCACAAAAACGACTAACTTACCGAATGATTCCAACCAAGAGTAAGGTTAGAAGATGAATCACTTTTAGATCGGACTTAGAATCTACGATGGTCACTCCTAGATCCTAAGACGACTCACTCCAGAATTAGCTTGATCGAGACTAATCCAATGAATCGGTTTAACATCAAACCTAAAGCAAGATTTGAAAGAAGCAACACCAAAAGTGTTAAGGAACAAAAGTTCTTGAATTTTAATATGTTTTGAATCTTCCAAAACAAGGTGATTACAAGCCTTTAAATAGGCCAAAGGGTCGTTCAACATGAGGAACATCAAAAGTCTTTCAAATCCTATTTAATGCAAATTGTAGAAAATAAGACATGCAAATTAAAACATGATTGCACATCAAACTAGACAACTAAATGTGAATCCAAAAACGTAAAATTGCTTTAAAGTGTCTTGGAAATCACATGTAGGAGGCGCTTTACGTTTGGATGAGATTTGACAAGCTTTGACATCACAAACTCCCAAGAGGTGCAATCTGCAAAGGCACCTGTTCACCAATCTGCACACTTTTTTTGTCCTCCGTGCCATCTCTCAAAATAGACAACTTTTCCCGTGCCATCTTTGCTCCATTCTCTTCTTGACTCATTAAATTAACATTGTAAAGAATTTTTGCCTAAGAAATCTTTGTCTCCTCGTGTGCATTAGCTAGCCTTTGAAGATGTATTATGAAAACCTCTTGAATCTTCTTTGCTTTGCTTCTTGTAATTGGTCCCTCGGGTACAGTCAATGGATCCGTGGTTGGATTTGCATCATGCGTGGTAGGCATGACTCGACTCTTAACGAAGTAGAGCCAAACGTTAGCTTCTCTTATAAGCTGGACAGATTTCAACGAGCGCGCCCCCTTGTCCTTCACTTGCCACGCAACACCCTCTATGCCTACCAAATTGAGGGCTCGGTCAAGTTCCCGCATTGAGGGCTGTTGGATCATCGCGTTGAATTCAGCCTTTGGGTTGCTGGGGAGCTTTAGCAACTTGTTGATCCTTTCTGGCGTCCAGTCGATTTTCACCTCCGGTACCGTAGTGTGCCCCACTCTATCAGGGTCGAAGTTGGCGTAGAACTCCCTCACGAGCTCCAGGAAAACCGGCATAGTCTGTGCTCCCACTTTAAATGTGTGGCTCCTTCCTTCACACATAGGGGCATCTCCGCCTCTAAAAACCTTTTCTCTAAGTACAGGTCCCTTGTCTTGATCGATTGATAGCTCGCCCTTGCTTCCAGATCTACGAACTTCTGGAATGTCGCCTGGCCCGTCGGGACTACTGTAATATGCTTATAGGAGTTTGGCATTGGCGGAAGCTGGGAAAAAGTGACCATTCGAGTGCGATGCTTCCCTTCAGACACATAAGTCGATTTTTGGGTTTTAGCTTTGGTAGGGGGCGGTGGCGGCGCTGCTGGTGATTTCCTCTTTTTGGTCGGGCTATGGTTTAGGGTAGACTGGGCCAACCGCTTGGTCTTTCGCGTTCGTGAGGCCGGTCCATCAGTGGGTAAGGATTTGGAGGGGGCAGTTGGATGGATCTCTTTGACGAGGGTTTGCGGAGGGACGCTGGTAGTTGGAGGGTTGGTGGTTATAGGTTGCGGAGCTTGCAGAAGGGTGGCCGGAGGGGGTGGAGTATTAGGAACGACGGGACGGTTTTGAGTTAGAAGGGGCGCGGGGTGAGTTTTTCTGTATCTTCGCCGGTGGTCACGGGTCTATCAGGCTGAATTCGGGGAGAAGAGACAGCCGGGCCAGGGATGTTTACCTGAGGGCTGTCTACAGGGGGATGGTTTCAGCAGCCTACTGAAGGTCCCTGTTCGACCCAGAGCTTGCTGACAGCTCGAGCTTCGACGCTCTCTTCCTATTTGCTCGGTGCTTGATTCTGGAAATTTTAGGCTAGGGTTTTGGGAAGAAGAAGAGAGGTTTTGGGGACTTAAAAAGAGAGAGAGAGGGAGAGGTACGTCGATGGTGCAGAGTGGGGAGAGAGAATGAGGGAAACGTGGGTTTTAAGGGAAAATGGAAATTAAAATACACTTTTCCCCCCAAAACGAAAAAACAAAATCCCCCAAAATCTCTAACAATTATGATTTATTTCCAAAAAATTTGAAAATTTTTACTTACCTCCTCTCCTCGGAAGCCGAAATTAGCTATAAATACCTCCCTGCATGCATGCCACGTCCTGATGCTCTCACCGGCCATGTCCTTTCGTGTCAGCGACGTCACGCCTTCTTCAATGCAAGCCCGTTTTAAAAGTTGCCCATTCAACCAGATTTGTAATTATTTCCCCCCAAAAATCAAAATGAAAGCTAATTAGAATTCAAAATTCAAAATGGCAGAAAAACAATTAAACGTCTAAATTTCTAAATTCGAAGCTGGAGAGCAATAAATCAATTAATCATTAAATCCTATTCCCTTTATTCCGCTGTTGGTTTCTAAGTCTATGGCAAAGTGGTGAGCTTCAACATCTCTCACCACGCTTCCTCCATAAAAATGCTTCAGCCTTTGCCTGTTCACTGTGAATTCTCTTCCCGAATCCATCTCTTGTACTTTAACTGCTCCATGGGGAAAGACGTGCGAAACCAAAAATGGGCCTGACCATTGTGATTTGAGTTTCCCTAGTCTCGAATTAAAAAGCAACACTTGTTGCCCTTCCTCAAATCTTCTAAGATTGATTTTCGCATCGTGCTAGCGCTTCGTCTTTTCCTTGTATAACTTCTCATTTTCATACGCGTCTCTACGGAATTCTTCAAGCTCTAGTAGTTGTAAGTGGCAACATCGCCAACGGCAGAATAATCCAAGTTTAATTTTTTCATAGTCCAAAAGGCCTTATGCTCTAGTTCCAATAGGAGATGGCAAGGTTTCCCAAAATCTAACTCGTAAGGGATGTTCCAAGAGGTGTCTTGAAGGCTGTACGATAAGCCCATAAAGCGTCATCCAACTTCATCGCCCAATCTCTTCGATTTGTGCCAACCACTTTTTCCAATATGCTCTTGATCTCTCGATTGGATATCTCAGCTTGCCTATTTGATTGGGGGTGGTAAGCTGTGGATACTTTGTGCCTGTTGTTATACTTAGCTATGAGAGATGTTATAGCTTTGTTGATGAAGTGAGAGCCTTCGTCACTGATCACAGCTCTGAGTGTACCAAATCACGTGAATATTTGCTTGTGGAGAAACTTTGCTACTACTTTAGCATCACTACTGGCGCATGCCACTGCTTCGACCCACTTTGACACATAATCGACTGCCAATAATATGAAGATGTTTCCATTGGATGGAGGGAACGGGCCCATGAAGTCCATACCCCATACATCGAAAAGTTCCACCTCTAAGATGTATGTGAGAGGCATTTCTGATCTCTTGGAAATATTTCCAACCCTTTGACATTCGTTGCAATTGTGGATTAGCTTATATGCATCCTTGAAAATGGTGGGCCAGAAGTATCCGCTTTGGAAAACTTTTGTTGCTGTGCGCTGCCCTTCAAAGTGACCATCGTATGGTGCTGAATGACATTTAGCCAACACTTGTCGTGCTTCAGCCTTGGCGATGCATCTTTTGATCACTTTATCTTGGCCAATCCTATAGAGATATGGATCATCCCACAAATAAAACTTACTCTCATACAAAAACCTTTTCAACTGTTGCTTGTTCATGCTTGCTGGCAGAATTCCACTAATAATATAGTTGGCTAGATCTGCAAACCATGGTTCCTCATCTTCATTCCGAACTCCAATGGCCAACACTTGTTCATCTGGGAAGGTTCCTCTAATTTCAATCCTATTCTCAAGGCATTCCAGAGTAGGTAGCCTAGACAAGTGGTCAGTAACCAAAATTTCTGTCTCTTTCTTGTCCTTGATCTCTATATCGAATTCTTGCAGTAGTAAAATCCAACGAATCAGTCTTGGTCTAGCATCCTTCTTTGTCAGTAAATATTTTAGAACCGCATGGTCCGTGTAAACAATCACCTTTGACCCGACTAGATATGATCTGAATTTTTCAAAGGCGAACACCACTGCTAATAGTTCTTTCTCCGTGGTGGTGTAGTTAATCTGTGCCTCGATCAAAGTTTTGCTGGCATAGTAAATCGGGTGCAACAGCTTCCCTCTGCGTTGAGTAAGAACTGCTCCTGCAGCATAGTTGCTGGCATTGCACATTAATTCGAAAGGTTGGTTCTAATCTGGAGCTTCATTATTGGAGCATGAGTGAGAGCATACTTCAACATATCGAACGCCTGCAAACAGTCAGATGTGAGCATACTTATTATATGGCTTCCAGATCATCTGATATTGTAATAAAAAAATCGTGTAATTAATTATAAACCAATATATATTTTTATATTCTAACATTTAAAAAACGTACCGATCCTGGTGACAAGAGGTCCAACATGTATCTATACTGGATTAAAACATGTGTAGATATTTCTGTAACACAAAATTGATCTCTCCACCTACAATAATATTATAGGTTAGTACAACAATTGAATGCGTAAAAAAATTTTAAGAGGAAAATAGGACAATATTTATATCGACGTACCGGGCAGCTAATGGTCGACCCACGAGCTCGTGATCTGAGATGTGACGACGTTGTGGAGCCATCGTGGGGAACCTATCCCAAGCCCATACTTGAAGAAGTATAATTGGACCACCAATGTCACATGAGTCAGAGCGACACGCTTTGCACAGATTTCGATACAACCATGCCAAACATGCTCCACCCTAACTAAAACGTCCAGCTACCTCAAAATCTGCTAACAGTGGGAGGAACATTAAATGACAAAGTTGTTAGACTTATCGGCGAATAGACTACCACCGATAAGCTGCATAATATAGGCACGAGCGTATCTGGCAATGGTTTCCTCATCAGCATCGTCGACTAGATTATGAAATTGAGAAGCTAGCCAAGGTAGACTCAGCCTAGAGTCTCTGATGTACGCAGCACCTAGAGTCACCTCAAGTAATGCTTGACAAGTACCTCTCCAATCATAATCAATGCGACCAGTAATAGGCTCGCCATCTACTGGTAACCCAAGCCGCACCGCTACAGTCTCCATCCGGCATGTGGAATATATGAGTCTCTGGCCTCCACCATTCCACAATTGCAGTAATGAAATGCCAATCTAATTGGATGAATCCCAATCTGGCAAATCCGTAAAATCCAGAAGCGCGTAATGCAGGTTCAATCAAAGGATGCAATGGGATGGTGAGATCCAATACTGCCTCTCTATGTCGGTAGTGCAACTCCTCGTTACACTGACCTTGCTAAACTAGCTCTAATCGGTGTTGAGCTTGGTCATACAATACAGATCGATCTATAGGACTTGGGTTTAATTCCATAATCTAATACGATAGATAATCATTAGTTGGAAACTGAAATTTAAATTTTAAAACAATAGTCACAACACAGAGTATCAATTAAACTAAAAGTACAATCACATAGAGTTTTTATTAAAAAAATAAATTACATCGACAATTAAACAAAACATATATGATTCAGACTAAAGTTTTCAATTACATCAACGTCTATAAAGGTGCTTCTCATCGTCTCGAGGGACAGCTTCTTCGATTGTGACCAAGTTGATTACAAAGCCCGCATCTTTGTTGAACACTTGGTTCTCTCCAATCCATCTCGTTATGAATACGCGAGCTCCTTGGTCTTCGAGGCAATCTCAATAATGTTGGATCAGGGTGCAATATAGATAAGCTTGGGTGAACGATCCGATAATCTTCATGTGGGATTGGTTGAAATTGTATTTTTCGTTTCTACTTAAAGCATCTATTGTCTCCTCCCTCCGCTTCTCGAAATATTTTACGCACCTGTAGAATGTAAGTTCTAAAACGCAGTGATGGGTAACATCCAAGCTCCTTTCAGCACCCCATTAATGCATTCAAAAAGATTGGTTGTCGTCCACCCATATCTAAATCCACCATCATGTGATAGGGTCCACTTCTCAATCCCAATGTTGCGGAAGAAATTTATACAAGAACTATTCAGTAATTTAATATTTTCCACCTCCTTGTTATACTTTCAAATTTGAAATTGAGCACTGGCACGATATACCGAATCTTTCAATTCGGTACACTTGTATTTATGGTTGAAGTTGCTAGAAACATGTCGTAGACAGAATCCGTGATGCGATTTAGGTCCGGTCCAGCTATTATCTGGATTATGAACCGCATAGATAATACCACCATGTCGATCTGAAATTAAACATATCTCTTCATGCGTAACAACTTTTCTTAAGTTTTTTAAAAATCATCCCCAAGTCTGACGACTCTCTTCATCTACAATGGCAAAAGCAAGAGGTAACAAATGTCCATTTGAATCGACTGATGTTGCAATCAATATCTTCCCTTTATACTTTCCATAAATGTGAGTACCATCTATTTGAATCACGGGGCGTAACTTTTGAAAGGCTGCAATGCAAGGACCAAATGACCAAAATATAGAATGAAGAATGTCATGACCCGGTTTTCCATAGTTCCTAATTTTCCATTCAACAATTGTTCCTAGATTAGTGTGTTTCGGCATGTACATCCACTTTGGCAAAAGTTGATATGACTCATCCCAATCACCAAAAATACGAGCCAAAACATTTGTTTTTCCTTCCCAGACCCTCTCATAAGGAACATGATATCCAAATTTTTCCTTGATCAGATCTTGATGTGTCGCAATACTCGTAGAAGTATTAGCTCTCACTGCATCACAAAATTCTCTACTTATCATATTTGAATCCAATTGACAATGACTTTGATTAAATTCTGATATACACAAGAATGTTGGTCCACGTACTTTGTAATCTCCCATAGGTTAATACCTGTAACGCCCCAAGAATTTCACCATTTCCAAACAGGGACCGTTACTAAGCCTACCTAAAATTTTCACATAAACAAGAGAATTTTCTTCACAACAACACTAAGCAATAAAACTACCACACTTCTGCTGCGCTACTCTGATTTCCAACACTCACGAGAGCTTGAACAATTAGAACAACAACACTAATGTTTTAAGAGAAACTCACATCCTATACAGATAAACCATTTAATACCGACTTCACATTAACCAAACCCTTCAAGGAAACCTTACTAACTATAAACCATCCATTAAATGAATATTAACATCTCGAATGGCAATGAAGCAAAAGCTAATTCAAGTACGATCAACTTAAACAAATGTATTCATAAATATCCTAAGTGGATTACAATCCCGTAGTTCAAGAGGCTAACAAAATTAATGCTCTAAAAGAACAATGAATCGGCAACCTTACGACATCCTTTAGACAATAAAACTAAACAAAACCAACCACTACCAACTCAACTACAACATTAAATGACCACAACTATCCTAACTAAATGAAATTAATTGCACACAGCATAGCTAATGGTCTTTCCGATCAAGCCTCCTTCTCGCCATCACCATCCCAAGAGCTAGCTCAATACCTGCGAACTGGAGGGGAAAAGGAGGGATGAGTACAACCACAGTACTCAGTAAGCAACCCTTATTTGAAGGGTCACGCACAAACAGCATACTTATCAAGGAACAACGTGTCATGCTTATTAAAGAATCAACACACACACATCATGCTCAACCAAATCATGAAACATTCACAGTCATGCTTTTCATCACATTATGCATTCAAACATAGACACATTCTATAAACTTCGGTGACAACCACAACCAGTAACACATTAACTACCAACCTCTAGTCTCCCTAACATTACCAGTACCTCTAAGCTTATCTCAATTATCATACCCTTCCACAGCTATCTCCTTCAAATAGAGTCGGCCCCTGACCATTTATACCCAGAGCCCCGACCCTGCAGCATCGGCCCTCGACCATTTATACCCGAGGCCTTGAACTCTGCATCGACCCTCGACCATTTATACCCGAGGCCTCGATGTCTTACAATCTATTGGCCCTTGACCATTTATACCCAAGGCCCCAATAGTTCTCCTTTCGAAAGACTCCCCGCATCGTCCCCCGACCATTTATACCCGAGGCCTCGACGCTCATCTTTATCCAATATTGGCGTATCGACCCCCGACCATTTATACCCGAGGCCTTGATACCCAATTAGTGACGTATCAGCCCTCGACCATTTATACCCGAGGCTCTGACACTCACCCATTCACTTCGTAACTTTCATAACTCCACATATCATTTCTAGCCTGCAACCAGGATTTCAGTACTACTTCCTTAATAACACCAACCACCACAAAGCCCAACAACAACACAACCACTAGTAAGATTTCAATGCATCACGGGTCTCAATAACACAAAGTTTGACAACAACCAACCTGCTCACAACATAGCGCACACAAAGCTTCAACAAACAACCCTATGACATTCTTCACATAACATGCTTTTCACAACATAACAAATCCTAATCATTTCCAACCAACCATACAATATCAGTAAGTTCCTAAAGTTGCAGACAACAAACATGAATACCAGTCATATACATATCCAATATATAAAATAACCGCAAGTTACAATAACAACATCGACCTCACAAACCTGTCCAACAATTAAAATAATAAGAGAAACATGTTTATAATGTAAAATCCGCAAGAACAATTTCTATTAACACACATCAATGCACACACCCGCCCCCGTGCTACTTACTTTGTTATGTCCCAAAATTCTCATAAGAGTCCTACTTGCTACTACGCCATGCCTCATGCATCAACAATCTCATAACAGTCCAATATGTGATACACCAAAATGATCATATGTAAAAGCCAATCAATCTAAAATAGTCCAACATGATCCAACAACTCCAGCAGGCATCGTTCACAGAAAAAGCACAATCAACCACTTAACCAAAATATAATTGATAAATACCCAGCATACATCAAACACAACCGATTTCTCATAAATATTCAATACGCTTTCGAAACAACAGATTATAGTACCGGTATACAAATTTCATCATGAAAACCAATTAGAACATAATAACAATTCAATCATAGTCATCCAGGATTACCTTGCTACAATTTATTCACACAACCACATACTTTTCCCAAGATATATCAACAGTTTTATCAACAATGACGTTTACTAAATGATAACAACGACAAGCGACATGCAAGTATCACACATGGGCACATGATCAAACAACCATATCATATCAGCACACAACAACCAATCCCTCCAGTAAGAAACTACTTACAACCATTAGCCAATATTCATAAGACACAATTAACTTACATATTAATAAATAATAAACACACCGAAAGCACATATTCAATCAACAAACATCCCCCAAGTAAGAACTACTTACAACAAAGTTCTAATGCGCTACCAAGTTCACCGAAGGGTTCCTAAATCCAAAAGCAAACCAAACTTGATTAGAATTCATGTTAGAAACACTTAGTTTGCATCGAAAGTGAGTTTAGATGATCCGTTACCTACTATCTCACCATAAAACCTCTTGGGTAAGGAGTGGGTCGACGCCGAGGAGGTTCGGGCATCCAAAACTGAGTTCGAATGTCCTTATGCTTGTTGTTCCGATGTCAAAAGCGATGGGTAATGCTGGCTTGAGTCTAAATAGGGGTGGGTACCGCGAATCGAACTCCGGACAGGTGTGGATAAGCGTTTAAAGTCGTCGAGGGGAAGCAAAGGCCATAGATCGGGGCTGTGGGTGGTCGTCAGAGCGCGCACGGCCACGGGCCGCCGTCGGAACGCCGCAGAAACGGCACAGCCACTGCAGAAAACCGGAACCGCCCTGGGTTTGGGTTCCAGACCCGTGTGAGACGTCGGAAAAGGGCTGAAGGCGCGCCGCTGCTGCCGTCGACGACTGCTGAAGAAGTTCCAAGTCGCGCCGCCGTTCGGGATTGAGAGCCGCCGCTGCTGTTCGAGGAAACACCGTCGCCGCTGGTTCGAGGAACGCCGGTCGCTGCTGCTACGGGTTCGCCGGATGGAGAAGCGCCACCGATCGCCGCCGTTGCCGTTGGTCGTCGCCGGAGAAAGAAAACCAGGGGAGGCCGGTGGCTGGGGTGGGGGATGAAGAAGAAGAAGAAGAAGAAGACCTAGGGTTTGTTTTTTTTTTTTTTTAATCTCCTTTTCTTTTGTTTGTTTTATTTATTTTACATTTAAACCAAAAAGCCCACATTCCCAATTTTTTAAAGAATCCTCTTAATTAGTTTTAAAAATGAAAAGCCCAACTCCCAAGTCCAATGGAAAGCCCATGGGCTAGAGGAAACGAGAATTCTATTTTCAAATAGTTCTAACGGCCCAAAACAAGAAACCCGAAATCTCACATTAGTTGTTAAAATAAAACTCACAATAATTCGAGATAAAATAATTAACTTCAACTCTAAGACCCAAGAATAATAATTTCAAAGAAAAGTAGAATTTATGAAGGAAAATCCTAAAACCTCTGAATTTAAGATTTATCTAAAAATCTCCTACACGGTCGAGAACTTAAATTATCTTAATCCAATGAAATTAAACTTAATTCCAATTTAGCCAAAAATTAGAATTTCAAAGTTAGAAGATCCAAGAATTAAAGTTATCAACTTAGGGAAAAATCCAAGGACACCATTTATCCAAAAATAAACGAGTCCGAGAACGCGGGGCGTTACAATACCTTTCTTAAGAATCGCACAAAGTCGCTAGTTACATCCATCTTGCCACTTCTTACATCTAACTGCCCATATAGATGGTGTCAACTCTACAACTTCTTAAGGGTGGTGACTCTTTACAGCAAAACGTTTGACAATATGTTGCATAGTTTTTTTATCATTACACATGAACCCCTTGTACAACATATCATTTTCAACTGTCACTGGTCGCAACATAAACTCGTGTTCTGCAATACTGTTAACATTGAAATGTCATTAAATGTTTGAGAAGGGATCTCATGTTCACCCTCGAGTTCCAATTCATCAAACTCATCATCTGTCACTGTCCTGAGTTCTATAAACCTATTATCAGCAGTTAAGTCTGTATCTTTATCTAAATTAGTCGTTGGAGGTACAACTAACTCAGGTTCGGGATCAAGACATTGACTATGGTCAAGACATTGGTTGGGTCCCTCGAGGTCCACTGATTCAAAAGGGATATCATGTTCACCATCGAGGTCCAATGGGACATTCGTCATATTTCTAACATTCACATATAATTCCACTAATTGTGGACATGGCGGTGCAATAGAGAACATTAAATCCAATGCATTCTGATTCTCTAATGGAATAGGAATGTATTTAATGGAACTCGATGGTGTTTGATTAGGGTGTCTATAAACAAGTTCTAATTTACTCGTCCCCATATCTAACTTCAGTGACACTCCAACCATTTGAACAAAATGTTCAAACTCAATACCACTGTACACAGTAAAACCTCCACTTGACGGTCCATCGTAATCCATTTCATTTACACCATCAACAGTACCTTCATTCATATATAGTACAATCGCCAAACATTTAGCTGTCATTTCAATCCTAAATTGGAAAATGATATCTTTAATTAAGTTCCTAATTAAATTTAACTACACCAATCAAATAAATAACCTAAATTTAATTGTAATAAAAAGGGTATAATTTTATAATTACACACATGTATTAAATAAAAAAGCAAATCAATACATATAAACTAATTAAACATATAAAAAAGATAGTAATTAAGAATTATAATACAAAAATATTCATAATCTTATAATTATAATTACCTACGATTATTTAATAAAATAAATAAATTACATAAATATATACTATTTAAACAAATAAATAATATATTAATTAACAATTAAATCTAACTACAATAATCCAAAGAATAAACTAAGTTTCATTCTAACACAAAATAAACATATGATTTTATAATTGCCTAAATTCATCCAATAAAGAAACGATTTAAAAAATATATGTACGAATTAAATAAATAAATATTATATTAATTAACAATTAAATCTAACTACACTAATCAAAAGAACAAACTAAGTTTCATTCTAACACAAAATAAATATATGATTTTATAATTGCCTAAATTCATCCAATAAAGAAACAAATTAAAAATATATGTACGAATAGGAAGATAACTTTCAAACTCATACATTCACCAATTAAATATAACACAATACACAAATGAATAAATAAATAAAATTGAATAGTAATAATAAAAGAAAACGAAAAAAATACCTTGGTCCCTTGTAAGTGGTCCCAAATCTAAGAAAAAAGAATAAAACAAAATTAGATTACGTTAGATAATCTTGAAAAAAGAAACAAACAAAAGAAGAAACTAAAAACGGAAAAAAAAAGCAGCCGCACACCGGTGTGACGCGACCAACTGTGATAGCGGAAAGACCGGAGGAGGCTGCAAGTCAGACAGCGGTGGTGGGGTAGAGGGAGGCGACGGCGGGGCAGATGGAGGCGGTGGCGGGGCAGAGAAGCGGTAGCGGCAGAATAAAATAAGGATAGGGTTTGGTTGTGGGGTTGGGCGGTGGGGTAGGGGTTTAAAAAAGGGATGGACGACCATCTACACATGGTTTATTTTGAGACGTTGTCGTCTCGAGACGACCACGTTCCAATTTTAAAAAAGAATTTACGTGGCACCCCGCGTCTAAATGGTCGTCTCTCGAAGAGACGACCAGCCTTCAGTTTTTTAAAACTACAATATTTTTAAAATAAGTTTCAAAACCTACAATATTTTTAATATTTTTAATTAAACAACTATATTTTTTAAATAAGTTTCATTTACAACAATATTAAAAAGAAAAAACGAGTAGGAAAACCTCCCCCACTCTCGACCATTAATGGTGGAAAGTTGGAGGTTTTCCTCCCAATTTTCCAGTTTTTTTCCTTTTGTTTTATTTTAATTAAAACAATTTTAATTAAAATAATAATTCATTAAATCTAATTTAATTCATTATAAAAGGAATGAATTTCATATTGGGTCAGTGAGAGGGTGAGACTCCTTATTCAAGTCTCTGAGTCAGCACTTAAGAGAACAATCATCTACTTATCCTAAAGTCGAGAAGGAATGAATTCCATCTTGTGTAGTTATGTTTCTAGCTTCTCACTCGGTATCGTCCCCAAAATGGTAGGAATATTGAGTCGGCGACTCGGATCACTCTCACCCATACAAATCAAAGGACGAGTCTAACAGGCAGGAGTTCATAACTCAATCAGGATTGAGATTGAATTACCTGGTCATCCTATTGAAATATAGAGTGTTACAGATAAAGATTAATTATTTCGCAGTCCAGTCTTATACAAACTCATTGTATAGGATACCTCCGTAACAACTGAAAATATATAAATTATTATTTTTAGTTATTTTCTTAAAGATAAACGTTTTTGTTTTAAAGATAATTTGTTCTTAGAATTTAAAAAAATAAAAAAAAAAGAGTTTTATTAAACCTTTATCTTTTTATGTTAATCATTTTTTAAAAATGATTCATTAAGGTTTGTTATAAAAGTCCTTAAATCCTAGGTTTTATTTTTCTTAAACTGCTAGACCTAGTTTTCTCTCCAAGAGAATAAGAAAAGAAAAAAAAAGATTTTTAGTATTTTCTCTCAAAGATCGGTAAGTTTTTCTTCCTCATTGTTTTAGTTTTATTTTTCTTGATCTGTAGTTCTTTAATTTAGTTTATTAGGAAAAATTTTGAGGTCTTTGTTTTTAGAATAAAAGCTTTTAACGACTTTTTACCCTAAAAATTTTCCAGAATTTTTAGGTTGAATCTTTTTGTTTATGAGACTGTTTTGGGCTATTTTGAGATACTTTTTGCATAAAAAGTTTACCTATTTGTATCCCATAAACTATAGTTTATTATTCTGATTTTTACATGAAAAATTATATGTTTTTACCAAGTTTTAAAGGGTTTCTATACTGTTTTCATATCTGATTTTTTTATAAAAATCAGTAAATTGTCAATTGTTTTATGGAAAATTCTTGGAAGTTTTATTTTATAAAACATAAAATTTTCCAGATTTAGAATCCCCAAATTTTCAATTGTTTATAAGGTTTTTAAGCTTATTTTATTGAGAAACTTTTTGTAAATTTAGTCCGTATCGATTTATACCGATTCTTATAATTTTAAAGTTTGTTGTTGTTGAATTTAGAGGCTTTTTAACCCAGATTTCAGATGTGGTTTTGTAGCCCCAAATTCATATTTTCCTAATTATTTTGCATAAAAAAAGTGTTTTGAATGAGAAAATTGGGTAGATAAGATTTGCTTGGTAATTGGATGAATTTTAAATCCTTAGGTAGGATTTAAGGATTGATTTTAGATTTTGGTTGTTTCTAAGCCTCTAAGTTGACAACTACCCAAGAAAGAAGTTAAGTTAGATTTGTAGGATTTTCCGAAAAAGGTAAGTGATATACCATATTTTTGAAAAGTATTGTAAGTAATTTGTCATATCCCTTCGAAAAGTATTGTAAGTAAATTGTCATATCCCTTCGAAAAGTATTGTAAGTAAATTGTCATATCCTTTCGAAAAGTATTGTAAGTGATTTGTCATATCCCTTCGAAAAGTGCTGTAAGTGATTTACCATATCCCTTTATGTTGTAAGTGATTTACCATATCTCTTCGAAAAGTGTTGTAATTGATTTATCATATCCCTTCGAAAAGTATTGTAAGTGAATTTCGATATCCCTTCGAAAAATGTTGTAAGTGATTTGTCGTATCCCTTTTGAAAGTTAAATAATTTAGTTGAAGATTTATTATGGTTTCGATAAATATTTTGGTAATTGATATTATATTTATTCGCAAAATATTTGAAGCATGTTTTGTATGAATTGATAAAATTTTGTTTGAAATTATTTAAATGTTTGAAATTGATCTTTGGTTTATTTGTGAAATATTTGAAATTATGTTTGATATGATTTAATAAATTTTGTTTGAAATAAATTTTGTTTTGAAATTATTTAATAACATTTATTAAATATGATTTCATATTTAATAAATGTTTTGAAATAAATTATTTGTTTTGCATATTTTTTTGAAAGATATTTTGATCAATTTGTTAGGGCTATCCGGATATGCCATGATTTTGTTTTGAGGAACGTTTTGCTTATTTGTGGTAGTAGCCTAATTTGGAATTGATGGATTTCTGTTCTGGCTTATTCGTGAGAAGGAACTTTTGTGGTTTGACATTTCTTGGGAATGAAGATTCATGGGTGTGTTATTCACTCATATGGCCTCACACTTAGGTAACCGTTCTGTTTATTCTGGTCGATATTATTTCAACAACTTTGTTCTGGTCGATATTATTTCGACAACTCTGTTCTGGTTGATATTAATTCGACAACTCTGATAGAAGCTTCTGATTGATTGTTGTTACCGACGGGTAACCACATATGTTCTGTAGGCTACCCAAATAATGCAACCTCCCACTCTGATTTTGAAAGTATGAATGAATGTAACATTGTTTTGAATGTTTGAATGATTTAGTTATTCGAAAGTTTGAATAGAAATTTTATCTTATTTGAATACTTTGTTTTCAAAAATCTAGTTTATTTTGAAAGTTTTTTAAATTGTACTAAATATTTTAAAGTACTTTATAAGTTTTGATCAATTTGTATTTTTGTTTACGAATGTTTTGAAAGGAAAATGAATTTCAAAATTCGATATGGAAATCGCTTATTGAGTATTTTTGTGTACTCATTTTTGTTTTCCTAAATGTTTTTCAGATGAAGGATTGAATGATCGTTATGGTAGAAGGTGAAGTTTAGCATTCTGGTATGAGTTTGAAAGTTATCTTCCTATTTAGTTATGTTAGTTTAGAAAAATTCTGTAAGGAAATTTGCTCCGTTGGATAATTTTAGTTCTTAAAGTTTCTTGAAAGTTACGTTTCCGCATTATTGTTAGTCTGATTCTATTGGAAAATTCGGGTTGTTACACCTCCACTCGCATGTCTTCACATGAACGACTTGGATCAAGTCATTTGTAACTATTACAAAGTGAGCCGTATCCATAGTGTTACCAAGATAAGGTACCCAACCTTATCCAAATACTATAGACCCTTTAGGTTACTACTGGAATATTATCCACCTGTATATCGAATATATATTGTATATATATACATTGTATATCAAATATATACGCTTATATTAAATATATATTATATATCTGTTATATACTATTCTAGTTACATGACATAACCTTGGATGTTAGTTTATTGGATTTTGGTTAATGTAATTATAACAGAAACATCAATAACAACTTTATTGAATGAATATTGGTTTTGTGTTTACGACCTACGAGTTTAGGGCATAAAACCCAATAGAGGAAGCTAAAGGAGGAGACCCCTCCAAGGCTGCCTGGTAGCTCGGAGAGGAGACCCCTCCAAGGCTGCTTGAAGCTCTCCTCCGAGCTACCAGGCACCAACCTAGAACTATTTTCCCTATCAGACATCACCTACGACCTACTTACGTAAATGAATGAAGGAGGGACGAGCTACTCACCTCGGCACAAGAGTAGAAAGGAGACTTGAAAGTGTAAAGTGATGGGAAAGCCCTCAGGCTTATATATAAGTAATTGGAAACGATCTCCGCTCTACACGTGTCCCATCGTGGGCGGCCCAGATCGCAGGTCGAAGTGACAGTTAGGCATTCAAAGGCACCTCGAAGGTCGTGCAAGGCATGAAACTCCAAGGCAGCCATTAAATGCCCCTATCGGAGCGACGGATTGGTACACGTCATCTACGACAACTCGGAGACAAAGTCCAGGGCAGGTCACCCGCTATTCCTCCAACGTCTCTCAGGTGAGTGACCTGTCACTCGACCTGAGAGAGGGCCAATGTTGGGGGGGTCAAACTGTAGATGCCCTACTTATTCGTGGGAAGCCGAAGAAGCCGACCTAACAGGTCGGCCGTAGTAACTTGGTGGTAGAAGCAAAGCGCCAGATATTACCTAACATAGCAGGGAACAAACCGGTCAATAGAAAGGACCTGAGCTTGCTTGGTAGGGCCCAGTGCGATCAGGGAGAAACCCTAATGGGACGGCTATCTACCCCATTAACCGTTATAAATACACCACCATATCTCATACCCAGGTACAAAAAATCTATCTAATACTGATGTGTTGAGCTCGGACTTTCTACTGAATTGGACGTCAGAGTGGCTTACCTCCTTGTAGGTACTCCCGAAGCATTCTAAGAGACGCATCCCGACCTCCCAAGTCGTTCTCTGTGTTTTGACAGATTTTAGCATCAAAAGATTGAATTATATATTTAGTCAATTATTTTTTAAGTTACAATGGAAGCTTTTCATATTAAGTATGAGATATAAAATAAACTTTGAATAAAAACGAAAAGAAGTTTGGTGATAGCAATGATTTATTCCACTCGGCGAAGAGCAAGTGTTTTTGTCATATGTGAAAAAAAACGTTTTTTTTTGTCATTTCTAGAGTCAAACTTAAACGAAATCGTTTTTGTGGTAACGGAACCTTCGAACCCTCCTTATAACTGATTTTTATGACTGAAACTGTCTTCTTGACATGCTGTTTTTTTTTTTATTTGAATGCCTAGGTGTCGAATCAACCGAAGAATTAGGAACATTGAGAGTGGGTAAGTAGTTCTTACTTGGGGGATATTTGTTATTTGAATATGTATGAATTGTTTGGTGCTTTCGGTGTGTTTATTATTTATTAATATTTAAGTTGATTGTGTCTTTGTGAATATTGGCTAATGATTATAAGTAGTTTGAATGAAATCATGTTGATTTTGGTGGTCTATAATTGATTTGCTTTGCATTGTTGGATTTGATGCTTAGTGGTATTTATGAAAGTATTATGGATTATGAAATGGTTTTATCGTTGTATGGTTGTGTTCATAAAAGCATACTGAAATAATGTGGGAGAAATCTGTTGTGTTGCGCATGCATGTTGGACATGTCATTTCATTTTTAGCTTACTGTCTTTGGTTCTGGAAGCATGCTGGTTTTATTGTGAGTTGAGTGCTGCATGGGTCATGGCCTAGAAAGTATGTAGTAGGACTCTAGTGAGAGTTTGGTCATTAATGAAGTGAATGGGTTATGTTGTGTTCTGATTACTATGAAATTTTTAGAGTGTTGGATGCGTATATGGATATATGTCGACTATGTCTCTTTTGTGAATTATCTGCGTTGTGGTGTGTAAAGCATGCTGAGTGTTGAGAGAATGGTGTCCTCATGATGTTGGATGGCCATGTCTGGATGATAGTGACATAGGTTTTGTGTATAACGTATGTTCCATTGTTGTGAGATAATTTCTGCATGGGTCATGGCTGAAAAGCATGTAGGTCTCTGTGAGAGTTCTGGGATGTAATATAGTAAATGGAGAACTAACAGGGCCAAAAAGGCTGGCACGTCATTGGTTGGGAATCGAGGCTCCAGGTGCAAAGGTCGGGGATCGATACCCCAACTTGGTAGAGATGAGTGTCGAGGCTCCGGGTACAAAGGGTCGGGGGTCGGCACGGTGATTCTATTTTGTTGAATTAGTATTGAGTCTTGATGTGGTGGCGATCAAGGACCAATACGTTGAGTAGTCGTCGATACTTTGGGGATAAATGTCAAGGGTCGATGCACAGTTCAAGGCTTTGGGAATAAATGGCAAGGTCGAACGCCAAGCTTCTGTAGATGAGTGTCGGGCCTTGGGGATAAATGGCAAGGGCCGATACGATTCGAGGAGTTAGACTTGGGGAACTAACATAATGTGATGCACAGTTCAAAGCCTTGGGAATAAATGGCAAGGGCCGAAACGATTCGAGGAGTGAGACTTAGAGGACTAACATAGTGGATAGGTTAGGAGTTGCTTGGAGGCCAAGGACCAATACGTTGAGTAGTAGTTGAAGCCTTGGGGATAAATGTCAAGGTCCAACACCGAGCACCGTAGAGAACTGTCGGTGCTTTAGCTACGCGAGGTCAGGGGTCGGTACGACTCGAAGGAGTAAGTCTTGGAGGAATCAAGAAAGAGCACTAGTGAGTTAAGATGTGAGGCTGAGTTTGACATGTATGGTATATTTTTAGTTAAACTTATACGTAAACTGCTTCTTGAAATATGTTTCTTACATTTAAGGCTCGAGATTAATGATAAGCATGATGTGTTGATTCTTTGCTAAGCATGACACGTTGTATCATTGATAAGCATGTTGTTTGTGCGTGACCCTTCAGATATGGGCTACTTACTGAGTACTGTGGTTGTACTCATCCCTCTTTTTCCCCCTCCAGTTTTGTAGGTATCGAGCTAGCTCTTGAGATGGTGATGGCGATGAGGAGACTTGACTAGAGAGACCATTTAACGTTGCATTGTTAAGTTTCAATTAGGATAGGATAGTTATAGTTGTTTATTTGTAACTAAGTCTGTTGTTAGATTATTAAATTGGGTTGTTAAGTTTTTTTTTTTAAAAGGATGTTTTAGGACTGACAGTTCACGATTCTTTTAAGAAAATTAATTTTGTTTAGCTACTTGAACTTTGATGATGTGATCTATTGAGGTTATTTATCAGGATAATACATTTGTTCAAGTTGAACTTGAATTAGCCTTTGCGTCGCTGTTATTCGAGATAGTTAGTTTTGTGTAGTGGATAGTTTATGGTCAGTGAAGATTTTGGTGCAAAGTTTCTATAAGGTTGGATTGTTACTAAATTATTAATCGAGAAGAATTTAAGTTTCGTTAAAACTTTAATGGTGTTTGATTTGTTTAGTGCAAGCTTTTGTAAGTGTTATTAATCAGAGTAGCGCAGCGGAAGCGTGGTGAGAATTTGTCAAAGTTTGTATTTCTAGTGGTTTAACTCTCAAGTACGAGTGATACTTTTTAAGTGGCTTTTAGTAACGTTCCCTGTTTGAATGTTGAAACTTGCACGTCCGTGAAATCAAGGACAGCACCATGGCGCTCACTAATGGCGCCATGGTGCTGTAGCAATGCCCTAACTTAAAAGAAATATGAGTGCACCGTTTGGAGGGAGGAGGGGGGACTCTCACATGGGAGAAATGGAATTTGAACAGGATTGGCTCGAGATTTGAGGCAAGAAGGGTGAGGAGACGATTTTCAAAGGCTCGTGATCGTGGATATTGAGTCGGGGACGGTCAATCGACACTACGGCTTTAGTTTTTCTCCTTTCCTTTATCTTTTCTAGATTTATTATGAAATTCTTTGCAGGATTTTATTGTATTTTCGTGAACAGGAGTAGCTAATCTTCTTATTCTAGGGATTGACGTAGCCGTTAGATTTATGAGTTGGATTTATTAACATTTGTCTTGATTAATTTGTTTTTAATCTATTTGTGCATTTATTTGCTTACTGCTTTTAATCTCTTGATCACAGATTAATTGTTGCTAAATCTGAATCTTACGCTCGGGAGAGGTGGTTTAGATTGGAACCTGAATGCATGACTGAGGTAGTTCTAAGATCGGGAGATTTAGAATTACCTTAGAGGTTGTTAAAAGACTAAGACTTAAGGCCTGCTTGTTAATGAAACTAGATAGGGATATTGGTTCTTAATAAGTGGGAGAATTAATTGTGCTCGGGAGAGACTTTCATGATTCTTGAGTTCTTGACTTATAGATTAATTGCATACTCAATCTTGGCATGTTTAATTTATCCGCTTGTAGGTTCAGTTGGTGAAATCACTTCCCTAGGACCCGTTCTCCATAAGAGTTTTCTTTAGTTTTTTTTATTCGCTTTGTTATTTTATTTTTGTGTGTCAAAAGAAATTCCTAATTGTTTCTCTAGATAAAATTGGACATTAATATCCGTAGTACTTGAGTGACTAGAAACCCAATCCTGTGGACGATATCGGTACTTACCACTTTTATTAAAACTTGACCCGCACACTTGCGGTAAGCATTTTCTGTTACAATCTTCTAGGTTGCATAAGTTGGCAAAGTTATTTCGTCCTCTTCCTCTCGCATTTCTTCTTCTTGTTCAACAAATCAAACGCATCATCTTCTTGTAAGGCTTGTTCTTCTCTTTGTTGTTGCGCTCTCCTTTCTTGCCTATCTTCCATCATCATTTCCATCATACCTTGAATTGCTTGAAGAATAGCCATATTAGGATCTTGCGGTACTTGTGGTACTCCATCCTATGCCATTTTGTTATAAAAAAAAATAATAATACGGACCTTACCACTCTTCTCACCAAGATTTCACTCAAGGACACTCGTGTTTATCACTCAAGGATAGGCTTTCGGTACTATGTCAAAGATGTAAACTCGACAATTGAACAAAACACTAACAATGATGAAAACTTTTCATGTGCCTCGGATCTTTGAATACTTTTTTTTTTCTACTGATTTTTTTTCTTTTGCTACTATTTTTTTTTTCTCTTTTGCTACTATACTTTTTTTTTTTTGCTTCTGATTTTTTTTTTTTGATGATCCGAGAGCAAAGATACAAGAATTTCAAGACAAGTTGTAGTATGCCTTGTTACACTCTGTAAGAAACTAATCCCGAAAAAGAAATGACAGAATGAAAAAATTACATAAAGTAAAAGATATTTTATCTCTAGTGCCAACTAAAGGATGTCGACCAATGCTCTGATACCAAATGATAAGCGCCAAGGTTGCTCGGGTTTACAAAGCTAGAGGTCCTTCTAGGATCCTCGCAAACATTCACAAAAGTGACAAACTTACCGAATGATTCCAACCAAGAGTAGGGTTAGAAGGATGAATCACTCTTAGATCACACATTGAATCTATGATGGTCACTCCTAGATCCTAAGACGACTCACTCCAGAATTAGCTTAATCGAGACTAATCCAATGAATCGGTTTAACATCAAACCTAAAGCAAGATTTGAAAGAGACAACACCAAATGTGTTAATGAACAAAAGTTCTTGATTTCAATATGTCAAATCAGCCATAACAAGGTGATTACAAGCGTTTAAATAGGCCAAAGGGTCGTTCAACTAAGGAATACCAAAAGTCCATCAAAATCCTACTTAATGCAAATTGAAGAAAATAAGGCATGCAAATTAAAACTTGATTGCACATTAATCTAGATGCTTAAATGTGGATCAAAAAATGTAGTCACGCTTCAAATTGTCTTATCTATCTGCTGTAGGAGGCGATCCACATTTGGATATGGTTTAACAACTTTTGACTTCACAAACTCTCAAGAGGTGCAATCTGCAAAGACACCAGTTCACAATTCTGCACATTTTTTTTTGTGGTCAGTGTCATCTCTCAAAGTAGACAACTTTTCTCATGTCATCTTTGCTTCATTCTCTTCTTGACTCATTGAAGTAATATTATAAAGAATTTTGGGTTCAAAACTCTTTGTTGGTTTATGTGTATTAATCAACCTTTGAAGATGCAGTGTGAAAGCCTCTTGAATCTTCTTTGCTTTGTTTCTTGTAATTGCTCCCTCGAGTACATTCAATGGATCGGTGGTTGGATTTGCATCAGCAGCATCAGCTCATGTTGCTTCAGACAGACGTTGGTTCTAATCTTTTATTGCAGGTGATTATAGCTCAGTGAGGATGGGAAATGAGAGTATCTCCAAGGTGAGAGGAATTGGAGATGTTTGTTTGAAGAAAGGTGAAGGGGCCAAGTTGGTGCTACGAGGCGTCAAGTATATTCCTAGCTTCGTTATCCGCAGGGAAGCTAGACGACGATGGTTACAGCAGTGAGTTTGTTGGAGTTTGCTGGAAGCTCAAGAGGGATTCCTGGGTGGTGGAAATAAGCCACAAGAGATCTTCTGTTTATGTGTCTGAGTTTTAGGTTGTCAGGTGATCTGAGAGACAGAGGATGCACTGAGTAGCTGCATGGTTCAGGGCGAGACTTAAAAGAATCAGTAGCATTGACAATCAGGACAGATCAAATGAGTTTGCCATCAGTTCAAGTACAACAGTTGGGAAGTAGAGGAAAGGGTAAGGGGGAACAACTCAGAAAGGTGTTCAACAGGTTGTCAGTTTCAAGCCCCTGTTATCAGACGGATGAGCGAGCTAATGAAGTCGCATAGGCGAGGTAGTGCATTGAGGGAGAAGACTACAGTTTGTACTGAAGTCAAGGGTAATGTCTCTAGAAAGGCAATGGACTTGGGTGGGAGCGCCGAGTCATCAGAGGAATCTTCCTTCAAAGGTCGTTGGGTTCGATCGAGAAAGGAAGCGGAGGGGACCACTTAGATCGAGTGGGATTATGTGGCTGTGTCTCTAGCGTCTGGGAGACAAGACCACGTAGGATTGCTCAGTCTTGGGGCAATCACATCACAGACAGAGCTTGGGTAGGGCTAGTAGTGTGGATCAGTTCGTTGATAGAGGATAAGAACTGTGCCTTTACCGAGGGTGTCAAGATGATGGGACATTTTTGATGCAGTGGGAGGCGAAATTGTTATTTTGTTGGGATTTTTGGATCCAAAATAAAATAAATAAACAAAAAAGGAAGGAGTGAAAACAAATAATGGGCCAAAAGCCCAAACCTTTATTTTTTAGGTTTCACATACTCATATATATGAGTTTTATGTTTTGTGGGGAGGAGCCGTCAGAATTTTAGGGGCAGCCGAATTGGGGTTTTTTGGCAGTAATTTTTCGTGGCAACGACTCGTGATTGTTGGCAGCATATTGGGAGATCAAGATCATATTATTCAAGGTAAGTTTTATCTTGATTATTGTGACTTTTTCATT
This sequence comes from Momordica charantia, assembly GCF_013281855.1. Lineage (NCBI taxonomy): Eukaryota > Viridiplantae > Streptophyta > Magnoliopsida > Cucurbitales > Cucurbitaceae > Momordica > Momordica charantia. Next base: position 14,011,892 of record NW_028275162.1, read on the forward strand.
CTTGTTCCTAAGTAATTGTATTAGATTGCTTAGAAGCTAGGGGGTTTTGTTGGGACCTCCATGGGATATTTTTTGGAGAGTTATTATATCCAATCCTTAAACAATTATTAGTGAATTACCCACATCTAAGTGGAAGATTGGACATAGTCCTTGGTGGTGAACCAGTATAATTTGTTGTGTCGTTATTCTTGTGCTTTTACAATTTTTTTTCTTATTTGCATATTGTAGTTGTGTTGGATATTTTTCTGTGGAAGAGAAAATTATACAGGACCGTTAATTTCCCAACATGGAGGTGGGTTCATGGTCTGTTAGTGTGCCACCGTCTGTTGTTTGCTGAAAGGAAGATCGTCGCAGCGGCTGAAAACGCAGGAGGTGGAAGGGTGGACGGCGGATTAGAGAAGAAAGAGGAAGGGAAAGGAAAAAGTCTAGGTTTCTACAATTTTTTTTTCTTTTCTCGTTATTTTTTCAGAAAAAAAAAATCTTGTCGCAAAGGTTATATATTATATAAAACCTCCAAATTTGATATTATTATATTATATAACCTAATTTTTAGTACGAAAAAACTTCAAATTTGAGTATATGTTGAATACTTATATTGGGTACATGTTAAGGTATGACGTTAATATGGATCAAATTTTGAATATATGCCACATATACTTCAAAGTATATATTATATAACCTAATATTGAATATATACCTAGAATATGTTGATCATACTATAAATTAGAATATATTATATAACTTAATAGTATATGTACCAATAAAAAGTATATATTATATAACCATGTTTATCATACTACTGCAAAAAAAGATGCGTGAGAAAAAAAGAGGTAAAAAATATTCCATGATATCGAGCACTCCATAACAGTATATAGTTTATAGTTCATAAAATTATGTGAGATTGATTTCGACTGATCGATTATTTATCATGAAATCAACACTTATTTTTTATTGTCGGATATAGTTTATATCTACGAATAAGTACAAAGTTGGTAGATGATTCTGCTTCAGTTATAAGAATTCAATAATCTGATATAGTTTATATATGTTTGTATCGTCTATTGGGATATAGAAGTATATAGTTTATAACTAACTCATAAGTGCTGACGTACAAACAATGATAAAGTATTATTATTTGAATTGATTATTTCCATAATCCCTTAATCCCTTAAAATTAAATACAAAAAAGATTAGTATAATATAGTTAACAATTTAGTATAATATATCAATGAGTAAATTAAGAGATTATGAAATAAATGATTTGTGGACCACAATAATTAAAGGTTTAGAAAATCAAATTAGAGATTTAAATCTTTTACTTTAAATAAAAAGAACTAACAATAATAAATATAAATGACACAAATAAGGGTAAAATTGACATTAATAAAAATTCCTAAATTCATAAATCTAAAAGTGTAAAATTGGAAAACTTTAGACATTTGTAAAAATAAATTTCCAAAACCGCTCCTCCAAGTATCTCTTAATGCAATTGCATAGAGAGCTTTAAAATAAGTTCATGAACTCTCCCTCAATTATTGAAATATAAATAAAAGTCCCCTCCTACGTACCTAGCAGTCAAAAGTCATAGAACTTCCCTTTAGTTTCTTTCGAATGAATCACCCACATACAGGAGTGTACAATTGGAGGGCGAAAAATTAACCCCCCAACCGAATTGATGTCGGTCACCACCTCGTCGATCTAGGCAAATTCTCAAATCGTCGGTCGGTGAGGGTAATAAACCTCCATCACGACTCTCCCCTTAACACAAGCAGCCCATAAAACACGGTCGGTTCGACGACTGTTTCAACCTAGAACTAACCTGACCGACCGATGTACGTGCACCCCTACCCACATATATAGTTCTTTTGTTCGTATTCAAATATAGTACATGAGATCGTATAGAGCTTATTGTTTGATTCAACTAAGAAGATCTTCATATTCAAGAAGCATACAAGTATATTTCTTTTCTTAGAACTTCGTTAAGAAATTCTTCCTTTTTGTTTTAAAATTTTGTGTACGGTTTTCATTTAGTATTTTGTCTATTACGCTCATGTCTTGTATATAAACGGTAAATATTTTGTATATTATTTACCTATTTTATATAGTATATATTTATGCATACTTGTATATACGTTATGTATCATGCTAATTTTAGCAACACTAGCTTTCATTTCATCTCATACTAGTTGGTGGTGTTTAAACTTTTAATTGTGGTTCTGCATCCTCAATTGTTATATTGATAATGTTTGTCTCCATCTTGTTGAGCTATTGACAAAAATATATAAATATGCTGAATAATATCAAATTTTAGTTAAACCATGAGGTGAGTCTATATGAACCAACGTATACTTAACTCAACGATAATTGACACTTATCTCTGACATAAAGATCTTGAGTTCGAATCCCCACCCCTACTTGTACTAAAAAAAAGATGTGTTCATATGATAAACGGGGAAGACCCATTTAGTAAAAGGATTCAATTTCAACGTTAAGGCTCAAATTAACTTGAGCATTGAAGCGTATTTGGTAGACACCACATCCGTGTCTAGCACGTCTTTGTTTTTGTGGGTGGTCTAATAGATGAGCACACAATCAATTCAGCTGGCAAAAAAAATAAAAAAAAAATTGTAAGAAGAAATAAAATTATAGTAGGGAAAGGTAAAAATTACAAGGAGCAATTAGGAAGATGGTGCAACTGCAATATGTATAAATTAGCAGATGGAAACAGTTTGCATGTGTTGAGAGACATCAAAAAGTAGCTTTCCATTGAAACGTTCGTTGATGGTCATCTAACCAAACAGAAATGCAGTGGGGTTGGAGGATTGGTGAGATGACCAACAACAAAGGCATCAAATGGCTAAAGCATCACCCACATGATTTATGCACAAGACAGAGAAAATAGGAGATATATGGATGGTTATCAACAAACCAAATTCCACTGCATTAATATGTAATATGTATGAATATTCTGTGGCATATTCTTGCAGATATCATCAGAATATGCCATTGACTTTCCTACCCACCTACTCTTACACCTCATACCATACATACATATTATATACAAAAATTGCTCCATTTTTTCTAAATAGTTTTCTGTACTTAGACAACACAGAAAATAAATATGACTAAATATTCACTAAACCATGCTTAGATTGACAACTAAATAATGATTTAATATATTAAACACATGATATTAAGTAGGTTTATTATATGTATACATATTTGAAAAGAAGTTGTAAGCAGTTTATTATAAGGTTAGATTAGAGTTTTAATTCTTTTAACCTTGATGATTATATTTATTTCGTTTTTAAATTTAAAAATATTTTAATATGTTGAATTTTGAATGATGATTCTACGTAATCCTTCAAGTTAGTAAACGACTACCAACTGATTGAACTGCACAACTACCTGCTCGTAAGTGGATGATACATATCATTCATATTTCTATATAATAGGCTGAAAAGGCTCTTAAAGTTGGACAGCTTAAAGTCAAGAGCATTGGAATTTGGTCTTTCAAAAAAATCTGGCCAAAGAAACTAATTGCATTAAAATTACCTCATTTATCCTACAACAAACCCGTTATATACACTTACAATTTTCTTTATATCCTCCTATCAATAGAAACTGATGGGATCGCCTCCTGATAATCTGGAATGTCCTTTAAACATGGTGGCTTAGCTGCTCCATAGTAGAAGAATGCCATTATTTTTGATAACTCATCTCCACTTACAAATCCTGAATCAAACGAGAAATCAGAGCTCAAGCTCGCACACTGAAATAGGTTCATCCTTCGGTTGCAAAATTTGAAGCAAGAAAAAAAAAATCAGTGTCTTCTCTTCGTTTGCTACTTACCCTTCTCACGGAACAAAATCTTCCCTGCTTTAGTGAAGATGATCTCTGGAAAGGATGACACTTGAAGAGCAGAGACCAAGTCGTGTTCGACAATGGCATCCACAGCAACACACTGCACCCAATGACATCAAGTTTAAAATGATGACATTTGTTAACGTAGTGAGATGAGTAAACTGCAATCAATTGATAGGATAGGCCTACTCGTGGTGAAGGCAGATTGCAATTCCATATTATGTGGATGGCCTTCTCCAGCTCCTCACGAATTTGTTCATTTTCCTTTGGCCTGAATAGTCAATCAAATGCATACAAAACATGAATTCAATGCATGCAAACTTCTGTCATATAAAAGATCATCTTATAGTTCATGTTATTGTTTTTTTTTTATATCCGTGTGTCCAAGCCAGCTTGCGCGCACCTCGACTATTCACGGGTCAACCGTCTCACCCTACTACATTTGGTTGACAAGGAAACTCGTAGGATATTAAATCCTAGGTAGGTCACCACCATGGTTTGAACCCATTCCCTCTAAGTCCTTTGCTATTTACATTGACTCTCATTGTAATTCATGTTATTGTTAAACCACTACAAGCATCAGATAACCGTTGTTTAAAGTTACTTTTTCAAGATCATACAAAAAAGCTTTTGGTAGATTTTTAGAGTGGAGAGGGGGTGGTGGTATGGTAGATAATTTGAAGATTCAGAGGAAACTGTTGAAAGGTGAAGATGTTCCTCCTAGTCTGGGATAAAAGCTGACTGAGGGATCTCTTTACTTAATATTTTCACAATCAGTAGGAAGGTTCTTCAAGCTACCTCTTCTAATATTCCATTACTACTTCAAGAGTTCATAATAGCCTAGTGAGGGCATGGGGGAGCTATTAGTATGTATCAGCCATTGAACACATAACCGGGAAGCTACAAAAACAGCGATCTAAAGTTATCTAAGATGATGCCAAACAGTAAACATAAATAAAAATAAAATGTTGAAAAAATATAACAAGTTTATGTATCTCACTCCCAACTTTTCATTAAATTATGATAGCCCCATGAGAAGAAAGTGTACTTGAGAAAGCGAGAACAAGATAGTAGGGCGTAAGGAAGTAGAATGGGTGTTAAGTGTGCCTAGTTCGTTAAGGAGCTGTATGGGTATTTTGTAAATAGGGTAAATACACCCACGACATCAGGTAGAGGGTATCTTTTTGTCAATTTGTCTAAGGACTATTGGGAGAGGTACGGGAGCTCTCTAGTCCTCCTTTCGCCCTTATAATGTCTTCTTAATATCAATAATAGAAGAGAGTTCTATCAAATTATTCATATCTAAGAAATGTAAGGACCTCTAGCGAAGGACACCCTTCTTTTGAAGAAAATGAGAAGAACTAGGCTTTGATGGTTCCCAAGTCCTATAACTAATTCTCTCCCTAATTACATCCTGACCTTTTTTCGTTTTCTAAGCCTCGAAAAGATATTTTTGCAGGATCAAGAAACATGATCACAACAACACTCCAAAAGTGGCTGAAGAGAAAATCAAACTGGTAATGATAGCGACCCCAGAGTAATGAATGCTAGGGGAAATTATCACAATTCAATCAAGAAGACGACAGAGACAAAATCAAACTTACAAAATTTAGTTGCATAAAAATGCGAATATGTAAATATATATATATATATATATATATATCTTTCTTGATAACCGAGATGTCAGAGACCCCATTCTTACTCCTTACATTATGCTCATTGGCCATTTCACTGATCCTTGTTCACCCATCCCAAAAGAGACAGCTTCAAGAGACAGAAAGAGTTTTAAATTATCAAGTTTTCAATCTAATGCCTGAACACAAGAACTTCGAGGGTATCTCTTAGGCTCTTACCTCCTTCGGTGTATAAAATGCAAATAGGAAACCATGAAAAATATAAAAAGAGATCCTACTCCTTAAATTACGCCCACAACCCACCCCCTCAATCCTTGTTCGCCCAGTCCAAAAGTCCAGCTTCGAGAAAGAACAAGAATTTTAAATTATTAATTTTCACCCAGGCTTGAACCCAAGAAGTTAAAGTTATCCCAGACCTCCTGAGCTGTTATCACCAGGCACCCCTTGTGTGTATCAAATGCAAATATGAAACTACAAAAAAATATAAAAATATGTCGACCTCATGAATAGACCCTTAGCTTGCAGGTTTAGAATCCATTGAAAAGATATTACAATAATGACATGAATTTCAATCAAAGCCATGAAAACAAATGTCAATCCACACAAGATCCTAATGTAAAAAATAATAGAGCAGACAACTAGGTGAGTTCAAAGAGCATACCTTTTGTAGCGATTATGTACAAGAATGATTAGTGGACTAATGTCTTTAAACACAGCCTCCTCCCATTCAGCAGTGGTTATGTCCTTAATTGGACGAATGTAGTTGTCATCTTGCCAGACAATTTCATTATCACTATCATCTTTATCATCATCATATTTATCATCCTTTTTCTTATTCTTGATGCTGATCTTATCAAAAAACTGACCCAAGTTGAAACCCCAGCCATCAGCATCCTCAGGCCAATCAGGATCCTCCTCCTCCACAACGAGAGGGTACTCAGCAAGAAGTTTTTGCATCTTCCTTCTCCTTTCCATGTTGTCTATCTCCTCCTCAACATTGGGATTCCTATCAATCACTTCTCTAATCTTTTTCCGCCATTCCCATCTCTCATCGGAATCCATAAGATCGGGGTCTTGTCGGTCTTCGGAAGAAGAATCGTCTTCCTCATCAGAGTCCATATCGGCTTGTACTTTTTTCTTCTTTCCATCGTCTGACCTGAGTGGCCCTGCAGTTTTATAGGCCCTTAGAGTGCTGCTTCTAAAACAACTGCCCTACAAATTGTATCATGAAGCGCTTCACAATTAGTTTCCCCCAAGTAACTTAAACAAACAGCAATCATATATAGATTACAGAATGACATAACCTCTAGGGGATAACGCACCAGGAAAGGTGGCTTTATCAAGGAGATGGATGAAGGATAGGAAGACTTCAACCTCCATGTATAGAGAAACTTGTTGGTTTGCGAATTGGTTGACGCAAATAAAGCGCCCCCTCTGAATTTGTAATGAGCACACGGCATAACCAGAAACGGAAAACCTAGTGGATGTTGCAAAGCCATCTCTACAAGGTTTCACAAACTATGACCTCATCAATTGTTTGGAAGTTGGATTCAGAATAACATTGTAGCAAACAGATCGAATGGAAAAAACCCAAAAATCCCAACAACTCAAAACTAGGGGTGAAAGAAAATCGATTTGGTTAAGGGGGGCAAAAATCAAATCGAATCAAAATGAACCGGTTCGGTCCGAACCAAAACGGTTTTTTCGTTGAGGAAGAAACAAAGCAATTACGTGCCTCAAAACTTGTTTGCAACAAACCTAATATAATATATACTTTTGTATGACATACATATGTCCAGCATGCTTTAACACAATAAGTTTCTCACAAATATTCAGTATGTTTTACAAACACGACCAAGCAAATGACAACATAACTGTTAATCTTTAAGAATTACATCCAACTAAAATACATAAACAATCCTAATTTCCATAAACTCCTTTAGTAAACACATTATCAATCTTCAAATAACCAACAAAATTTAATCCAACATGTTTAAACTCATCGTCAATATATCAAGAGTAACATTTATAAAGTAATATAAACAACGAACAATACAACAACACTCATAAGAACACAAACACTTTATACATCAAAGAACAACCATCCCTACTAGTAAGAACTACTCACTAATGAATGTCCTAAAGCTCCTAAGCTTGTAGAAGAGTTCCTAAATCAAAGCAAACAAACTTGGGTTAGAATCCAATTACATATACTTAAATTGAACGAAAACTAAGTTTAGGTGAGTCTATTATCTACTAACACACACTACAACCTCTTGGGTTAGGATTGGGTGGATGCCAAGGAAGTTCGGGTTCCCAAATCCGAGTTTGAACGGCCTTAGGCTTGCTTGCCAAAAAGCGATGGGTTACGCGAATCAACCTTTGTTTGAGTGTGGGTAAATGCCGAATGGATGTCGAAGGAGGCGGGTAAACCAAATTGCCCTTCGTTTGGGTGTGGGTCAACGTCGAGGGTCGTTGGAATGAAGAAAACGCCACAAATTTACTACGGTTCACGTGGTGGCCGAGGGAGACATGTAGTAGAAATTGCTTACCGCAAGTGTACGGGTCAAGTTTTAATAAAGGTGGTAAGTAATTATCGATATCGTCCACTGGATTAGGTTTCTAGTCACTCAAGTACTACGGATATTAATGTCAAATTTTATCTAGAGAAACAATCAGGAATTTCTTTTGACACACAAAAGATAAAATAACAAAGTGAATAAAAAGACTCTAAGAAAACTCTTATGGAGAACGGGTCTTAGGGAAATGATTTCACCAATTGAACCTACAAGCGGACAAATTAAACATGCCGAGATTGAATATGCAATTAATCTATAAGTCAAGAAATAAAGAATCATAAAAGTCTCTCCCGAGCACAATTAATTCTCTCACTTATTAAGAAACCAATATCCCTATCTAGTTTCATTAACAAGCAGGGCCTTAAGTCTTATTATTTTAACAACCTCTAAGATAATTCTAAATCTCCCCATCTTAGAACTACCCCAGTCATGCATTCAGGTTCCAACCTACACCACCTCTCCTGAGCATAAGATTCAGATTTAGCAACAATTAATCCGTGATCAAGAGATTAAAAGCATTAAGCAAATAATGCATAAATAGATTAAAAACAAATCAATCAAGACAAATGTTAATAAATCCAACTCATAAATCCAACGGCTACGTCAATCCCTAGAACAAGAAGATTAGCTACTCATGTTCACGAAAATCTAATAAAATCCCACAACGAATTTCATAATAAATCTAGAAAAGATAAGGGAAAGGAGAGAAACTAAAGCCGTAGTGTCGATTGACCGTTCCCGACTCAATCTCAACGATCACGAGCCCTCGAAAATCGTCTCCTCAGCCTTCTTGCCTCAAACCTCGAGCCAATCCTCTCCAAAATCCATTACCCCCATGTGAGAATCCCCCAAAAAGTGCCTAAAACGGCGCACTCATCTTTCCCTTTAAGTTAGGGCATCGCTACAACGCCATGACACCATTAATGAGCGCCATAGCGCCGTCCCATATTTGTGACGGACGTGCAAGTTCGTAGCGCCATGGCGCTACAATACAGCGCTGCGACGCTGTCATCGCGAAAAAGGGCCCAAGATTTGTCTGCAGGGCGCCATGACGCTGTGTACTAGCGCTGTAACGTTGCTTCTTCGGGATTTTGCTACCAATTCTGACCTGCAGGCGCGCCATGGCGCTTAATGATGGCGCTGCCGCGTTGATGTGGTTTCATCAAGCTCCTCTTTTTCGCTCTAGTTTCCCTCAATTGATCGCTTATGCTTCAATTCTTTCTAATAGCTTGATCCTATAAAAAACATCAGTTATGCACGTAAATAAGCCACAAATGACCGAAAATTGTTAAATAATTTCAATATAAATTTCATGAAATGTAGCTCACAAAGTGTGCTATCAAGACACGCCGCCGAGTTTGCTGCACGCAGGAAAGGTCACGCACCGCCACTGTACGACGCTGGCGCCGCTGGAATTTACCGCAACTCCTCGAGTCACCGCCGGGTTCGCTGCTCTTCGCGCCGCCGCACATTGCTACAACCGCCGCCGTCAGAGTCGTTGAGGGACAGGAGTGTTACCGACAAACTAAACGCGCCGTCGTCGAGGTAAGACTGGGATTTGCGCTGCCGTGAGGAGACCAAAGGTCGTGCTGCTGTTGCCGCCTGCCGGACCTGAAGGAGAGATGAGGGAAATTGGCATAGATAACCTAAAAAAGTTTGTTGTTTGCTCAACTGACCCAATTTAATATTTTGAATAGAATATTGAAGAATTAAATTACTATTTTAGCCTCAATCTGGAATGCAAGTGAAGTCGCAAATGAATTAACACGAAAGGAAACTAATGGGCAGGTTCGACCGTGGTTTTGACCGTGGTTAGTGTTAGTTTGACCTTGGTTAGTAGGAGAGTAACACGAATTTTTTGCTTCACCACAACCATGAAATATAGGACCCCGGCCGTGGTGTTCATGAAAGGGCAACTAATGGGCTAGGTTGCACCGTGGTTAAAATGAATGCTTGACCACGACCGTGGAAACTAGTACCACGGTCATGGTGTTCATGAAAGACAACTAATGGGCTAGGTTGGATCGTGTTTAAATTGTTTGCTTGACCACGGCCATAAAAAAGAGTACCACGACCGTTAATTTAATGACCATTATACCCCTCAGTTCAAATTCAAACTGTTCGTATTTCTCATTCCATATCTTCTTTTCTGTTCTTCCGTTTTCGTTTTCGTTTTCGCTCATCCGATTTACGCTCCCTCAATTTCCTCTATTTCACTCTCTACTAGTCAATATCGTGCTCTGAATCGCTTCCCATATCCGAAACTTCGAGGTTAGAACATTTTATTTCGTATTTGCGTCCCTTTTATGGCAAGAAAATAAGTTTTTTTTGTACTTATATTTGCGATTTTTTTCGTTCTTCGTCCATTCATTCCTTCCATGGCAGCCTATTTAGTATTTTCGGTAGTTGTAGGGCTCGAAATCGGCGTTTTTTGTTTATGATTTGCATTTGTGGGGAAATTTTGATTTAGGGCTTTAGGGTTTCTGTTTCCGGTTGTGTTTGCGTGGGTTTGTGTGGGTTGATGTTTTCTGCTGCGTTTGTAAGCGTTGTGTGGTTTTTCTGCAGTGGAAGAAGGAAGGTTTAAGGGTTTAGAAATTTGTGTTGAACCACGGCCGTTAACGCAACAGTGGTTTTTGAACGATGCATTGGTTTTGGGCAAATTAATGGGCACATTAACGGTCGTGGTTCAACGCAAATTTCATGGCCGTAGTTTTTGGCTGTGGTTAAAATGATTGCTTGACCACGACCATGAAAAAGAGTACCACGACATTGGTTCTGTTCAAATTCACGGTCGTACCACTGCCATGGTCGTGACCTTGAAATTTTACAGAATCAATATCCTTCTTAAATTTGCACTACCTAGGCCATGGTAAGCCTGTGAATTTGGACAGATTATGTTGTTTTTGGGTTTTCATCTGTTCCTTTCATCTATTCCTTTCTATGTTTGGGTTTTCATCTATTCCTTTCTATGTTTGGGTTTTCATCTATTCCTTTCATCTATTCCTTTCTTTGTTTGGGTTCTGGCTTGCTAAATAATAAGTTATGTGTATATTGTATTTGTATTTCAGGTTTATAAAATGGAGATGGTACCTAAGATTCCTCCCTCTAACTATCGTTCAGCCAATTTTACCTGTCTATCCCACATAGGGAGCACGGTAAAGGCTATTAAGAGTAAACTAACCCCTAGGCAACTTAGTATGTTTAGGAAGACTATTTTTGGCCATTTGCTAGACGTAAAGCTCGTACTTAATGGACCACTTATACATAACCTGTGGCTTACGGAGTTGGAGAATAGTAGAGTAGACGTAATTACTATGGACTGAAGGGATGTGAATCCCGGAGCGGAAGCAGATCTTCGTTGATGATTTTTGGGAATACAAAATCTAAGTTCAAAGAAGAAAAACACAGGGACAAACTTTACCTTTGAAGAACGTTTCTTCAACGATTTCCCAACGAACACCACCAAATGATCTTCATTGCTATCCTCTTGGGTTTCGAGAACACGCTTGTGGGAGTGTTTCTTTGGAACGAGAGGGAGAGTTTGATTGAGAGAGCTTGATTGAGAGAGAAGAATGCTTAGGTCTCCTCCTCTGTATTGTGCAGAACCAGCTGCAAAAGGAACAGAGGGGAAATATGACGTGGGGTAACTCCCCACGTCATATGCAACTTCCCCAAATGCAGGGGAGTGATTTATTATTAATAATAATATAAAATAATATTATTAATTAATAATAATTAATATATATTTAATTAATTAATCTTATTAATTAATATTAATTAATTAATTATTAATCTAATTAATAATCAATTAAATATATATATTAATTAAATAAATAATTAACACTTAATTATTTATTATCAAAATAGAATCATACTCTAAAACATTTCTCTCGTATAACCTATAGTTCTAATGTACATCTTATGCACATTATTTTTAACCTATAGTTTTAATATGAATATTATTCATATTAATTTTATTTGAATCTCATTCAAATAATTTCTCTCATAATATATAGTTTTAATTTAGAATTAACTATATATTATAATGTATCAATATACATATATTCCCTTGAGCAATTTGAACAGTTCAAATTCTTCCAAAAACTTGATCCTCGTTTTACCCGTTATGAGCTAGTAAGGGGATCTAATGGACCTACAGATTAGAAACTCCAATGATACAAGATTAATCGGTCAAACTCATTTATAGAGTTAATCAAAATTCGTTAACTACGGGTCACTCCACTAAAGACCTGCAGTTGCACTCTTCTCACTGCAGAATGTTTTCGTGTCCACGGATATACGACCATAAATGACAAGTCAATCCTTCACGAGTGCTCGTAACTCAAGTTGGGTCAAATTATCCTTTTACCCCTGAGTTACATCTTACTCCTTAAATACCACTGCTCCTCTAATGAACAACCCGGTTATGGTCCGACCAATAACCGGAAGTCCCTCTCAAGCCAATGAGAGGGTGGGGCCCCTTGTTCAAGTCCCAGAGTCAGCATTTAAGAGAACACTCATCTACTCCCCTAAAGTCGGGGAGGAATGAATTACATCTTGTGAAGTTATGTTCCCAGCTCCCCCACTCGGTCTCGTCCCCAAAATGGTAGGAATGTTGAGTCGGCGACTCGGGCCATTCTCACCCATACAGATCAAAGGACGAGCCCTCACAGGCAGGAGTCCATAACTCACTCAGGATTGAGAATGAGTTGCCTGGTCATCCTAAGAAACAGCAATCTATTAGTTAACGGTGTTACATCTAAAGATTGGCTATTTCGTGGTTCGGTCTTATACAAACTCATTGTATAGGATACCCCCACTTGCATGTCTCCACACGAACGACCTGGATCGAGTCGTTTGTAACCTTTACAGAGTAGGCCGTATCCATAGTGTTGTCAGGATAAGGTACCCAGCCTTATCCATATACTATAGACCCTTTAGGTTATTCACGGGACATTATCCACTTGTATATCAGGGTATATCAAATATATACCTCGTATATCAGAGGTATATCAAATATATATCCAGTATATCAAATATATACCCAGTACATATACTGTCCGGTTACACTAAAATAACCTCGGTGTTGGGTTTTATGTCCTAAAACTCATAGTTTGAAAATGACAGATATACTTTTATCATTCAATAAAGTTGTTATTGAAGGTTTTAATCAATAAGTAGTTATTGATTCAATAAAATGTTCTTACTATATCTAAATCCAAGAAAATAAAGGATTCTAGACTGTTACCTGAGACTCAAACTCTATGTAAGAGACATAAATATGGATCAAGTTTGAGTTAACAGTCTAAATGGTCTATAGTATAGGAATAAGGTTGGGCGCCTTATTCTGGGGACACTATGGATGCGGCCCACTTTGTAGCTAGTACAAACGATGTGATCCTAATTCGTTCATGTGAAGACATGCGAGTGGGGGTGTCCCGTGCAAAGAGTGTGCATAAGACCGGACCATGAGATAGTCACTTTTACTTTATAACACTGTTTACTGTTTGAAACTGACTATCTCAACTTTGATGGCCTAGGTAACTCGATCTTAATCCTGAGCTAACTATGAACTTCTGTTTACTCGGGATTACCCTTAGATTTGCATGAGTGAGAGCAGCTCAACAGCGCTAGCTCAATAAGCCTCTCATTTCAGGGGTAAGGCCCGGTAGATAGCTAGGGACATAGGGTGCAAGAAGGAATTCACTTCTACCCAATTTTGGGATAGTAGAGAGGTTGTTCTCTTAAGGACTGAATCCAGGTCTTGAACAATTGGCGCCACCCTCATCAAAAGGTTTGAGAGGATTTTTTGATTTGATAGTTGGACTACAAATCATTGTTCATCAGAGGATTAGTGGGACTTAAGGAACAAGAGGTAATTACAGGGGTAAAACGGTATTTTGACCCAGCTGTAATTACGAACAACCTGTGAAGGGTCGACTTGCCGATCATGGTTATATCAAATGGACATAATATATCTACAGTGAGGAGAGTGCAACTACGAGCTTTAGTGGAGTGACCGCGTAGTTAACGATTGTTGGTTAACTAGGTTAAAGAGTTTAACCGGTTAATCTCGGATCGTTGGAGCTCATGATCTGTAGGTCCATAAGGTCCCCTGGCTAGCTCATATAGGAATAAACTTGAAATAATTCAAATCGTACAAATTAGGTTAATCATATGAGATATGATTAAGTAATTGATATATGATATCAATTTGAGAAATTTGGACAAAATATTTAAATAGGATTTAAATATTAAAATTATGAATGCGGATTCATAATCGGAGGCATGGATTTCATCAAACATCGGATTTTGGAAAAAGTCAAATAGTTGACTTTGACCAGAGAAAGTCAAAGGTTGACTAAAGTAGATTAAAATAATGTTTTTAACCAAGTTGGTGGAAAATTCCACTAACTTGTTGAGTGGAACATTTAAATAATCTCAAAAATCCACTTTTTGACACTTAGCCATGCATGCATAAGTGGAATGTGTGTTGTAAGTTTTTTGTGAACTTAAACATGCATTTTGACACTTAGTCATGCCATGCATGAGTGAAATGTGTGTTGTAAGCTTTTGGTGAACTTAGACATGCATTTTGACACTTAGCCATGCCATGTATGAGTGGAATGTGTGTTGTAAGCTTTTGGTGAACTTAGACATGTATTTTGACACTTAGTCATGCCATGCATGAGTGAAATATGTGTTGTAAGCTTTTGGTGAACTTTGACATGCAAGAGTTGCATGTAATTTGCCTATTTAAGAAGACTTTTGTTCAAACATCAAGATCTCTTGGAACCTTTGGCCATTTGATGTGTTTTCAAAAAGCTTACATAACTCCTTTTAGCTCCACTTTTCTCTAATTTTTTCCTTCTCTAAAAAGAGTCCCACCACTCTATTCCAAGCCTTGAGAATAGCTAGGAAGATCTCTTGGTGGTCCTTCATTGGAGCTATTTGAAGATTTTTGAAAAGCTACAAAGGTTTGTATTTTTCTCTACTTATCTCTAAGCATCATAATGTATGATCATGCATGTTTAATCCTAGGTTGTATTATGCATCTAGATTGTTATTTCGATTCTTGCTCACTTCCGCTGCGCATGTATGTATTTTCTCCATCACTCGGATATTTAGTTTATTGGATGGATTTTGGACAATGCAATGCTATGAATTCAACAACAAATTTATTGAATATACATTTGTTTTTACATAAATACAAACTACGAGTTTAGGACAACACACCCAACAAACTCCCACTTGAACTAAACTCAAGTGGGGTGTATATTATCATAAAGCAAAGGGAAAATACAAGAAACTAGGGCATACACTATACCCATTACATTTCTCCCACTTGCCCTAGACTAGTCGTACAAAGCTCGTAGACCTAGACTTTCTAGATGGCTCTCAAACACTTTAGCCGTGAGTGCCTTCGTAAAAGAATCAGCAATATTGTGCTCCGAAGCGGTCTTTGTGACGATCACATCTCCTCGTTGCACTATCTCCCGTATAAGGTGGTACTTCCTTTCAATGTGTTTGCCTCTCTTGTGGCTTCGAGGTTCTTTAGAATTTGCTACAGCACCACTGTTATCACAATAAAGTGTGACGGGCAAGTTCATGTTTGGAACGACTTCCAAATCTGTCAAGAACTTTCTAAGCCAAACCGCCTCTTTTGTTGCTTCACAAGCTGCAACATACTCAGCCTCCATGGTGGAGTCTGCGATGCATCCTTGTTTGATGCTTAGCCAAACTACCGCTCCTCCGTTAAGAGTGAATACTGACCCCGACGTGGATTTCCTTGAATCCTTGTCTGTTTGGAAGTCAGAGTCAGTGTATCCTGTAAGGATCAAATCCTTAGTGCCATACACGAACTTGTAGTCCCTCGTTCTCCTAAGATACTCGAAGATTCCCTTAACAGCAGTCCAGTGATCATATCCTGGGTTGGATTGGTACCTACTGACCATTCCTACTGCATAGCAAATGTTAGGCCTAGTGCACAGCATAGCGTATATCAGGCTGCCCACTGCTGAAGCATAGGGTATACGTCTCATATCCTTAACTTCTTGAGGTGTCTTAGGACATTGTTCCTTAGACAGATGAATTCCATGCCTGAAGGGTAACAAACCTTTCTTGGAATTCTGCATCGAATATCGAACAAGCATCTTGTCGATATAAGTTGCTTGAGACAGGGCTAACGTTCTGTTCTTGCGATCCCTTAGAATTTGGATGCCAAGAACATACTGAGCTTCTCCCAAATCCTTCATTTGGAACTCAGTTGCTAGCCACTTCTTTATGTCAGTAAGGTATCCTACATCATTCCCAATGAGTAGGATATCATCCACATACAATACTAAGAAGGCTACAGTGTTGTTGACGACCTTCTTGTATACACAAGGTTCATCAACGTTTTGGTCAAAACCATAAGATTTGATCGCAGTATCAAATCTTATGTTCAAAGATCGAGATGCTTGTTTCAGTCCATATATGGACCATTTAAGCTTGCAAACCTTTTGCTCTTGACCTTGAGCTATGAACCATTCGGGTTGAGACATATAAATATTTTCTTCAAGATTGCCATTCAGAAAAGCAATCTTGACGTCCATTTGCCATATCTCATAGTCATAATATGTGGCAAGGGACTAAAGTATTCTAATGGATTTGAGCATAGCTACAGGGGAGAAGGTTTCTTCATAGCCCACCCCTTCCCTTTGTGTGTAGCCTTTTGCCACAAGTCTCGCCTTATAGGTCTGTACCTTTCCTTCGGCATCTCGTTTTCGCTTATAGATCCATTTGCACCCTATGGGTTTTACCCCGTAAGGTTGATCTACAAGTTCCCAAACAAAATTGAAGTACATCAACTTCATTTCCAGGTCCATTGCTTTAACCCATTTGTCATTCTCAGTATCTTTCATTGCCTTTTTGTAGGTCAATGGATCTTCGACGCCGTCATCAGGTATGACAACTTGGGTTTCAGTTAAACCCACGTAGCAGTCAGGTTGTGACACAATCCTCCCACTATGTCGAGGCACCCTCAATGCTTGAGGTTGATGTGACTGACGTGATGTACTAGCTTCATCAACAACTCTTGTTGCAGTGCTAGTTTGATCAACGACTCTTGTTGACGTGTTTGTAGCCTCTTCATAAATCTCGTTAATCACTACCTTACTTCATGGTTTATGATCTCGAACATGGTCTTCTTCCAAGAAAGTAGCATTTGTCGATAAAAACACTCTGTTTTCTTGAGGATCGAAGAATAGACCACCTCTCGTCTCTTTAAGGTAACCTACGAATAGGCATACTTTTGAACGAGGTTCCAGTTTCTTTGGGTTAGCCATGAGCACGTGTGCCGAGCATCCCCAAATGCGGAAGTGACGTAAACTAGCTTTACGACCCTTCCATAGCTCAAAGGGTGTTTCAGAAACACTTTTTGATGGAATTACGTTCAAAATATAAACCGCAGTCTCCATTGCGTAACCCCAAAACGAGTTATGCAACTGAGCATAGCTCATCATTGATCGAACCATGTCCAACAGGGTTCTGTTTCTCCTTTCTGATACACCGTTTTGTTGAGGTGTACCAGGGGTTGAGAGTTGGGATGTGATTCCATGTTCTATCATATAGTCTTGGAATCTCAAATCCATATACTCTCCACCCCGATCAGATCGAAGTGTTTTAATGGTTTTACCTAATTGATTTTCAACTTCAGTCTTGTACTCCTTGAACTTTTCAAGGGCTTCAGACTTATGTTGCATTAGGTATAAATAACCATACCTTGAACAATCATCTATAAAAGAGATGAAGTATTCATACCCTCCTCGAGCTTTAACATTCATCGGACCACAAAGGTCTGAATGTATAAGTTCTAAGGGCTCTTTGGCTCGATAACCTTTTCTAGTAAAAGGTCTTTTAGTCATCTTGCCTTCAAGATAATACTCACATGGTGGTAAAGAATCGTCTTCTAACTCACTTAGAATGTCATTCTTAACCAACCTCCCAATCCTATTGAGATTAATGTGACCTAATCTTAAGTGCCAAAGATAGGTATTTTCGTTTTGAGAAACTTTTTGCCTTTTATTTTGGGTTCTAGCATTTTTAAACAACTCGGTATTTAAAACTGCTTTAGTTATAGTTGGTCTTAGCACATACAAGTTGTTTTCAAGCAAAGCAGAACAAATATTAACACCATTTCTTGAAATGAACGCTTCATTCAAATTAAATGAAATGAAATACAAATATTCTAACAAACAAGAAACTGAAATTAAGTTCCTTTTAATTTTAGGAACCACGTACACATTATCTAATAATATATACATATTCCTGTTTGTAAACAACTTGAGCTCTCCTACCGCCACAATTGAGACGACCTCTCCCGTTCCGACCTTGAGAGTCATCTCTCCGGCGTCAAGCTGCCTCCAAGAATTAATTCCCTGAAATGAAGAACAAACATGATTAGTGTCTCCTGAATCCAGTATCCAGGCGGAGTCATCGTTCTCCACTAAACATGTTTCCAAAACAAGTAAATCATATTTACCTTCGTTGGCTTTCTTCTTTTCGACCAAGTACTTTGGGTAGTTGCGCTTCCAATGCCCGTCCATATTGCAGTGGAAACACTTCCTTTCTCTGCAACCTTGGTCTTGCCTTTCTTGGCAGCGGCAGCAGCGGAGTCAGGTTTTGACCCCTTACCAGCAACCTTCTTCTTAAAAGTCTTACTTCCAGAAGAAAATGGCGCATACTTGGTTCCAGAGGACGAACCTCGATTGAACCACTTTGAGGTGGCAACATTTGCCTCCCCTTCTTGTCCCTTACTCTTCATAAGAGACTGGTAGGTCTGCAGCTCGTTTAAAAGCGTGGTAAGAGTGTACTCCAGCTTATTCATAACCGCATTGCTGCATAATGGAAGGAAACTCTTCGGAAGAGATTCCAGAATGAAGCTGACTTGACTTTGCTCGTCTGTGACAGCCCCGTTCGACTCTGTCACATTGAAGTGGACCATCAGGTTGAGAACGTGTTCTCGCACTGAGGAGCCCTCCTTCATGCTAGAGTTGTAAATGAACTTAAGGGTTTCATGTCGAGCCTGTGAGGTCGGTTGTCCAAACATGCTCTGCAGCGAGTCCATGATCTCCTTAGCGGTGACCGTGTCCTCGTGCTTCTTGGCAAGCACATCAGATATGCTCGCCAAGATGTAGACCTTGGCCTTGTCATTGGCGTTGATCCACCTGTCATAGACGTTCCGCACTGCCACAGTGGCGTTAGGCGCAAGAGCTTGAGGACAATCCTCTTGCAAGACGAACCTAAGATCATTTATCACGAGAATAGTGTTTAGATTCGATTTTCATTGTTTGTAATTCTCACCGTTAAGTTTTTGAGCGGCTAGGAGTGCAATAATGGAAGTAGACATGCTGAAAGTAAAAACAAACCTATATCAGTTTCATGCATTAGCCTTTAAACCCAATCATATTTTAGCAAAAGTAATTAAGCACCCTAACAGAATTGTTTTGCAACGACGCTTCAGTGATTTAGAGCAACAGCTACCGTAGGGCAGACAGGTACTCCTTCACTGAATTGAGACGTTCTCAACTAAATTTTACACCAGAATAACTCTTATTCCTATAAACTTTAGTCATCGTTTATTTGGTCAGAAAATTGCTAACTAAGTTAACAACTCCCCGTAAGTGTGACCCGTCATTTTCGGACCTCAGAGATCCACCCCAATAATCCCGTCGTAGGGAAGGAAAATATTGGAGCAAAACCTAAGAGACCCTTATCCATTTCTGGAGTTTGCCTTGGTTTTGATTCCATACAATGAACCCTCCGTAGGGATGGTTGCTCTAGGACGACATGCAGGTCATGTATGAAACCTCAAGGTGCAAACCAATGACGGAGACCGCAGGATGTGTTGTCCAACATCCTTCTCCCAGTTACTATGAATACTATCTCCATTCACCTCGATATTGAACCATGCAAATACCTTCCGTAGGGAGGCCGCGCCAAGGGCGACACGAGGCCGAGCATGGAACTCACAGTGTGACTATAAAGGAGAACGTGATAGAGAGAGAAAAGTATGTTATATATACTTTGTATATCAAATATATACGCTGTATATTACATATTCTCTTTAGCTCCCACTTAGTATTCTAAGACTAGGGTATATTACTTAGATAAATCCCGTCTAAGTGAAATTAACTAAGTGATTTTTTATTCGGCCCAATATAACTATTATATTGGTAGTTGTACAATAATGTTTTAGTTCATTAAACACTTTAATAAACCAACGACATTATTGCATGTATATAAAATATTGACTAATTCAATCCCCAGGTCGGTTCCCAAGTAGAGGTGTTCCCTTACGGTCAACTTAAATACATCAACCTAGACAAAACTTTCCTTAGACAGGGTTCCCTTATAGACAATATTTTATATTTAGTCTTTTATCATTTCATTTTAAACCTAGTTAAAATAAAATAAAAGACTACCCTCTAATCATATTAGAAGATATAACCTAAGGTCTAATTAATTTAAAACCCCTTTAAAATTAATTAACTTAGACCCTATGTTTGCATGCAATTCTTTATTATAGATTTTAATTTCTTTCTACCACATTTTATAACTCTTATAAAATTTAAGAAATTAAGACTATAATCATGCATTGTAAGCATACATTAATATAACAATTATATTAACCAAAGTAATGTCATGCTCAATGCAACTTTATTTTCATCTAATTAATACAACACTTATATTAATTATGAAAATGAAACATGCATTCATACATTATAACATTTATAACTATATGATGCATGACGATACATACATACTATATATCAAACATACATATTATGCATGTAACCTATGGTGGGATTTTAAAACTATATGGCATATAATATGCAATATGCTTTTAAATTAAATATACATTCACAATGCATAAGATAACTAAATAGCAAAGTTGGAACGATTTTTGGCACCCTAAGAAAGCAAAATAATACAAAAAGAAGAAAACGACTGCAATCGCCCTCGAACCGCGAACCGGGGCCACGAAAATGCGTCGAAAAACACCTAGGACAGCGCCTCGGCGCCTAAGGGCAGCGCCGCAGCGCCCAAACATGGCGCCATGGCCCTGCACAACGTCGCGACGCTACAATGCAGCACCATGGCACTGCTGCATAGCGCCATGGCGCTGTCTGCGCAGTCTGCTTCGTCTTCTTTGCTGTTTTCTGCAACTTTTTGTCCAATCTGACGCCACGAACGACTTTCGAGCGACCCGAACTTACAGAATCAATACAGAAACAATATGCCAAAAACAGTGGGCCCTTACATGATCAAATCAAAAAGAAAAACTCTATCTAAAAATGCCAAAAACCGGAAATTTTCCAACCCGCAAACCCATATTTCGAGAATATGAAAACACCCACCAAGAACACGGATTTTGATCCCAAAAAATCAGAACATAAACCTGGCTCTGATACCAATTGAAGGGATGTTTAGTTTATTGGATTTTGGACAATGCAATGCTATGAATTCAACAACAAATTTATTGAATATACATTTGTTTTTACATAAATACAAACTATGAGTTTAGGGCAACACACCCAACAAAGTGCTTGGCAATAGAGTATCTTTTGGATTTAGTGAATTTTGTCTGATAACGGGCCTAAAATATAGTAGACGGCCGATTCGTAAGGACACTTCTCCTAAGAGGCTTAGGAAGTTGTACTTCGATGACAAAGCTGATATCGTACTAAATGAGTTCAAGGCGAAGTATATGGTGATGCGGTTCGAGGATGACATTGATGCGGTCAAGATATCAATATATACGAATATAATCAAGAATACTAAGACTGTGAGACGTTTAGAACTTCCATTTTCTGTACACATACATAAAATATATCCCCATATATACCAATCTTAACGGAAGACTAATAAGTATCAATGGTAAAAACAGAAGGGGACAGGAGACGAGGAACGCGCTGAACGGCGTCGGAAACGTTTAAAGACGTCGACGGAAAACAGAAATTGAAGGAATAAATACCTCGTTGACGGAAGCACGCTGCACAACATCGGAAACGTGGAACGAGGTCGACGGAAAGTCTATTCGACGACGGAAAGAAGATCTCGACGGAAAGAAGAAGGAAAAAATCGATCGTTGATGGAAGCTCTTAAGAAGTACAGAAACGGTATGCACTTCAATGCTATCGACGTTGATGAAGGTATGCACAAAAAAAAGGAAGACATCGGGAAAAAAAAATCAAGGTTGGAGAAGGAAGCACACAAATTTGGAAGTTCTTAATTGGTGAGAGAATAAAATCTTTTTTGAGATAGAGATTTGAAGAATTTAGGTTGAATAATTGAACGGGACCCACAATAATTAAATGAATATAATAACAAATTAAGGATTCAAATCTTTTAAATTTTAAAATTATAATAAAATAAAAAGCAACAAATAAGAGTAGAAACGATATTAGAATAAAATCCTACCTGAAAAAATGTAAATTTAGAAAACTAAAGACATTTATGAAATTAAGAATTAAAAATAGCTCCCCAAGATATTATCTTTTTTTTTTTTTTTTTTTAACTTTGAGCCCAATCCAAGTTTAAATAAAGTTTTCATCAACCTTAAATTAGAATCTTGATGGTGGGAATTAAACTATAACTAATTTATAAGTACGATAACCAGAACTACTGTTAAAGTTGGAGGATTAAAACAAAATTGTTTTAATGAAAGTACATTGACCGACTTTTAGCGAGGAATTAAAAAAAAAAAAGGCCCAAACTTATCATGCATCTGTCAAGACAGTTTTGTGTTCTTATATCAATCTATTACGAATAAGACTATATCATCAACATACGCCTATCAATGATAATCTATTAAACATCAATCTAATATGGTCTATCAAACATCTATCAATGGTATAAATTTTTAATCAAAGACATTTCAATGACAAACATTTAGCACTATCATGTTTCAATGCTATTTATCACGAGTTTTGATTTTTTGCTATGTTTTTAAAATATAAAATATTGTGCAATTAATTAAACTTGTTTTACTAATATAGGCAAGCATCCCATGATTTATCTCAAACACTACTAGTTGATATTTTCCCTCTTCTTAATAATATTATCCAAACAGCCAAATCAAGAGAAGCAACATAAGTTAGTTTTGGAGGAGGCTGGTAGGAGCCAATCAAAGAAAACAGCATGAGTTTGTCCCCTTGATATCTGAGAACAATATTCCACCAACATACTCCATAGATCACCAACCGTCCATTTATGTGCCAAAATCCATTCACTCACCTGTCCCACAATATCCAACATCCATTCAAAAAAATCATGAAACATACATCAATGTTAATTCTTATATTCTTATTTTAGCCCCTGAATTTTCGTGTTCAATTCATTTTAGTTAGACCAAAAACAAAATAGATGTGAAAGCTCAGGGACTATAATAGATTTTGAATCATACAAAAATTAACTGGATTTTTATTTTCTTATAACCCAGCAGTTATCAATTTACTTTCCACGTGTCATCGCCAGAAGTAGCTTTTTAGTAGATATATCAGAGACTATTCATACAGAAACTTCCACGAGGTCAAGGAAGGATATGTACCTTTTCTAGGCTCTGCATTGATTCGATGCCAAATGTGTAATATAAAATGAAAGGTCTTAACGCCTGAAAAATATATAATTGGTTATCAAGAAAACTTGGAACCAAGAAAATGGAAAGAGTTTTAGGGGTTGATATTGGGGATTCTCTACTTTCTACATCTTAACATGCTGAGTTTCCCATGGATAATGTGAGGGGTGCAGTATCAGTGAAGACAAAAGCTAAGGCTACCCTATCTTGAAAGTGTATTCTAGGAGGGTGAAAAAGGTAATGTAACTTCAAACTATGATGATAGTAAGAAAAATTATTGAATGAGGCTGTCACAATCTATTGCTTCCTAATAACTATGCATGCTCCCTAACAGTTATTATTAGATACAATAGTTTCTTCTATCTCATACTTACAACAGGGAAAAACTACCGATCATATTGTAGCGACTCCCTCAATAATTTCACCACAAGTAGTTACTTTGGGGTGGTATGGACAAAATATAAGTAGATAAAAAATAGGTTTCTTTGGGGTACCAGTAGGGAGAATCTAAATGTTGTAGGGTAGGAAGATGAATTGGCCTCTCAAATTGGCTCACAGACATTTTGTACTAGGCTTGTAGCTTGCCACCAGGAGTAATATCTTCTAATAAATAGCTATCACTACCCTTGTCGAGATACACCAGGGGTGGATTTTCATACAAACACTTGAAAGGTACCTGAGAAGCAGCGAGCCATTGAATTATGGACTTCACGTGAGGATCTCCTCCAAAGGCACCACAACCCCAATTGCCAGTCGCAATCCCAATATCATCTTTGTGGTCCGAGTATTCTGGAGTTAGAGATCTACCAACATAATTCTCTCTAGTATCCGAGCTAGTTTCGTGAACCTAGAATAATAGCACCAAAAGCCAAGCAATCAAATTAGCATGCGGAAGATAAAATAATTTGATGTGCACAAAGCATGTTTTAACAAAAAAAAAAAAAATCATTTTAATAAAATAAATCGAAACTAAATTCAAAGGAACTTTGAGCGGGATCATTTAAGAATGCTAACTATGATCATTGTCCTCGCTCTATGGTTCTTAACTTGATTTGACAATGATGTCAAAAATCAGAGAACAAAAATTGATAGAAATTTTACCACGAGATTGTTTCTTGACGGGTCTTTATGGTCTGTAATATCTTCCTCACTTCCTAAGAATAGTCTCTCATACTGCTTACATTTTGATTGATCAAAGAAACCACAGAATGCCTTATTGATTTCCCTATTGAATTCAGGGAGCAAACTAGCAAAGTAAAATTTCTGCTTATTAAGATCACAATGAACAGAATACACTTATCAGTCACCAAGAAGACTTCTACATCAGCACTAAACAAACGAGTCCAACCTTTTAAGCACCGTAGTATTTGTAACAAATAAATGGTTTGTTCTTAGATATCACGTACATTAGTCTAGTTTTTGAACTTGTTAAATTATAGTTTATTTTGTTTTAAAGGTTTCCTATTTTATTTAGGTTAGAGTTTTATTGTTCTAATACGTAAGTATTTCCTTATTCTAATAGGCAAGAATTTCTTTTTAGCTTCTTCTTTGTGACTGCTATTTATATAGCCTTGTATCAATCATTTGTAGTAATCAAGGAAGAATTATTTTCTTTTCTTATATGGTATCAGAGCCCTAGGTTTCCTCTAAAATTTTTTGGATCTTAGGATTTTGTGCCAGGGTTTTGTGTCCATTAGAACTTTGTACCCATTAGGGTTTGAAGTTTGGAACACCTTCTTTCAAGTGTCCATTAATCTCCTAGCCGCCACCATCTCCGTTGTCATTCGTCGTCACCGTCACCGCCATTGTTCGTCGCCGCCACCGTCATCGTTGCCGCCGTCGTCCGCTGTTGTTACGTCGGGATTGGAGTTCGGGATTTTCCGTGGCTGATTTCTGTTTCGCTTCCTGTCGCTACCCTTCATCGCACGTCGCCGTCCGCCACCGCGCCTCACCATTAGCTGCCGCCCTTAGCCATTCGCGATCGCACCTCACCGTCAGCCGCCGCCGTCAGCCATTAGTTGCCATGCGTTGTGGATTTATCGTGGTGTCTTCCTCGCATCATATATTTCGCTAGGGTTGCAATTCTGCAACAATTGATTGGGCCGGTTCGATTCGGTTCGGTTTATCCGATTCAAGTTTGGGTCGATTCGGTCCAGTCAACCCGGTTCGTCTAGTTCGGTTCAGATAGCTGGTTCAACTGGTTCGGTTCACTTGGTTCGGTCCAGCCAGTTCGGCTCCTTTAGGCTCGGTTCAAATCGTTGTTGGACTGGTTCAGCGCTTTTCGGTCCGGTTCAGTTCATTGTCGGATCGTTTCGACAGGTTCAGTTCGTTTCAATCAGATTTGGTTCGGTTTGAAATATTTTGGTTCGATTCAACTGTTTTTGATTCGATTCAACCCTCTTTTAGTTCGGTTCAGTGCTGATTTTTCAGTTTTGGATCTCCATTTTTGAGTTGCTGTTTAGTCTTGGTATCAATGTCACAATCGTCCAAAATTACAAAAAAAGTTGGACATAAATGAGATCAAACAATTAAGGAGCTTCTTAAAAACTTTGGATAATGCTCCTAGTCAAGGTACAAGTTCGGTAACTTTGACGAGTATAACTTCTCAGCCTAAACGTTGTATCTGGATTATTGATTCTGGTGCAACAGACCATATGACGAATTGTAGCTGTCATTTTATCTATTATAGTATTTGTCCGAGCAATAAGGAAATTTCTACAGCAGATGGTACCCTGGCAACAATAGCTGGTCAAGGAGACATCAAGATAAATTCAAACATTACTTTAAAGAATGTACTTCATATACCAGGTTTAACTGTTAATTTGATATCGGTAAAGAATTTGATCAAAGATTTAGGTTGCAGAGTAATTTTTTCTGATTCTTCTTGTATTTTACAGGACCAGGGCAATGGGAAGATTATTGGACTTGCTAATGAAAAATATGGACTTTATTATCTTAATGAACTTGTCGGTCAGACTAGTGTTCCAGTCTCCTTTACCTCACAAACTCATCATCCTTCAAGTAAGCTTTTGTTGAATTATTAGACTAGGACATCCTTCATTTCAAGCTCTTAAAATATTGTTTCCCGATTTATTCCAAAATCTTAATCATGAGTCAATTCAATGTGAAGTTTGTGAATTCGCTAAACACAAGCGTGTACCCTCCCCTAGTAATAATAAACGAATATCAGTTCCCTTCTCTCTTATTCATACTGATGTTTGGGGATGTAACGCCCCGCGTTACTCAGGTTAGCTTGCCTCGAGTTCCGGGAAATTTTATAACAAAATAGATTTTATTTATTTATTTATTTCATTTTATTTTATTTGATCCATCAGTTACCTTTATTTAATTTAAGTGTGGCATCTCGGCTAGTGTGTATTGTTACAGATTTAGTGGTGAGTTAGTAGCGTGTAGTTATTTATCAAGTTATGGTTTAGTACGGGTTCCGCTATGTAACACTTGTTTTGGACCATTGGGTCATTTACGAAATTATATTATTGGCTTGTTTTAACAAGGAGGGGTTGGGTAAGTGGACCTTAAACAAAAGGAAAAGAACCCAAGCCCAAGGGAGTTAAAGTTTTAAAACAAAGAAAAACCCTAGCCCTTATTCTTTCCTCTTCTTCTTCCTCCCTTTCCCTCTCTTGTTGGAGCCGCCGGTCACCCCCCACTCGGGTCCTTCTTCTCCGGCGAGCAACTCCGTTCAGGCGACGCGACGAACAGCGGCGACATCGGAGCAGCAGGTGCAGCGTCGGGCTCGGGCAGCAGCAGGCGGCGTCGGGCAGCGCAGCAGCAGCGTCGGGCGTCGGGCAGCAGCAGGTGGCGGCGCGTGGTCTCGGGCAGCAGCAGGTGCGGCGGGGCGGCGCGTGGTGGCTGTTCACGGTGTTTTCCCTCGTTCCGACAACCTCCAACGACTCGAATAACTTAGATCCGGGAAGCCCGGTAATTTTCTTTGACCCACCCTTGTTCGAAGTTAGATTTGGATTACCCACACCTAAACGAAATCGATTTGGAATACCCACACCTAAGCGAAGTTGTTTTGTAGTAACGGGCATCAAATCGAAGCCGTTGGAGGTCATTTTGGGCGTTTCTCGCTGCTGTAAAAACGTGGACAGCAGTGTTTTGGGTGGTATCCGGTGATTAACTTCATCCGTTCGAAGCCCGATTTACGCTACCCACCCCTTTGCAAGCTAGATCTAATTTACCCACACCTACACGAAGTCGTTTTGCGGTAATGAGACCCGTTGAACCCTCTTAGAGTTGTTTTCGAAGGCTGAACAGTTTATTTATGTTGCTGTTTTTTTTTTCTGTTTTTGTGCGTAGGTGTGAGTTCGACGCAAACTTAAGGACGTGGTTGTGTAAGTAGCACCGGGGGGCGAGTGTGTGCGTTATTTAGCTTAACGGAATGGTTTTGATGCTGATTTTTAGTTAAAATAATTTAATTGTGCATGTAGGGATTGTTAGTTTTGATTTGTGAACTTCTAGTGATTTTGTTGCCGTCTTTCTATTATTGAACACTTATGAGTAAACATGCTTTCTATTCTTATTGTTGGAGGTGATTAGTAGATTCTGAATTGTTGTGGTTAAAAGTAACTGGCTCTTGACGTTTTGCAAACATGTTGTAAATGAAATGCTTGCGTTGTTAAACTGATAATTAGTTTATATTGTTTTAGTTGTGAGCTGTTGGGTGGTGACTTGTTTATTACAAAGAAAAGCATGCTTGTGAACTGTGCAGTAAATTGGAATGTGGGAAATATACTTGTAGGTGGTCTTGGGAGGGCTAGTGAAGTGGTGAAGGGTGAAGGGTGAAGGGACGGGTTGGCAGTCCGTTAAACTATGGGTGGTCTGATCGGAAAATGCATATAAATCGCTTGGAGGTTCAAAGCCTTGAGTAGTTGCCTTGGGAATAAATGACAAGGCCGAACGTCAAATTTCTGTAAATGAGTATTGGGGTCTTGGGAATAAATGTCAAGGACCAATACGCTGGGAAGTCATCGGTACCTTGGGGATAAACGGCAAGGACTGGTGCACAGTTCAGGCCTTGGGAATAAATGGCAAGGCCGAACATCAAAGTTTCTGTAGAGGAGTATTGAGGTCTTGGGGATAAATGTCAAGGGCCAATGCGACTCGAGGAGTTAGGCTTGAAGGATTAAAGTAGAGTGGTGCTAGCCTTGGGAATAAATGGCAAGGTCGAACATCAAGTACTGTAAAGGGGGGGGGGGGCGGTATCTTGGGAATAAATGTCAAGAGCCGTTATGCCTCGAGAAGTTAAGCGGGGAGTAACACGAGGGGGGGGGGGTGTAGAGGAAGGTTTAGTACTATGGGACAAGGGCTAGTGAATCATTAGTTGTAGTCTTGGTAGTTCCGACGCATGGTTGTTGTATGTAAATGTCAAGTTATTGTTCGCTATCTCTCGCTGTCTATTTAATTGCCTTGCTATCGTTTTATTTTATATGCCGTGACTGTGAGCAGGATTTTTTGTGTTAGTTAGGAAGTGCTACTTACGGAGTACCTTACGTACTCACCCCCCCCCCCCCCCCTTTTATCCTTATTTGTTTTCAGGTGTGAACAGGGTCGACCGCGGTGATGACGTAGAGAGGGCTTGACCGAGGAGGGATCACTAGTCTAGTTAGTGAGGATAGTGGGAAGGGTCGTTTGGTACGAGTAGCGTTGGGATTTATGTTATTGTTAGGTGTGGACCGAGGAGAAATTTTGTATTTCTTTAGAACTACTTTATTTGTTATGGATGTTGCTGGTAAACGCGTCACTGTTGTCGTTGGAGTTTAGGTGTACGGTTGTTTTATTTATTTAAGAATTTTAGCCACTGAGGCGGATATGAGATGTCTTTGTTTTTAAATTGCCCACGGAGAGCGAAGTTTTGACAGTTTATAAAATTGATATTTCTGGTAGAACGTATGGGAGTCGAAGCTTTATTTAATTTAAATTATTTCCCAGGGAGTTGCTAATCTCGTGTTTAGAGTTAAGGCTAGCCAGGTGAATTATTTAGCGTTGCCTAGGATGGTATATAACATCTTGGGGCGTTACAGGGGACCCTCCAATGTTCCAAATGTTTCCTAATTTCATTGGTTAGTGTTCATTGATGACTGTACTCGAGTCTCATGGGTTTATCTTTTAAAACAAAAATTTGATGTTGGTTCTACCATTCAAACATTTCTTTCATATGATAGAAAACCAATTCGGAATCAAACCCAAACGATTCCGTTCTGACAATGCTCGAGATTACTTCAATCAAAACTTAACATCCTTCTTTCAAAAAAATGGAGTCATCCAAGAGTCGTCTTGTGTGGACACTCCTCAACAGAATGGAGTGGCGAAAAGAAAAATTGGTCACATCCTTTCTGAGACATGTGCCATTCTTTTTCAAGGAAATGTTCCTAAATCCTTCTGGGGGGAAGCTGTGTTAACAACCATTTATTTAATCAATCAGTTACCATCTGCTACTTGAGACCATAAAACTCCTATGAATATCCTATCAAAATATTATCCTGATTTTCGAACAACAAATAACTTGACTCCTGGAGTATTTGGTTGTGTAACCTTTGTTCATGTTCACAGTCATCAGCGAGGTAAACTTGATCTACGAGCACTCAAGTGTATTTTTGTCGGATACTCGAACACTCAAAAGGGATATAAATGCTATCTTCCTCCTTAAAAAAGGTTCTTCATCTCTGCTGATGTTACCTTTTATGAAGACACCAGCTTCTTTACCTCACCTTATCTTCAGGGGGAGGAACTATTATTGGAAGATAAGGATTTGCCCATTCCCAACCTCACATTTCCTATATCAAATCCTTTACCACCACCATTAGACACCTTACCAGGACCATCTAACCCTTCTACTACTACACCATTACAGGTTTATTCAAGAAGGAACACTGAAAAAGATAAGCAAGTCCAAGAGTTTGAACATATCCCTGTAATTGAAATTGACGAGAAAATAACCAATGATGAATCATACATTATAGTATCTACTAATGATGAGTCAGACATTATAATATCTGCTAATGATGAGTCAGACCTGGATTTGCCGATTGCTTTAAGGAAGGGAAAACGGACTTGTACTCAGTATCCATTGTCTCACTTTGTATCATATGACAAACTCTCAAGTCAGTACAGAAGTTTTATGGTTAACCTTACTCAGATAAATATTCCAAAAACATATATGGAGGCGATACAACATGAAGAATGGAGGCAAGCAATGAATCTTGAAATGCAGGCTTTAGAAAAAAATAAAACATGCGAGTTGGTTACTATGCCTAAAGATAAGAAAGCTGTAGGATGTCGATGGATATATACTGTAAAGTATAAAGCAGATGGAACACTCGAGAGGTACAAAGCACGGTTGGTTGCTAAGGGATATACTCAAACATATGGAGTTGATTACCTTGAAACCTTTGCGCCTGTTGCCAAGATGAACACAATACGAATACTTCTATCTCTTGCTATAAATCATGGATGGGACACGTTACAATATGATGTAAAAAATGTTTTTCTACATGGTGATCTTGAAGAAGAAATTTATATGGAGATTCCACCAGGGTATCAACAAGCAGGAAATAAAATTTGTAAATTAAAAAAGGCGTTGTATGGATTAAAGCAATCTCCTAGGGCATGGTTTGGTAGATTTTCTCAAGTCATAAGGAAGATGGACTATAAACATAGTCAAGGAAATCATACATTGTTTATAAAACATTCTGTTACAGGGGAGTAACAACATTGATTGTTTATGTGGATGATATTATCGTCACTGGCAATGATAATAATGAGCAAGATCAACTGAGAAATTGTTTAATCCAAGAGTTTGAAGTTAAAGAACTGGAAAGACTGAAATATTTTCTTGGGATAGAAGTAGTCTATTCTAAACAAGGCATATTCTTATCACAACAGAAATATGTGATTGACTTACTTTCTGAAACAGGAAAGCTTGGCAGCAGACCAATAGGAACGCCGATTGATCAAAACCATAGATTATGTGCATCTGAAGAGAGTCCTCCAGTAAATAAGGAAACTTACCAGAGGTTAGTTGGAAATTAATATATCTTTCTTATACGAGACCAGATATTGCATATGCTGTAGGAGTGACTTAGTTTTGATGGAATCAAATTATTTGTATTCCAATATATTAATCATAAGAAATACATGGTCTTCTTATATAGAAGATAGGCTCAAACATAAATGGTAATAAAGATAAAATAACAATTAATATTGACAACTAATTTACAGCTAATATTTACAAATAATAAACCAACACTCCCCCTCAAGCTGGTTGAAAGATATCTTCCATTGCCAGCTTGTCAACCATCTTGTCAAATTGTACTTTCGGTAGTCCTTTTGTCAACACATCGGCAGTCTGCTCCATTATTAGGAGGTAAGGGATACATATCACGCCGGTATCAACTTTTTCTTTTATGAAATTTTTCTCAATTTCAATATGCTTAGTCCTATCATGTTGAACTGGATTGTGGGCTATGGAGATGGCAGCCTTGTTGTCGCAATAAACTTTTATGGGTGCTTTCTGAAATACTCTCAATTCTCCAAGTAACCTTTTTATCCACATCCCTTCACAAATACCATGGGCCAGGGCCCTAAATTCTACTTCAGCACTGCTTCTAGCCACTACATTTTGTTTCTTACTTTGCCAAGTTACTAAGTTACCTCCAACAAATGAACAATAACCAGAAGTAGATCTTCTATTTGTCATACTTCCTGCCCAATCAGCATCGGTATAAACTTCAACTTGCAAATGGTTGTGTTTTTTGAACAATATACCTTTTCCTGGAGTTCCTTTCAGATATCTTAAAATTCTATAGGCAGCTTCAAAGTGAACTGATCCTAGTGAGTGCATAAATTGACTTACCATGCTTACTGCAAAGGTAATATCTGGACGTGTGCGAGACAAGTAGATGAGTCTTCCCACAAGACTTTGATATCGTTCCTTATCCTTTACTTCTTCTTCTCTTGTAGCTTCCAGTTTCAAATTAGGTTCAACAGGGGTCTCAGCTACCTTGCATCCAAGCAAACCTGTTTCTCTAAGTAAATGAAGAATATATTTTCTTTGGTTAACAAAGATACCTTTCTTAGATCTTGCAAACTTCATTCCTAGGAAGTACTTTAACGTTCCTAGGTCCTTGATTTGAAATTCGCTTGCAAGTCTTTTCTTTAAAGTAGCCAGTTCTACTTCATCATCACCTGTAAGCATAATGTCATCTGCATAAACAATCAAAATTGCAGTTTTATTGCTTTCAGAACGTTTGTAAAAGATGGTATGATCAGCTTGACTCTGAAGGAATCCATAGCTCATGACTACTTTACCAAATCGTTCAAACCATGCTCTCGGAGATTGTTTGAGTCCATACAGAGATTTCTTTAACCGACATACTTTATCCTTTCCAAGATTAGCTTCAAAACCTGGTGGTAAACTCATAAATACTTCTTCTTCAAGATCTCCATTCAGAAAAGCATTTTTTACATCGAGTTGATGAAGAGGCCAATCTAAATTTGCAGCTAGAGATAAAAGTATCCTAATGGAGTTGATTTTAGCAACAGGAGCAAAAGTTTCCTGATAATCCATCCCATAGGTTTGAATAAATCCCTTAGCAACTAGTCTAGCTTTATACCTTTCAACACTACCATCAGCATTACACTTGATTGTAAAAACTTATTTACACACCACAGTTTTCTTATCTCTTGGTAAATCTACAATCTCCCATGTACAATTATATCTTAGAGCATCCATCTCCTCCATAACAGCTAGTTTCCAATTTGGATCATTTAGGGCTTCTTGTATGTTTCTTGGAATAAACAAGTTAGTTATCCTAGACGTAAAGGCTTTATGACTACTTGATAATTTTTCATAGGAGATATAGTTTGCAATGGGATATTTGGTGCAAGTTCGAGTTCCTTTTCTTAAGGCTATAGGAACATCAAGATCATAAACAACAGGTGTGATATTTTCAATATTTGAGTGACAAGAATGGAAGATTGATTACCTGGAGTTTCAGAATTATCCCTCGGAGTTTCAGATTGGGTCTGTGATGAGTCAGCTATCTGGTCCTCATTCGTTTGATTGAGTCTTCTTCTAGTATAAAACTTAAACTCAGGATTTGGACCAATGTGATCATTTCGTAGTAATTCTCCCCCTGAATCAGAATTTTCTACACTTGGCATTGAAGGACTCGTAAAGACCGGACTAGGACTAGTAAAGTTGAGACTTAAAACATTAGGAAGACGAACAGGTATATCCCAAAAATTATCATCCTCTAAATTTAGTTTCTCCCCCCGAAGATAATTTTGGGTAAAAAACGGTTGATTTTCCAAAAATGATACATCCATACTCACATGTAGTTTTTTTGTTTGAGGATCAAAACATTTATACCCTTTTTTCGTAGAATCATAGCCCAAAAAAATGCATTTAATAGCTCTATGATCTAATTTTGACCGAAAAGGACTAGGAATATGCACATAAGTGGTACACCCAAAAACTTTGAGAGGTAAATCAGAGTTCAAACGAGTTGTTGGAAAATATTCTTTCAAAGCATCAAGAGGAGTTTTAAACTTCAAAACTTTAGTAGGCATTCGATTTATTAGGTAGGTAGCCGTAAGAACAGCTTCCCCCCATAAGTACTTAGGGACATTCATAGAAAACATTATGGCCCGAGCAACCTCCAGTAAATGCCTATTTTTTCGTTCAGCAATACGATTTTGTTGAGGAGTATCTCGACGAGTGGAGTGATGAGCAATACCTTTATTTTTCAAAAACTCACTCAAATGTTCATTGAAATATTCAGTTCCATTGTCAGAATGCAAGATACTAATTTTGGTTTGAAATTGGGTTTCAATCATATTGTAAAAACATTTGAAAATATCTTTCACATCAGATTTGTTTGTCAATAAATAGACCCAAGACAAGCGAGTATGATCATCAATAAAAGTTACAAACCACCGTCTACCACTATGAGTTAGAACTTTAGAAGGACCCCAAACATCGCTATGAATTAAGTAAAATGGTTTGGAGGACTTGTAAGGTTTTGGCAAATATGTGGATCGATGATGTTTTGCAAAGATGCAGTTTTCACAATGAAATTGAGAACAATTAACCCCTTTAAACAAATCTGGGAATAGATATTTGAGATAGAAGAAACTAGGATGTCCTAGCCTAAAATGCCATAGCATAATTTTTTCTTTAACAGAGAGAAAACTGTTACTACTAAAGCACTGAGTTATTTTATTACTACCAGAAGGTTCATCAAAGTAGTAGAGGCCATCCAGCATCCTAGCACATCCAAACGTCTTCCCCGAGGATCGATCCTGAAAAACACAGTGAGATGCATAGAAAGTAACAAGACAGTTAGAATCTTTAGAGAGTTTACTAACTGATAGAAAATTGCAGGCTAATTTAGGAACATGAAGAACCGATTGAAGAGTGATATTTTCGGTTAATTTAATGGTTCCCTTTCCTGCAATAGAAGAGAAACTGCCATCGGCAACCTTAATTTTTTCATTGCAATATGTAGGTGAGTATGATTCAAATATTTTGGAAGAACTAGTCATGTGGTCAGAAGCTCCGGAATCAATGATCCACGAAGATGAGTCAAAACAAGAAAATGCTCTACGGTAATTGCCTGTTTGTGCCAAGGAAATACAAAGATTACCAAATGACGAATTGATCTCTAGCTGTTGTGATAGATGCTCTTTAATAGATGGATTTGAGTCAACACTATTAGTGTGAACTTGCTCCCGGTCACTCTCATATTCTGCTAGACTTTAGTTGGAACTTTGAGTTACTTCAACGATTTCTTCAACCATGGTGGCAAAAAACAGATTAACTATAACAATCAAACCACAAAACTGATATTTGAGTAGAAAGACTGAACCAGAAAGCCAAAAAAAAGGGCAAGAAATAGACAGAACCGATGAACCAAACCAGACCAAACCGGATGGACCAGACCGATCTGAGTGAACCGGTCCGAACCGGACCAAACAGATCCTAAATGCAAACCGAACCGAATTGAGCCGAGCCGAACCGAGCGAACCGACCAAACCGGTCTAGGGTTTGTAAGATAGCCACAACCCACGAACTAAAAATAGCAGACGGTCACCAGAAAAATTTCCGATGGACTTCCTCCTTACGAACGCTGGTGACCTGCAGAGGTGGGTCTGTCGTTCCCTTTCGGTGGCGCAACTACCCACGACTAGCAGCTAACGACGATGGAAAGAAGGCACACTGCTCGAATCAACGTCAGACGGCAGCGGAATAGGCACAGACGGCGACGGGCGACGGGCGGAGGTGCGACGAGTCTCCATGTCCTCCGAGCTCCGAATCTGCAATCAGTGATACAAAATCCACGACGAAATAAACCCGGCAAGCGAACAACCCGAGCCCGAAGGAGTCGTCCAGAAGTAAGGTGCGCCTTTTGACGACGGTGGCTAGGGTTCCGGCAATGAAAAGGGGGCGGCGGCAGCTGCTCAAAGGCTAGGATTTCTAAATGTCTTTAGGATATTTGAATTTATTTGATCTGTGCGGATGACACCGGTGCAGATTGACGGTGAGGACGACGGATCGACGGAAACAGTTGCGTTGCCGTGGGGAGTTCGCCGGAGGTAGATGACGGCTAGGGTTTTAAAATTAGGGTTTGGTATTTTTGATGATGGCTAGGGTTTTGAGAGTTAGGGTTTACTTCCTAAGCTCTGATACCAACTTAGTTTTGATGGAATCAAATTATTTGTATTCCAATATATTAATCATAAGA
This sequence comes from Momordica charantia, assembly GCF_013281855.1. Taxonomy (NCBI): domain Eukaryota; kingdom Viridiplantae; phylum Streptophyta; class Magnoliopsida; order Cucurbitales; family Cucurbitaceae; genus Momordica; species Momordica charantia. The sequence goes on from NW_028275162.1 coordinate 14,048,355, forward strand.
GATACATGGCCTTCTTATATAGAAGATAGGCTCAAACATAAATGGAAATAAAGATAAAATAATAATTAATATTGACAACTAATTTACAGCTAATATTTACAAATAATAAACCAACAGAGTGGTAAGCCAATTTATGCATAGTCCAAAAGAAATTCATCTTCAAGCTGTGTATCAAATACTCCACTATTTAAAAAACTCCACTGGGAGAGGATTGTTGTTTAAGAAAGGCGAGAAACTCAATCTAGAAGTTTATACAGATACAGATTATGCAGGATCGATAGACGATAGAAAATCCACTTGTGTATCAAATACTCCACTATTTAAAGACCTCCCTTGAGAGAGGATTGTTGTTTAAGAAAGGCAAGAAACTCAATCTAGAAGTTTATACAGATGCAGATTATGCAGGATCGATAGACGATAGAAAATTCACTTCTGGCTATTGTACTTTCTTAGGTGGGAACTTAGTGACATGGAGAAGTAAAAAAACAAAATGTAGTTGCAAGATCAAGTTCAGAAGCAGAATTTAGAGCAATGACATTGGGCATCAGATTACTGGGGATAAAAATTATTTTAGAAGATTTGATGATTCTATGGGAAGGGCCTATGAAACTTTATTGTGATAACAAGTCTACCATCAGTATTGTACATAATCCAGTTCAACACGATAGAACCAAGCATGTTGAAGTTGATAGACACTTCATAAAGGAGAAGTTAGGTCGATATGTACTCCATTTGTACCAACAAACAATCAAATAGCAGATATTCTTACAAAATGATTGAACAACAACAACTTTGAGCATTTGGTTAACAAGCTAGGAATGGAAAATATTCATTCACCAACTTGAGGGGGAGTGTTAAATTATAGTTTATTTTATTTTAAAGGTTTCCTATTTTATTTAGGTTAGGGTTTTATTGTTCTAATAGGTAAGTATTTCCTTATCCTAATAGGCAAGAATTTCTTTTTAGTTTCTTCTTTGTGACTACTATTTATATAGCCTTGTATCAATCATTCGTAGTAATCAAGGAAGAATTATTTTCTTAACTTATCAATTAACAGAACTCAATCCCCAAATCCTGCAGACCATCTAATATATTCAGAAACAAAAACCTCGTCTGTCTAAGAGACAAAAAAGTCATAAAGATTCTGCTGTGGAGAAATGGATTTGGAGACATCAAGTTGAAGATTCTGCTATGTGGAGAAAGATGATAGATGCAAAATATGAGCCTATTGATAGCCACAATCACAAAATCTCCCTTCCATAGCAACTGCCCGTGAGCAGTTTGACATTTTAAAGCAACAAACTCTGATTTATGGCAGAATAACAGTCAAAGTGAGCAATGGCATTCATACATTTTTCTGGAATGATGTGTGGCTGACCAACGAGCCCCTTAGCGGTACATATCCTCTCCTTTTTGCATTACGTTATAACAAACTTGCTGCTGTGAAGGACATATGGTCAATAAAAATCAGCTTCATGGGAAATCAGCTTAATGGGACATAAGGTTCAGAAGCAATCTGAAGGACGCAGAAATTGTGGAATTGGCATCTCTCCTACACATACTGACACCAAAGCAACTCTCTATGGATCTAGACAGATTCATTTAGAGAATGGAACCAGCTCCCTTTTATGTGAGATGATGAAGGCCCCAAGGATCAGTGGCCCCATTGCTTTATAAATCAATATGGAAAGATCTTTATCCAAAGAAGGTTAAATTTTTTTCTATGGGAGGCCAGTCTCAAAGCTAACACACACGAGAAGATCCAAAGGAGGATGCCGTCCATGAGCATTTCCCCTCATTGGTGCATCCTTTGCAAGCATGGCAATGAATCCTAAGGCCGCATCTTTGTCTCTTGCAACTATTCCTCAAGGGGAGTATGATTCTTTCACTTTTTGGATGGTCCACTGCCCTTCCTTCTTATCCAAGCCACCCCATGGCATACACAGTCACAGGCCACCATTTTGACAAGGAGAAAAAATTCTTCTCGATACATTTTGTGCATGAACTTTTTTGGTCTGGAAGGAAAGGAATCATAGGATTTTCCAAGACAAGGCACCATCAATTGACCACTTTTTTTAGTCTTTAGTTTTCTTGGTCGTTGCATGGTGTAAACTTTCCCCTCTTTCACCAATATAGTTTCTCTACAATGTTATCCAATTGGAGAAGTTTTTTGTAACTTACCTGGATGGGCTCTTTTCCCCATCTTGTTCTTTTAATTTCGTTATATCAATGAAATTGTGCCTTCTCAAAAGAATAATAAAAAAATAATAATAATAACTAATATACATATATATATAACCATAACAATGACAAGTCATCACCATATCTCCTGTGAATAAGTTTCTCCTGAAATTTTCTTGTATATTTGAGCTACAAGTTTCTTTCTTAGCCATACTATCAATCAAATAGTCAAGTGACACGAACTCCAACCTGAATGTGCGGAATTAGAGTAAAATAAAGGCATAAACACCAAAAAACAGAATCAGAAAGGTTCACACTTGGACAGATTCTGATCAAAATGGGCGCATAGACAAAGCAAGGACAAGCAGATGAGTCAGTAACAAGTAACAAAAATAAAATAGCTCACACGGCAGCATGTGGGGGAATGGCAAGCTTCACACTTAGAATGGTTCAACCCTGATTCTAATAAAACTGAGCACATAGATGGAACAAGGACAACCAGATGAGTTAAGAGCAAGTAATAAAAAAGGAAAAAAAGCTCATGCACCCTGCTGGCACATGAGGGGAACAGCAAGTTTAACACGTGGCAATTGACAGTATAGTACAGTATCAGCTAACATCTCAAAAAGCTTCATGATGCATAAGGAGGAAGTGCTTCGCAAAAAGACAGTATAGTATCAGCTAATAACTCAAACAGTGTTAACAAACTAACAGATGTAATTTTGTAAATTAGTATTCTAGCCAATGAAGGTTTCTGAGTCAAAAATAGAATTCCTCAAGTAACTGCATGAAATGCCATTCTAGACACGCTTGCTTACCGAAGCAGGAATTCTAATTTGTACTGTCTCATCCCTGGACTGCACAATGCATCTATAGCAGTGATTAAGGTCTTACGTCTTCCAAGTGAATCCATTTCCTGTTTGTCCACATGATTGCCAGAAAAACAAAAGTTGGAAGCATACCTACACCTCTTGAAGATGATTTCATAATCAGGAAATCAAAGTAGACATATGTAGAATTTCATAAATTAGTGTCCAGGAATATCAATGGTCAGATACGAAAGAATATAGATTCTAACAGAGCATAATGTGTCAATAACAAAAAATAATGAAGCAATATGAAGAATGGGCAATAAATTAATAGCATGAAAAAATATGGATAGTAACGATGCTGGCCAATGTAACCTTTTGTCCTGTGGGGATACTCTCTTTTGTATGCTCTTATTTCTTCAATATATTTTTCAGTTTCTTATAAAAAAAAACAGAAAAAAAATAAAAAAAAAATATATATATATATAACAAGGTAGACAGAAGCAAAAAAATGTTAAAAAGATAAATAAAAATACTCTAATTTATTGTTTTATGATTTCAGGCTTAGTAGTGATTTTAATATGGAATCAAAATCAAATTAAATTTCCACTAAACTCAAAAGCTTAACTTGATAGTTGATAAAATATATTATAACCTATCAACTTAAATTTTTAGATTTAATGTTGATTTAATATGATATAAGAATCCAATTTATTTTTTTACTATATTCTTTGACATTGCAAGGGTTTGAAGTAAGAACCTTCTACTTTTTTTTTTTTTAATCAAGAGAACCTTCTACTTTGATACCATATTAAATCCCCACTAAACTCAAAAGTCTAAGTTGATAAGTTATAGCATAAATGTTTTTAATATATTTCTTAACAAAATTAAATATCAAGTGATCATAACTCACCCAGTATAATCTGAGAACCTCTCAGCACCAACAATTTCTATTGCCTCATTATCTGCCATGGCTGGCAAGAAAAGCATGCCAATAATTAATTCAGGGTTGATCATGAACCGAATCTCTTCCTACATAGGATTGCCAAAATAACATAAATAAATTGCATATCATGTTTCATTCTAATAATAAATTCATTCCCAAATAGCATGTATTTTAGCGTAGTGTTGTACATAGCTTAGATAATCAAGTTCATTATTATTTGTCCTTTATTGTACTTCATTCTTTAGTTTAAGGCCTCCCATGTACACCTATTCTCACATACTCCTGTTAGAGCACATGGTATTTGTTGGAATATATAAACATCTATTAGTTGTCTTTTTAAATCTTTATATTTTTTAAATCTCCTATTCCTTTGCGTGCTAGGTTTCCTATTCTTTTTAGTAGGTCTTTCTCCTATATAAGAAGACCTAAGTTGCACTATTTGTATATAGAAGAATATTTTTTATTCTCTTAAATTTAACATGGTATCAGAGCGGGAGGTCCTGTGTTCGAACCCCTGCGTTGTTGTTCCTTCCCATTTATAATAATTTCCACTTGTTGGGTCTTGATGTAATTTTCCAAGCCCACAAGTGATGGGGAGTGTTAGAATCCATATAAACGAATTAAATTTACCCAACCCATCAGCTTAAGCTTTTGGGTTGAGTGGTGGTTTGTTCATCCTTAAGACCTAAGAAATCCTAATTTTTTCTACCAATTTTAGCCCCTCCTAAAAACCTAGCTTCTTAATCTTTTTATTAATAATAATAATAATAAAAATACCTTCCTCTACCGGAACCCTAGCAGCCACTACAATTTTGAAACCCTAGCCACCGCTATCACTTCTGCTGGAACCCTAGCCGCCACATTCAATCGGCGCACCCTACTTCCAGCAAAATCTCTCCGTTTCGCGACTTGCAGCTCTCCGGTGTCGGGTTGATGTTGGTGTCCGCGACTCTTGGTTTTAAAGTACTTGAGCCACCTGTGGATCATCTTCAACCTGCCGGTAGGTTGTCTTCGCGTGCTAATTGTCACGGTCGTACATTTTTCAACCGTGTGGCGCCATGATCTAAGCTCGACCATGGCCAGCCTTACAAGGAACTCTAGCTCCAATCTACTTTTTGCACCCCTTTGGGGCTTCGTCGGATCTTAGGCGAGGTTCTTTCTTCCTCGACCGAGCTTCACTTGCAGCGGAATTCACACTTATCTCGGCAATGCACGTCGCCCGTACGTGTATTTAAACTCTAACGCAACTCTAGCCGGCTTGCCTCTACGCTAGGCCAAGCCCCACGACTCTACCTTGCCTCTACTCTAGGCCAAGGTCTTCTAAACGCGACGCCGCAACTTGTTTTCAACCATCTTGGTTCTCGGCCACTTGGCCGTCCCACTCCTACGATGAGCCAGGACCTTACCGAGATGAGTTCCAACCCATAACAGGGCCAGAACGAGCTTAAAATGCCAACCGGGTACAACTGGGAGATTCCTGCTGATTAACTATGTCAAAACTATCTTATCGGGCCCATCGGACGCCTCTAAGACCATTCCTGCCGAGAAATTAGTCAATAACGGGCTAAACGGCCCTACCGGGTACTGTCGGGATGATTCCTGCAAACTTTCGGACAAAGAATGATTAAACTTGGCAACCGGGATGAGTCTTGCCGCTTCCCGGGCCAAGACTAGCCTTTTCTCACTTATCGGGTGCCCACCGGTACTTTAGGATGCCACCCCGAGCATCGGGATGTCATCGGGCTTCGCTGCTCAATTGGGCACGCATACCGAGAACCGACCCATGTGCTTGTCTTAATGATCGGGACCTTCCGGACATCCAGCCATCCGGACACTATCGTGGCACGACCACTCCTGCGCTCGTGTCGTGTCGTTCGAGCATACCGTACCGCATAGGGACCCCCGTGGTGCAACCTCCGACACATGGACCGAGACACAATGTCGGCACACCCGTGCCGCCCGACACTGTCCTCGAGTTTGCTATCCTCGACGGAAGTCGCCCAAGACACTCGTCTTATAGACGCTCGCCCTCGCCATGACACACGCATGTGCCATGGGGTGGCTCGCTTAGGCCCTGACATGGCCCAGGGGTGGTGGAGAGCCAACACCATGCCTCCCCCTAAGGTACATTCTAAGGCAAACTTGGTCTGGCAGGCATGTACGTCGAAAGTGGCGAGGAGTCACTCGCCAACGTAGAGCGCACGTCTGAACTCCGATTGACACGAAACTTGGCGTGCGTACATATCTCACAAATATGCATCTAACTCTAAAGCCGCTCGTCCAAACTCTCGACGGAATGCCGACTTCTAGGGTCATGGCCCGGGGCCCCAACTGGCCCACGTTGAGCTTGTCACCGACACCACTGACCTCGCCTTCTCATTGCATTCTGCGTACGCCTTCTCTAGGCATTCTTGAGCACATCCATATGGTGTGTTAGATGATGCACCATCCTCCTTGGTCGCATCACGGCACTTCTCTCTCGGCCCTCGACATAGCCCGATTGGCGACATATGCTTGTCACTGACACTTGCACACTACGTGGGCGTCATGACCTACCCTCTACTAGTATGGTTGTCACATTCTCCCCCACTTAAACTGTCGTCGTCCTCGATGACCTACTCGTGGGATACAATCCAAAGATAAGAGTTAGGATTGTAACACTCTCCCCCACTTAAACTCGTCATCGCTCTCGATGACGTCTTTTGCAGACTGGCTAACTGACTCGGCCCTTTCTCAGCGTTGCAGCAGAACGTCAACTTGGCACAATGCTCATGAAACAGTCTCTTTTCGCGGACCTTCTCACGCCCTGCTTTCGGACTTGGCCCAAGACATACTTCAGAAACACGGTACTAAACTTGGGCACACTTTGACCCTTGCTTCAAGCACACTTGGCTTCAACTCTCAAGTTCTCTGAACAACTGACACTTTACTGAGGCAGCTAACACTTTACTCTGTTGCTCAATTCAAGTTGGCCCTACCCTTCAGCCAACGTCTTCAACAGGCCACCTATCGTGGCACGCACAACTGCAACAAGCCTTTTCTCCAACCACTTGCTGTGGTAAGTAAAACAAACTGTACAAGGCTTCTACTACGCCACCCTTCAGGGTAACATTCTCGTGCCGCCTCCTGCGACAAACGGACAACCTAGACGGCTGCCTTCACACCACCTTTCGTGTGGCAAATACGCTGCACGACTCTTCTCTACCTGCAGCTTCCTGCGAACACAATCGCACCAGACTAACGCTCCTTTTTGAGCAACTACTGGCCTCTGAACTTCTCTGCGAAGTCGTTCATTCTAAACTCGTCATGCAACCTGGCTCATTCTCTTGAGCGCACCTGCAAGCCCGCACTAAAGAGTGTTTTAACTTAAGGGACACGTGTGCTCACTTCTTGAGCATAACTTGGGGCAAGGAACCCATTGTCTCGGGCCACTTCCCCTTCTCAACTGGCTCTCTGCTTAGCCACACTGTCCACCATCTGTGGACTTACTTGATGCAACTCTGGCACTTGACCGGCGCATGTCGCACTGACCCCCAGCTTGTCTGCTTGCAGCCATTGACACTATCCCTCTGATGGTAATGGCTCTTTCGAAGACACCCTAACTGGTTCGCCTTCGGTTTCTTCGTGCTTGCTCTTGCGCACTCAGTCTTGGCCTACTTTATGACCACTGACGTGCGTTTCTTTCTTCTTGCGGGTCACTCCGCATTTGGCTTCAAGATAGCTCTACAACTTTTGGGAGCAGTATAGAATGCTGCCTTCTGATCGCTTCTGCTCACAACGCAACCGCCAAGCCTTAAGCAAAGGACTTGGGTCTTGCTTTCTAACGGGATGGACTTCCCCCAATCGAATGCCTATCGACGACATCGTTTGAGTCTCAAGAAGTCCGGCTTCAACTCTTTCTTTCTGCCTCTGATACTGACTGATGCAACTGTCCTACCAAACTGGCACTCTTGACACACTTGCGGAGTCTTCAATCTGAACTTGGCTTTGTCAAACTATCCGACTAAACGCACAAAGGATGGGTCTGATACTAAGTCATACTCTGTGATTTGGGCCTTGATCTCTACTCACGGAGCCAACTTCGGCTCTGATACCAAATGTCACGGTCGTACATTTTTCAACCGTGCGGCGCCATGATCTAAGCTCGACCATGGCCAGCCTTACGAGGAACTCTAGCTCCAATCTACTTTTTGCGCCCCTTTGGGGCTTCGTCGGATCTTAGGTGAGGTTCTTTCTTCCTCGACCGAGCTTCACTTGCAGCAGAATTCACACTTGTCTCGGCAATGCACGTCGCCCGTACGTGCATTTAAACTCTAACGCGACTCTAGCCGGCTTGCCTCTACGCTAGGCCAAGCCCCACGGCTCTACCTTGCCTCTACTCTAGGCCAAGGTCTTCTAAACGCGACGTCGCAACTTGTTTTCAACCATCTTGGTTCTCGGCCACTCGGCCGTCCCACTCCTACGATGAGCCAAGACCTTACCAGGATGAGTTCCGACCCATAACGCGGCCAGAACGAGCTTAAAACGCCAACCGGGTACAACCAGGAGATTCTTGCCGATTAACTATGTCAAAACTAGCTTATCGAGCCCATCGGACGCCTCTAAGACCATTCCTGCCGAGAAACTAGTCAATAACGGGCTAAACGGCCCTACCGGTACTGCCGGGATGATTCCTACCGACTTTCGGACAAAGAATGAGTAAACTTGGCAACCGGGATGAGTCTTGCCGCTTCCCGGGCCAAGACTAGCCTTTTCTCACTTATCGGGTGCCCACCGATACTTTAGGATGCCACCCCGAGCATCGGGATGTCATCGGGCTTCGCTGCTCAATTGGACACGCATACCGAGAACCGACCCATGTGCTTGTCTTAATGATCGGGACCTTCCGGACATCCAGCCATCCGGACACTATCGTGGCACGACCACTCCTGCGCTCGTGTCGTGTCGTTCGAGCATACCGTACCGCATCGGGACCCTCGTGGTGCAACCTCCAACACATGGACCGAGGCACAATGCCGGCACACCCGTGCCGCCCGACACTGTCCTCGAGTTTGCTATCCTCGACGGAAGTCGCCCAAGACACTCGTCTTGTAGACGCTCGCCCTCGCCATGACACACGCATGTGCCATGGGGTGGCTCGCTTAGGCCCTGACATAGCCCAGGGGTGGTGGAGAGCCAACACCATGCCTCCCCCTAAGGTACATTCTAAGGCAAACTTGGTCCGGCAGGCATGTACGTCGAAAGTGGCGAGGAGTCACTCGCCAACGTAGAGCGCACGTCTGAACTCCGATTGACACGAAACTTGGCGTGCGTACATATCTCACAAATATGCATCTAACTCTAAAGCCGCTCGTCCAAACTCTCGACGGAATGCCGACTTCTAGGGTCATGGCCCGGGGCCCCAACTGGCCCACGTTGAGCTTGTCACCGACACCACTGACCTCGCCTTCTCATTGCATTCTGCGTACGCCTTCTCTAGGCATTCTTGAGCACATCCATATGGTGTGTTAGATGATGCACCATCCTCCTTGGTCGCATCACGGCACTTCTCTCTCGGCCCTCGACATAGCCCGATTGGCGACATATGCTTGTCACTGACACTTGCACACTACGTGGGCGTCATGACCTACCCTCTACTAGTATGGTTGTCACATTCTCCCCCACTTAAACTGTCGTCGTCCTCGATGACCTACTCGTGGGATACAATCCAAAGATAAGAGTTAGGATTGTAACACTCTCCCCCACTTAAACTCGTCATCGCTCTCGATGACGTCTTTTGCAGACTGGCTAACTGACTCGGCCCTTTCTCAGCGTTGCAGCAGAACGTCAACTTGGCACAATGCTCATGAAACAGTCTCTTTTCGCGGACCTTCTCACGCCCTGCTTTCGGACTTGGCCCAAGACATACTTCAGAAACACGGTACTAAACTTGGGCACACTTTGACCCTTGCTTCAAGCACACTTGGCTTCAACTCTCAAGTTCTCTGAACAACTGACACTTTACTGAGGCAGCTAACACTTTACTCTGTTGCTCAATTCAAGTTGGCCCTACCCTTCAGCCAACGTCTTCAACAGGCCACCTATCGTGGCACGCACAACTGCAACAAGCCTTTTCTCCAACCACTTGCTGTGGTAAGTAAAACAAACTGTACAAGGCTTCTACTACGCCACCCTTCAGGGTAACATTCTCGTGCCGCCTCCTGCGACAAACGGACAACCTAGACGGCTGCCTTCACACCACCTTTCGTGTGGCAAATACGCTGCACGACTCTTCTCTACCTGCAGCTTCCTGCGAACACAATCGCACCAGACTAACGCTCCTTTTTGAGCAACTACTGGCCTCTGAACTTCTCTGCGAAGTCGTTCATTCTAAACTCGTCATGCAACCTGGCTCATTCTCTTGAGCGCACCTGCAAGCCCGCACTAAAGAGTGTTTTAACTTAAGGGACACGTGTGCTCACTTCTTGAGCATAACTTGGGGCAAGGAACCCATTGTCTCGGGCCACTTCCCCTTCTCAACTGGCTCTCTGCTTAGCCACACTGTCCACCATCTGTGGACTTACTTGATGCAACTCTGGCACTTGACCGGCGCATGTCGCACTGACCCCCAGCTTGTCTGCTTGCAGCCATTGACACTATCCCTCTGATGGTAATGGCTCTTTCGAAGACACCCTAACTGGTTCGCCTTCGGTTTCTTCGTGCTTGCTCTTGCGCACTCAGTCTTGGCCTACTTTATGACCACTGACGTGCGTTTCTTTCTTCTTGCGGGTCACTCCGCATTTGGCTTCAAGATAGCTCTACAACTTTTGGGAGCAGTATAGAATGCTGCCTTCTGATCGCTTCTGCTCACAACGCAACCGCCAAGCCTTAAGCAAAGGACTTGGGTCTTGCTTTCTAACGGGATGGACTTCCCCCAATCGAATGCCTATCGACGACATCGTTTGAGTCTCAAGAAGTCCGGCTTCAACTCTTTCTTTCTGCCTCTGATACTGACTGATGCAACTGTCCTACCAAACTGGCACTCTTGACACACTTGCGGAGTCTTCAATCTGAACTTGGCTTTGTCAAACTATCCGACTAAACGCACAAAGGATGGGTCTGATACTAAGTCATACTCTGTGATTTGGGCCTTGATCTCTACTCACGGAGCCAACTTCGGCTCTGATACTAAATGTCACGGTCGTACATTTTTCAACCGTGCGGCGCCATGATCTAAGCTCGACCATGGCCAGCCTTACGAGGAACTCTAGCTCCAATCTACTTTTTGCGCCCCTTTGGGGCTTCGTCGGATCTTAGGTGAGGTTCTTTCTTCCTCGACCGAGCTTCACTTGCAGCAGAATTCACACTTGTCTCGGCAATGCACGTCGCCCGTACGTGCATTTAAACTCTAACGCGACTCTAGCCGGCTTGCCTCTACGCTAGGCCAAGCCCCACGGCTCTACCTTGCCTCTACTCTAGGCCAAGGTCTTCTAAACGCGACGTCGCAACTTGTTTTCAACCATCTTGGTTCTCGGCCACTCGGCCGTCCCACTCCTACGATGAGCCAAGACCTTACCAGGATGAGTTCCGACCCATAACGCGGCCAGAACGAGCTTAAAACGCCAACCGGGTACAACCAGGAGATTCTTGCCGATTAACTATGTCAAAACTAGCTTATCGAGCCCATCGGACGCCTCTAAGACCATTCCTGCCGAGAAACTAGTCAACAACGGGCTAAACGGCCTTACCGGTACTGCCGGGATGATTCCTACCGACTTTCGGACAAAGAATGAGTAAACTTGGCAACCGGGATGAGTCTTGCCGCTTCCCGGGCCAAGACTAGCCTTTTCTCACTTATCGGGTGCCCACCGGTACTTTAGGATGCCACCCCGAGCATCGGGATGTCATCGGGCTTCGCTGCTCAATTGGACACGCATACCGAGAACCGACCCATGTGCTTGTCTTAATGATCGGGACCTTCCGGACATCCAGCCATCCGGACACTATCGTGGCACGACCACTCCTGCGCTCGTGTCGTGTCGTTCGAGCATACCGTACCGCATCGGGACCCTCGTGGTGCAACCTCCAACACATGGACCGAGGCACAATGCCGGCACACCCGTGCCGCCCGACACTGTCCTCGAGTTTGCTATCCTCGACGGAAGTCGCCCAAGACACTCGTCTTGTAGACGCTCGCCCTCGCCATGACACACGCATGTGCCATGGGGTGGCTCGCTTAGGCCCTGACATAGCCCAGGGGTGGTGGAGAGCCAACACCATGCCTCCCCCTAAGGTACATTCTAAGGCAAACATGGTCTGGCAGGCATGTACGTCGAAAGTGGCGAGGAGTCACTCGCCAACGTAGAGCGCACGTCTGAACTCCGATTGACACGAAACTTGGCGTGCTTACATATCTCATAAATATGCATCTAACTCTAAAGCCGCTCGTCCAAACTCTCGACGGAACCCCGACTTTTAGGGGTATGGCTCGGGGCCCCAACTGACCCCCGTTGAGCTTGTTACCGACACCACTGACCTTGCCTTCGCCTGGCATTCTGCGTACGCCTTCTCTAGGCATTCTTGAGCACATCCATATGGTGTGTTAGATGATGCACCATCCTCCTTGGTCGCATCACGGCACTTCTCTGTCGGCCCTCGACATGGCCCGATGGGCGACATATGCTTGTCGCTGACACTTGCACACTACGTGGGTGTCACAACCTACTCTCTACTAGTATGGTTGTGACACTAATCACCATCTGTTCGCATTGGGGGTCGTCGCCGTCTGTTCGCTACCGGCCGATCGTCGCCATCTGTTCGCCGCCGGCCGATCGTTGCCGTCTGTGCAGTGGGTCGTCACCGTCGGTTGATCTTGTGGGTGTTTGGGTATTTTATTGGGAAAATTGACAAAATAAGCATTCTATAGGGTCATTTTAAGTTTTTTAATCATCCTTTTCAAAACACAAGTTTTATAGGCATTTGCTGACATCACCTTCACACCCTCACTAGCCCTCTACTAATATTTTAGACTTCCTTACTTATTTCCTCTCTCTACCTCCATCAACCTCTTTTTCCAGATTTTTTTTTTCTTATCGTTTTTCATTATTCTCTTTTCCTCTTTCAGCAAAGTTTTTTTTTCTCATTCTCTCTAAAATTTTCTTGGAGTTTCTCTTTTCCTTCTTCCATGTTTCTATATTTTTTCTAATTACTATTATTCCCTTACTTCTTTAGGGACCACAAAAAGCAATTTACTTTAAAAAAAAACCTTAAATCTCTCAGCTTTTTTTTTTAAAACCATCAGCCTCCATGGTTCCCGTGACTTTGCTGACGACGGCTGCATCAAAGCCGACGAAGGAGGTCATTCGCCGAAGAAAGAAGCTCAGTGGAAGAGAAATGGGGGAGGAGATAGAGAGAAAGAGCGAGGGTGAGCGACAGAGAGAGAGCGAGGGTGAGCGAGAGAGAATTGAGGGAATCTAAAAATAATATTTTTAATGAGATTGTTTTTTTGATAGTATCTAAAAATTAATTTTGAATTAATATTTATCAAATCAAATTAATTTTGAGAAAAACGAAATCTCAATATTAATTCAAATTGTTTTCCGAAATCTCTCATCAATCTCCTTAAATCTCTCTATGTAGTTTTAATTATAATTAAATTTCAAATCCCCCAATTTTGCTTTTCATATCCCCCAATTTTGCTTTCTCATCTTTCATTCCTAATTTAAATTTTAATCAAATGTATCAATTTAAAATCTAATTAAAAAAGAGATTTTGGGAAACAAATTTGAATTAAATTTCAAATTCGAATACTTTCTTTTTGTAATTAGATTTTAAATTGATATTTTCATTTGATTAAATTTTAAATTAGGAATGAAAGAGATGAAAGCAAAATGAGGGGTTTTTAATTCAATCCTAATTAAAACTACGTTGAGAGATTTAATGAGATTGAGAATAGATTTCGGGAAATAAATTTGAATTAATATTGAGATAGTATTTTTAGATTCCCTCAATTCTCATTCACCCTCGCTCATCCTCGCTCAACCTCACTCTCTCTCGCTCAACCTCGCTCCCTCTCGCTCAACCTCGCTCTCTCTCTCTATCTCCTCCCCCATTCCTCTTCCACTGATCTTCTGTCTTCGGCGAACGACCTCCTTCGTCGGCTTTGATGCATCCATCGTCAGCGATTGCTAAAAGTTACGGAAATCATGGAGGAAAAAAAATTGCTTTTTGTGGTGAGTAAAGAAGAAAGAGAATAATAGTAATAGAAAAAATAGAGAAAGAGGGAAGATGGAAAAGAGAAACTCCAAGAAAATTTTAGGGAGAATGAGAAAAAAAATTTTGCTGAAAAGAGGAAAAGAGAATAATGAAAAACGATAAGAAAACAGAGAGGAGGAAAAAAAAATCTGGAAACAGAGGAGATGGAGGTAGAGAGAGGAAATAAGGAGGGAAGTCTAAAATATTAGTGGAGGAGAGAGTAGAGAGATGGAGTCTGGAAGAGAAAAAAAAGCGAGGGGCATAGGAGGTCATTTGGCAAAGTTGGTGATGTCAGCAATGACTAGAAAATTTGTGTTTTGAGAAGGGCGATTAAAAAACTTAACAGACCCTTACAAAGACTTATTTTGTCAATTTTCCCTATCTTATTTCTGCTGCTCGACGATTACAACAATCCTCCCCTCCAGTCAATCAAAATTCTAACCCTAATTTTAATTTGCTCAACATTTTGGTCTATCTCCGGTTTGGGTGGTTCAAGGGCTGGTCGGGTCGGACCGAACCCAGTTTGGTTCAATCTGGTTCAACTATTCAGATTTATTCCTGTTCTACTCTGATTCAATTTGAGGCTCAAATTGGTCAGTTAAGGACTCAGTATGGTTCAATAAGTTCCGATCGATTTTAGTTCAAGACTACTCGGCTCGGTAGGTTCGTTTTTTCGAAAATGGTGCGAATTTTGCATGATGATAATACAAGAATGTTTGGAAAAATGGTGGTGAATCTAGTAGGGAGCAAATTCTTTAATTCTTGAAATTCCAATATACCAATTTACCTTATAATAATTCTTGTGTATCCTTGGCACAACCACGTATTTATCCTAAGGCTTTCTCTTGTAGTAACTCATCTCCGTGGATTATAGATTCTGGAACATATGACCATATGACAAGTTCTTCTAATCTATTTAATACATATACTCCTTCATATTTGAAAAAATTAGAATTGCAGATGGCAGTTTTTCTTCTGTCGCAGAAAAAGGAACAATTAAATTGACTGAGACTATTTGTCTACAGTCTGTCCTTCATGTTCCAAAATTAACCTGTAACCTTTTATCTGTCAGCAAATTTTCTAAAGATTCTAACTGTCGTGTTACTTTCTTTGAATCTCATTGTATTTTTCAGAATCATGACTCGGGGAAGATAATTGGATTTGCAAGGATGCTTGATGGGCTTTACTACTTTGATGAAGGTTCTTTTAGTAATAAAATAACTCAGGGTCTTAGTAGTATCAGCTCTCTCTCGATTAAAGAACAAATTATGCTTTGGCATCTTATACTAGGACATCCCAGTTTTTCCGATCTTAAACATTTATTTTCAAATTTATTTAAGGGAATTGATTGTATTAGAGTATATATTAGTATATTTTATATTCTTGTATTAATATTAATTTGTCATTTACCTTCTCCTTATAGGATTAGGTCAACCTTGTATATTTGTCTATATATATAGACTTTAATAATGAGAATACATTACATTGGATTCTCTCCAACCTTAGTTTCTACATAGTATCAGAGCTCTAGGTTTCTGGCCCATTACGGTTTTGATGCCCATTACGGTTTTGCGCCCATTAGGGTTTTGTGCCCATTAGGGTTTTGTGCCTTAAGGTTTTTTGTTCATTGCTATTCAACACCACCGCCGCCGATCACCGCCGCCACCGACCACCGCCACCGCCGACCACTGCCGCCGCCGTTTGCTGATTTGCCAGTTATTTTTTCCAATTGCTATTCGTGGATTTCGTCTCGCCGTCCTTCGCACCTTCGTCCAGTGCGCTTCCGTGACCGCCAATCACCTTTACCCCTCTGGTTGTCGTGGGGGAGCACTTGGGGTTTCTGGTTTCAGAAAACACCTAATCCGATTTGGTTCCAACCGTTCGATTCATCTGTTTTGTTTGGTTCGGGTGATTTGGTCTGGTTCTACCGTTTTGTTCAAATAAGTTCGCTTGTTTCTTACGGCTGAGAAGAAATCAATCGTAACTTTTGAGGTAATCCCAATGATATCAAAAATCACAGAACACAAGTTGAATGGATCAAACTATTCTTCATGGAAAATCAATGTTCGTCTTTTTTTTGCGAAGTATTGATATGGACGATCACATAACTAAGGATCCGCCTAAAGATGAGAGCAAGAAAGCTTGGTTGGGGGATGATGCTCGACTGGTTCTACAGATCAAGAATTCGATCGAGGATGACATTATTGGCTTGGTCAATGAATGTGAGTATGTTAAAGAGTTGCTTAAATATTTAGAATTCCTTTATTCTGGAAAAGGAAATGTTAGTCGAATATTTGAAATCTGCAAGCGCTTCTACCAACCTGAGTTTGGTGACCAATCTCTTACAAATTACTTTATGGAACACAAACGAATTTATGTAGAGTTTAATGCATTACTCCCAGATAGTAATGATGCAAAAGTTCGGCTTGCCCAACGCGAACAACTAGCAGTTATCAGTTTTCTTCTTGGTCTTCCACCTAGATTGGATAGGGCCAAAGACCAATTACTCTCTAGTTCGGAAATTCCAACTTTAGAGGAGGCATACACTCGAGTACTTCGAGTTGAGAAGTCACAACTCATCTTATCATCTCAGTCTAATAGTGCTTTGGTTGGACGTAGTACAAATACAAACAGAGGTAATACCAACCAAGGAAATTCCACGACTTCGAACACTCAACGTTCTAGTGCTCCAAAGTCAAATTCAGAAGATATTATTTTTTGCAATTATTGCCATAAGCTTGGGCATACAAAACGAGAATGTAGAAAGCTATTGAATAGAGGTCAGAAAACACAGTCTGCCTATGTTGCATCTACTCCTGATAAAGCTGGCGAGTTAGTTACAATTCCTGCGGAAGAATTTGCTAAATTCCAACAGTATCAAGAGTCATTTACGGCATCGTCCTCTAATCCGATTACCATCATCGCTGAGTCAAATAACACCAGTAAATGTCTTATTTCCTCCACATCAAAATGGGTCATTGACTCTGGTGCGACAAATCATATGTCAGGTAACCCTAACTTATTTGCTAATTTCTCCCCATCTGCATCTTTGCCTGATGTTACCATACCAAATGGCACAACTTCTCCTGTTCTTGGCTCTGGCACAGTTCATCTTTCCACATCCCTTTCACTAACATCTGTTTTAAATTTACCACAATTTTCTTTTAATTTGATCTCTGTTAGTAAACTCACTCGTGATCTCAATTGTTGTGTCTTATTCTTCCCTGGTTATTGCCTATTTTAGGATCTTACGACGAAGAAAACTATTGGTAAAGGGTGTGAATCCAATGGCCTCTACACGTTTGATACACAAATACCTACAACCACTGTTTGCACTCAAGTGCCAACTCCTTTCGAAGAACATTGTCGTTTGGGTCATCCATCTCTCTCCATGTTAAAGAGTCTTCGTCCTCAATTTCATAGTTTGCATTCTTTAGATTGTGTGTCATGTCAATTTTCTAAGTTTCATCGTCTTAGTTTGTATCCTAGAGTCAATAAAAGAGCTACTACCTTTTTTGAATTAGTTTATTCTGATGTTTGGGGTCCGTGTCCTATTGAGTCCAAAGGTGGGTTTCGGTACTTTGTTACCTTTGTCGATGATTTTTCCCGTGTAACTTGGTTATATTTAATGAAACATCATTCTGAGTTACTTTCTCATTTTCGTAACTTTCATGCTGAAATTCGAACTCAATTTGGTGGCTCTCTTAAAGTTCTACGAAGTGATAATGCTAAAGAATATTTTTCTGGAGCTCTTGGCTCTTATTTGAGTGAATATGGTATTCTTCACCAATCTTCTTGTGTCGATACTCCGTCTCAAAATGGAGTTGCAAAAGGAAAAAATAGACATCTTCTCGAAACAGCAAGGGCCTTAATGTTTCAAATGCATGTTCCAAAATTTGGGCCGATGCTATTTCGACGGCTTGCTTCCTGATTAATCACATGCCTTCATCAGTTCTTAAGGGTGAGATACCTTATCGTACTCTATGTCTTATGCAACCTTTATTTCCTATTAAACCTAAAATATTTGGTTGCACCTGTTTTGTTCGTGATGTTCGCCCTTAGCTCACCAAATTGGACCCTAAGTCCTTGAAATGCATTTTCCTTGGTTATTCTCGTGTTCAAAAAGGGTATCGATGTTATTGTCCTGATCTCAATAGATATTTTGTCTCTCCCGACGTTATATTCTTTGAAAATACTCCGTTTTTATCATCTTTGAGTACCAGTCAGGAGGAGAGTTCACAAGAAGATGATGACTTTCTTGTAAATTTCATTGTCTCTCCTTCCACTGAAGAGCTTCCTAGCAATACATCTTCCTATGTGCCTGATCCTTCTCTTCCCACCATTACTCAAGTTATTCTCGTCAGCAACCTCCTACAGACTCATGCCCTATACCAGCAGCTTCTTCGTCCGAGGATCCAGGAACAAGTGATGACCTTCCAATTGCTCTTAGAAGAGGTAAGCGTAAATGTACTTATCCTGTTTCTTCTTTTGTCTCATATAACCATTTGTCCTCACCTACTTGTTCGTTTCTTGCATCCCTTGAGTCAGTATCTGTTCCTAAAACTGTTCATGAAGCTTTGTCTCATCCCGGTTGGCGGGCTGCTATGTTGGAGGAAATGACTGCCTTAGATGACAATGGTACTTGGGGATTTAGTGTCTCTTCCTGCAGAAAAAAAACCTATCGGTTGTAAATGGGTGTTTGCTGTTAAAGTTCATCCTGATGGATCCATTGCCCGTTTGAAAGCTCGCCTTGTTGCTAAAGGATACGCACAGACTTATGGAATTGATTATAGTGATACTTTTTCTCTGGTTGCTAAATTGACTTCTGTTAGGTTATTCATTTCCTTGGCATCTATTCACCATTGGTCGTTACATCAGCTTGATATTAAAAATGCCTTCCTCCATGGTGATCTTCAAGAGGAAGTGTATATGGAGCAACCACCAGGTTTTGTTGCTCAGGGGGAGAATGGAAAGGTATGTCGTCTTCGTAAATCCTTATATGGGTTGAAACAAAGTTCACGAGCATGGTTTGGAAAATTCAGTCAGGTGGTTGAGAACTTTGGAATGAAGAAGAGTAAGTCGGACCATTCTGTCTTCTATAAACAAACTGAGTCTGGTGTTATCTTACTGGTTGTATATGTTGATGATATTGTGATTACCTGGTAATAATTCATCAGGCATCCTATCACTCAAAAGTTTCCTTCATAGTCAATTTCATACGAAGGATTTGGGAGTGCTGAAATATTTCTTAGGAATTGAGGTAATAAGGAGCAAGAAGGGGATTCTCTTATCATAGAGGAAATATGTACTTGACCTGTTAACTGAAACAGGAAAGTTAGCTGCTAAGCCGCGTAGTACCCTAATGATACCTAATTTACAACTTACAAAGGAAAGGGAGTTGTTGAAAGATCAAGTATAGGAGATTAGTAGGGAAGTTGAATTATCTTACGGTTACGAGGCCAGATATAGCTTATCCAGTCAGTATTATGAGTCAGTTTATGAGTTCTCCTACGACTGACCATTGGATCGCATTGGAACATATTCTATGTTATTTGAAAGGTGTTCCTGGACGTGGTTTGTTATATAAGGATCATGGTCATCTTAATATTGAATGTTTTTCAGATGCTGATTGGGCAGGTTCTAAGGAAGATAGAAGATCAACCTCAGGATATTGTGTATTTGTCGGAGGTAATTTAGTTTCTTGGAAAAGTAATAAACAAAACGTGGTGTCGCGTTCGAGTGCTGAATCAGAATATAGAGCTATGGAACAGTCGGTGTGTGAATTAGTATGGATACATCAGCTTCTGACTGAATTGGGATTTGGCATCACCACTCCAATGAAACTTTGGTGTGATAATCAAGCAGCTCTTCATATTGCATCTAATCCAGTATTTCATGAACGAACCAAACACATCGAAGTTGATTGTCATTATGTACGTGAGAAAATAAAGCAAGGATTGGTGGCTACAGAGTATGTGAAGACTAGAGAGCAGCTAGGAGATATCTTTACTAAAGCATTGAATGGAGCACAAATTGATTATTTGTCTAACAAATTGGGCATGATTAACATATATGCACCAACTTGAGGAGGAGTGTTAGAGTATATATTAGTATATTTTATATTCTTGTATTAATATCAATTTGTCATTTACCTTCTCCTTATAGGATTAGGTCAACTTTGTATATTTGTCTATATATATAGACTTTAATAATGAGAATACATTACATTGGATTCTCTCCAACCTTAGTTTCTACAGTTCCTCTTTTGATTGTGAAAGTTGCATTCTAGCAAAAGATCATCGTTCCACATATTCCCCAAAACCTTACAAAACTTCCAAACCGTTTTATTTAATTCATAGTGATGTTTGGGGTCCCTCTAGAATTAGTACTCATAGTGGAAAAAGATGGTTTGTTACCTTTATTGACGATCATACTCGTCTATCTTGGGTTTATTTAATGACCAAAAAAATTTGAGGTGAAAGATATTTTTAAACACTTTTACAATATGATTGAAACCCAATTTCAACCCAAAATTTGCATTTTACACTCTTATAATGGCACTGAGTATTTAAATGAAATTTTTAGTGATGTTTTGAAAGAAAAATGTATTGTTCATCAATCCACTTGTCGAGATACTCCTCAACAAAATGGATTGCTGAAAGAAAAAATTGACATTTACTTGAAGTAGCACGTGCTATAATGTTTTCCATGCATGTTCCAAAATATTTATGGGGGGAAGCCATTCTTACCGCTACCTACCTAATAAATAGGATGCCTAGTAAAGTTTTAAATTTCAAAACTCCCATTGAGTGCTTTAAATATGTTTTTCCAACATCTCGTATTTATTCTGACTTACCTCTCAAGGTTTTTGGGTGTACCTCATATGTTCACATAACTGGTCAATCTCAGTCAAAACTTGATTTTAGAGCTATTAAATGTATATTTTTGGGTTATTCTTCAAGTCAAAAGGGTTATAAATGTTTTGATCCTCAAACAAAGAAATTTTTTTGTAAGTATGGATGTGTCCTTTTTAGAAAAACAACCATATTTTACCCAAAATTCTCTTCCCGGGGAGAAATCAAATGTGGAAGATAATTTTTGGGATATTTCGATTCCTCTTCCTAATACTATTTCTCCTAATTCTACTAATCCTTTGATACCTAGTGTAGAAACTTCTCATTCAGGGGAAGAAATACTACGAGATGATTCTACTAATCAAGTTTATGAGTTTAAATTTTATTCTAGAAGAAAATTCAATCAAATAAATGAAGACCAAATAGTTAATCCTTCACAGAGCCAATTTGAGACTCCGAGAAATGAAATTGGAAATACAGGTAACCTATCTTCTATTCCTACTTCTTCAGCTATTTCACCTGTTGTCTCTGACCTATCTTCTATTCCTACTTCTTCAACTATTACACCTATTGTCTCTTACCTTGATATTCCAATAGCAATTAGAAAAGGTATTCGAAGGTGTACTAAATATCTAATTGCAAACTACATCTCATACCAAAAGTTATCAAATAGTCACAGAGCCTTCACATCTAGGATAACTGATTTGTTTGTTCCAAAGAATATACATGATGCTTTAGGAGATCCAAAGTGGAGACTAGCAGTTATGGAAGAGATGAATGCTCTGAAACAGAATAATACTTGGGAGATAGTGGAGCTGCCAAAAGATAAGAAACCAGTGGGTTGTAAATGGGTGTTTACCATAAAATGTAATGCAGATGGGAGTATTGAAAGATACAAGGCCAGATTGGTAGCTAAAGGCTTCACTCAAACCTATGGGATTGAATATCAAGAAACATTCGCTCCTGTTGCCAAAATTAATTCTATCAGAATTCTTTTATCTCTTGCAATTAATTCATATTGGCCTCTTTATCAACTTGACGTGAAAAATGCATTCCTTAATGGTGATCTCAAAGAAGAGGTTTTATGAACTTACCGCCAGGTTTTGAAAAGGAGCTCGAATTTAATAAATTCTGCAAATTGAAAAAATCTCTTTATCGCCTCAAACAATCTCCGAGAGCTTGGTTCGAGCGGTTTGGAAAAGCCGTATCTAGCTATGGATTTCTTCAGAGTCAAGCTGACCATACTATATTTTATAAACACTCTAAGAATAATAAAATCTCAGTTTTAATTGTCTATGTAGATGATATTATTCTCACTGGAAATGATGAAGCAGGACTAACTGATGTTAAGAAAAATCTTGCAAGTGAGTTTCAAATCAAGGACTTGGGAACATTGAAATATTTCTTATAGATGGAATTCGCAAGATCAAATAAAGGTATCTTCGTTAATCAAAGAAAATACGTTCTTTACTTACTTGGAGAAACAAGCCTACTTGGTTGCAGGATTGTAGAAACTCTTATTGAACCTAACCTGAAATTACAAGCATCTAATGCAGAAGAAATAAAAGACAAAGAACGATATCAAAGACTTGTGGGAAGATTGATCTATCTATCTCACACACGACCTAATATTGCCTTTGCTGTAAGTATGGTAAGTCAATTTATGCATGCACCTAGACCGACTCATTTTGAAGCGGCCTACAAAATCTTGAGATAAGGAACTTTTGGAAAAGGTATTTTGTTCAAAAAAAAAGTAATCATTCTCAAGTAAAAGTGTATACTGATGCAGACTGGGCTGGAAGTGCTACGGATAGACGATCTACTTCCGGTTACTGTTCCTTTATCGGAGGAATCTAGTTACATGGCGAAGCAAAAAACAAAATGTGGTGGCTAGGAGTAGTGCTGAAGCAGAGTTTAGAGCTTTAGCCCATGGAATTTGTGAAGGTATATGGATAAAAATGATACTTGAAGAATTGAAGTTTCCCCAGACAACACCTATACAGATTTATTGTGACAACAAGGCTGCCATATCTATAGCTCATAATCCAGTTCTACATGACAAAACAAAACATATTGAAGTTGACAAACATTTCATTAAAGAAAAGACTGATACAGGTACAATATATACTTCTTATCTTCCACGACAGAGCAAGTTGCTGATGTACTCACCAAGGGACTTCCAAAGAAGCAATTTGATAAACTAATCAACAAGCTGGCTATGGAAGACATCTTTAAACTAGCTTGAGGGGGAGTGTTCGAATATATAAACATCTATTAGTTGTCTTTTTAAATCTTTATATTTTTTAAATCTCTTATTCCTTTATGTAGTAGGTTTCCTATTCTTTTTAGTAGGTCTTTCTCATGTATAATAAGTCCTAAGTTGCACTATTTGTATATAGAAGAATATTTTTTATTCTCTTAAATTTAACAATATTAGACCTCAAGGTCATTTAGGGTTTCTCATGGTCCTTTGGATTTTATCTTTTAAGTGGGGCTAAGGTTTGAAAGTGGGACAACTACTTTGGAGTAGTAGTCATTTGTAAACAATACCCAACCCAGGACGTCATTGAGGAGATTGTATCGTTGTCATTGACCACCTAAATCAGCCTGCTTGTTAGCTTCATGTCGATTGTATCTCACATGTTGGCATGGGAAGGCATGTGAGTGTAAGGTATCTCCTTACAATGTGATATTCAAAAACATTCAACACAAAAACAAACTTACAACCCTAAGGCAACCCAGAGTTTCCCAGCCATTCGAGAGGGCTGGAGCTCTCCTTCCTAAGTCAAAGACTTACAAAATGACAAAAGATATTCGAAACAAGCTAAACCTCTATCTTATAACCAACCTACCCGTACAGCCCCTTCCTAACTGTCATTTGGGGGTGAATTTCCTTCTCTACCCCTCCTTACATATGTATTTACAATGAGAGGTCTCACATTACCCCCGGGGTGACATCCACCTTGTCCTCAAGGTGAAATAGAGGAAACTATTGCTTTATGGTCTCTTGGGCTTCCCAAGTAGCTTTATGCTCCAACAGGTCCTTCCATTGCACCAAGAGCTCCAATTTGCCGGTGTCTGGATTGTTGCGGGTGGCCATCACATCCAGGGGTTCAACCATCCATTCAAAGTCAGTGGAGAGCACAGGGGGATGGGTTTGCACGGTGTGATCATTGCTAACAGTGCGTTTAAGCTAGGATACATGGAAGACCGGGTGAAGGGAAGTTGTGGAAGGCAATTCGAGCTGGTATGCCATGGTGCAAACGCGCTTCAGAATCTGGTATGGGCCAAAGTACTTCGGTGACAGCTTCTCATGGCGGCGTTTGGCTAATGATTGTTGGCAGTAGGGGCGTAGTTTAAGGAACACTCAGTCACCATAGGTCCTACATGTTTATGTTACGTTATGTGTATGCATGTCTGACCCCATTAGCTGGGTTACATGACAATTGACAAGAAAGTCGGTTGGTTGTGCCATGAGTTTTACTTGTCCCTATGCAATTTAAGTCCCAAAAAGCTGGGATTTACATAAATATTCCCTCCAAAGGATATACAATGTTGCTAACTCAAATAATTACATCTTTCAGGAAGCTTGGTCCGTTGAATCTCTCTCATGGAATCTCTTCATTAGAAGGAATTTGACTAATGCCGAATTTCAGGAGTGTACTTGACTTCAGAATGTGATTAACTTTCTTGAGCCTAATAACTGGGAGGATTCTAGATGGTGGATTTTGCATAGTAGTGATGTTTTCAATGTGAAGTCTCTTATCCCCGAGCTCACTAAAAAGTGGGCCTCTCTAGAAGGGGTAATTAATGTAATAGTTGTGAGCATTGTGGAGCCTGGATGGTTAGAATTAGAGAGGCCACCTTTTGTATGTTTGTTATGGTTATGAAATGACCTAAGAAAATAGGAGGGAAAGAGGAGGGAAAGAGTAGAGAGACAGGCTCACAGAAGATCAAGTGAGTTGGGAAAATGCAGACCTCTCTAAAGTCTGCTCACGTTTTTAGTTTGGCAAGCATAGCAGTACAGGTGGTACACTACCCTCTTAGAAAGGAGTTTCTCAGATACCGTTTACTAGAGACAATCAATCAGCTTTTTATGCTGGTAGGCAAATTGTTGATCTCATTCTCTTTGCCAATGAAATAGTTTATTTTTGGAAATCTAAGAAAGGGTTTCATTATAAAATCTGATGTGGACAAAGTTATGATAAGATGGATTAGGAGTTCTACATAATTCTTAGAGTTAAAAGGCTTTAGTGAAACACGAAGAAAATAGATTTTACGTCGTATCTCCCTCACTCTTCTAATAAATGGTGGGCTAAGTGGAAAAATATATATATACACACATACATATATATATAACAAGGAACAAACTCTTCATTTTATTGATAAATGAAAATAAAGAAAAAAGTTCGAAGGAGTTGTTGTCTCTGGTGAGGGGACTTCTTGTCTCCTTTTATCTCAAAGGAGTTGCTATCTTAAATAAACTATTTTGAAAGTCTCTTAAGGAGATCCAAGATTACCAAAAAAATGTACACATAGTGATTCGATCTCTTGATTACCTTTTTTTTTTAGTACAGAGGAGACTCAGACATCCAAGGTTGATCACCTAATTTTTAAAAGACCATTTTTGGAGGCCTCCACCTTATAGTTCAGTGGTGGCTTCGCTATAGCACAGATTCTTGGAGACCTATGGAAGCCAGTTTCCCTTTCCAATAAGTGATATAATTTATTTCCCAAGGGCTATGTGGTCATGGTTGGTGTAGAGACTAAGGTTGGAGAGAATCCAATGTTCTGTATTCTCATTATTAAAGTCTATATATATAGACAAATATACAAGGTTGACCTAATCCTATAAGGAGAAGGTAAAGGACAAATTAATATTAATACAAGAATATAAAATATACTAATATATACTCTAACACTCCCCCTCAAGTTGGTGCATATATGTTAATCGTGCCCAACTTGTTAGACAAGTGATCTATTGAACTTGTGTTCTGTGATTTTTGATATCATTGGGATCACCTCAAAAGTTACGATTGATTTCTTCTCAGCCATAACAAACGAACTTATTTGAACAAAACGACAGAACCAGACCAAACCACCCGAACCAAACAAAACAGATGAATCAAATTGCTGGAACCAAACCGGATTAGGTGTTTTCTGAACCCAGAAACCCTAAGTGATACCCCACGAGAACCAGAGGGGCGAAGGCGGCGGCGATTGGCGGCGAGACAAAACCCATGAACAGCAATCGGAAAACACCAGTGCTAGCGAATCAGCAAGCGGCGGCGGCGGCGGCGATCGGCAGAGAACAGCGACTGGCGACGGCGGTGGTGGTCGGCGGTGGTCGGCGGCGGTGATTTGTATTAGATAGCAATGAACAAATCCCTAAGGGACAAAACCCTAACGGGGACAAAACCCTAACGAGCACAAAACCCTAACGGGCACCAAAACCCGAATGGGCGCAAAACCCTAACGGGTACAAAACCCTAACAGACATCAAAACCCGAATGGGTACAAAACCCAAATGGGCACAAAACCCTAATGGGCATCAAAACCCTAATGGGAACAAAACCCTAATGGGCATTAAAACCCTAATGGGCACAAAACCTAGAGCTCTGATACCATGTAGAGACTAAGGTTGGAGAGAATCCAATGTTCTGTATTCTCATTATTAAAGTCTATATATATAGACAAATATACAAGGTTGACCTAATCCTATAAAGAGAAGGTAAAGGACAAATTAATATTAATACAAGAATATAAAATATACTAAAATATACTCTAACTGTTGGTATGTTTGTAAGCCAGGATTTGGTTCAATTGCCTTATTGAGATTACATTAGTTTGCTGGAAAGAGACATAAGAGGTTTCCTGAGAGAAGAGAGTGGCCTTAAGAGGGAGACCTTGACCAACCTTAGTGTGCCGTTACTTCACATTTTTATTCCCTGTTTTTAATTTTCTTCCTAGTGTCTCTCGAGTCTAAAATACACTCTAAAATACTCTATTACCTCCATACAAACCACTCGAAGATCCTTTCTGTAACCCTTTCAATTTACCATTTTTCATGTTTCAATTATTCCGATGAAATAGACGTTTTTTCCTATTTTTAAATAAGAAAATATATATATATAAAAACTTAAAAGGTTAAGCATAAGTTTATAAATTATACCTGCACGCAGCCAGAATGAAGAGCACCACCACCAATATACTCATTAGCAAAATCAACTTCAAGAGCTCCAAATGTTTGATCTTCTATGAGGCCGGAATCTTTAACCTATATGATTAGGAAAGGACCAACTCGATTACCTACTGAAGATTAAAGCAGTTGAGCATGATACACAGTAATTAAACTATCATATAAATCAAAGTTAATTATTACCTTAAATTGGCAGAGAGGAATGGTGGAGTTGATCCAAAAATTGACCTTAGGATAACAAAAAAGTTCTGAGCAATTGTTCAAAGGAAGCACTTTCCTTTCAAATGAGACAAAACCCCTAGGAATATTCGAACATATCCTCCTGAAATAATGTATAATGCATCGTATCTTATTCTCCTGCATTTTACTATGTCTATGGTACAGAATCCTGCAAGTACAAAAAACTTCAATGATTCTCCCTAAGCTTATTGTAATCTACTAAATGACTAATAATTACTAGCTTAGTACTAAATTACAGAATTTAGCTCTATTCTTGAAGAAAACTTGTCGCAACTTCTAGGTAACCAAGAAAATTCACTTGGGTCAAGTATTATTCACTTTTTTTCTCTATTTTATAATAAAGAACTTGCATAAAACCTCAAAATAGAAGAACAGCCTAAGGGCGGAGGGTGGAGATCAGCCTCCCCACAAACTAGACCAAAGTATTATTCACTCAATTAGTGACATTAGATATTATATAGAAATGTTCAGATCAGATGGTAGATTAATCACACATGCACACATGCATCAGAGACAATTTTCAACTCAATCTGATAGGGGCCAATCTTCTTCTCATTAGTACATTATATATGAGACAAAGGTTTCTTGATAATCTATTCCATCGGATTGAGTGAACCCTTCTGCATTGCAACCAACCTACCCCGAACAAGAAACAACTTTTCATTGATATATGAAAAGGAAAAATGTTTAAGATACAAACCCCAAAGGGGTGAAAAAGAAGAGAGAGAAGAAGAGAAAAATAACGAAGAATTCAATACAAGCTCGAAAAAGATAAAAAAAACATTCTGAACTTGAACTCCGAAAAAACTGCTAGCTATGGAACTTTGAAAACCAAACAAATTCCGGAGCCAACAACCGCATGAGGGAAAAGCCTTCCTTAGCACCAAGAGCGGAAACCAAACTCCAAAAAGAACCAAGTAGAAGCTAGGGACACAAGAACTAAACCGCAACCAAAATTCTAATAAGGAGTAAACACCAAATACTAAGCTTTAGTGTTGTCTTCAAAAAACCTCCAAATATAAATCACCATAAGCCAATCCGTATGCTGAAAAAAGATCTTTGAAAACCTCACCACCCAACCAACCAACCAACCAAACTAATGCAAAGCTTTGAAAATTGCAAAAGGTGTAAGAGAGAATATTCCAACTTTTCGAACAACTTAAAACTCAGAGGGCGGACTCAAAAGGGACAAGAGTAATCCCCATTTCTTCAAAAAAGGAAGGAATGGTTGTTTGTTGTGGAAGATCTAACTTGTCATCTTCTTTTTACTCATTAAATAAAATCTGAAAATCTTCCACAAAGAATGCTCAGAAAGATCCTCAGTAGGAACGTCTGACTTTGGAGAAGAGTCCAAACTACTAACACTGATTGCTCCATTGTCATCTTCAAAATCATTATGTGAGAATTCTAGGAAGGATGATCAATGAGACAAACCCTCATTTGTGGAGTGAATAGAGCCAATGAAAAGATCATTTAACTTATCCGTACTAGCCCCCTTTTTAACAAGAAACAAAACATTTCATTGATGTAATGAAAAGAAACAAAAGTACAAAGATAAAACCTCGTTTTAAAACTGTTAAATTATATTTGTTACCTTTTTAATTTCCTATTGTAGTTAGGTTTTAATAAATTAGGGTTCCTTGTTCTAATGGGTAATTATTTCTTTATCCTAATAGGCAAAGTTTAGTTTTCTTTTTCTTATTTGTAACTACTATTTATACCCTTGTATCAACTCTGGAAAGAAAGAAAGAAAAGAAATATTTTTTCTTTATCAATTAACAAAAACGGTCAATAGTACCATCAACTTTGTACTTGACATTGAGATCCATTTACACCTATCATTTTCTTCCCTTCAGGGGGAATAGTGATATCCCACATTTCATTCTTCTCAAGGGCATGAATTTTATCCATAACAGCTTGTTTCTATTGGGTATTTGAAAACCTCATGAATGTTATTGGGAATCTTAGTTTTCAGTGAGAGAGATTGTGAATGCCTTAAATTTTCTCGATTGGTTAGCCACAGAAGAGTAAATATGGATAGGTTGTTAAGGGCATTAATGAACTCTTTTCCTTGTGGCAATAGGAAGATTAAGATCAATGTTAACAATGAAATTTCTATGAGGAAGTTGGTCGAGAGTCAAAAAGAGTAGGAATATTGTCTTTGCTGGTTGCTTCTTGGTTTTTACGTCCCGTGTAAACAATTACATCTTTTTTATTATCCGAGGTTTGGCTAAGGAAGGATTGAAGGATAAATGGTAAGGGATATGTAGTCAAAGTTTCAAGAATACGACCAAGAAAAGCAACTATTGATCAATGGTTCTTGAGCTTTATTATGGGTACTTTAGACTAGAAAAGGATCTTCAAAGATGAAATCAGAAGTTTGTGCTGCATTTGGAATGTTATTTTGGTCTTGGTGAGTTAAACCTAACTCTTTGGTAATTACTCGTTAACTATTGTCTTATCCTGCTCATTTGTAAATTCCATACAATCAACTAGTACAAGCTTGAAAAATAGTTGACTAGTCATTTTAGCTACAGTGCATTTTTTTTCTGGCAATTCAGATTCTATTTCTAGTGGATAATATTATAAGTGGCTTGTCGTTGTTTTCAGTTCTCACTATCAGTAAGACCATTAGTGCCCTTGCTTTATACCATGAAGAGAATTCTCATTATCATATATATTTTGCTCCGTTTTTCCCTCTTTATTAATATAAAATATAAAATGTTAGCATTCACAAGTGCACCTTCAATTAGCTAACAATCTTCTAGCAAAATTTAACAAATAAATATAAATTGAGGTAAGTTTAAGGTTTTAATTGACTCAACCTATAAAGTTCAGGGTTTTAATTGAATAAATGATTAGTTTGGAGTTTTAATTGACTCAACCTGCTAAATTCAAGGGTATAAATTGATTTTTTCCCAAATTTATTATGTAGTTACAAAATATATATTAACATCAAGTGTGACATTTTATGTATAACTTATCTTTCATGATACTAGCAACTGAGATAAAGATCTAAAGCTCACATACGCAAATAAATAGTCAAAGTTAATTGTTGGAAGATTTTGGCTGCCTCTATCAATGACCGGAAACAAACAGAAGAAAGCACAAGCAAGAAGCGCACCAGTCAACTCCTGAAAATCAAAATGGAAAATGATCAACAGAGATTAACAAAACTGATGCATAAGAAGCAAGGGAGATTTTGCTAGTTCAAAGAACATGCAAGCAAGATCCGACATTCATCCATTTTATTCATTAAGGTAATAACACATCTTTCTCTCCAAAAAAAGATAAAAAGGCCCTTGTTTGAAGAAGTTGTTACCATGTGGGAGTAAACAGGATACACTAAAGAAATTTGTATTCTTCCTTCAACGTTTTTATCCCTTTTTGGATCGCTGAAATTCTTGTAGACTTTTTAGCTTATTTTTCCTTTTCTTTCTGCCATCAACTCTCTTTCATGTGGTTGCTGTTCTGTCCTCTTAGTGTCGCAGCAGGACTTCTACATCTCTATTATTCCATGGTGCAGTTTTCTCAAATGAGTGTAGAGGCTAAGGTTGGAGAGAATCCAATGTGATGTATTCTCATTATAAAAGTCTATATATATATAGACAAGATATCTATTGAGATCAGGACAATAACATCGATACCCTTTTTGAACACGAGAATAACCAAGGAAAATGCATTTCAAGGACTTGGGGTCCAATTTGGTGAGCTGAGGTTGAACCTTATGAACAAAACAGGTGCAACCAAATATTTTAGGTTTAATAGGAAATAAAGGTGCATAGGACATAGACTACGATAAGGTATCTCACCCTTAAGAACTGATGAAGGCATGCGATTAATCAGGAAGCAAGCCGTTGAAATAGCATCGGCCCAAAAGCATTTTGGAACATACATTTGAAACATTAAGGCCCTTGCTGTTTCGAGAAGATGTCTATTTTTCCTTTCTGCAACTCCATTTTGAGACGGAGTATCGACACAAGAATATTGGTGAAGAATACCATATTCACTCAAATAAGAGCCAAGAGCTCCAGAAAAATATTCTTTAGCATTAGAACTTTAAGAGAGCCACCAAATTGAGTTCGAATTTCAGTATGAAAGTTACGAAAATGAGAAAGTAACTCAGAACGATGTTTCATTAAATATAACCAAGTTACACGGGAAAAATCATCGACAAAAGTAACAAAGTACCGAAACCCACTTTTGGACTCAATAGGACAAGGATCCCAAACATCAGAATGAACTAATTCAAAAAAGGTAGTAGCTCGTTTATTGACTCTAGGGTACAAACTAAGACGATGAAACTTAGCAAATTGACATGACTCACAATCTAAATAATGCAAACTATGAAATTGAGGACGAAGACTCTTTAACACGGAGAGAGATGGATGACCCAAACGACAATGTTCTTCGAAAGGAGAGGGTACTCGAGTGCAAATGGTAGCTGTAGGTATTTGTGTATCAAACGTGTAGAGGCCATTGGATTCACGCCCTTTACCAATAGTCTTCTTCGTCGTAAGATCCTGAAATAGGCAATAACCAGGGAAGAATAAGACACAACAATTGAGATCACGAGTTAGTTTACTAACAGAGATCAAATTAAAAGAAAATTGTGGTAAATTTAAGACAGATGTTAGTGAAAGGGATGTGGAAAGATGAACGGTGTCAGAGCCAAGAACAGGAGAAGTGGTGCCATTTACTATGGTAACATCAGGCAAAGATGCAGATGGGGAGAAATTAGCAAATAAGTTATGGTTACCTGACATATGATTTGTCGCACCAGAGTCAATGACTCATTTTGATGCGGAGGAAATAAGACATTTTCTAGTGTTACCTGACTCAGCGATGGCGGTAATCGGATTAGAGGACGATGCTGTCCATGACTCTTGATACTGTTGGAACTTAGCAAATTCTTTCGCAGGAATTGTAACTAACTTGCCAGCATTATCAGGAGTAGATGCAACATGGGCAGACTGTGTTTTCTGACCTTTATTCAATAGCTTTCTACATTCTCGTTTTGTATGACTGGACTTATGGCAATAATTGCAAAAAATAATATCTCTTAAATTTGATTTTGGAGCACTAGAATTCCAACGTTGAGAGTTCGAAGTCGTGGAATTCCCTTGGTAGGTACTACCTCTGTTTGCATTTGTACTGCGTCCAACCAAAGCACTATTAGATTGAGATGACAAAACGGATTGTGATTTCTCAACTCGAAGTACTCGAGTGTATGCCTCCTCTAAAGCTGGAATTTCCGAACCAGAGAGTAATTGGTCTTTGGCCACATCAAATCTAGGTGGAAGACCAAGAAGAAAACTAATAACTGCTAGTTGTTCGCGTTGGGCAAGCCGAACTTTTGCATCATTACTATCTGGGAGTAATGCATTAAACTCTACAAAAATTCGTTTGTGTTCCATAAAGTAATTTGTAAGAGATTGGTCACCAAACTCAGGTTGGTAGAAGCGCTTGCAGATTTCAAATATTCGACTAACATTTCCTTTTCCAGAATAAAGGAATTCTAAATATTTAACAACTCTTTAACATACTCACATTCACTGACCAAGCCAATAATGTCACCCTCGATCGAATTCTTGATCTGTAGAACCAGTCGAGCATCATCCCGCAACCAAGCTTTCTTACTCTCATCCTTAGGCGGATCCTCAGTTATGTGATCGTCCATATCAATACTTCGCAAAAAAAGACGAACATTGATTTTCCATGAAGAATAGTTTGATCCATTCAACTTGTGTTATGTGATTTTTGATATCATTGGGATCACCTCAGAAGTTACGATTGATTTCTTCTCAGCCATAACAAAAAAACGAACTTATTTGAACAAAACGACAGAACTAGACCAAACCACCCGAACCAAACAAAACAGATGAATCAAACTGCTGGAACCAAACCGGATCAGGTGTTTTCTGAAACCAGAAACCCTAAGTGCTACCCCACGACAACCAGAGGGGCGAAGGCGACGGGTGGCGACTGGCGGTGACGAAAACACAAGGCGACGGCGACGGCGATTGGCGGCGAGACGAAACCCACGAACAGCAATCAGAAAACAGCAAGCTGGCGAATTAGCAAACAGCGGCGGCGGTCGGCGGTGGTGGTCGGCGACGGCGGTGGTCGACGGTGGTGGTCGGCGGCGGCGCGACGGTAGTAGTGAGTTGAGTTGGATAGCAATAGACAAAACCCTAATTCTCATGATTAAAGTCTATAGATATAGACAAATATACAAGGTTGGCCTAATCCTATAAGGAGAAGGTAAAAGACAAATTAATATTAATACAAGAATATAAAATATACTAATATCTATACTCTAACAATGAGAAACTCATTTCTCACGAAAAAACTGCTTTGAAGGAAAGGTGTGTGATAGGATTGGTCCGTAGGGTAATAAAGGGATATTATTAGGGTATTGAGGGTACCTTAGTAATTAGATAGGAAAGTAGTTAGGGATAGTGTTATATATAGAGTGTTGGTGTAAGGATGAAGGTATCCAATTAGTGAGTATGATTTTGGCTTGAGTGATAATACTCAAGAGAGGGGAGGATCCAAGTACCTCGAATACTTGTAGTTCGTTTATCTTTTATCTTTCAATATATTTTGGGTTCTAACAGTGTGTTTTAAAATGTAGGGTAAAAATGAAGCCCGTCAACCGACCACCGCCCCCCACTAACCTTCTCCACCCCACCCTCCGGCCACCGTCATGACCCCCTGGAACTACCAACCCCGTAAAGTTGTTATTGAAAGGAAAGCCTTCACCATCAAAGTTGATGAGCACTTCAGAGGGAGTCGTGCTAGGATCACCGAATCTGGAAGAGATACATCATACTCATTATCTCTCACATGAGCATCTGTCTCATGGGTCTTTTCCCTTTCCTTGCTCCTTGACACCCCACTCACTCACAAGTTCTTTCGTGAGCACAGGAGCGATGACTACACTTTCTGGCTAGAGAAACTCAACAACAAAAAAAGCTTTTGGGTGGAACTCAATAAGCTCGACAACAATAGAGGGAAGAACAGGATTATGCTACCCTCCGGTTTGGATAAAGGAGGTTGGAAAACTTTTCACAACCTTCTTCAGGGCTACCCGACTTCTTTGTCGTCTTTGAGAAAGCCCCTACCATCACCACTCTGGCCCGAGACTCTACACTATCACCACTAATAAGGATGCTAGAATCATTGATCTTTGGTCTAAGACTTCCTCTTCTTGGGATTACAGCTTCCGCAAATCACTAAAAGATGATGAAATCGATGATTGGTTGATACTATCACAGATCCTTGAAGCTTTTTCCCCTTCTCCACCAGAAGATTTGTGGACTTGGACAATGGAACCGAGCAAGTCATTCACCACCAGCTCTGTTTTCAAGCACCTGACCACTTGCAAAGGCACGCCCGCCCTTTACCCATCCCTTTGGCAAGGTAATTGCCCCAAGAAGGTGAAGTTCTTCGGCTGGGAACTAAGCCATAGGACTTTGAATACATTCGATCGGATTCAAAAAAGGATGCCTCACATCATGCTCTCCCCGAACTGTTGTCACTGTTACAAGGCATCAGAATCTCCAGAACACCTTTTTATCAGCGGCAGTTTTGCTACAAATTTCTAGGAGATCCTTCTATCTACTTTTGGATGGGAGACAGAACTCGACAACAAGCCATCCATCTTCCTAGATTGTCTTTTGGT
Source organism: Momordica charantia (assembly GCF_013281855.1). Taxonomy (NCBI): domain Eukaryota; kingdom Viridiplantae; phylum Streptophyta; class Magnoliopsida; order Cucurbitales; family Cucurbitaceae; genus Momordica; species Momordica charantia. The sequence goes on from NW_028275162.1 coordinate 14,083,504, forward strand.
GGGTCACCCTTCCACTGAGCACCGCTCAACTCTTTGGACACTCTTCATCAGAGCCTTCCTTTGGAGTTCATGGTTAGAGAGGAACAACCAAGTCTTTAACGACAAATCTCTTCCTTTTCATTCTTTTTTTGATAGATTTACTGTTTTAGCTCTTGGTTGGTGTAAGAGCTTCCACTCCCCCTTTAATTGTTACACTCTAAACGACCTTATCTTAAATTGGAAGGCGTTTTTGTAATTGCCCTTGTGGCCTTTTGTAAATTTCATACCATCAATGAAATACTTGTTTCATATCAAAAAAAAAAAATGTAGTGTGAGGAATATTATGAGGATAGGGATATTATTAGTTATTAGCCAAAGGATTGGTGTGCGAAGTAGTTATAAATACAATAAGTTGGGGGTTTGAAGGCGAGCAGTTTTAGAAATAGTTTTTGGGAGAGTCCAGACATCTTGAAGTGCTTGGAAAACTTATAATTTTCCTTCGTAATATGAAGACAAGTTTCTATTAATTTCTATTTCAAATTCCAATTTATGGTGGTAAATTAATTTTCTATTAATGTCTATTTCAATTTCCAATTTCTTGTGGTAAAATTTCCAATTTCTGGTTCCTACCACCGTGGCACCAAACTAATAGTAGCTATTTATTGTTAGTGCAAGAAGATAAGTGGAAACCGAGGGACAAAGAGAGAATAAGAGAACAAGAAAGCAGAGCAGACATGACTAGTTTTCACGCGTTATTGCATCAAAATTACTGAACACAAACCTGAAAGACATCAAAAAGCTTAATAAATGTCCACCATATGACAGGACTGTTTCCAGAAACAAGATTCCACGAATTTAATACATGAAGAAAAATTATTTTCGTCCAACTAGTCAAAATAAAGGTGGCATTATTTTCTCCTTAGCATGTCATTAAAATCATTGGTAGATGTTAGAGTATATATTAGTATATTTTACATTCTTTTAAATAATATGTATTCATTTGTCCTTTACCTTTCCCTTCTAAGATTAGGTCAACCTTGTATATTTGTCTACATATATAGACTTCAATAATGAGAATAAGAGACATCGGGTTCTCTCAAACCTTAGTTTCTACATGGTATCAGAGCTCTAGGTTTCTTGCCTATTAAGGTTATGTGCTCATTAGGGTTTTGATGCCCATAGGATTTTGTGCTCATTAGGGTTTTGTTCATTGCTATCCAACTCAACTCACTACTACCGCCACTGCCGCCCATGCCAACGCCACCGCCGCCCACTGCCGACGCTGACCACCGCCACCACCAATCGCCGTCCGCCAACCTCTGCCGCCGCCCACCGCCGCCATCTGTTGATTCACCAACGCTGCTGTTTTTCCATTACTGTTCATGGGTTTCGTCTCGCCTTCCTTCGCACCTCCGTCCCCGCCAGTCGTCGTGCACTCCCGTCACCGCTAGTCACCGTGCGCTTCCGCCACCGCCAGTCGCCTTCGCCCCTCTGGTTGTCATGGGGTAGCACTTAGGGTTTCTGGTTTCAGAAAACACCTGATCCGGTTCAAGCAGTCCGGTTCTAGCGGTCCAATTCAACCGGTTTGGTTTCAAGTGGTTTGGTTCATCCGATTTAGATTCGGTTTGGTCTTATTTATACCGGTTCTGGTTCGGTTCGTTTGTTTCGGTGCAATTGGTTTGGTTCACTTGGCTCTGTTCAATTGTTTTGGTTCGATTCCCTTTCCTCCTTCAGATTTGGTTTTGGCTCAGCAAGGATTGGTGGCTACAGAGTATGTGAAGACTAGAGAGCAGCTAGGAGATATCTTTACTAAAACATTGAATGGAGCACAAATTGATTATTTGTCTAACAAATTGGGCATGATTAACATATATGCACCAACTTAAGGGGGAGTGTTAGAGTATATATTAGTATATTTTACATTCTTTTAAATAATATGTATTCATTTGTCCTTTACCTTTCCCTTCTAGGATTAGGTCAACCTTGTATATTTGTCTCTATATATATAGACTTCAGTAATGAGAATAAGAGACATCGGGTTCTCTCAAACCTTAGTTTCTACAATAGATAATGACCCTAAAAATCAAATTTTAAATTAACATCACAACAATGCCTAAATCATTAAGTTATAAAACCATTCAAAAATTTCACTCCTGAATCAACAACTTCAGGTTCCACATAATTAATGATAAAGATTCTTTTATCACTGCCACCAGGCACCAACCAACATGAAAACTACCGAGGAAACTAAAGTCCTGTGGAAAGTGACCAAAATTGTTATAAAATAAAAAATAAATTGGCACACCTGGCTGAGGTACACAGTGCCTGCAACTTGAGAAGCCAACAAACGGAGACCAGTTTGGAAATTCCCGCTTCCTTTATTATCAAGCTGGTCAGCAATTTGATAATGATTTTCCAGCAAAGAAGGTAATCGTAGAAGCAGATTTCCCAATGCTGGAATAACCTCACCAAACCATTGCATAGATTCTGTTTCGGGCATAAGCTGTTCATAACAACTTGATTTAGTCTCAGTTCAGATTGCAATGTCATATATATGCCAGCAGCAACTACTGCACCTTGCATTCAAGCATGCCAAAAATATCTTCCAGTGCCGCCATTCCACAACCAAAAGGCTAATGGTGTCAACTAAATAAACATAAAGCAATGCAAGTCCATCCTAGCCAGGACTGGTCTTTTCCTCATGCGTTTGAAAATTAAAAAAAAAAAAAGAAAAAAAACCTCTTGTTTTACTTGGAGATGGCTGAAATATTTTTACCTGATAATTTGATGTTGAACCAAGACTAATATACCTTGAGTAGGCTAAAACCACATTAAGATTTGCATTAGTAACCGTGAATATTTTTTTGAGACTAACCATAAATTTTACAATTACTTTTAATTCTACCTCAGGTATAGACCCTGGAGCATGAAAACACGCTCATTCCAAGATCTGGAAATATTTTTTCCACAACTAAATCCAAAAAGAATACATCATTTAATTCATTGCTAAGCTTGCCAACTATTAAAAAGAAAAAATTAGAAATAACTACAACTGAAATAATAGTTGAGGCCAATGACAAATTTTCAGGCCATGATAGTAAAAGTTAAATACCAATGTTCATGTAAATACCAAGATAAAATAATCAAGTAAAAGTTAAAATCGGGAAACAAGATAAATTATCATGGTCTCAACTAAATACCAATGTTAAATACAATTATCACTAGAAAATGTAAATAAGAAAGGCCAATCTAATTCTTCTTTGGTTCCTCTTTCTTTCTCTCTTCCTCTTTCTCACTCTCTTTACCATTTCTTGCGGGACAGATTTCCTAAGGAAGGAGTTCTGCCTTGAAGAGGAATGTATCCCTCAGGCTCCACCAATGAATGCATCCCTCCTAGAATAGAAGACAAAAAGGCTCTCTCCCCACACTGACGAGGGAAATTAAAGATAAGTAAAATCTAAATTTTGCTATTAAGTGACCAACTGACCATGGAACATAAGATTTAAGAAAGGCTCTTATTTCTAGAAGACTATGGAAATCTCGGGAAAAAAAAAACAGGATCTTTATGATGTAAACCATGTCCATCATGTATTTGAGAGTTGTGTAGGCAGGTTCGCAAATTTTTTCCTCCCACAGTTACTCCGGAAGCCCATAGTACCATATTGCTAAATGTAGTAGTGTTTCTTAGATTGACGTGTTCTTATGGAAGGGGTGGTAAAAGAGTGTAAGCTTGGGAAGATCAGTGGCTTACTGGCAGTGCCTTGCACTCTAATTTTCCTAGGCTCTATAGAACTGCTATTTTAACCATTATAGAAGGATTCATTAGGTCTGGAACCGTGAGAGAAATCAACAGAGCCTCAATTTCTAGAGGGTTTATGATTAGGACATAGTAGAATAGGTTTCCCTCCTCGTTAAGCTTGAAAAATAGATTCAGACCTCAATCATGAAATTAGAGTTTTATAAAGAATGGAAATTCTGGACAGTTTTCTTGTAAGTTATGAGACCGTTCCATTATAGCATTTACCACATGGAATCTATTCTAAAATTAGTTGCTACAAAATCGGGAAATCTTGAAATTCCAGAGAAAAAGTATGTTCTTCATGTGGTCCATATCTCGCGCCATGATCACTAATCGACACTTTCAACATAATTCACAAGAAAAGTCCAACATCTCACATTTTCCTGACAGGTATGCGCTGTGCAACAGAACTGACGAAGATCAAAACTATATTTACTTCAAGTAAAACTATGGTAGGAAAATTTTGTGGACCATTTTCAGGCTATTCTCATTGCAACGGTGCCCATCAACCGATATCATAGTCCTAGTGTTTGAAATACCTTGTCGAAGAAAAGGGAGTAGCCATGGTGGGCAGAGGAAGCGAGGGGTTGATTGGTGAGAGAGAGAGAGTTCCTGATAGCAGAGATGGAGTGGAAGAGGGCGTCGCCAGTAGTAAGACCACTCTGATCAGGCCCTGCCGCCATAGAATTGAGAGTTTCCACCACTTGGGAAGGCCAGAATAAATTCGACGACCGCAGCACCAGCGGCAGAAAGGGTAATATGGAATTCAAATCTTCCCTGCTCTCCATCTCCTCCCAAATTTCTGCAAGTCTTTGCCTGCACCAGCAATAAACTGGTTTCCGTTTACCTTCGGCGACTTCTTCTTCTTTTTTGTCCTTTCTTTGTCAGCACAGCTTCAGCGACATCCTTTGATTTGGGAAATTATCATTTTTTGACTCAAAAATTTTTTGTTAAAGAAGTTGGGTTGTTTTCTAAAAGATATAGTTATGAAATTACTTTTTTCTCTCTCTCTCTTTTCTTTTTTCCTGTTAACCTCTCTTAACAAAAACTTTTTTTAGAACAAAAATTTCAACTAAAGGTGTTTTCCATCACTCCCCACTTACCTCGAGTTGCATTGTTTTCCTATCTCTCTTGTAAAATTACACACCTACCCATAGGTGATTTCTGTTCAACACCACTCGCGTCAAGGATTTTTTTTTAATAATGTAATTTCAAAAATAAAAAATAAAAGCAGGGTAGTTTTCAAACTAATTTCAAAGGTGTGTAGTTAAATCGTGTACATCATACACAATTTAGAAAACGCACGTCCAATTGACGCGAATTTGATAAATTTGTATGCAATGCACACGAGTCGTGTCTAATGTGGCTTCAACGACGCACAGTTGGAACCACATGTGTTGTAGAAATCGTGTACGATTTCACCAAACTCGTGTACAATGCACATGAGTTCCGTCTCCACCCCACCCCACCTCCACCTCTCATTTTTAAACCAAAAACCCTAATCTTCTCTCTCTCTTCCTCGTCTCTCTCAACTCAGTCGACGTCGGACTGTCACCTGTTGCCCCTGCTGCCTCCACCAGCCGTCGTTGAAGGTGGTCTTACTTCTCCCTTTTTTTAGTTAGATTTTATTATAACATACTTCTTTGTAGTTCATTCAATCATCGCATCAAGTTCAATTCATCCACCGAATTCATTACCACAACTATCACCTATTGAGGTAACACAACAAGATATGGATGACATAATTCATCATCCATTATCACATATTGCTACGCCTCAACCTCGTCGTGGAGCTCACCTGAGAAGACGGATATCATGTGGTACATAAGTTTTTATCTATAGTTTGTAATATTTTAGTTTATTTACGTTTAAATCGACTTGTGTACTAAACTTTTATTAATCAATTTGTGGTACATGAATTGAATTTAGTTCACAATTCAGCCAGTGGCAAAAGACTAATAAAAAATTTCAAAATTTTTGCACAAAAAATGAAAAAAAAAATCAAGACAAATCGCACTTGTATTTAATTTAGAAGGAAAAAAACGTGTACAGAAGAAACTCATTTACAATGTACACGATTTATTAGTCCAACTGACCCTCCTTCGACCACATGAGACTTAAGCGGACACGTGTAACTTTGCTCACGAGTTGTGACTTTGACAAAAACCACCCTAATTTTGTCAATAACTTTGGAATGTACCATATTTCAGATTTATATTATTTTATTTACATTTTTAATTTTAGTGTGCTTAAATTGCAATTTATTTTTTAAATTATATCATTTATGAAATTAGCCCTCACTTCAAACATAAATTTATGAACAAATTTATTAAATCCTTGTAAATTTCTAAATCTTTCAAACCTCTATGCTCTCATTTTTTTTATTTATTAAGCTTTGGAATTTATGAACTTTTCAGGGATCGGAATTTAGGGCGTGATTCTTGTTAATTTCTAGTCGCCCTAGATAAAATCAAGATTGATAAATCCTGACTTGTAATTATCATCGAAAATTTTGGATTTCATTTATCATTTTATAAATTACAATAAAATCAAACTTATTCTCTTTTATTTTATTTATATTTTTTAACGTGAAATTTAGTACTAAGAAACTAAAAAAAATTGAGGTTGTAAGTCTTTTGTTCTAAGAAAAAATGTTTTCTTTTTTGTTAGTAGAGAAGTTAAAAGAAACAAAAAAATATATATATATTTGTGTGAGAAGTTAAATATTTTATTTTAGAGAGATTTTTTTTTAATCATGCGGGGTTCAAACTTCAAGGGAAATGTACTAGGCTATGCTTATATATTAAAGAAAGAAATATAAGGGGGAGAAAGTAACTTGGGAAATTTTCTAACCCCATTTTATAATCGATTGGATTTTTGACCCCTCTCTAAAACAACTCTTATTTGTAATTTTGACTTCCACATCTTTCTCGTGTCAAACCTCATAAATTTTTTTAATTTGAATCTAACATGGACAAATTGTGAACCAACAACAAAATCCACCAAAAATGTAAACAGAATCCACAAAAATCCTCCCATAACTAAACCAAAGCCACCATAACCACCAAAAATTCTCAATAACTAAATCAGAATCACAACAGAATCCACCAAAAATCTCCAATAACTAAATGAAAAGCAGAAGGCAGATTGATTGATGAATAAATCCAGTGGACAGAATAAATGACAACCCAAGTAAGAAGAAGTTGGTCAGCAAGATTGCATCGTTCCAAGAATTTATACCGCATGATTTTGATGCTAATGATCATAGGACTTCTAGCTTCCCAGTAGTGGCTGTGCATTGCATAGGAATTCTAGACATTAGAGTTTTTAACATAGTTAGGCATGTTAGAGAGGTATGAGCAATTTCTTTTTTCTTGGCAGATGAATTTAAGCCTTTATCCATAAAATGGCTGATCAGAGACACTTCTAAAACCTTCTTCAGACGAATTACAATCGAAAACTCATAGCAGAAATCAGCGATGAAGAAATGACGGAAAAAAAGAGATTTCTCATTAGTGTTTCAAAAAAATAAGAATTGCATAAATTTCGGATCGGGATAGCACTTCCCGGATCAAGATAGTATAAAATGCTAGTCCAGGATTATGTAATCCCGGTTCTGGATGGTGCTATCCAAAGCTAGGATTGTGCTATCCCAGGCTGGAATTCATACAATTTCAGTTTTTTTTTTTTTTTAATATTGGGCATCTGTGCCTTCTTGGCCCTTTTATAAATTAAATCCTGGAATTTATGTAATTTTAGTAGATTTTCCCATCTTCAAGTTAAAAATGTGAGATTTTTCACAATTCACAGTAACCTTCAAATTAAATCTCGGGATTAATGTAATTTCAGTTTTTTTTATTTTAATTTTTATAATTATCTTGGCCCCTCTTTGTTAATTAAATCCCAGATATTTATGCAATCTTGGTTTGAAATTTATGGAATCTTATTTTTTTTATTAAATTCTAGGCATTTATGCAATCTTGGCCAGATTATGCAAATTCAATTTTCCAATATTCAAACTAAAAAGTTGAGATTTTTTTTTTAGAAATGATTTTTCAAATTTAAAAGTTAGATCTTTTCCGTATTAAATTGGAAATTGAAAACAAAAAAAATTAAGAAGATAGACCATTAATTATCTTAAAATTTCCTTTTTATGAGTTTAAAAATTTTTGGCAGATTTTGTAAAAATAGAAAAAGAAAATTGAACACAAAAAGAGAAACAAAGACAAAGAAATTAGAAAAAAAAAAAAGTGGATGTGAGGGTATTTTAGTCCTTACACAAGTGCAAAATGTAAAAAGAGGTCACGATAAGAGTTTTTAAAAAATGAGTCAAAAATTCAACATAATTATTGGGTGGGGTCAAAAATTCCAATTACCCAGATAACTTCAGGTGCAAGGTTTGATTGAAAAAGGTTAGAATAACTATTTTTTAGAAAACGACCAGACTTCTAAAACGAAAAACTTTGGGGTCTAAAAATGACAATTTCTCCTTTAATTTGTGCGTAAATTTCTAAGATAAAATAAAGTTTTGCACAAAAGTATATAATTTTCTTTTGTTCAGTAGTTGCTCTAAAATCTATGGTGTTAGCTTGATTTTGGCACTGCGGAACAAAAAGTAATGTTAAATAGTAATTTGTATAGCATATTTTTTTTATTTGACTCTTTTTATTATTAAATATGGTGCAAAAAAATTTTTATCGTCGAGAGTATTCTATACCAGTCATCACTGAGTTCGCAATGTGAGTCGTCACCAGTTGAGTGGTAAGTCAGAAGAGATGGAACTCGAATTAATGAACTTGTATTTGTACTTATGTATGTAGTGCTACAATCTTTAATGTATAATCCTCTGATGTTTTCTCTCGGATGTAAACTTTAATTCAACTGCCTATTCTTGAATCAATGAGGCTAATGTCTTCAACTTCTTGCTTGTCGAAGGATCTTTGAAGTCTTCGCCTTAGAGTTTGTTGAAGAATCTTTGAAGTCTTCGGCTTTAATTGCGCTTGTTGAAAAATCTTTAAAGTCTTCGGCTTTGAGCTTTTTGAAGTTCTTCGGCTTGTTGATGAAGTTTTTTGACTTGTACCTATTGAAGTTCTTTGGCTTGTTGAAGTTGAGTTATTTGTGCAAGAATTTCATATAAATTAGCTAAGGATAGACTCACTAACACCCAATCTACATTGATTTTGTGCAAATAATGCTTTACATTCATTAACATCTTTACTTTATTAGACAATACTGAGAGTTATGATGAATGATCTAATTTTGAATGTTTTGATGTAGAATTTTTGATGCTGCAGCATCGAAAAAACAGAATTGATAGTGACAGATTTTTACCCGAAAATTTATTGCACTAAAACGCATATTCACCATTAGATTGAGCTGGGCCCCGTTTTATCCATTTTGGTTGCCCTAAAATTGAGGAGAGGTATAAATGCTTTCATTTTAAGGTTGCCTCCATTCATTCTCATTCTTCATCAAACCCTAGAGAAAACAAGACAAGAGAAGAGGGAAAACCCTTGGAGAGGAACTCGAAGAAGACAACAAAGGGAGTGAATGGCTGCTGTTTTTTCCTCCTTTTTTTCTTCTTTTGTACTCCTTAGTGCACGAGTTTTGTACTTTCTTCTTCTCTTTTCTTGTATGACATTGGTAGCTAAGTTTATTGTAAGAAGGAGGATGTTGTGAACTTATTCTTGGGTTGTAAACTTTGCTTTGGCTTTAATGATGATATATATACTGAGTTGAAGTTGTTTTTAACGTTTTTTTTCAACGTGCTTGGCCAACATATTGCAATACCTCTTTATTAGCTTTTGGAAAATTGTAACAAGGAGTGTTTGGCTTCAAATCATGCTAGATCTACTTGAGTTTAGAGCGTGGGTACTTAGGAATAAGGCTCACCTAGTAAGGTTATAAACTATGCTGATATGCTGTCATGTTTGCCCTAAAACGTAATAGCAGAAAATATTGGAAATCTGGAAAGATTCCATGTCTGTTTAGCCAATATATTACATGGTTAATGTTGTAGCATTGTTTACGTGAGCCCAGAATAAGTCACATAAACTCTTCCCTCTTATCTTTGTTACATTAGTAATTAACCCCATTAAGCTCATTTTCTTGTATAACCAGACTTGATTTTACTTGTCCTATTGACTTGTTTTCTTACTCAGTGAATGCTTTTTGCACTATTTCGTTTTAGTTTCATATGCCACCTTATTAAACATATTTTAAAGTAAAATATTGAAGTGTTTAGTTATCAATCCCTGTGGATACGATCTTTTTTATCACTTGCTACAATAGTTGTGTACACTTGCACATAAGGGTTCTAAATCATACATGTGACGCCCGACTAGAGAGGAGGGATACATGAATGAACCGATATCACATCTGAATGAGAGGGATCCTGAGATCATGGAAGAATGGTCAAGAAAGGCTTAAAATAATTGATAGTCACTACCTATACCAACAAGGTGCACCTTCCTTTTTAGTGGCTCAATCGTAAGAACTCCAAAGTTAAGCGTGCTTGGCTAGGAGCAATCTTGGTTTGAGTAACCTCCTAATTGCTTCACTAGGAAACATATTTCCAGTATAAATCACATTATGTTTCAAATTATCCCAAAAATCCAATTTTATAACACATTCTTTCTCTTCATTAAAAACTCACTATTTCTCTTTCTTATTACCTTACAAGTGGGACCCACAAAACCCCAATCAATTTCTCTCTCCCATTTCCTCTCACCCAATTTCACCTTTTTTTTTTACTTTTATATTTTCTTTATTTTTTATCCAAACTTTCTTTCTCTCTTCCATTCAACACCCCTCGTTATCTTCTTCTTTCTTCCTCCACTCAAAACCCACGACCATCTTCTTTCATTTTCTTCTTCTGCAACTTCTTCCCTCTCTTTTCAATTTCCTTTCTTTGTTTTCCTTTTTCTCTTATGAAATTTTCTCCCGCCTACAAGGTTTTCCTTAATTTGTACCGAAGAAACACAAATTAACTTCTTTTCAAATCTGCTTCCAATTTATAGCCATTACAAAACCAACGGTTTCTTCATAAAATTTCTACCATAAAACCCAACGAAATCGTACATCCTCTGTAAAATCGAACCTCATAAATTCATCTTTCATCCTTATCTAAGAATAACAAACATTATCAGTTCTTAATCTCAAGAAAGACCAAGAAATCTCAAAGAAATCTTTATTACATAAAACCCACGATTTTACACTACCAAAAATCCTAGAACTTAGGGATTCTAAAGCTTAAATCTCTAGAACTTACCCAAATTTCAACCTCCAACTCAGCAATGGTTCAAAATGACATCAATTTCTCCTCTATTAAACAAGCTCCTTTCCCTCTCTTTTTTTTTTCTCTGTTTTTCTAGGTCTCTTACCTTTCAGTCTTCTCTTTTTTTTTCTTTTCTTCCCCCTTTTTCCTTAACACGCCACACACACCAAAACCCACACCAACACACACGTGCCCCTCAAAAATACCAAATTTCTTTTTTTTTTCACCAAAAGACCAAAATGCCCTTATTCCAAATTTCTTTGTTTCTTGTTTTTTTTAACAAATGACAAACATGTCCTTACAAGATGATATCAGAGCCAAACATCTCCCAGTACGATGTGGTTCGAGGACGAACCAAAGCGGAAGTTGGTGGGCATGTAACGCTCGACTAGAGAGGAGAGGTACATGAATAAACCAATACCACATTCGAATGAGAGGGATCTTGAGACCATAAAAGCATGGTTAAGAATACTTAAAAGAAATGATAGTTACTATCTATGCTAACATGGTGCACCTTCCTTTTTGGTGGTTCAATCGTAAGAACTCCAAAGTTAAGCGTGCTTGGCTTGACAAGACAGTGGCGCGGTCAGTTCTGAATCCTGGGCCTGTGGCGATACAGTATGTTTGTAATTATTAAACAATTTATTTTAATAAAGAGTTTTTTTTTTTTTGCATTACTCATATTCCAATAAACTAAGATCCAATGTTATATAATATAACGAGAACATTATATAATTGATATACAGTATATATTTAATATACAGTGTATCTATGTGATACACAGTATATAATTAATATACCGTATATATTCGATATACATGTGAATAATGTTTTAGTAATAACCCAAATGGTTTCTAGTACATGGATAAGATTAGGTACCTTATCTTGGTAACACTATAGATACAACCCACTTTGTAATAGTTATAAACGACTCTATCCAAGTCGTTCATATGGAGACATATGAGTGGGGGTATCCTATACAATGAGTTTGTATAAGACTGAACTGCAAAATAATTAATCATTGGCTCTAACACTGTTAGTCAATGGATTGTTATCTCATAGGATGACCAGGTAATTCGATCTTAATCTTGAGCGAGTTATGGACTCCTACCTATAATGGATCGTCCTTTGATTTGTATGGGTGAGAGTGGCTTGGGTTACCGGCTCAATAGGGGCCCCACCCTCTTACTGGCCCGAGAGGGATTTCTGTTTAATGGTCAGACAATAAACATGTTGTTCATTAGATAATCGGTCGTATTTAAGGTGAAAGAGGTAACTCAGGGGTAAAACGGTAATTTGACCCAACTGTAGTTACGAACACTCGTGAAAGATTGATTTACTATTAATGGTCAAAATTTGTGGACACAAAATATTCTACAATGAGAAGAGTGCAGTTGTGGGTCTGTAGTGGAGTGACCGATAGTTAACGAATGTGGATTAATTTGGTTTATTAGTTTAATCAATTAATCTCGTATCGTTGGAGCTTCTAATCTATAGGCCCATTAGGTCCCTTTGCCAGCTCACAACGGGTAAAACGAGGATCAATAATTTTTAAAGAATTTGAAATGTTCAAATTATATATAAAGGAATGTATATAATGTATATAATGATGCATTATATATATATAGTTTATTTTGAATAAATATTCAAATATTAAACTATATATATTACGAGATAAATATTTGAATAGGATTCAAATAATATCAATTGGATTTATATTAAAACTATAGGTTATGCAAAAGAGATGCATTTGAGTATGATTCAAATATAATTAAATATATGTCTCCAAGAGATAGCTTGGGTGGTTTGGGGGCTTCATGAGGTCTTGGGTTCAAGCCACAAGCAACGCAACTCCACCAAGCAATGACTCATTGACCAAACAATGACCCCTTGCGTATGTACGGGTATGGGGACAATGATATTTAATTGAAGGTTAACAACTAATTGTTAATTATTTATTTAATTAATTAATATTTTGATTTAATTAATTATTAATTTTATTATTAATTAAATAATAATTAACTCCCCTGCAATTTTGAAAGGGAGTGGAGAGTGGTGACGTGGGGAGTTCCTCCACGTCACTCTTCGTTAAATGCAGAAGTGGTTCTACATTTGAGCTTCTTCTTCCCCGGAAAAAGAAAATAGAAGGTTACTCACTTTACCTCTCTCAATTCTCTACATCCTTTTTGGTTCCTACAAATCGATTCCTCACTGGAGACTAGCAAGGAAGACTTGTATGTAGTGTTGATTGGTTGACGTGAAAAAAAGGTTATTCAAAGGTAATCAAACTCTCCTCCCTGTATTTTTTCTCTGTTCTGTGTTTTTCAATTTAAAAGGAGAAATCGAACACAAGCCATAACTTGCTTCCACTAGGGATTCAATCCCTTCGGATCCAACTCTCGAAGTCTTGTAGTATTTGATTCTTTGAGTCTTCAATCTTTCAAGTCTTCAACTCTTGTTGTCTTTAGATGCTTGCGGATGATTCAGAATGCTATGACAGCTCTAAATCTCCAATTCTTATGAGTCCTTCTAAATCACTCAAATGAGGGATGACCCATTCTATTTATAGAGTTTTGGTAGGTCATATATGAGCCATGAGCTTTATGGGTTTGAGCCTAATCACCATATGGATTGATCCAATTAGCCAATGTCATCGGACGACCATAAGAAATACACTTGGCATAATTTTATTTGTCGATTTAGAATTAACATAAGACACATGTAAATTTGTGATTGGTCATTCAATATAATTTTAAAGTAATGATGTGTCATTTAATCATTGGCCAAAATTTCTCCTTCAACAAATGCCCCTTTTTGAGATTTATGCATGTATATGTGTGTGGATCTAAAAAAAAGTAATATGAGAAATTTGACCAAAATATGAGTAAGGTTCATAACATAATTTTGATTTAATGTACATATTGTTGGGACTTATGCCCTAAAGTCTCATAATTAATAAATATTTTATTATTTACTTGAAAAATAAGTATTTAACTATTTTGATTTTTTTATGCAATATCTATTATATTTCCATTTTCATGAAAATCCAAGGTTATGAATGTAATCTTGGTTAGTATGCAGTTGATATACAAGAAAATTGTGTTCAAGTTATAACCTAAAGAGTCTATAGTATATGGTTAAGATTAGGTGCCCTGTTCTAGTAACACTAGGACCTACCTTGTAAATGTTACAGATGATTTGATCCAGATCATTTATGTGGAGACGTGTGACTGAGGTTATCATATACAATAAGTTTGTATAAGACTGAACAACGAAATACTTAATCTTTCTTTATAAATCCGTTAAAAGATAACGTAAGTATTTCACAGAATGATCATATTCGACTCGATCTTAATTGTGAGTGATTTATGAACTCCTGCTTGTGCGACATGTTCTTTGATTTACATGGGTGAGAATGACTTTTACAGCGGATTCAATAAGCCTACTATTTTAGGGACTTGACCAAATAGAAAACTAGGAATATAATGTCACAAGATGAAATTCACTCATTCATGTTATAGGATAAGTAGATAAGTAATTCTCTTAAGTTCTGATTATGGACTTGAACAATGAGGCCTCATCCTCTCAATTGTGCGGGAGGAACTTAGTTTATAATTGGATAATAAACAAATTGTTCATTAGAAGATCAGTAGTACTTAAGGTATAAGATGTAATTACAGGAGTAAAACAGACTTTTGACGTAGTTGTAATTTTCGAACAACTCATGAAGAGTCGAATTGCATGTAGTAATGAACATAATTGTCCTACAGTATATAAAAGTGCAACTCCGGGTTTATAGTGGAGTACAAGTTAATAATGAAATTAATTAATTAATGAGTTTAATAATTAATTTTGTATAATTGAAGCTTATAAACTGTAAGTCCATAAGGTCCCATTGCTAGCTCACAAGAACATTAATGAATTAATTATATAATTAATTCATTAATGTTGAAAGAAAATTGAATTTGAAATGTTCAAATTCAAATTTAATTATTTAATGTATTTGGATACATCAAATAATAAAAGGAATATGAATTAATGTAGTTGATACATTAAACATAAAAATTATATTTTTATAATATTAAGATATGTTAATAAAATAGTTATTTGAATAAGATTCAAATAATATAAAATTTTAATATATGAGATATTAAAATATTTTATTTGGCTAAAGATATTGTCCTAATGTATTTGATACATATAAAGGAAAATTATATTTTATTATTATATGAGATATACTAATAAAATATTTATTCGAATAAGATTGGGTAAAATACACTTTTAGTCCCTAAGTTTGAGGATAGGTTTCTATTTAGTCCCTAAGTTTCAAAAAGTGATAGTTTAGTCCCTGACCTTTAGAAAATGGTTCTAAATAGTCCTAAAGCTAAACCTCTGTTAATATCACTAACGGAATGCTGATACCTTTCGAGGTCCTAGGTGACATTTGCTGATGTTTTAAAAGAAAAACAAATAGTTGTTTGTAACTCTTACGTGCCCTTTAAAAAAATAGAAAAAATTGTGGTATTTGACCAAGAAAAAAGGAAGAGAAAACGTAGAGAGAATCATATTGGAATATGAACGGACTGAGCAAGAAAAAGGGAAGGAAGACTTGAACGGACTGATGTGTTGCGTCGACAAAACTTTGTTCACTACAGTATTCAAGAAGGTAAAATTTCTCTGCAAAGCTAAGAAGACACAAATTTGTTCACTTCCTCTTAGTAACGTTCCAAAGGAGGTAAGGAAAACTTAAAAATTTTTCTTACTTGTTATTAAAAACAATCATTACTAATACTTTCGACCTTTTTTGAAAATAGAATTTTGTTTTAGTGACAGAGGTTTTGTTTGTTAGGATTTTGCTAAAACTGAACGTGTGTTTTGTATTCCATTTTGTTTTTATTTTAATGCAGAAAACTGGATGAGGTTGGGAAAGATAAGAAATTGAAGGTTGGGAAAGAAAATGAAGAGAGAGGGGGTTGGGGAAGAAAATGAAGAAAGCGAGAGAGTTAAGGAAGAAAATGTAGAAAGGGAGGGGAATTAGGGAAGAAAATGAAGTTAGTGATACTGAAAGCGAGTTTAGTGAGTCATCTGATGATGAAGAATAACCTGAGGAGCTAATGTTAATGTTGAGAATTACGATGATGTTGAGTCCAATTATGTCTGATCCAATGACTTTGATACCCTTGTATCTTCTGATGGAGAAAATGAGCCAAGATATACTTAGTTTAGGGTAGATGCTGAAAGAAGGAAGGTCCAATTCCAAGTTGTTCAAGAATAGTGACTTTGATGATGTACATTTTGTAGTTGGGATGAAATTTACCAATATGTTTTTTTACTCTGATACTTATATATTGATTTCATGTATTTTTTTTTCTCCTTTTTATTGATTAAATTATTGTTTAACTTATCTTATCAGGGATTAATGCTTATCTTTGATCATTTGTATCCAAATATTGATCATAGGTTTTGTGTGAGATATTTATATTCATGTTGGGTGTGTTGCACTAAACTCGTAGTTTGTATTTATGTAGAAATAAATGTATATTCAATAAAGTTTTATTCAATAAATTTGTTGTTGAATTCATAGCATTGCATTGTCCAAAATGCAATAAACTAAACATCTAAGGTTATTTTAATGTAACCAGGACAGTATATATATTTGGTATATATTTGATATACCCTTGATATACGAGTGGATAATGTCCCGTGAATAACCTAAAGGGTCTATAGTATATGGATAAGGCTGGGTACCTTATCCTGGCAACACTATGGATACGACCCACTTTGTAAATGTTACAGACGACTCTATCTAGGTCGTTCGTGTGGAGACATGCGAGGGGGGTATCCTATATAATGAGTTTGTATAAGACTGGACTGCGAAATAAACAATCTTTACATGTAACGTCGTTGACTAACAGATTGCTATTTCATAGAAGGACCAAACAACTCATTCTCAATCTGAGTGAGTTAGAGACTCCTGCCCGGAGGGCTCATCTTTTGATCTGTATGGGTGAGAGTGGCTCGAAACGCCGACTCAATATTCCTACCATTTTGGGGACGAGACCGAGTGGGGAGCTGGGAACATAACTTCACAAGATGAAATTCACTCCTCCCCGACCTTAGGGGAGTAGATGAACGTTCTCTTAAATGCTGACTCCGGGACTTGAACAAGAGGCCCTACCCTCTCACTGACCCGAGAAGGACTTCCGGTTATTGGTCGGACCATAACCGTTCATTAGAGGAGTAGTGATATTTAAAGAGCAAGATGTAACACAGGGGTAAAATGGTAATTTGACCCATCTGTGGTTACAAACACTCGTGAAGGATTGACTTGTCATTTTATGGTCGTATATCCATGGACACGAAAACATTCTGCAGTGAGAAGAGTGCAACTGTGGGTCTTTAGTGGAGTGACACGTAGTTAACGAATGTTGATTAACTCGGTCAATGAGTTTGACAGATTAATCTCGTATGGTTGGAGCTTCTGATCTGTAGGTCCATTAGATCCCCTTGCTAGCTCATAACGGGTAAAACAAGGATCAAGATTTTGGAAGAATTTGAACTGTTCAAATTTCTCAAGGGAATATATGTATATTGATAAATTATAATATATAGTTAATTCTAAATTAAAACTATATATTATGAGATAAATTATTTGAATGAGATTCAAATAAAATTAATATGAATATGATTTATATTCAAACTATAGGTTAAAAATAATGCCCATAAGATGTACATTACAATTGTAGGTCATATGAGAGAAATACTATAGAATATGATTCTATTTTTATAATAAATAATTAAGTGTTAATTATATATATATATATATTAATTGTTAATTAGATTAATAATTATTTATTAATTAATATGATTAATTAAATAAATAAATATAAATTATATATGTAAATTATTATTATTATTTATTAATAATGTTAATTAACATAGAACTCCATGCAGGGGAGTGGGGAGTTAAGTGACGTGGGGAGCCCCACGTCACTGTTCTTGTTTTGGTTTATTGCAGAAAAGTTCTGCAAAAACAGAACGAGGCATACACAAGAACCCCACCATCTCTCTCAAGCTCTCTCAAGGTTTTCTCTCAATTCTCCCTTTACATTTCAAATCGGTGCTCCCACAAACACGATCTCGAGACCCAAGAGGATAACAAGGAAGATCGTTTGGTAGTGTTCGAAGGATACATTGAAGAAGAGTTCTTCAAAGGTAAAGAAACAATTTTCCCCTGTATTTTCTTCTTCACATCTTTGTCTTTTGTTTTCTCAAAAATCATGAACAAAGATTCGCTTTTGCTCCGGGATTCACATCCCATCAATTCAAACTTTTAGAAAATGTTCAAAGGGATAACTATTAAAAAGGCATTTGGTCGATGCCGCCAAATGTACGACTAGGTCAGAGTTTAATGATGCAATGACTGAACTAGGAAAACTGGATGTACATGCATACCAATACTTGGATGGGACACCAACAAAATATTGGTCTAGACATGCATTTAGAGTTGGGGTAAAATGTGATATGTTGTTGAACAATATTTCAGAGTCCTTTAATGCTTTCATTATGCAGGCAAGAGATAAGCCGATAATCTTGATGCTTGAGATAATAAGAAATCAGAGGTTTACTCTAAGATAAATGGTCCATTTGGGAGACGAAATCAGCTGAAATTGGATAAGAATAAGTCTTTGTTTGGTAGATCGATACCATAGTGGGCAGGAAATATGATGTTTTGAAGTTAAGGAAAATACTAACCAGTATGTTATAAATCTAGAGGCTAAAACATATGGTTGTAAAAAATGAGATTTGAGTAGAATCCCATGTGCCCATTATATCCGGTGTATCTATTATATTAAAGAGGAGCCGAAGAGTTTCTCGATGAATCATTTTACAAGGAAACTTTAAAAAGAATATAAAAACATTTTACTAAACCAATTAGTGATCCCACATTATGGCGTAGAACCACAGGAGACTCGCTTAAGCCACCTACCTCGAGAGACCTCTAGGAAGACCAAGGAGACAACGAAGAAGACATGTTGACGAGTAAGTATGTACTTTCATATACCTTCTAATTGGATGAGAAGACAAGTTGCATCAATAAGGTGTGGTAAGCGTAAAGCTGTCGGCCATAATGCACGATCTTGTAAGGTACCTGTAAATGTGAGAGGCTAAAAAAGAAGAAAGAATACCTTCATGGACTTAATCATTTCTCAATTTGTAAGTTACACTAAATACAAAGTTCTTTCATATACTTTGTTTTTTTAAATTATAATTATTTTGTTTATTGCATCTACGTGATGATAGAGTGTAAGGAGTAGATTCAACTATTGGTCCAAGTTAACCTTTTGGCACACAATCTTAAGCTTCTGCTTTTTTTTTTCTTCATTTTGTTTAAATTGAAACTTGTTATTTCATATTTTGGCTTACATTCTTTATAGCTTTCTGACGGGTGGGGCTGAATACGACCTTAATTATGCATGAAAATTTTTCTTTCTTTTTGTGAAAGAACGGGTTAAAGACACGATGATTGTTATGTTGTAACCATACTTTTGATTTTTCATTATCATTTATATTGTTAATTATTATTCTCATACTTACACTCTTTAATATTGTCACAAGGAGGGCCTAATCAGGCTTCTTAATTGAAATCCATGAAATCCATAGGAAAAAGGCAAAAAGCTAAAAATCATACAAAATTAATAAGTTATAGGCAATAAAAGAGGTAGAAAATGGGAGTCAGGGATAGTCTTCATATTTATTGCTGACGAGTAATATTCCTTCCGCTTCTTCAATTTCTTAAGAAATCATTTCATAAAGATTATATTTCTTTTAGTTCTTCCATCTCTATAATTCTACCATTACATATTAAAAATACAAGGAACAAAAATGAAAAGATTAAGAATATTTTGTCCGTTGAGATGTTGAACACAGAATCTCGATTGGATCGTTTGAGGCACGATGGCAAATTTGTAAACACTGTAACAATGCTACGGTTAATTAAACCAAAAAAAAAAATTCATTATTTCATTAGAGAAGACGATAGAGCAAAAAAAAAAAATCCTAATTTAGTTAGAGAAGACCTAAGAACAAAAAATAAATCTCCTAATTTTGTTAGAAAAGTCAAATTAGAGCACAAATTCAACAACCGGCTTCTTGAGGAACAAATCCGAGGATTTGAGATTTCCCAATTTCTTTGCTACACCTTGAAATTCACAAATTCATCAACAATTTAATCTTCAACTACAATTACCTATTTCAATATCAATTTCATTTTTTCTACCCATCAAAACAAAACTGATAAATTATTTTCAACCCACTGAACAAAATCAAACCCTTAGCATTTCGTGGCATGAGATTGGGCGAGAAACCCCGAAATACTTTTTCGAGAAGGCCGGCGGTGGAAGTTTAACTCTAGGGACCATTTAGAACCATTTTCTAAAGGCCGGTGACTAAACTGTCACTTTTGAAACTTAGGGACTAAATAGAAACCTATCCTCAAATTCAGGGACTAAAAGTATATTTTATTTTATAGAATTTTAATATATGAGATATTAAAAGATATTATTTTATTTAAACATTTTATCCAATTAATGTATTTGATACATTATAAGGAAAACAAATTTTTATTAATATATAAGATATACCAATAAGAAATTTATTTGAATGAGAATCAAGTAATATTAAAATTATAATATATGAGATATTAAAAGATTCACCCTTAGCTTCTATAAATAGGACCATTGGGGTAAGCAAAACAGATAGTTTTCTATGAGAAAATTCTCTCCACATTTTTCCTTAAGCCTTAGGGGAAAAAGTTTCTCTTTGTTTCTTTGAAGTAGGTTCCAACCAATCTTGGTCTGTTGTTCGAGTCATAGCAAACAAGATTTTATCGGTAAAAATGGTTGAAGATGCAATTGAGGTTTATGGGTAAAAGTGGGTGACAAAAAATTGTGGTTTGGGGTTAGTTGCAAATATCAAGCTTCATTATAAAACACAACATCTTTACTTCCTACCTTAGTTTTGAAAGAAAATACATAAAATACACAATTGAGGAAAAAAAGTGTTCGGCGCTACTTGGCTGATTTTGGAAATCTGAGTTCTACTATTTCACGAACCGCTTTTGGTTGTTGTAGAGCCTAGGGTAACCTACTATCCTATTTCTATGTTTGATTACAATCGTAGAATGTAATTATCAACCCATATACTTTTATGGGTTAGAGGGCCTATATCTAGGATCATGGTTTATGTGATTATGTCTAAGCCACATCCCATATTGGTTTCCTAATATTTTACCTAATCTAACCTTCTCAATATTAGCTTCGGTGCATAGATCAATTCTCTAGTGGCCAACCTAAGAAAGATTTGAAGAAAAGTTTTTAGAAACCAACCAAGAATTGTGCTAGGCGCATTCTACGCTTTTTTCCGACGGTGTTAAAATTAAATAATTTTGGCTAAGACATTTCATAGAGAGGTTGAAAACTAAATTAGTGCGTAATTAAAAGAAAGAATGCACTAGAAAAATAAGAGAAATAATTTCCATTGAATTAATTTAAAGAATAATAACGTACAATGAGTTCTAGCTTAACCTTCTTCTCTTTCGAGCTTGAAGGGAGTTTAAACTCGCTAAAGAACATTAAAGGAATGAAATAAATGAAGAACAACTAAAATAACTTGAAAATTAAAACAAGAACGAAATATAAAAAGGCTAGGTTTTCGAAAATACAAGGAAATAACAAAAAGAAAATAACTACAATGAAATCTAAAATTGAAACTGAAGTAAAAGCTCTTGAGGGATCGAGAATGATGCTTGAACTGCTGGGGGAGGCTCTCCTTAAATAGGGCTTCAAATTTCTTTGAACTCCCCACCGAAATAGGAGGGAAGGGTTGAGATTCTTCCAACAGCTCGATTTTGACTTGGACTGGGTTGAGTTTGTTTAAACAAATCACATGTGAGATGACTCCTGTTTCCTTTATAAGTAAAATGCACGTTTCGGAAAATGGGGCAAAACTGTGCCAGACGCATAGTTCCTATAACATGGGAATTCTGTGAGTTTTTGCCAAGTTTGACCATGTTTTATCTCAATTTTTTCTCAAAACACTCTATATTGCAAATTACCTAGATATATTCTCCTTAGATCCTATTTTGAGAATATGTAAACACTTTTAATTAAATATGAAGGAAAAAATGTTCATTTTTATAGTCAAACGTGCCCCGACAGTCACGTTTTTACAGCAAAAGTCAAACTTATCATTCATCAAGCTGCATAGCTGAAGAACTTCATGAAGCTGCATTGCCGAAAGACTTCAACAAGCCAAAGAACTTCACAAACTACAAAACAAAGAACTCTTCACAAGTTACAAGCTGAAGAACTTCATCAAGCTCTCTATCCGAAGAACTTCAACAAGCAAAAACACTTTATTAAGCTACAAGCCTAAGAACTTCATCAACAAGCTTAAAGCCGAAGACCAAGAAAATCTCTCAACAAGTTAGAAGTTGAAGGCATCAATCTCCTTGATATGAGAACAAGCTCTTTAGCCCTCAAATCAAGCTTGCACTCAAGAGAAAGCATCAAAGGATCATACATTAGAGAGGGTAGGCCCCAATTCCTAAAGGAGAAGGAAGGCTAGAATACCAACAAGCGCCTATTATTGAATTCACTCGACCCACGACAACGTGACTTCCTATACCCACTTATCTTTTGGGAGTATATTTGTAACGCTCCATACTGATAAGCGCCAAGGTTGCTCGGGTTTACAAAGCTAGAGGTCCTTCTAGGATCCTTGCAAACATTCACAAAAACGACTAACTTACCGAATAATTCCAACCAAGAGTAGGGTTAGAAGATGAATCACTCTTAGATCGGACTTAGAATCTACGATGGTCACTCCTAGATCCTAAGACGACTCACTCCAGAATTAGCTTGATCGAGACTAATCCAATGAATCGGTTTAACATCAAACCTAAAGCAAGATTTGAAAGAAGCAACACCAAAAGTGTTAAGGAACAAAAGTTCTTGAATTTTAATATGTTTTGAATCTCCCAAAACAAGGTGATTACAAGCCTTTAAATAGGCCAAAGGGTCGTTCAACATGAGGAACACCAAAAGTCTTTCAAATCCTATTTAATGCAAATTGTAGAAAATAAGACATGCAAATTAAAACATG
Organism: Momordica charantia; assembly: GCF_013281855.1. NCBI lineage: Eukaryota > Viridiplantae > Streptophyta > Magnoliopsida > Cucurbitales > Cucurbitaceae > Momordica > Momordica charantia. The sequence goes on from NW_028275162.1 coordinate 14,106,723, forward strand.
ATTGCACATCAAACTAGACAACTAAATGTGAATCCAAAAACGTAAAATTGCTTTAAATTGTCTTGGAAATCACATGTAGGAGACGCTTTACGTTTGGATGAGATTTGACAAGCTTTGACATCACAAACTTCCAAGAGGTGCAATCTGCAAAGGCACCTGTTCACCAATCTGCACACTTTTTTTGTCCTCCGTGCCATCTCTCAAAATAGACAACTTTTCCCGTGCCATCTTTGCTCCATTCTCTTCTTGACTCATTAAATTAACATTGTAAAGAATTTTTGCCTCAGAAATCTTTGTCTCCTCGTGTGCATTAGCTAGCCTTTGAAGATGTATTATGAAAACATCTTGAATCTTCTTTGCTTTGCTTCTTGTAATTGGTCCCCCGGGTACAGTCAATGGATCCGTGGTTGGATTTGCATCATCCCCCCTTTCTTTAAAAGGATTTGTCCCCAAATCAAGGTCTTCATTTCCTACATCAAAAGGAGTCAAATCAGCCACATTAAAAGTAGAACTTACATTATACTCACCTCGAAGATCCAATTTGTACGCATTGTCATTGATCCGTTCAAGCACTTGAAAAGGACCATCTCCTCTTGGTTGAAGTTTTGACTTCCTCTGATCTGGAAACCGTTCCTTTCGTAGATGAACCCAAACCCAATCACCTGGGTTAAAAATAACTTTCTTTCTCCCTTGGTTCTTGCGACTTACTAGCTTTCGATTCTTGTTCTCAATCCGTTCCTTGATCTCTTTGTGTAACGTTTTGATGTATTCGGCTTTAGACAAAGCTGCATCACTTGTAAACATATTAGGTGGCAAATGTGTTAAATCTAAAGGAGTTAGAGGATTAAAGCCATAAACAACCTCAAATGGTGAACAATGGGTGGTGCTATGTACAGCTCTATTATATGCAAACTCCACAAAAGGTAGAGTCTCTTCCCAAGACTTAAGATTTTTAGAAATGAGTGACCTAAGCAAGGCCCCTAATGTTCTATTAACCACCTCAGTTTGACCATCGGTTTGTGGGTGACAAGTTGTAGAAAACAAAAGCTTGGTACCCAATTTGCCCCATAAAACTTTCCAAAAATGACTTAAAAACTTAGCATCTCGATCACTAACAATGGTTTTAGGAACGCCATGTAGTCTAACCACTTCCCTAAAGAAAAGATTAGCTATATTAGTAGCATCATCTGTTTTGTTACATGGAATGAAATGTGCCATTTTACTAAACCTATCAACCACCACAAAAATGCTATCATGATGTCTTCTAGTTTTTGGTAACCCCAAAACGAAATCCATGCTAATGTCAACCCACGGTTTACTAGAAACTTCTAAAGGTGTGTAAAGACCATGTGGTTGAGTCTTAGACTTAGCCTCCTTACATTTGAAACATTGCTTGCACACTTTGTTCACATCTTTCCTCATTTGTAACCAATAAAAGTGTTCACACAACATGCTATATGTTTTAAATTCTCCAAAATGTCCCATAAGTCCTCCCCCATGAGCCTCCTTTACAAGCAACTCCCGAATGGAACACTTAGGAATACAAAGCTTACCTTTCCTAAAAAGCATACCGTCAAACACAAGATAATCATGTATATTTTTCCCTTCCAAACATTGCTCATACACATCATAAAATTCCGATTTCTCAACTTTGTACAACTCAATCATATGCTTAAAACCAAGAATTTTTGCACTAAGTGAAGAAAATAGAGCATACCTCCTTGATAATGCATCGGCCACTACATTGTCCTTACCTTTTTTGTAATGAATGACATAAGGAAATGTCTCGATGAACTCCACCCATTTAGCATGCCTCCGATTTAACTTTGTTTGGCTTTTGAGGTGCTTCAAACTTTCATGATCGGTATGGATAACAAACTCTTTTGGCCATAAGTAGTGTTGCCAAACTTGTAAAGCCCTCACAAGTGCATGGAGTTCCTTGTCATAAGTTGGGTAGTTAAGCTGTGCTCCATTTAGCTTCTCACTAAAGAACATGATCGGCCTTTTTTCTTGCATCAAAACAGCTCCTATACCTATCCCACTTGCATCACATTCAATCTCAAAAGATTTGTCAAAGTCGGGCAAAACAAGACAAGGTGCATGGCTCAATTTATCTTTCAATTCATTGAATGCATTTTCTTGCTTTTCTTTCCACTCAAATTTAGCATGCTTCTTAACAAGTTCATTTAATGGTGAGGCTATGCTACTGAAATCTTTAATAAACCTCCTATAAAAACTAGCCAACCCATGAAAAGACCTTACCTCGGTTGCATTGGTGGGTGTTGGCCACTCTCGAATAGCCTTTACCTTTTCCTCATCAACTTTCACCCCATCCTTTCCAACAATGAACCCTAAGAAGTTGACTTGGTCTTGACAAAAACTACACTTTTTGAAGTTGGCATAAAGCTTTTCTTCTCTAAGTTTTAGTAAAATTGTTTTGACATGCAAAATATGATCATTGAAGCTTTTTGAGTAAACAAGAATATCATCAAAGTATACAACAACAAATTTTCCAATGTATTCTCTCAAAACATGATTCATTAGCCTCATAAAAGTACTTGGTGCATTAGTAAGGCCAAATGGCATAACAATCCATTCATACAACCCAAACTTTGTTTTGAAAGCTGTTTTCCACTCATCTCCCACATGCATTCGAATTTGATGGTAACCACTTTTAAGATCTATTTTTGAAAACAGATTAGCACCATGTAATTCATCTAACATGTCATCCAATCTAGGAATAGGATGTCGATACTTTACCGTGATTTTGTTGATGGCTCGACAATCAACACACATCCTCCATGTGCCATCTTTCTTGGGTACCAAAATTACCGGAACCGAGCAAGGACTCATACTTTCTCTAACATAACCTTTCTCCATGAGTTCTTCCACTTGCCTTTGAATCTCCTTGGTTTCGGTGGGATTGGTCCTATAGGCAGCCATGTTTGGGAGAGTTGCACCTGGTATAAAGTCAATTTGATGTTCAATCCTTCTAAGAGGAGGTAAACCCGTAGGTGCATCTTCATGGGGAAACATGTCATTAAATTCCTGCAAAAGAGACTTAAATGCACTTGGCAAAACATCATGAGATTTTGTTTCAATTGCTAAACACATACCTTTGCACATAAGCACAAAATGTGGCTCTTGGGTTAACAACACATTTCTCAATTCACTCTTTCTTACAATCAAACTCACATTCTTTCTTTTCAACTCATCTTTTTTTTCTTCTTGATTTTTACTCTCATTTTGCCTTTCACTCTTCTCTTTTTTTTCACTAGTCTCACTTTTGCTCTCTTCTCTCCTCTCTTTTTCTTCAAATTCTTTTCCTTTCTTCTCTAATTTCAAGTGGTCACAATGTACTTCAAATGGAGACAACGGAAGTAAAGTAAATTTCTTTCCTTTCAAAGTAAAACTATACTTGTTCAACAGCCCATCATATGTGACCTCTCTATCATATTGCCATGGTCGGCCCAATAGTATATCCCCCGCATTCATAGGGACAACATCACAAAGGACTTCATCTTTGTATCTTCCCAATGTAAAAGGAATAAGAGCTTGGGAGTTTACCTTTAGTTCTCCTTTGTTTGTCAACCATTGAAGTTTGTATGGTTTTGGATGTGGACGTGTAGCAAGTTGAAGTCTCTTAACAAGAAAACTACTTACCACATTTGTGCAACTTCCACTATCAATCACCAAGCTACACGGATTTCCTTCAATTAAGCATCTTGTGTGAAACAAGTTTTCCCTTTGATCTTCAACTTTCTCTTCCTTGATTTGTACACTAAGTACCCTTCTTGTTATCAAGGATATGAAGTTACCTTCTTCAATATACTCTTCATCACGTTCTTCAAATTCTTCATCATGTTCCTCACAATCATCATCCGAGTCAACTACACCATTTCTTATCACCATAACTCTTTTATTGACACAATCTTTACTCATGTGTCCAAACCCTTTGCACTTCCAACATTGAATAGAACTAGTCTTTTCCCTTACCTCCTTTGGAGCTTCATTCTTTTTAGTACTGGAACTTTCTCCCTCCATTCTTTTGGCAGCTACGAACTTTCCTTTTGGTTGCAATGATTCATTCCTATTCACAAAACCAGCCTTGTTCCAAGCATTAGAATTGGAATATGTATTAGCTTTAGATGTGTACCTTTTTGAATACTCCTTTTCTTCCTTCAATTGATCTTCAATTTTGACAGCATAATGGTACATATCTTCTAGGTAAGGCGGTGGATTTCTATCAACAGCATGAGCAATTTCTCGATTCAAACCTCCAAGGAATCTAGACATGGTGTCTTCCTCTTCTTCTCGGATTTGGGTTTTTAGCATTAAGGTCTCCATCTCTTGATAATACTCAGCAACACTTTTCGTTCCCTGCCTCAAAGCTTGCAGTTTAGTTTTCAAATCTCTTTCATAGTGTTTTGGAACGTACCTCCTTCTCATGGCTTCTTTGAGTTCTTCCCAAGTGTCTAATGGATCCTCCTCCTTCCTTCTTCTTTCTAATTTGAGATTTTGATACCATTCACCGGCATGATTGGTGAATTCAGCAATGGCGAGTCTCATCTTCGTATTCTCACTATATGTATAGCAATCAAACACATGTTCTATCTTCCTTTCCCATTGCAAGTAAGCATCGGGGTCCGCCGTTCCACTAAAGGGTGGAATCTTGAGTTTAACTCCGCCATCCCTATTTTCATTTAATCTTTCCAATCTTCTAGGTTGCATGACGTTGGCAAAGTTATTTCGTCATCTTCCTCTCCCATTTCTTCTTCCTCCAACTTGTCTTTCTTGTTCAGCAAGGTCAAACGCATCATCTTCTTGTAAGGCTCGTTCTTCTCTTTGTTGTTGCGCTCTCCTTTCTTGTCTATCTTCCATCATCATTTCCATCATTCCTTGAATTGCTTGAAGAATCACCATGTTAGGATCTTGCGGTACTTGTGGTACTCCATCCTGTGCCATTTTGTTAGAAACAATAATAATGATAATAAGGACCTTACCACTCTTCTCACCAAGATTTCACTCAAGGACACTCGTGTTTATCACTCAAGGGTAGGCTTTTGGTACTAGGTCAAAGATGTAAGGGTTGGCTTAAATTTTGGTGCAATCTTGCTTAAAGCTTGATATAACTAATTCAATGATCAACTCTCACAAACTAAGACTACAGAAACTCAATCTTAGGATAAACAACTTGATAATTTAAACAAAACACAACATAATGAAAAGAACCTTTCGTGTGCCTCGGATCTTCGAATGCTTTTTTTTCTACGGTTTTCTTTCTTTTTGCTACTGTTTTTGTTTCTTTTTGCTACTGTTTTTTCTTTCTTTTGCTTCTGTTTTTTTTTTCCTTTTTTTTTTCTTTTGCTTCTAATTTTTTTTTCTTTGCTAATGATCCGAGAGCAAAATACAAGAATTTCAAGACAAGTTATGTCTTGTTACACTTTGTAAGAAACTACTTTCGAAAAAGGAAAATAACAGAAAAATAAAATTAAATAAAGTAAAGATATTTCACCTCTAGAACCGGCCAAAAGATGTCGACCAATGCTCTGATACCAAATGATAAGCGCCAAGGTTGCTCGGGTTTACAAAGCTAGAGGTCCTTCTAGGATCCTTGCAAACATTCACAAAAACGACTAACTTACCGAATGATTCCAACCAAGAGTAAGGTTAGAAGATGAATCACTCTTAGATCGGACTTAGAATCTACGATGGTCACTCCTAGATCCTAAGACGACTCACTCCAGAATTAGCTTGATCGAGACTAATCCAATGAATCGGTTTAACATCAAACCTAAAGCAAGATTTGAAAGAAGCAACACCAAAAGTGTTAAGGAACAAAAGTTCTTGAATTTTAATATGTTTTGAATCTCCCAAAACAAGGTGATTACAAGCCTTTAAATAGGCCAAAGGGTCGTTCAACATGAGGAACACCAAAAGTCTTTCAAATCCTATTTAATGCAAATTGTAGAAAATAAGACATGCAAATTAAAACATGATTGCACATCAAACTAGACAACTAAATGTGAATCCAAAAACGTAAAATTGCTTTAAATTGTCTTGGAAATCACATGTAGGAGGCGCTTTACGTTTGGATGAGATTTGACAAGCTTTGACATCACAAACTCCCAAGAGGTGCAATCTGCAAAGGCACCTGTTCACCAATCTGCACACTTTTTTTGTCCTCCGTGCCATCTCTCAAAATAGACAACTTTTCCCGTGCCATCTTTGCTCCATTCTCTTCTTGACTCATTGAATTAACATTGTAAAGAATTTTTGCCTCAGAAATCTTTGTCTCCTCGTGTGCATTAGCTAGCCTTTGAAGATGTATTATGAAAACCTCTTGAATCTTCTTTGCTTTGCTTCTTGTAATTGGTCCCCCGGGTACAGTCAATGGATCCGTGGTTGGATTTGCATCACATACCCAAGATTCGGAGTAGGATTCAGAATCCGAATTTGGCCCTAATCGCCCCGGCATTCCCTTGCGTCCCCTGCGACTTGGCCATGCCACCGTCTAGTTCTGAGCTACTTAGAAGAGCGTAGACTATCCCTACAGACAAATACGAGTCCTTCCAGCATACTTTATCCTCACTCACATGCTTCCAAATAAAGCAACTACCCAGCTTAAGATTGCTCCAAGTCAAGCACCCTTAACTTTAGAGTTATTACGATCGAGTTACCAAAAAGGAAGGTGCACCTTGTTAGTAGTAGGGTAGTGACTATCAATTCTTTTAAGCATTTCTTGACCATTCTTCCATTATCTCAGGATCACTCTCATTCGGATGTGATATCGGTTCATTCATGTACCCCTCCTCTCTACTCGAGCGTCACATGCCCACCAGCTTCAGCCTTGGTTCGTTCCCGAACCACATCGTACTAGAAGAGGTTCCACTCTGATATCATTCTACAATGCCCCAGGCCCAGGATTCAGACCAGGATTCGGAATTCAGATTTGGCCCTGATCGCCCCAGCATTCCCCTGCGTCCCCCGCGACCTGGCCGTGCCACCGTCTAGTTTTGAGCTACTTAGAAGAGCGTAGACTATCCCTACAAACCAACACGAGTCCTTCCAACATACTTTATCCTCACTCACATGCTTCCTAGTAAAGCAACTAGGAGGTCACCCAACCGAAGATTGCTCCAAGTCAAGTAGGCTTAAGTTTAGAATTCTTACGATTGAGTTACCGAAAAGGAAGATGCACCTTGTTAGTATAGGTAAGGTAGTGACTATCAATTTTTTTAAGCCTTTCTTGACCATTCTTCCATAATTTCAGGATCACTCTCATTCGGATATTGTATCGGTTCATTCATGTACCCCTCCTCTCTACTCGAACGTCACAATATTTACGCATTTTTGCATGATCATTTCTTAAATGGATCCATTTTGTTGGAAAATTCTGGTTATGACAAAAAATCCAGTTTACTAATAGTAAAACATTTAATTACTCGAATGTATTTTTCCACTAATTATAACAAAAATCCATTTTTGGGTACAACAAAAATTTGTATTCTAAATGCTATCAGAAGGGTTTGCAATCATTATGGAAATTCCATTTTCCCTACGATTAATCCCTTCTTTAGAGGAAGAAGAAATCACAAAACCTATTGTACATTACATATATAAATACAAATTCAGTTCATTAAATTTGAGAGTCTCTTCACCAAAATTCCTCACAAACAAATTGGCACGTCCAATAGGACATCTCTACCTCTGATCTCTATCTATCAACTAAGAAGTGATAAAATTCAAGGAAGCTTCATCAAAGATTGCTGGTTCGAGTGACTCCTGCTTGGGTCCAATTTCTCATAATCGCATCAAGGAAATGATGGAAACCCTGTTCAATGCTAGTTTAGATAGTGAATTTGCTCCTTCCTCCGCCCATCTCAAGGGGACATCTTCACATTCGAATGTCATGTACTTTGTTGTGATGACTGATGCATTCACTATGGAAGAAAAATGGCTGATATGGAGAAGAAACTCAACACACTGACAAAGATAGTCAAATAGAGGGAGTATAAGATCACTTCCCTTATAAACAAGATCCAAATTCAGGATGTTATTGAGTCAAGCCAAAATCTCGCTACGAAAGTCAGCGACAAAAGAAAGAGCATCAGCAAGAAGAACAACAGGAACACTCTATTTCCATTGCTTTGATATTTGTCCAACAACTCTAGGATATGATCACAAATTCGATGAGAGCTTAGTATGGTGGACGTTCACAAAGCTCCCTTATGTATTCCAAGCCATACACCAAAAGGATTGATAACTTGACGGAAAGGGTAATCCTAACCAATGCATTGCTCATTTCATTGAGACATGCAAAAACACTGGCACTTGAGAAGATCTACTGGTCAAACAATTCGTTGGAACACTAAAGAGCCACGCTTTTGACTTGTACACAGACCTGGATCTGAATCCATCGACAATTGAGAACAATTAAAAAGAGAAATTCTAAATCGCTTCTACAGCACGAGGCGAATTGTTAGCATGTTCAAGCGTACCAATACCAAACAACAAAAAGGCGAACTCGTTATTGACACATAAATTGATGAAGAGCCTTGAGTCTCGATCGTAAAGATCGACTCACTAAACTATCTACTGTTGAGATGTGCATTCAAGGCATGCATTGAGGAATTCTCTACATCCTTTAAGGTGTAAGACCTCGCATATTTGAAGAATTAGCAACTTGCTCCCACGACATAGAGCTAAGTATTGCTAGTCAAGGAGATAAAGACAATTTAGTCCCCGACATGAAGAAAGTAAGCAAGAGCGCCGAGATGATTTCTTAAGAATCAATGGTTATCAACAAAACCTATCTCAAGTCGTTTCTAAAAAGAAAAGAAAAAAAAGTAAAAAAAATGACGAGAAAATGAAAGACGTCATTTAAGTCTAAAGGAAAGACAAGAAAAAGTTGATCATTTTTCTGATTCTAACATCTCTGATATGTTAGAACAACTAAAAAAAGCAACTGATCGAACTCCATGAATGGCGACAACTAAAGGAGATGAGAAAAGTAAATGATCCTAAATGCTGCAAATACCATAGAGTTGTTAACCATCCAATCAAGAAATGTTTCGTCTTAAAGGAACAAATTCTATAGTTAGCTCAAGAAGGAAGAATTGAGCTAGAACTTGATGAATTAGCTCAAGCAAATCCCAACAGATACATGCAGTTAAATACACTCAAAATCATTTCATGATCAAAAAGTGGAAGAATTTGCAAATACACATTACATAAATGTGGAAAAAGTCGACAATTCAAGAGAAATCAAATAAAAATATTCTATTTTCGATTGCATCAAGCCTTCATTTACTTGGCTTTTAATCTTTTAAAGGATTATTATGGCCGCGACGATAGAAGAAAATCGATGTCTGACTTCTATTTGACCTTCGGTCTTTTGAAGGTTACACGTATCCATGTAAAAGAAACTCAATCTTCAACATTTGCTTTTGGTTGTCTCAAAGTGATGAACGATAAAAAAAAAGGGAATATGAAGATCTAGGAGCCAAAACAATTTGATGACACAAATGAAACAAATGGTGGGTCTTATATGAGTTATGAGCTTAATGGGTTTGAGCCCAATCTCTTTATTGGTTGATCCAATTAGTCGATGTCATGGGGGTCATAAGAAAGACAATTGACATAATTTTATTTACCGATTTAAAATTAATAAAGGACGTGTGAAAATTTGTGATCATTACTAAATATAATTTTAAAATAATGACGTGACATTTAATCATTGGCCAAAATTTCTCCTTCAACAGTTGTCTTCATCGAGTTCTGTTGTTTGCTTAGACGCCAATGAGAGAGAGTCACAGGATGTTGAGATGTGTGAGGAGGGGAGATTCTTTCACCGAGTTAGGATTTTTTTTTCCGAAGGACAATAAGGTCTTTTCATCCCTAAAAGTCTTGAAATTTTAAAAATAAAAAATTGGTTCTATAATCTTTTACTCTTTTTAAAATAGGCCTATTTTTTGCATAACCCCATCCTTTGGGAAAAGTTTTTTAAATAATGTTATAAAATAATGATTAAAAAATATAAAAATAATGTTTTAAAATCAAATATTTTAAAAACGTAATTTTAATTAATATATATATATATATATATAAAACTGTGGGTGCTTCCTCAAAATACCTAAGAAATCGTGAGTAAGAAACACAATTTTTACGTTGATGTAAACCATATTGTTAACTTTCCTACAACTTTTAAAATACTAATATTAATTATTTAAGTATTTTACTATTTAAAAGTAACTAACGTCTCCTCCTTTCTCCCCTTCTTCTTCCTACCTCACATTCGGTGGATGCTGGCAATCCACATGCCACTCCAACTACCATCTTCATCTGCCCATTTAAGGTTTTTCACAATACTCATTAATCGTCTCTTCCCCACCAAGTGATTCGTTTAGAACTATGAAAACTCTTCATAAGAGAGCATTTTGTGGCATAAATTGGGCAATTTTGGTGTGTAAACCTAAGGGTCCCTGGTTAATTAGCAATAAAAGAGAATCATTTAGCTAAGTAGGCACCTAAGCTGTTTAGAATTCTCAATATCCTTAATTTAGATGAAGTTGAGCTTATTTTCATATTATTTGGATAGGAATTGCAGAATTAAGGATGATTAAGCAGAGGGCCGTGAAGACTGTTGAAGTGCTGCTGGAGCCTGAAAGAGAGAGTTTCTATGCTGGAGCCTGTTGAAGCCTGCCGGATGCTCCAACTAATATGTCTGGGCAGTAACTTGTTGCCCTAGTTTTTACCGTGTCCGTATAGCTTCCAGGTGTTACCGTGTCCACAAGGTGAAGCTCCTCTTATAAATTGTATGCTTTGATTGCTTATTTTACAATAGGAGTTGGGAATAAGCATGTTTAGGTATCTTGAGAGAGAGTCATGTCTGTTTGGGTATTCAGCATTTTGAGTTTACTAGAGCATAGCTAGTCGTGAGTGAGAGCATTAGAGTGATTCCCCCATAACTTGCTTCAGCTTGTTCTCTGTTTCGGATGCTCCAGTACAGAATTGCAGAACATTTTTGTTCTTGCTCATTTACCATTTGTATCATTTACTGTTAAAAGATTCATAATTCTTTAATCATGTTATCGTTATTTTTCTTTTGGGTATTCTGTTTTACTGCTTCAAAGTATAGTCTTAGTCCATGTCGATACGACCTTGTTTTATACTACAACTGATTATTTTGGTGTACACTTGCACCGATTTTCACGTAAGTTGTGGGTAAGCTAACAAGTATTTGGCGCTGTTGCCGGGGACTAATCTTCTTTAATTTGATTTTAGTAATTTAGAATACGGAGCTTAAAGAGCTCTCTTAATTTCTCTCTTGTTGATTTGTGCAATAAAAGATTGATTTCCTTACCTTGGAATTTGCATTTGATCAAGAAATTGAACAAACTTTTAGAACGAGAAAGGCCAAGCAAATAATACAGTGTAGAGAAGAAGTTGAAATGAATCCATTGAATCCACAAATTCAACCCGAGTTGAGAGTAGAGAGATTACCAGGAGATGGAGCTGGAAGATTTTCCCCAACACCTCCTCTGAACGATGTTTTGTTAGCAGCTGATATGAAGCAAGAAATAAGAGCATACGTGGCCCTAACATTCTACGACTTCAATCTAGTAATTATTGATCCTAATATTAAAGCTGATAGGTTTGAGCTGAAGCCAGTTATATTCCAGATGCTCCAGACCGTAAGGCCATTTCATGGACTTTCATAAGAAGATCTACATCGCCACCTACGGTATTTCATTCAAGTAACAGACTTATTTAAGTTGGAAGGAGCAAGCAGAAAAGTAATGCGACTTAAGCTATTCCCTTATTCCTTGAGGGATAGTGCTAGACCATGGCTATATTCATTACCGGCTGAGTCCATCACTTAATGAAATGATTTAGCAGAGAAGTTCCTGATGAAATATTTTTCTTCATCCAAGTATCTGGAACTTCAAAATAATATCAATAAAAACCAGCAACTCCCTGGAGAATCATTGAGTGAGTCATGGGAAAGGTTTAAAGGGTTAATATAGAGGTGTCCACATCATGGCATCCCACGATGTATTCAGATAGAGATGTATTACAATGATTTGAATAAGGCTACACAGTGGGTGATTGATGCTTCAGCAAATGGAGTATTGTTATCTAAGTCATATGCAGAAGCCTTTGACATTTGGGAAAGAATCTCACGTAATAAGCATCAGAGGTCAAAATCACAAGCCGCTTCAACAAAGACATCCAAAGGCTTGATAGATGATGATGTTGTGGCAGACCTGAACTCAAAGATTTCATGGCTAGCAGGCACTGTGATGAAGAACATAATTCAATCTGATGCTGAAGCTTCCAAAGCTAGAGTGACCAGTGTGTAGAGTGTTTCATGTCCATATTGCGAGGGAGAGCATCATTTTGAAGATTGTTCGGTCAACCCAGTTTCAGTGTTCTATTTGGGTAATCCACAGCCAAACACGAAAAATATTTATGAAAACACCTACAATCTGAGTTGGAGAAATCACCCTAATCTCGATTGGGGCGGAAATCAGTCGGGATAGAATACAAGAACCAGTAATTCCCCAGCATACCAACAGAAGGTACAATATCCACCTTGATTTTCAGGGCAGAATCAAGCAGCTGTTCAAAAGCAACCTGAGGCTATGACCCTAGAGGACATGTTCAAAGCATATATAGCAAAGAACAAGGCTTATATGGCAAAAATGATGCCACTGTTTAGAGTCAAGTTGCATTGTTGTAGAGCCAAGTAGCATCCTTGAGAAATATGGACAAACTACATATTTGAAGAGTCGCCTGCGAGGAGTGGTTCCTAGTGACATTGAACAACCCAAGCGAGACGGTAAGGAGCAATGTAAAGCTATTACTTTGAGGGGTGGAAAGGCATTGCCTCCTACCCGTCCAAATGCTTTAGGAATCCATAATGAATTAAATCAAGATGAAGGAAGTGAGCTGCAAATAGAAGAAGAAAGTGAGATAGATAAGACACCTATAACCATGCCAATTAAAAAAAGGACAACTCAACAACTCTGAACAGTCAAAAGAGGCAACTAGTAGTAACACACAAATTACATAATCTAAGGTAATTGAAGTAAACAGAGAGGAAGAAAAAGTTGAGGCATCTAGAACAAGTGTTGTTGGAGCATCCATGCCTAAAGCAAGTGGAAAGCTGAAGCAACCAGAGTAAGTGGTCGCTCAAATAGCAAGTGTCTCTTTATGTTTTTTACTTTATGTCGTTTATTTTCATTTGTTTTAATTTTTGCGGTTTTATTTTCCATGCATTCAGCTTTAGATTTCTATAGTTAGATATATCTACCCCTCCCCCAATTATATTTTGAGTGTTTAATGGATAGAAATCTAATTGTCTTTGTCTCTAGTGTTCTGTTCATATTGTGCTTGTCCTGTCTTCTTAAGTAATAATGCAACAAGTGTCTCTTTCGTCTTGAGTTTAGCTTTTTTCTAGAGCATCCGCTTACAGGTAGTGAAAGTTTTTGTTCCTGCTCTAGCTTAGGTACAAGTACGAAGGCCATCGCATCACCCTGTGAGTACAATTCAAAAACATAGAACACTTAAGATGATAAGCTTTCATAGATCACCTATCCAAGCCGGACAATACTTTAGTATTATCATAGAAACAATCCTTATAATTAACACCCTCTTTGATGTCTTTTTACTCCATCTACATCTGACTTGCGAAAAATGCCCTTTATGTGACTCCCTTTTTCTTAGTTGTAAGTTTGGGGGCGGGAGCATCTTATAGCTTGTTTTCAGTCGCATTGGGGACAATACTACATTCTAAGTTTGAGGGTGTGCATGCTTGCTTTGTTTTTTGTAAGGTTGAGCTTGTAATGTACCATGAATCTTTCTAGTCATGTAATTCACCCTGAAAAAAAAAAAGAAAATTTCTTAAAGGGGCTGTAGGACAAGGAAGAGCTAGTAGCTCGTAGTTGAAATGCTAGGATGGAAATCAAAGTGTAGTGCCTTAGGCGAGCGAAAGGGAGTTTGAGAAGTTTATCTTTAGGTGAGTTAATGTTTTTTAATAGGAAAATAGGGTGATGCTAGAGCTGTAGGAAAAAGCCGTTGCTAGAGCTGAAATAAGAATTTAGATGCTCTCTTGTAGATGCTTTTACCGAAAGTAGGTTCATAGGCTTGAGTATGTGGCTGACATTATGTGTGAAAGCAGAAAGTAGGACTTTATGCAAGATGTGTGTTCAATAGATGCAAATGCTTTTCATATTTCTGGTATGCTAGATTTAATCTTGCTTGAGGACAAGCAAAGTTTTAAGTTTGGGGGTGTGATGACTCTCCATAAGAGAGTGTTTTATGGCATAAATTGGGCAATTTTGGTGTGCAAACGTAAGAGTCCCTGGTTAATTAGCAATAAAAGAGAAGCATTTAGCTAAGTAGGCACTTGAGCTGTTTAGAATTCTCAATATCCTTAATTTGGATAAAGTTAAGCTTATTTTCTGATTAATTTGTACATGAATTGTTGAATTTGAAGGGATCAAATCCCCAGCGGAGGTGGTTATCACTTGTGATTCGACTCAATTTAGAAACATTACAATAGCGGTTTTAAAAATAGAAGCTATTCTATTCTTAGATGAAGGTTAAGCCTTACGGGAGGAAGATAACTTACATTTGAAGACCGTTGGGAATTCTTCTTCCTCGAGCACGGATTTTGATTCGGCACGAACGAACGAACACGAACGTACGAACAAAAGAATCACCACCACGAAGCTACCTCACTATCCTTTAGTAATTAGAACCCGGATGTGAGATCCTCCTTCTTGGAAAGGGAAAAATACAGGGAATTGTTGAAATTGCTTGATTGTGAGATGGAGAGAACAACCAACCCAAACAACACAACGTTCGTGTGTTTTAATGAAAGAGGGATGAGAGAGGGGGAGGGAATAACCTTCCATTCTCCACCTCACCACTTTCCAGCATGCGATAAGTTTGTTAATTATGTTAAATCACATAATTAACAAATTTAATTAATATTTATTTATATTTAATTTAATAAATAAATTAAATAATTAATTAAATTAAAAATATTTTTTATTTAATTAATGATAAATAAATCTTAATTAATTAATTAATTAAATAACCATAATTTAATTAAATCAATTAATATTCGAATCATATTCAAATATACATTCCCCTCATAACCTATAGTTTTAATATGAATCCTATCCACATTATTCTCTCATAATATATAGTTTTATAATGTATCATTATACATTATATTAAATTGTGTCATACACAATTAACTCAAATTCCCTTTAATTAAATTTGAACAATTCAAATTCCTTCCAAGACTTAATATTCTTAATTACCCTTTACGAATTAGCAAGGGGACCTAATGGACCTATTGTTGGGTAAAATTAAAACCCAAGACTTCAAATCCTTCAAATCCATAGATCGAGTTCTCATTTCAATTAAAGAGAATTAATACCAAATAAGCGGAAGCGTACCTTGATCCATAATTGAATGTCGATTGACGGGTTTGATCTTCTAAGTCTAGATGAATCATGATTTTCCTCTGGTTTCTACTCTGTATATTCGTAGAAGAGGAAACAGGTTCTCTTGAAGGGATAAGAGAAAACTGACGTGAGGATTGATCTGACTAGGGGACCATAACCCCTATGTAACCGACCAAAAACCACTGGTCGGTTACAACGTTTTGATATTTCCAATTTGCCCCCTCATCAAGTTGGAAATTATTTCATGGTATCTATATATGTTGTCCACTAATTGTGCTACCAATTCTTCTATGTGCAAGTGTACACAATCGTCGCAGCAAGTAATAAAAGTTCGAATCCACAGGGACTAAATGCTTGAACACTCGATATTCACTCAAGAAAGTATTATTACAAGCAATGGGGTTTTCTTCCACTCAATACTAAACAGTGATGAGATGAAAACTTTGAAATAAGTATCTTAATGCAAACACACGGTATAAGTTCGTTAAAAGTACCAAACATCTACAATCACTTAGTAATATCTTGTAAAATAAAGGCTCAAGGGGGAGAGTGAGTCGACTCCTCTAGGCCACCTTAACGATGCTGTAGCATTAATGAAGTAAGTGCAGTGGTCAAACAGACAAGATGATTTTCCAAATACCCCAGATTTTCTACTACTAACATTGATCGACAAACATCAATAGCATATATATACAATTTTTTATGACCAAGCTAGCTGATGCTTATCCGTAAGTCACCACACGGTAAACTTAGCTAGACTCTAGCTCGAGATGAAGTATTTCGCTTCCTATTACGATTTTCCAAAAGCTAACAAGAAGGTATTCCAACATGGTGATCAAGCACATTGAAACTAGAATGATAAACAACTTCAACTAAAAGCACACTCCCATTAAAACAAACAACACGTTTACAGCCCGGAAAACAAGTCTAGAACATCTCCCCCTTACACAAGTCGTTAGCTATGCAAAGCCATAAGGAGAGTTAAGCAAAATGTAAGAATGAAAATAATACAAAGATGAGAAAATGAAGAAAAAAGAGCTGAAGATCAGCTCCAAACTGCTATTGAAGAGTCTTCTTCTACTCCTTGCTTGCTCTGCGGTTCTACGAAAGGGTTCCTTGGAGTAAGGGTGGACTTCTTCCAAAAATGAGTGAAGAGGAATGTTTCTTGAGATGTGTGTCCTTGGAGGCTTCTCCTCTTTGTTGTATTTATACCCCTTTCAGATGCTAGGGCAACAACACGGACCTTGAGGGACTCAGCTCTTACTTTTGGGTAAAACCTCCAATTACCGTGGTAATTCCGTTGTGTAGTCCTTCACCGTTAGCTTGTCATTTTCTGCTGCTCTCTGAATCTGGATCTTGATGCTGCAACATCGTCAAAGTTGTAGCAACATGCACCAAAATTAGTTTCGTTGCAGACTGACAATACTAAAATGTAGAAAGCTAGTGTTTATGATCTTTTTAGCACAAACTCAGTGAATAAGGGTGCAAGTGATGTTATCTTTAGCTAATTTATACCAACATTATACCCAAATAGCTCTCTATTTGTGGGGTTATCATTATACATTTTGCCCATAGCCATTTTATATATTTTTTAAGAACAATAGCCATTTTATAATTACTCCGTTAAACCAGAACTTACACATAATTAGATCACTTATCTATACACGTGTGGCCCCATATTATTGAAAATTCCAACAATCTCCCACTGGGCCACGTATGTAATCTAACAAATGTGTTTGACTTTATGCGCTCCAAAATTGCTATCTTAAAAAGGAGTAAACTTAAACAATTTGGTCCATTAGTTACATTAGTCAGGATCAAAGATGTTTTCGTTGCAATGAAACGCAACTAAACCCATCATTGGTCACAAATACCAATATAACTAAATGACATAGATCAAACCATGGATGTACAACATGAAAATTACATGAAATGTGATCTATACATGCCTATTTCCAACTGGTCCTTCCTTACTTTAGTGAGATCAAGATTTTTAACCTAATGAGGCAAAGTATAATGAACTTAATTTCCATATTTCTAATCAGAATCCAAAATACATAATAAATATGTCCAAATAAATCATAGAGCAATACAAACTCCCACTGAAACATAATTTCCTCATTTCCAGTAACACCCATATGAGTCATATGTTCACGAAAGATGAAAGACCTAGGGGTGGTAATGCTTTTATAAGGAGATCTCCTATTATGGAGCTTGTCCCAATATACTTTATAGATTTATGTATACTATACACTATTTCCTTGACAATTAGGAATTTATTAATTCCTAATGTTAATCGAATATAACTTATTTACTGTCACAGCAAATTCGAGTGGTCTTTCAACATCCTCTACAATTTACAGCCAAGTAACAAAAACTTGTAGCTAGATTCTATGTGATTGGATACCATTTAATATATCTTAAGGTGGATCTACCACAATTTTGGCATCCATCAAATAAAAGTCGGAATACCCAATGATCTCAAGTTGATCTGATCGCTTATATGTGAGCATATAATCTTTGTTCTTTACAATACCTTATAACCCCATTTGGCTGCTTACCAAAAATATCTATATCAGGGTTACTTAAGTATCTGCATAACATCCCAACCATGTACACAATACCACACATGTACACATACTTAAGCTTGCATTAGTTTCCTTGCAAATGAACAAGGACAATTTTTCCATTTTCTCAACTTCTAGATTGTTTTTGGGCATTACCTGAGGCTAAGTTTGTTTTCTTAGTGACAAGGATGTCAAAAAATTACTTTAGTCTCCTTTATGCTTACTCCCACTGAACTTGTGATACGCACAATTATCAACAATTTTTATCTCAAAACCTAACGAGATAATAACTTGATGACATTTATATAGTATAATATATGATTCTCATTGTTCCTTAAGAAAGCTAATGAAATTATCCAAAATAGACATTTCTGATCATTCTCTAGTGGACCATCTCAAAGGACATTAATTTTGGAGGTTGTTGAGTTTGCTCACGAGGACCAACTACCTCATCTGTAGTGGGAATTGTTCAACATTGTCTAGTTTAAAATCCAGATATGCTTAATCTTCAGTGACAAATACAGAAACTTGCACACTGCAAAAAGCAACCATAGGAATAGAAACTAATTCCTTCTTACAAAGGACAATGTTTTTACCCTTATTTCTCCCCCCAAACTCAACATCTGAAAAGTGGTGCAGTTCTTAAAAAAAGCCTGAAGTGTGGGATCATAAAAACTTATATCATTTAGGTTGCTGAACACTTTATTTTGGTCTAT
Organism: Momordica charantia; assembly: GCF_013281855.1. Lineage (NCBI taxonomy): Eukaryota > Viridiplantae > Streptophyta > Magnoliopsida > Cucurbitales > Cucurbitaceae > Momordica > Momordica charantia. Next base: position 14,125,491 of record NW_028275162.1, read on the forward strand.
TCTAGTTGCAAAAGCATCAAGAAAACCATGCCAACAATATTTGAATTCAAAGACTAAATAAAAAACTGTTACCAAAATAATTAATAACAGTATTTACGAACATAGAAAACACAAACCAAAGTTCAGTTACAGATAGTACAACAAAAGGTGCCTTTAAAATTCAAATAAAATAGGTACCTAAGAACATCCAGAAATTCCTATGGCCTCTATTGCTACTGACTTGCCACCACCAACAAAGATGTTTATTTTAGCATAAGTTGGCTTTTGGTAACTTAGGCAATCCTGCAGAGAAACACTTATGTGAGTAATTGCACCAAAATCTCACCATGACGTGTTTCAAGGTACTTAAGTTGGATTTACTAAAGAACATACCAAATAAGAGGTGTACCTTTTTTTTCACACTCTAGGTATGAAACTTGGTACAAATCTTCTTTATATGTCCATAAAAGTTGAGAAACTGGACCTTTAAAAGTTGTAGAATTTTATTTTCTTTGTCTTTGGTGATGCTTGCCAAATGAGCATTGTCTATCTTTAGCTGTAGTAATCTCTCTTCCTCCTCCACGCTATTATAAATGAGCTCATTTAGAGTCCATTCACAGTTTTGACAATAATATTTGACCTTAACCTGGTCAAACTGTGTAGGTAGAGAGAGCAAAACTAAGTGCACGAGCGACCCATTAGATAGCTCAACTTTAAGTGACTTTAGTTCTAATCCAAGATGAGACATTTTCATAATGTGCTCCCTAATATTTCCGTTGCCCTTATACTTGATTGAAATTAAGCTTTGCAAAAGCATGCTTGTTTCAACCTTATAGGTTTTAGCAAAATATTTTTCTATTTCAGCCAGGAAATCTTTAGCATTTGTTATTCCTTCGAATAACGCACCCCTAAATGCATTAGGAAAACCTCATTTTATGATCAATAGACTTAACCGGTTTGAGCGATCCCACTTCCCAAAGAGACTCCTATCATTAAGAGAACTCTCAACTGAAGGAGGAGAGGGTTGCTCTATCATAAATGCAAGGTCCAGATCTATGCCGCCTAAATTGCGACCATATTTTCTTTCCAATCGTTGAAGTTGGAACCATTAAGAATAGGAATATTGTTGAGAATGGCAGAAATTGTAGGAATAATAGCTAATAAGAAAACAAAGTGAAATATATACAATAATGCTCACAACAGTAATTGTTAATATTTAACAATGAGTCATAATAATCATAAAATTCAAATAATGGTTAATCCCTTCACCGGATACCTAATACAATATCAACATCAAGTCTTTGGACAGTAATATTGATTGTGAGTGGTAATCTTGACATAATGATCAAATATTGACAATAAATGCAGGACAAATAACAAATCTATATTTGGATCGATTTATTATTCACATGCCCAAAAAACCTAAAAAATTGTCACACATTTATCACCACAAAAATGTTTGTAATTCACGCTAATATCAACCTTCCTTTAGGCCGACTAATATTTGCAGAAATATACAAACACTCAAACATTAAACACATTCATGAATAATCTCCACAAGAGAGGTCAGTTTGGCGACATCGAATTTTAACCATTCAATCATATGTTTAACATAATTTTATTAACCATAAAATTAAATTCACCAAAATTTGAATTTATGAATTTCTTAATTAAAAATGTATATTATGAAACGCATAATATATATAAAAAAATGCAGTTTCAATATAATTACCAGAATTATAAAAAAAATTCTAGGTTATGACATATAAATTCATAATAAAAATATTGATTATCAATATATTGACAGAAAAAAATACAAAGACCTCAATAAACACCAACGCCTTCATTCAAGATTTTTTTTTTCCGCCAGAATTACTCTTGCGCAAGCAATGGCCTGAGTCAAAAGCCACACGAAAATTGACTCTTCGACAAAATTAAAGATAAGTTCCACAGAAACTATTGCATATACACATCAGTGCAAGATCCATCATACCCACACCAAAATGGTCTATCGACACCTTTACAACATACGGAAGACCAAATTTCAAATTCATGTTTCGAAATACTTTGGCAAACAGATGAATTCATTCAACCAAAGGCAGCAAAGATAAATAGGACCAATTTCTACTTTTGCTGAGAGTAGGCACCGAAATCAGTAGTATAACAACAAATTAAAACACGGTTGATACTGATGCAAGCGATTAACCTCCTCTACCAGAATTAAAGGCATGAAGGATTCCACAGTAAAAATTACAGAATCAATTAAAGAGCAAATAGGGCACCAAAGTAAACCCACAAAGACACCATAATTAAACTTAAACATAAATAAACTTTTCATGATGGAAAATCAAAATAGCCCTAATGTAAAACCAATTTTAACACTATTGAACTAGAAATTTCGGCTAATTACTAAATGCCACGTCACAAAATTAAAATTACATTTAGGACCAACGATAAAATTACACGTGTCATAAATCAATTTTAAAATCGATGAATCTAATCATACCACGTGTCTCTCTTATGGTCGTTCGATGAAATCAACTAATTGGATCAAAACCCATAAAGAGATTGGGCCCAAACCCACGGTCCATTAAAGCCCATGGCCCATACAAGACCCACCAAGCTCTATAAATAGAGGGGGTCACCTCTCATTTGAGGGATTCAGAAAAAATCTAGAAGCATTGGAGATTCAAAGCATTCGGAGCGTTTAGAGTCATCTACAACCATTCAGAATACGAAGCATCCAGAACCAAGAAGACTCGAAGAATTGAAGCGGAAGACTTGAAGACTACGAGACTTCAAGAATTCTGAATCTTCTCTTCGTCCAGCAACGGACTGAAAAACTTCACAAGCTACAAGCCGAAGACTTCACAAGCCGAATAACTCACGAACTAAAGTACTTCATCAAGCTGCAGATTTCATCAAGCGAGCTGAAGACTTCATCAAGCCACAAACTTCACCGAGCATCAAGCTTCACAGCCGAAGACTCTAAAGATTCTTCAATATGCTAGAAGTTGAAGGCACAAACTCATTGATTAGAGAACAAGCTCACAAGCCCTCGAATTAAAGTTCACATCTGAGAGAATAAATCAGAGGATCACAATTAGAGATTGTAACACAACATTCATTCAATACAAATACAAGTTCATTCATTCGAGTTTTCTCCTATTGAATTTCTCGTCAAGGAAATTGGCACGCCCAGTAGGACGTCTCTACCTCTCATCTCTTTCTCTCTACTAAAAAAAAAAGGAGTGATGACATTCAAGGAAACTTCATTGAAGATTGCTGCCTCAAACGACTCTTACTTGGGTCCAATGACTCGCAATTGCACCAAAGAAATGATGGAGGCCGTGTTCAATTCCAGTTCAGAGAGTGAATTCCCTCCTTCCTCTACCCATCACAAAGGAACATCTAATCCGAACGTCATGTGCTCTGTCATGATGGCTGACGCATCCACCATGGAAGGAAAAATGGTGGATATGGAAAAGAAACTCAACATGCTAACGGAGATGGTTGAAGAAAGGGACTATAAGATCGCTTCCCTAATGAACAAGATGGTAATCATAAGCAACACATTGCTCATTTCGTCGAAACGTGTGAAAATGCTGGCATTTGCGGAGATCTACTAGTCAAACAATTCGTTCTAACACTAAAGGGAAACGCTTTTGACTGGTACACAGATCTGGAGCCTGAATCCATTAATAACTTGGAGCAATTGGAAAGAGAGTTCCTAAATCGCTTCTACAGCACAAGGCGAACTGTTAGCATGATAGATCTGGAGCCTGAATCCATTAACAGGTAGAGAGCTTTGAGTCTCGACTGCAAAGACCGATTGATTGAAGTGTCTGCAGTAGAAATGTGCACTCAGGGCATGCATTGGGGCTTCTCTACATTCTCCAAGGTTTAAAACCCCAAAGCTTTGAAGAACTAGCAACTTGCGTTCATGATATGGAACTAAGCATAGCTAGTAGAGGAAACAACGACTACTTAGTCCCAAACCTCAAGAAGGAAAAGAAAGAAGTAAATAACCCTGATAAAGGTTCTAAGGGTTCCAAGAAAGAGTCCATGGTCGTCAACACGGTACCATTCAAGTTCTATGTAAAAGGAAGAAACTTCAACAATAAGAAAGATGAAAGACAAATGGCTAGAAACGAGAAACGATGCCAAACTCTAAGGGAGAGACAAGAAAAGGTCTACCTTTTTCTCGATTATGATATTCCAGATATGTTGAAGCAATTACTGGAGAAACGGCTAATTGAACTTCCTGAATGCAAACGCCCGAAGGAAATGGGAAAGACGAGTGATCCCAACTACTGCAAGTACCATCGCGTCATTAGCCATCCAGTGGAGAAATGCTTTGTCTTGAAAGAGTTAATTCCAAAATTAGCTCAAGAGAGAAAGATTGAGCTTGATCTCGACGAAGTAGTTCAGTCAAACCATGTTGCAATAAACTCCGACGATCATACAGCTCACAATCAAAAGGTGAGTTTAATCCAATTTGGGACTTTAGAGCCTATAGCAGTTTGGTGGCAACACGAAGTGGTGGGAAGAGCTCCTCGAGGTGAGACTAAGCAAACAGTTGATGAAGAAGAAGATGGACCCTAGTGACTCGCCGAAAGAAGCAGAAACAATGTTTTGTTCAGAAAGAGTCTCAAAAGAAGAAAGTAAAGAAAAATGTGATAAAACCAAGGCCTGTCGTGGAAGAGAGTGAGGATCTTCTCCAACCTCGCCAACAGGTGATACTAGAGGAATTCTTCCCGAAAAACTTCCTCCATGACAAGCAAAAAGAAGTTCATGAAATTGCCACTTGCCATGCTACATATGCGGTGGAAGATAATGACTTCGTACTAAACGAATCTGAAGAAGTAGTGGGACAAGAAGATCTCCCAGTTTGCCTCATGAATGACTTGATAGCGCTCCCTCAAGTGGCCAAAGATACTCTCATTGAAGTGCTAAAGAACTCTGACACTTCTAAACCTCTAGCCTCTGAAATGAGCACATGTGCTCCATGTTGTATGTCCATTGCCTTTACAGATGAAGATTTGATGTTGGGGTCTAAACTCCATAACAGACCTTTATTCGTTTCAGGTTACATCCGTGAACAGAAGGTTAGTCGAATTCTCATTGATGATGGTTCGGCTGTCAACATAATACCTAAGTCAACTATGAAGCAGTTAGGCATTTCAATGGAAGAGCTCACGAAAAGTAGATTGGTGATCCAAGGATTCAATCAAGGTGGGCAACAAGCGATTGACATGATTCGACTAGAGTTGATCATTGCAGACCTTAAGGCCATTACCATCTTCCATATCATAGACTCCAAGACTACTTACAAATTGTTGTTAGGACGTCCTTGGATTCATGAGAATGGAGTGATAACTTCTACGTTGCATCAATGCTTCAAATTCTATCAAGATGGAGTTTAAAAAGTTGAGGCTGATACTAATCCATTCTCGGAGGCGGAATCTCATTTCGCAGACGCTAAGTTCTATTCGAAGAATGATGAAGTAGAAGAAACAATGCTAACAAAAATTTCTCTAACTGAGAATATAGACAACTCTAGCTCAAGATAGTCAACAAACAAGATAGAAGAACTGACAAGAAAAGTTAATACTTTTGAAGCCCTTCCAAATGAAGCATCTACCAGTTCTTCAAAAACAGGAGTTTTTAAGAAAGAAGTCTCACAGAGCTCTACCATCTTGGTCTACATCCCTTTGTCTCAACGAAAAAAGGGTGAATCACCGTTCATTGAGTATTCCAAGAATGTTCGGTGAAGTAGAAATGCTGAAGGGGAATTTCACTTTGCCTCTTACTTAAATATCAAAGCAAGAGATTAAGAAGCCCGAAGATCTTCACATGAAACAGATTCTTCCTGAGAGACGAACAAATGATTGCTTCGATCCTAAAGCATTCTAGAAAAAGCAGGCTATGACTTCACAACTCACACTGAGTTCAAAAGCTTAAGAATTTTCGATGACAAGTGGGAACTTTCTGCAACACAGAAAAAGTTTTTGAAAGAAGGTTATAACATACCAACATCAAAGGCTGGACTTGGTTATAAACCATCAGAACCAGTGTATATAGCTAAAAAGGGGAAAGAGAAAGTTGAGAATACCAATCATATCACGATTGAAGAAATCAATGACTCAAAGGAAAAGAAAGTTGATAATAGTCAAAGAATTTCGGTCTTCAATAGCATGGAAGTTTCGGCTGTCCGTGTCTCAGTGCACCAAAGGTTGAGCACGGGGTCAACAAAAATAGAAAACCAACAGTTGAGACATACTCCTACACAAATTTTGGCTTTTCAAAGATTAAGTGTGTCAACATCAAAGGTGATAGATCAATAGTCAAGATCTGTATTCGATCGCCTCAGAAAAATAGGCGGTCAACCTAAAGTCCAGTCAAAGTCCTTGGAAACAAGCCACCTTGGTCAAATGAAGGATGATAATGGACTTCACAGCTCTGTTCCTTCAAGAATGAAAAGGAAGCTTTCCGTGCTCGTAAACATAGAGGGCTCGTTGAAAGTAAAGTGACAGTTAATCATTTTAATTAATCCTATTGAGGAAGACCAGGGACATGGCGAAAGTGACGTTAGTTGTTGTCACATCTCTTTTGACGAAATGTCAGATGATAAAAGGTCAGAAGAAGATGTCAAAGAAGCGTTGTCATCACTAGAGGATGGCAGTCAATCGACTGTTGACGAACTTAAGGAGGTGAACCTCAGCATAATAGAAGAATCGCGTCCGACTTTCATAAGTTCTTCACTTAGCTGCGATGAAGAAAACGAATACATGAGTCTACTGACTTCATACAGAGACATATTCGCTTGGTCTTACAAAGAGATGTTAGGACTCGACCCAAAGATTGCAATCCATCACCTTGCTATTAAGCAGTGATACCGACCAGTAAAGCAGGCACAACGGTGATTTCAGCTGGAACTTATACCTCAAATCAAGATTGAAGTCAACAAATTGATAGAGGCAGGTTTCATCCGTGAAGTGAAGTATCCAACATGGATAGCCAACATTGTTCCAGTTAAAAAGAAGAATGGTCAACTTCGTGTGTGCGTTGACTTCCGTGACTTGAATAATGCATACCCCAAAGATGATTTTCCATGACCCATCACCAAAATTATAGTTGATGCTACAACGGGACATGAAGCCTTGTCTTTTATGGATAAGTTATCAAGATACAATCAGATTCGAATGGCTCTTGAAGATGAAGAAATGACCGCATTCCGAACTCCAAAAGGGATATACTATTACAAAGTGATGCCTTTTAGATTAAAGAATGCTGGGGCGACCTACCAACGCGCTATGCAAAAGATCTTTGACGATATACTCCATAAACATGTTGAGTGCTATGTCGATGATCTTGTAGTTAAGTCCAAGAAACGAAAAGATCATTTACAAGACTTGAGAATAGTGTTTGAGCGTATAAGGAAACATCAATTGAAAATGAATCCTCTCAAATGTGCTTTCGGCGTAACCTCAGGAAAGTTTCTTGGTTTTGTAGTAAGGCATCAAGGAATTGAGATTGACCAGTCTAAAATTGATGCCATCCAAAAAATGCCGAAACCTCGAAACTTGCATGAATTGAGGAGTCTCCAAGGACGTTTAGCTTACATCAGAAGATTCATCTCAAATCTAACTGGTCGATGTCAACCCTTTCAACGATTAATGAGAAAGGATGTAACCTTTGTGTGGGATCAAGCATGTCAAAATGCTTTCGATAGCATAAAGAAGTATTTGCTTAATCCACCTGTCTTGAGTGCCCCTGTAGCAGGAAGGCCTTTAGTGTTGTATATTATTGCACAAGAAAGATCAATTTGAGCATTACTCGCGCAAGAAAGAGAGAAAGGGAAAGAGTACGCCATTTACTATCTAAGTAGAACTCTAATCAGGGCTGAGCTAAACTATTCACCCATTGAGAAGATGTGTCTGTCACTTTTCTTCGCTATCGACAAATTGAGGCATTACATGCAAGCCTTCACAGTTCACTTGGTGGTAAAAGCAGATCCAATCAAATATGTCTTATCCAGACCAATTATCTCAGGGCGATTAGCTAAATGGGCAATTTGACTGCAACAGTACGACATTGTCTATGTTCCGTAAAAGGCAGTGAAGGGACAAGCCGTCGCAGATTTCCTAGCAAGCCATCCAATCCCGTCAGATTGGAAATTATCTGAAAGCTTGTCTGACGAGGAGAGTTTCTATATTGAAATCACTGAGTCCTGGACAATGAATTTTGATGGTGTAGCTCGAAGGAACGGCGCAGGGACAGGTGTGGTCTTTATCTCACCCGAGAAACACATGTTGCTATACAGCTTCACGTTTAGCGAGTTATGTTCAAATAATGTTGCTGAATATCAAGCACTCATTATTGGTTTGCAGATAGCCCTAGAAATTGGTGTGACATATACACAAATCTATGGAGACTCAAAATTGATAATCAATCAATTACTACTTGAGTGTGAGGTAAAACATGAAGACTTGATACCTTACTTCAATTACGCCAGACAATTGTTGGAAAATTTCGAAACTGTAACTATGGAACACGTTCCAAGAGCGGAAAACAAAAGGGCAGAACGCGTTGGCAAATTTGGCCACAGCTCTGACAATTTTGGAGGATGAAGTTTTGAATATCCCACTTTGTCAAAGATGGATCATACCACCAATTGTAAGCGAGAGCGAAGAAACGAATGCAATATCAGTCTTTGTGATCGAAGAAGAAGATTGGCGACAACCCATTATAGACTATCTACAACATGGGAAACTTCCTGCAGATAATCGACATAGAACTGAAGTACGAAAGAGAGCAGCTCCTTTCATCTATTACAAAGAAACTCTTTATCGTTGTTCATATGAAGGTCTATTTCTTCGATGTTTGGGAAATGAAGAATCAATAAAAGCATTAGAGGAAGCTCATTCAGGTGTGTGTGGGACTCATCAATCCGAACCAAAGCTCCACTTTCAACTCAAAAGAATGGGCTACTATTGGCCTACAATGGTTCAAGACTCGATGCAATATGCAAAGAGATGTGAAGCTTGTCAATTTCACGCTAATTTCATACATCAGTCTCCGGAGCCGCTCCATCCAACTATAGCTTCATGATCTTTTGAAGCTTGGGGACTCGATCTTGACGGCCCTATAACTCCCAAATCATCAGCGGGACATTCTTAAATTCTCGCAGGAACTTATTATTTTTCAAGATGGGCCGAGGCTGTTGCACTAAAAGAAGCTAAGAAAGAAAATGTAGCTGATTTTATTCGCACTCATCTCATCTTCCAGTATGGCATCCCGCATCGCATTGTGACAAATAATGGGAGACAATTTTCAAACGGATTGATAAACCAATTGTGTGAAAAGTCTGGCTTCAAGCAATATAATTCGTCAATGTACAACGCTGCAGCAAACGGGTTGGCAGAAGCGTTTAATAAAACGTTATGCAACTTATTTAAGAAAGTAGTCTCCAAGTCGAAATGAGATTGGCAAGATAGGATCGACGAAGCATTATGGGCGTACCGAACCACCTATCTCACCCCGACCGGTGCTACACCTTATTCTCTTGTCTACGGAGTAGAAGCTGTGCTCCCCCTAGAAAGAGAAATTTCATCTTTGTGAATGGCGGTGCGAGAAGGACTAATGACTGGTGGTTATGCTGAACGCACGCACTAAGCGTGGTAACAATTATATAGATGCAAGCGCACACCTGTCAGAGTAATATAAAATGGATGGAGTATCCAAGTATCGATCCTCAAGGACTTCTAAATAATTTCCAAACTCTAAAGTTTTAAAGAATAGTGAATGTTGAAATGAGTGATTCTTGTAAAATGGGAAGTGGTCACAAATAATGGTTTTGGATTTGGGATTTGGACTTATAATGATAAAACCTAGCCCGAATTACTTCAAGTTAGCCAACAAAGAATCAAGGATATGCTAAGGACAATATGCATTTTACTTTAGAAACCAACGACTACGCTTCTCACTTGACTTATGTCTAAGCAAGTTCAAAGTCCTGAGACATTCCCTAATATGTCTATTATGAGAGATATCTTAGTTTTAGGATGGAAATAGTCGCAACCTCGGGTTAAGGTCCTATGTCTAGGCTACTTAAGCGGAACCCTTATGTCTAAGGCGCTCCTCTCCTCGGTTTAACCACTCAACAATGCAAATAAGCAACCTTTTCAGTATTGACTTGTTAAGACTTACAGTGGCCTTCTCTAAATCCTAACTTTTTGGGAAAACATGTTGAGCAATGAATGGAAAGCAAAAACACTACTTCTTAGCAACCCTTATTAGAAATAAAAGGCTAACTATCCATAACCGGGCTAGAGACGGGAATTTAGAAAGACATATTGAAGAAAATACAGCAAGTAAAATGGTTGAAATTGGAATGCATGTGTGAACAACAAAAGTTAACTAACGGAGAGTTTTTATCGGGATTGAGAGCTTCGCTCTTCTCTTTCAAGCAAGGGGGAGTGTCACGTGCTCTTTCCTCCAAAAACACAACTCTCTTAACTAAAAATAAAGTAAAGGCAAAGGGAAGATAAGCAAAGTGCTGGATTTTTATAAATTTGAATAAGTAGAAAATAACTAAGTACAAATGGAAACAAAACAAAGCTCAATAACGGAATATAAAGTGCTCAGATTTTAAAAACCAAAAGCAACTAATGGAAGCAACTCAAAAGTACTTAGAAAGCAACAAAGAAACACTAAAAAATGATCAAGAGAAGGAAGCAAGGCTTGATGATTTTGGTGGAGAAGCTGCTGGAATTTATAGCTGTGCAGAATTGGTTAGGTAGGTCCTAAAACGATGGTGAATCACCCATTTCCAACTCTTTTGACTGACCAAATCGTGCTCAAGCTGATAGTGGAACACTTTTTCTACACGTATGCATCGGTTGGAACCACCAAAACGCATGGGAAGACGCGTTTCATTAAGGGCAAAGTTGGAAGAAAAATTGTTTTTTGCAGCCTTCCCAGGCGCCTGGCGCCTCCCATGTAGGTATTTCCGACTTTTTGCTTCTTTTGATTAATTTGCACTCCCAAATGATCCTAAAATGTCATAAATACAATATAAGCCAACCACAAACCATAATATATGAATTTTGCATGAATTGGAACTCAAACGACCAAGAAAAATCCGAAACAAAGCTGAAACATAGTAAAAACAGCATCTAAAACCTTCTTTTTACGCATGTAAACAAGCGTAATCAACTAACAGTGGAAGATAATGCTTAGCTACGTCTTCAAGAGTTGGAAGCGTTGGATGAAAGAAGGTTGGATGCTCAGCAAGCTTTAGAATGCTACCATGCACGAATGTCTAAAGCCTTCAACAAAAATGTGCGACCTTGATCATTTCAAGTTGGTGAGCTTGTACTTGCAGTTCGAAGACCAATTATTACAACTCGACATACAGGGAACAAGTTCACTCCAAAATGGGACGGACCCTACGTTGTAAAAGAAGTCTACACAAATAGAGCATATAAGATCGTGGACAAAGACGGGTTAAGAATTGGCCCAATAAACAGCAAATTCCTGAAGAAATACTATGCTTGAAATGTAAACGCTCCTTATCGCAAGAGCCTAAACTGCACGATACTCCTAGCTCACATGAGTTTAAAAGGTGAATGGCAAAACAGAAAAAAAAAATTGTAAATGAACTACGTTATGACTTGATCCCTTTTTCTACAAAGGGTACGTAGGGTTGGTACACGGTCCGCAACAATTGCAGGCGAATTGTGAGAAGAAACTACAACCCCTTCAATTGGCACCTTGAAACCTCAAACACAAGCGGTAGCAAGATCAAGGTCATTCGGACTCATCATAGACCCTTCACTATGCTGCTGATCTGCATTTTCAACGAAATCCCTCAAAGATAGCTGGAAAAAAAAGGGGTATGTTAAAAAAGAGAAAAAAAAATAAGGAAGAAGGAAAGAGGTACGAGCTACTAAACTAGAACTCCAGCATTGTCCGAAATCTGAGAAGTGCTCGATATACTATAAAAAAATTGATTGTAAGGGTTCGGCGACTTTTTGGCCCTCTTCACTCTCTTCCAATGTTGCTCGTCATTGCTATCTTGGCTCTCTTCAGTAGACTCAGGAGCAACTTCTGCAGGAGCGGATGCCTTGTCCTCAACTATGCGAAGATTTTTCCCTCCTCTATTACCCTTTTTGTTCTTGGGTAATTTAAGTGGTGGTGGTGTAGGAAGAGCACCACTCACTAACTTCACTATACCTTTCTCAAAGTAGTCTCCATGCTTAATTGACCACCAGCTCTTGTGACGAGAAGTAACTTGTTCATGAGGATCTAGCGTACGAGCCGGAAGAAATATATGCGATGACGTGCAAGTTTGAGTGCAAATCCTCCAATGATATAAAACATTGTCCAAATTGATTGGGGGAGTGATTTCTCTTAAAGAATTCGGAATGTCTTGATAAAATCCAAACTGACGACCAAATAGGTAAGGGTTACAAGATTCAATAACTATCGAGTTTCCACATCAGAAGGATAAATAACATAACCGAAGACTTGAGAAGTACGAACATTGTGTGGATGATAGGCTGCCATTATCCTTTAGAAGTTCATCTTTATTCCTATAGTGAACATTCACATGCCATGTTATGGACCTACCTCCATGAATCAATTTTTGAGCCTCGAAATCATCAAAATATTTAGCACGCCTTCACCAGAAAACTCAACCATTTTAGGACCCGGAAGCTCCACGGAAGTTTTATAATGAGTGTTGAACTAACGAGCCAACCAACAGTAAACGTAGTGCATAGGGAGACAAGATTCTAGACGCCCGATCGAGTTAGAAGTCTTCAAAGTTTGGCCTAACCCGTGGTAAATATCAGCCAAGACTGGGACAGCAAGGCTAAAAATAGCCCCATCGGCCATCTGGCTAGCAACCCTGAAAACTCCAGGGCGAAGGAAACTGAGATTTTTATGAGGAAACACAAAGACACATAACCAACAAGAAATGAAAGCAGTAAGATATGTTTTCTCCACTCATCTTCTATGTTGAGATCATGGAACAGAATCCTCTCTTTATTTGACCAGTCACAACATTCGAATGAAGTACCACTTGGATTATAAGTCAAAAGAGCACGAGATGTTTTATTTGGTTTATGACGCTTGGCATATCTTAAACCATCTGTGAACCAAAAAGAAATCCAAGAACTGATAGAGACATGAGAACGACCATTCTTCATAAAAGCCAAACGATAATAAGCTTCAAAGAGGTATACGCAACTCTTTGGAAGGTATCTGCCTTGCCTACCCGATTCTGTCAATTCTTTACAACTAGGAATAACCTCCTCATAGAATTTACCTATAATAGGAAGACCCCCAAATTTCCATAAATCTCATAAAGAGAGGGATAATTCTCCAACGGAAGTATGCAGAGTGTTGGTTGAAGGGCACCACGCCTCACAAAAGGCTCGAACCACGTTATTGTTACGATCATAAGTATATAGAGAGGCCAAAACTGCATCAAATATACGAGCATCATGAAGAAGCTTCTCACTGTGCCTGACCACAGCTTGTAACCACTCCCAATAGCCTTCGATATAATAAAACTCCCCAAGAATCTTCAGAGTAGGTCCCCATTGAGTTTCCCCATCTATTATACGACGGCCTAATGTTAAGCTCGGTTCCTGATCAGGAACCTGACTATGAGTTGAAGACTTCAAAACCCATACTTTAGCTGACAAATCATGACTTAGAGATTTCTCTACGGACCACTCAGACTGAAAGGCAAGATCATTTAGACGCGGCCATTTCTTCGAAAGTCTACCGATCTTTGGCTCCTCCACCGGTAGTATAACCCCACTTTTTAGCGGTTGATCCTTATCCGCCAAGATAGTAAGATACTTTTTACCATAAATAAAGCGCTTGGAAAAAAATACCATGGTCCTACAAAAATAAATTGAGGAACAAACATAAAAAAAATAATAATACAAAATTTAGGAATAAAGAATTAAAGGTGAGGAAAGCAAGAAAATGGATTTGTTGCAGTGCGATTCACATATGCCACAAAATGCCCTCACAAGCGTCATCCCCGAAAGGATGGTAACTGAGAGGGTAAAATCTTCTGCAGATACTCAACCAATCCTAGGAGTATCTAAACTGCAACAAAATACCCTCACAAATGTCATCCCCGAAAGGATGGTAACTGAGAGGGTAAAATCTTTTGTAGATACTCAACCAATCTTGGGAGTATGTGAACTGCAACAAAATACCTTCACAAGCGTCATCCCTGAAAGAATGGTAACTGAGAGGGTAAAATCTTCTGTAGATACTCAACAGATCCTGGGAGTATCTGAACTGCACAAAATACCCTCACAAGCGTCATCCCCGAAAGGATGGTAATTGAGAGGGTAAAATCTTCTACAAATACTTAACCAATCCTGGGATTATCTGAACTGCAACAAAATACCCCCACAAGCGTCATCCCCGAAAGGATGGTAACCGAGAGGGTAAAGTCTTCTGTGGATACTCAACCAATCTTGGGAGTATCTGAACTGCAACAAAATACCCTCGCAAGCGTCATCCCCGAAAGGATGGTAACTGAGAGGGTAAAGTCTTCTACAGATACTCAACCAATCTTGGGAGTATCTGAACTACAACAAAATACCCTCACAAGCGTCATCCCCAAAAGGATGGTAACTGAGAGGGTAAAATCTTCTACAGATACTCAACCAATCCTGGGAGTATCTGAACTGCAACAAAATACCCTCACAAACGTTATCTCCGAAAGGGTGGTAACCGAGTGGGTAAGATTTTTTGTAGATGCTCAACCAATCTTGGGAGTACCTAAACTACAACAAAATAGCCTCACAAGCGTCATCCTCGAAAGGATGGTAACCGAGAGGGTAAGGTCTTCTACAGATACTCAACCAATCCTTGGAGTATCTGAACTGCAACAAAATACCCTAGCAAGCGTCATCCCCGAAAGGATGGTAACCGAGAGGGTAAAATCTTTTGCAGATACTCAACCAATACTGGGAGTATCTTAGCTGGAACAAAGAGACAACAAAAACAAAGGAGCAAAAAAGCAAGAGCTGAGTATTGGTGTACATTTTTACCTTACAATAAGTGAGCAAAGATGAATGTCACAGCAGTATCGTTGTAAATAATTTTGTAAATATCAATTCCTAAAAAAAAGGAAGTTTAAAAAAATGTTAATAAATAACAAAAAAAATGGAATTTTTGTTTCCTTAAAAAAAAGTAATAAAAAAATAAATATCAGTAAGAAAAAAGTATATATATATATAATAATAATAATAAAACAGTGTAAAAAAAAGAAAGAAAAAAAGAGTTTCTTTAAAGTAAAAATAAAAACCAATTAAAAGAAAAAAAATCTAAATATGATTTGTTTTAAGAGATAAATAGAAATAGAAAACAAAGAAACAATTAAACACGTTTCTTAAAAAAAAATAAAAAAAAATAATAAAAAAAACTTTAAGCTGCATAATGAAAAAGTTAAAAAAGGAATAAAAAAAATAACATATATGCAATGTAAAAAAAAAAAAGTGTTTACCATGGGCCCCCTAGGGGCCGGCAGCCGCCACCCAAAGGTTTAATTAAAAAAAGAAAATAGAAAAAAATATATATATATAATAATATGTAAATAAAAAAGTATACAGTAAATAGATAATCTAAGATTTAATTAAAAAAAAAAATAAAAAGAAAGACCACCTGTCAGCCGCAGGGTTTGTACCCACGCAACGCCCTAAGTTTAGGGAGGTGGCTGCTCTGCAGCCGCAAAGTCCTATTAAAAAAAATTGTAGTTTTAAAATTTTTTTTTTACATGCAGCAGTACAGTACAGTATAATAAAAAAAGGGTTGGATTTCTTACCAATAGTAGGAGATACAAGTAGCAGCACGACTACAAGAATAACACAAGGAATTACATGGAGAAGAAAGCAACATATAAGTAAAATTGAAGGAAACAAAAAAGAAGAATAAGGAAAAAAATCGTATGGATTCTCACCGGCAATGCAGATGAAGATGAATGAACAAGTGAAGATTATGGCCTCGGCAACAATACAAAGTGCTACATAAAGAAGAAAACAACGTGAGTGCAAGGAGCCAAAAAAAAAAAATCAAAAAAAGATAGAGAAGATGAGAAGAAAAAAAAAGAGTAATCTCATATACCTCAACGTTCTAGGGGAATGGTTTGTGTAATCATCTCTAACACAAGGACCTCCAACTTTTAAACATGACCTCAAGACATATATGGGAAATTTTGGTTTTGGAAAGGAAGAAATAAATCTTCTCCATAATCAAATTTGTATGGCATATCCCAAGTTTTAATGTCATATCTATCTAATCCATAATCTAAGTAGTGACATATCCAAGTTTTAATGTCATATCTTATTCAAATTCTCCACTCCAAAAGTTGAATAGAAAATTTGCTATAAGTATGGATTATTTTGATTTTGGATACTTTTAGTCCATTCAAATACAAAATTGGCAAACAAAATTTTCGGCTCAAAATTCCAATTCATAAGCACATGGATGCAAGACATATATGCGAAATTTTGGTAATGGAAAGAGAGAAAGAAATCTTCTCCTTAATTTTGGTATTGGGAGGGAAGAAAGAAACCTTTTTTTTAATTGAATAAGTATGACAAATTCCAAGTTTTGATGTCATGTCTCAACTTTTCTGCTCCAGTTTAAATCATGAGTATAAAATTTGCTCGAGTTTTTGATCCAAATAAAAAAAAATCATAAACTCTAGCTGAAATAAATTAAAATTAATCAGAATTATGAACCAACTCAATATTCTGATTAAAATGTTACATTTTCGAGATCCACACATGCATATACGTGCATACATCTCGAAAAGGGGGCATTTGTTGAACGAGAAATTTCGGCTAATTACTAAATGCCACGTCACAAAATTAAAATTACATTTAGGACCAACGATAAAATTACTCGTGTCCTAAATCAATTTTAAAATCGACGAATCTAATCATGCCACGTGTCTCTCTTATAGTCGTTCGATGAAATCAACTAATTGGATCAAAACCCATAAAGAGATTGGGCCCAAACTCACGGTCCATTAAAGCTCATGGCCCATACAAGACCCACCCAACTCTATAAATAGAGGGGGTCACCTCTCATTTGAGGGATTCAGAAAAAATCCAGAAGCATTGGAGATTCAGAGCATTCAGAGCGTTCAGAGGCATCTACAACCATTAATATAAAGCATCCAGAACCAAGAAGACTCGAAGAATTGAAGTGGAAGACTTGAAGACTACGAGACTTCAAGAATTCTAAATCTTCTCTTCGCCCAGCAACGGACTGAAAAACTCCACAAGCTACAATCCGAAGACTTCACAAGCCGAATAACTCACGAACTAAAGTACTTCATCAAGCCACAAACTTCACCGAGCATCAAGCTTCACAGCCGAAGACTCTATAGATTCTTCAATATGCTAGAAGCTAAAGACACAGACTCATTGATTAGAGAACAAGCTCAGAAGCCCTCGAATTAAAGTTCACATCTGAGAGAATTAATAAGAAGATCACAATTAGAGATTGTAACACTACATTCATTCAATACAAATACAAGTTCATTCATTCGAGTTTTCTCCTATTGAATTTCTCGTCGAACAAACATCATTCTCAAGAATTAACAATGGAACGGCTCTGATACCACTTGTTGGGTAAAATTAAAACCCAAAACTTCAAATCCTTTAAATCCATAGATCGAGTTCCCATTTCAATTAAAGAGAATTAATACCAAATAAGCAGAAGTGTACCTTGATCCATAATTGAATGTCGATTGACGGGTTTGATCTTCAAAGTCTAGATGAATCACGATTTTCCTCTGGTTTCTACTTTGTATATTCGTAGAAGAGGAAACAGGTTCTCTTAAAGGGATAAGAGAAAACTGACGTGAAGACTGATCTGACTTGGGGACCATAACCCCTATGTAACCGACCAAAAACCACTGGTTGGTTATAACGTTTTGATATTTCCAATTTGCCCCCTCATCAAATTAGAAATTATTTCATGGTATCTATACATTTCGCCCATAGCCATTTTATAATTACTCCGTTAAACCAAAACTTACACATAATTAGATCACTTACCTCGGTCTAATTAAATAGAAAAAACACATTAAATTAATACATGTGTGGCCCCATATTATTGAAAATTCCAACACCTATAGATCAGAAGCTCTAACATTACGAGATTAATTGGTTAAATTCATTATTAAATTCATTAACCACCTTAATCAACATACGTTAACTATGGGTTACTCCACTAAAAACTCGCAACTGAACTCTTCTCACTATAGAAGATATCTGTATCCACTGATATTGACCATTTAGGGCAAGTCAATCATTCACGAGTGTTGGTAACCACAAATTGGTCAAATTACCGTTTTACCCATGTGTTACATCTTGTACTTTAAGTATCGCCTAATCCTCTAATGAACAACCTGGTTATTGTCCGACTAATAACCTAAAGTCCCTCTCAGGCCAGTGAGAGGGCCCGTTCAAGTCCCGGAGTCAGCACTAAAGAAACACCATCTTCTCGGGGAGGAGTAAATTTCATCTTGTGTAATTATGTTTCCAGCTCCCCACTTGGTCTCGTCCCCAAAATGGTGGGAATATTGAGTCGGCGACTCGGGCCACTTTCACCCATACAAATCAAAGAACGAGCCCTTAGAGGCAGGAGTCCATAACTCACTCAAGATTGAGAATGAGTTGCCTGGTCATCCTATGAAATAGCAATCTGTTAATCAACAGTGTTACATCTAAAGATTGGTTATTTCATGGTCCGATCTTATACAAACTTATTGTATAGGATACTCCCACTTGCATGTCTCCACACAAACGAAGTGGGCCGTATCTATAGTGTTGCCAGGATAAGGTACCCAGCCTTATCCATATACCATAGACCCTTTAGGTTATTCCCGGGACATTATCCACTTGTATATCGAGGATATATCAAATATATACCTATGATATATACTATCCCGGTTATATGATAATAACCTTGGATGTTTAGTTTATTGGATTTAGACAATGCAATGTTATGAATTCAACAACCAATTGATTGAATATAACTTTATTGAATATAAATTTGTTTTTACATGAATACGAACTACGAATTTAGGGCAACACACTCAACAAAATTAAGGATGATTAAGCTGAGGGTTGCGAAGACTGTTGAAGTGCTTGAAGCTTCAAAGAGAGAATTTCTATGCTGGAACCTGTTGAAGCCGGCTGGATGCTCCAATATATATGACTGCGTAGTAACTTGTTGCCCCAGTTTTTATCGTGTCCCTACAGCTTCAAGGTGTTGCCCTAAATTTAAGGGCCCAATATAAAAGGGAAATAGTGTCCAGCCGTCAAGAGGGAGGGAGAGAACAGAGAATAAATTTAGACATCAAAATTAGAGAACATTCTACCCATTTTCGAGGAGGAAGTTGACGAAGGAGGAGCTTCGCCTTGCGTCGCCATTGAGCTGGAGAATTTCCACCATTATTGAAGCTTCCTTACTCAATGGGATCCATTTCTCTTCTACACACTATTTCATTTTTTTTAGCATGAACTAAACCCCACCTTCAGGGGGGATGAACTCGCTGTAGCTCTCGTTTATCTATGTTTTAGTAACTCATCTTTATATTGATTTAATAGAGGTATTTTAACTCTTTCATCTTATTGATTATGTGCGGCCAACATTATTAGTTTGTTAGCTCATTTGAGGCTTAGGAAAGTCCTTTTGATGCATGTTTGCCTCTATTTGCGTTAGACTCCTCTCTTTGTAGTAGGATGGTGAGTACTCAGGGATGAGGCTCGCCCTTTCGTGCCTATAAACTATATGTTTTGATTGCTTATTTTACAACAAGAGTTGGGAATAAGCATGTTTTGGTATCTTGGGAGAGAGCCATGTCTGTTTGGACATTCAGCATTTTGAGTTTACTAGAGCATAGGTAGGCGTGAGTGAGAGCATTAGTGTGATTCCCTCTTAATTTACCTTTTTATCGCATCACATAACTTGCTTCAGTTTGTTCTCTGTTTTGGATGCTCCAGTACAGAATCGCAGAACATTTCTATTCTTACTCATTTACCATTTTTGTCATTTACTGCTAAAACATTCATAATTCTTTAATCATCTTATTGTTATTTTTCTTTTGGGTATTCTGTTTTACTACTTCAAAGTATAGTCTTGGTTCTTGTGGATACAACCTTGTTTATATTGCAACCGATTGTTTTGTTGTACACTTGCATCAGTTTTCACGTTAGTTGTGGATAAGCTAACAATCTAGAACGAGTAGGTCTTAACAAACAAAAAAAAATTCCTTTCTAGATTTGAAATGGTGATGTAAGGAGAGTTAGTGAGAAGAGAGGGAGAGAAGGTTGCAGCGAATAGTATAAATAATCCTTCATTTCTGCATGTCCTGTGGGCATCTTGGACCATAATTTGGTCCTCAATAGGGGAGACTGAGGCGGTGGAGCCAATAGAAATATACCTCCGTTTGCCTAGGGTTGAACTGTTCAATGTGGAAACTAACGACGAGGCCACCAACATGGACCTGCTAAAAATCGAGAGACCACTTGGCTGCAAATTTAAAAATCGTGCGGCTTGGTACTACAAGAGTGTCAAATCGTGGAGATTTAAAGTTGATGGTCTTGCCTTGTACAAGGTTATACCCAACACCAAGGAACATTCAAGCAAGACCCTAGAGCCAACCTAGGATTGATCCTACAAAGTGATCAAGATAATCTAGCCGGGGCCTTGAAGGAAACGCACTCTCCCACATATGGAACGCAAAAAACTTGACGATATATTTGTCTTGTTTGAACTTCATATTGAGAAACTGCGCCTCTAAAATGGGAAAGTTAATGAAAAAGTTAATTTGTTCCATTCTTCTTGTACTCACATTAGTAACTCAAGCAATGCCTCACCTTACACTGAGTCGGACGCAACTTGAGTTAAAACCATATTAAGCTGAAGTTCACGACAGACCCCAAATTCACAAAAGAGTAAAACAAGAAGAAGTCAATAAACAAAATGAACAAAAAAAACAACGAGACAATAGAAGGAACTAACCCTTAGAGACCACCTTAAAGTAAAGCCCAAAGGACGAGCTCCTATAAGAGAAGCTTGCCTCCGCACTCGAAGCATTAGGGACCACCCTGAGGTCAAACCCAAAGGACGAGTTCCAACGAGAAGAGTTTGTTTTGGTACTCGAAGCCTTAATGATAAAAAATTCTAGTGCAACTGAATATATAAGAATTCGTAATAGAATTAAAACCTTCATAAAATAGAAAACTAAAACCTAAAATTCAAGTTACATCAACCTAAGGAATGACTAGAACAAATTACCTTGATAATCAAAATACCAAAAATACATAAAACTAGTTCCTAAACTCAAGATTTGAACCACTCCACAAGATAGCTTGATCAGGGCTACTTGTATCATTCTAACGTGCAAATATAACACTCAAGAATTGCAAAGGAAAACAAGCTCTAAGTTTTTGAAGTAAGAAATACAACTTTGATTCAATAACCAAATTCTAAATTTTTAAAGGGAATAAACTAGGATAATATATGCCTCCAAAACAACCCTAAAAGTAACTTAAAGATATTTAAACAGTTGTAACTCCTTATTTCATCAATGTAATAACAACTACTAGGAAAAAACTAACCTAAAAAAATTAAATGAAGTGTTTAAGACTAATAATACATCAAGGACTTGAAATCAGAGAATCGAAATCTTGATCAACCTTCAAAGTCTTTGTAACCTCCCAAGAGTAAATAAAACTTTACTTGAAGTAGTTTGAAGTAGCTTGAAGTATTGTTCCATTAATTGATAGCTGAATTGCACTGAATGAAGTTTGAGATGCATTTAAGTTCATTTAATGCAACTTGAGTTAAACTCCAATAACTTGAGCTATTTTTAAATGAATTTAGAGTTTATTTAATGCAACTCCTCCATTAAGTTTTACTTGGAAGATGTTGAGTATAAAAGCTTTGTCTGATACGTGACAACCCTAGCATATGGAAAACGAAAAATTCAAAGTCACTAGAACCCAACGATATAATTGGTTCAATTCAAAAGGAAAAAGTTAGATATCTTTAGATGGTTGAATACCAAGAGTAGAAAGAAGACTCATTATACTCGAGGCTAAAACAATCCACAAGTTTGATGGCCAACCAAACTTGAATGCTTCTCGGTAATGCATCATAAGTTGTTCACAAGGAATACGCTTGGGTTTTGCACTTCGGAAAGAGATAGAGAAAACCCACTCAATTATAATCAGGGTGTGTCTTACAAAACTATAAGGGGGCCTATTTATAGGCTAAGGTAGGGTGTATAACCAAGTTGAAGAAACCAAAAAATCGAAAAATCCAAACTGAACCAAATTGAAAATGCGGTTTTATCGATTTTGCAGTTCGATTCGATTTGTGATAAATATCAAACCTAACGATGCAGTTTGATTTCAATTTAAAATTGTAAACCGAATTGCAAAACAACCGAACCACATTATTCATATGTATATATGTGTTTATGCAAAAAATGTGACGGGGTATGACCTGGTCAAGGTCGGCTACAGGGAAGAGCTCGACCTACTCCAAGTATGACCGTCGGGAGAGCATGACCTGCTTTTCAGGTATGACTGCAGGAAGAGCTTGGGTTTCCTTGGAAAGGGATGGCCAGCTCAAAGGGTCAAGGTCGGCTGACTGGGATGAGCTGGTGTCAGGAATGAGCTGAAAGGTCACTTGGCGAGGAAAGACCTGCACAAGGGAACAAACACTCCGACGCTCAAGTCAGTTTTGAGTCCGACCTTAGTATGGAGGTCGAGCTAGAATACGATACCTGACTGAAGAGTGAAGTGCCCTATTTATAGGTTGAGGTACCCGACAAGGAATCCGACCAGCGGTTAAGCATGTCGGGACCAAGGTCGGCCTGTCGGGAGTAGCTATTCCAATTCATACTCTTGTCATCTCGAATTTGGCTAAGTATGGAAGGTTGTTCCTCCCATGAATGATCTTCAGGGAAGACCTTCAGATCGGCCTTTAGGGAAGGCCTCAGGTCGGCCATTAGGCAAGGCCTTCAGGTCGGCCCTCAGGGGAGCTCTTCAGGTCGGCCCTCAGTAGAGCTCTTTAGGTCGACCCTCAGTGGAGCTCTTTAGGTCGGCCACTTCAGGTCGGCCACCAAAAAGAAGATCTTCAGGTCGGCCACCAACGGGAAGACCTCCAAAGTTGGACATTTTTTCTGTCCTCCACGTGGCAGTACGATTTTCAACCCCCAAACAATATGTATGTATACTTACATGTATACATATACATATATATATACATGTACATCTATATACATGTACATCTACACCTATATATATACACATATAACATCTATATATGTATATATATGTACATATATGTACATATATATGTATACATACATGTATGCATCTTCATAAATATGTATATATACATTTATATGTATACCAAATAAAATAAATACCTAAAACTAAAAAGAAAAAGAAATAAGACAATATTTTCCCTTAAAGATAAATTCTTCCCTGAACTACTAAAAGGAATAAAGTAAAATACAAGATGAAACCTAAGCATAATTCTAAGAAATTTCTTAAAACAACTAAGGTAAAAATTTTCTTATATTAAGGTGGTAGCTAGAGCTTCTTGGGCCCAAGGGGGAGTCGTAGGTAAACGTAGGAGCAGGGGGACACTCGTAAGGACTAGCAAGCATGGGCGTTGGTGAGGTGCATGCATGCACGTTGAGATTGGTAGCCTGGGCACTGAGAGATTGGCACGACAATGAACGTGTATGGGGTGACATAGGCGTGCATGGCGTAGTGCGCTGGCTGCGCGCATCAGGGCTTACTGAGGGCACAAGCATGCGCCTGCATGTGTTGTGAGGTTAGTAATGGGTTGGGTATTGAGAATCATGCACGCGATGTGGTCGATGGACGTGTGTGCGTAATGAGTCGTTCCTTGTTTATTTTGCCCTTCATGTTACTACAACAATTTATTGTATTTTCAATGGAATTTTTTCCGACATTAGAAAAGTTGTCGCGAAAATTATAAGCATCGTTGATGTTTCTAAAAAAGTGTTAGGAAAAAGTCTATATTTGTAGATGTTTTTGTAGAAAACGTCGATAAATATTTAATTTATTCCAACGTTTTTTTAGGAACGACACACATTTTTGCAGAACCATTGGGAAGAGATAACTTTACCCCACATTTTTTATAGAAATGTTAGGAAAAGATCACTTTTCCCCATGCTTATTTAAAATCCACAGGAGAGATGTTTTTATAGTAACGTTGAGAAGTAGTCTATATTTACCTACATTTTGTAGAAACCATCGGAAGATGTTGGATTTCTTTGGACCTTTCTATAAAAATGTCAAGATGATGGCTCAATAAATTGAAACATACCAAAATTGCCCGTTAAATATTCCCAGTGTTTTTATAGAAGTGTGGGACGAAGTGTCATTTTCCCACCATTTTTATTATGTCACGAAAAGAGAACTTTGTCCCACGCTTTTATAGAAATGTTAGGAAAATATAATTTTTTCCCACGTTTTTATAGAAATAGGGGGGACGAGGACTTTTTCCAACGTTTCTTAAAAACATTGGGATAAGTCTTTTAAAATCCTTTAATCCCCTCTCATTTTCATCCAGACACCCTCCTTTCGATTTCTCTTCCAAACCCCCTTCGATTTTCCCTCTTTGAATCGTCCCTCATCCCGCCGTCGCCGCATCCTGCCGCAGTTGCCGTCGTCCTTGCATCCCGTAGCATTCACCGTTGCGGGGATTCAGCCCACTCCTCTCGTCTCCTTTTGCTAGCCGGCAGCTGCCCGTTGCCGTTCGTCACTGATGTTCGTCCGTTCGCCTGTCGTCGTTGCGAGTTGCTCACCGCTACCCATCGACCTACCGTCGCCTCCACAGCTGCAGTTAGGTAAGTCTATCCTTTTAATTTTTATCTTTGTCTCCCTTTTGATCAACTGCAATCTTAGTCACTGAAGCAATTTTCTGTAACAAGATGACTTCTCTACATTTGACAGCTCTTGGCAGAGACGAAAAGGGGAAAAAAACCGCCTTCCCCAATCATATTAAGTAGAAGAGCTCCCAAGGATCTCTATTTTCATGATTTTTATTGCTTATTTTCAGTGAGATTTCAAGTTTAGACATTGATGCTTCAATGGGTGATTAGTAAGAGTCTTATACTTGAATTTGAACTTTGAAGTTTCCTTATTGTTATAGTAATCCAGTTTTTGCTGTTTTATGGTTCTATGATCACCAGTTGTTTGTGTTTTTGCGTCAATGAGTTAATGCAAATGAAATGGTAGCGGTGGAGTTTCGGTTTTGAGAAGAATGGAATAGGTTGTTTTTCCTTCTAAAAGTAGTGATAATTGCATAAAATAATTGCAGAGATTCACAGAGGAGATGGTGGAGAAAGCTTTTGATACAAAACTTTATCTTTGTGTGTGTGTGTTTTTTTTTTCTAAAATTTGGGGATCTTGGAACCGCATTGAGTGGGTTTGTGTTTCTGAAATTTGGGCATTTTGGAGGGTGACATTGCTTGTTGATGACTGTGCTTGTTGAATAAAATACTTGGAGGGAAAAGAATATTAGAGGAAAAAAAAATCTTTGGAGCGAGTGAATTCCATTATTTTTTAATTACCCTATTGCTTTGTAGCTTGAAATTAAAATGGGTGGTTATCTGGTGATGTTGATGATTTTAAAATTATCAATTTGTTTGTTTTTTTTATTATCTTTTTCTTATTTAGGAAATTTGGACCGATTGAACTTTTTATCCTCCTACTCTAACCATTATTTGACTCCCAATTATTGGTTATATGTTGCTGAAGAGTTAGTCATTAATGTGTTCCTATTAGGTTTTCAACTGCCAAAGAAGAAGAAAAAACAGATGAAATCGAAGCTTCTTGAAGACACTGAGGGGATGGAGTGGTGCTTGAGGGCTAGGAAGGTCGCTCTAAGATCTATTGAGGCAAGAGGCCTCACCTCTACTGAGGAAGATCTTTTTTCTGTGAAGAAGAAGAAGAACAACAAGAAGAAGAAGAAGAAGAAGAAGATTTTGGGAAGTAAGGATGATAGAGTTAATAAGCACAGCAATGACATTGAGGAAGGCCTGGAGTTTGATTCCGATGAGGAGTTGGATTTGGATTTGGATTTGTTAGATAGTTTAGCTGTTAACGACACTAATCACTTAAGTAAGAGTGTGAGCATGATGGCTGGTGGGATGTTTGAACAGAGGAAAGAGAAGACAATGGAAGAATTTGTTCACAGGCTGTCCCAATTCTCGGGGCCTTCCGACCGAAAAAAGGAAATCAACTTGAATCGAGCAATTGTAGAAGCACAGACTGTAGAAGAAGCTTTGGAGGTTATTTCTGATATGATCCTTGCTGTTGGGAAAGGATTGAGCCCTTCCCCCCTGTCTCCTTTGAACATTGCCACAGCACTTCATAGGATTGCTAAGAACATGGACAAAGTTTCGATGTTGAGATCGCACAGGTTGGCTTTCGCTCGTCGAAGAGAGATGTCCATGCTGGTGGGTATTGCCATGACAGCATTGCCCGAATGCTCGGCACAAGGCATCTCCAACATTGCTTGGGCATTGCCCAAGATTGGAGGTGATCAGCTTTATTTGTCAGAAATGGATAGAGTTGCAGAAGTTACCTTGACCAAGATAGAGGAGTTGAATTCTCAGAATGTTGCTAACATTGCTGGGGCATTTGCTTCGATGCAACATTCTGCGTCCGAACTCTTCTCGGAATTGGCCAAAAGGGCATCAGATATAGTCTATACCTTTCAAGAACAGGAACTAGCTCAGGTCTTGTGGGCTTTTGCTTCTTTAAATGAGTCTGTTGACCTTTTGCTAGAATCTTTAGATAAGGTTTACAATGATAAAAGTCAATTTAAATGCCTTTTAAGGGAAGGAAAATTAAATAGTAATCAAGAAATCATTGTTGGTGTCAGTAGTGATCTTGAAAGAGATGGAGCATTAGGCTTTCCAGTGCTCAAATTTAACAGAAATCAGCTAGGAAATATAGCTTGGTCCTACGCTGTTTTCGGGGAAATGAACCGTAGTTTCTTTTCTTACATTTGGAGAACCATAAACTACTTTGAGAAGGAAAAAATTTCAGAGCAGCATAGGAATGATATCATGTTTACTTCTCAACTGTATCTTGTAAATTACTGCTTGAAGCGGGAATACCCGCATCTTCAACTATCTTTAAGCGCCGATCTCGAAGAGAAAGTCGGTCTTGCTGGCAAAACAAAGAGGTTCAATCAGAAAACGACTTCATCGTTTCAGAAGGAAGTAGCCCGCCTTCTCATTAGCACGGGTCGCGAGTGGATCAGGGAATATGTAGTTGATGGTTACACTTTAGACGCAGTTTTAGTAGATGAGAAGGTTGCTTTGGAGATTGATGGTCCAACTCATTTCTCAAGAAATACAGGTTGGGTTTCAGTAAATCCTTAGCAACCAAAAGTCTTGTAAGACTGATTTGTGTGCTTTTGACAAAAAGTAAGCTGATTCTGCTAATTTTTCAACAGGGGTACCTTTGGGACACACCGTGCTGAAACGTCGCTACATAACTGCTGCTGGTTGGAAGGCGGTATCAGTGTCTCACCAGGAGGTTTGTGTTGCAAACTTCTATTGAATATGAAATATTTGTTAATTGAATGATTGAATAATCCTTTCAAGTGTGTCTCAATGACTTAGATGCATTATCTTACTTGCAAAATCAATTTTTATAGATGGAAAACCTGTTTCTTTATAGTCCTTATTAACTAATAGAATGATTTGAAGCTGTTCAAACAATATCAATGGTGTCTTCTTTTTCCTGCAGTGGGAGGAGCTGCACGGGGAGGTTGAGCAACTAAACTATCTACGAGAAATCCTTAAAGATCACTTAGATTAAAGGCCGTGTGAACCATGTATATGCTTTCTTTTTTAATTTTTCTAAATGAAAAGCTCGGTTTCTCAATAGAAAAAAGTTATGTGAACAGTGAACCACGAAAGTGTATGTTTCTGAGTAAGCAGTTTATGTGTTCATTGAGAAATTATGCTTCCGGTTGACCAACCTTAAGAGTATGTGAGGTTCTTTTCTTGATGGGTATGATGTGATTATCAGAATATTACCTATGTTACTTTATTTAGCATCTTTAAGAGGGTTCTGTTGTATCAAATCACTTTTGCAATTGATCCATCATGATGAACTTTAACAGCGAACACTCATTTACAACCGATAGGTTTCTTTCCTGCAGAAAGAGACTAAATCCCAAGTACCATTGTCATCTAAGGCAGTCATCCTCCAACATAGTAGCCCGCCAACCAAGATGAGATAAAGTTTCATGGACAGTTTTAGGAACAGATACAGACTCAAGGGATGTAATAAACGAACAAGTAGGTGAGGACAAATGGTTATATGAAACAAAAGAAGAAACATGGTATGTACACTTACGCTTTCCGAAGATTTCTCCTTTTGCTAGCCAGCAGCTACCCATTGCCGTTCTTCATATCTTGTGCATGCCTCTCCTTGGTGCTTTTGTTGACCATTTTCTCTAAGCTAGGCTCCATATTGGAGTTCATTATTGTTGCTTTCCGAGTGATTTTCACATTCTCTTAGAACATGCCCCAATTTACCACAGCTATATAGTAGTAATGTAGCAACTTCTCGTAAGTGACAGGAATTCATTTTCCAAGGCCATTGACATCACTTTAACTTTGACTCTCCTCTGTAGCGGTTTGTACACATCTATTTTGGTCCTGACTCTTTGAATCAGACTGTCAGAACATTCTTCTTCATTTGTATCTACTTTTTCATATTCTCCTACTAGATTTTCTTAGAGCACATTTTGCTTTCATGAAAAAATAAGCTATAGGTAGTTCATGGAAGTGTAGCAAAAAATGAAACATAAATGAACTTAAAGAGAAGAATAGTTATTGTTTCCTTTTGCCTCCTCAAGAATTAGGAGCGTCAAACCAAGAGTCATTATCCTTGTTATATTATTGACAACTAATTTGTATTTGATATTTCTTGGTGATATTGTACATCTAGGTGGACACATGTTGGTGACTCAGCTCTAGAAGTTTAATCCAACTCAGGTGATTTCTTTTCCACTCAAATAACCTCGGTTAGGGTCTCCTCCAAATAGGTTCTTACCCGAAAAGTTATTTATGCCACTTTGGGATAAAAGTTTGTTGGGTTGGTAGTGGATGGTGAGCAGAAAGAGAGAGTGCGTGAGAAATTGTAATAGGGTGAAGAATTCTCTCTTCATCCCTAGGGTTCTCGATCCCATTCTTTGGGGCAATCAAGAGGGAACAGGAGATTGACCAAGGAGAGTTCATTAGCAGCTAGAATTCTTGTAAAGCTGATGAGAGTGTGGATCTCTGTTTTTTGGAGGGAGAAACTTTGATTTTGTGTATGAGCTGCTGTTCTTGATTATTGATTAATAGATGGCCTTCAACGGTGACTGTAGATCTTATGTGATCAAACCACTTTAAATTTTTGTGTCCATCTCTTCTCTTTTAACTCTTTTGTTTTTATCTTTCTCATACTTTGATTTTGTTGAATACTGTTTTGGTTGAGCTGTTGTTTAAGATTATTCTGGTTAATTGATGTATTAGATCTTCTGTGAGTAAATTAGATCTAATATAATATAATAAATTGGTAGCAGAGCTAGATTGAGAATTTGAGTCTGTTTGATACTTTTATTTGAAAAAGAAAATGGCCGCAAAGTTTCTAAGTCAAAAAGTTTGATGGAAAATGTGATTTTGCACTATAAGAAGAAAATGAGGGCTCTATTAGTTCAGCAAAAAGTCTCTAAAGCTTTAGATGGAAATCCAACTTGGCCTGAAGCTCTAACACCACATGACAATGAGGAATTTAAAGAAATTGCTTTTAGCACAATAATATTGTACTTAGCTGGCACTGTTTTGAGGCAAGTACATGAAGTCAAGACTGTTGAAGAACTTTGGACCAAATTAGACTCACTTTACCTCACAAAATCCTTAACCAACAAGCTTTACATAAAGGAAAAGTTTTTTTTTTTTTGTTTCAAGATGGATGTTAACAAAGACTTTGAACAGAATTTAGATGAGTTCAATTGGATTGTTCTTGACCTTAGCAATATAGATGAAGTAATTTTTTTTATGAAAATAAGGGCATAATATTACTTAATTTCCTTCCTGATTCCTATAATGAGGTGAAACCTACTATAAACTATGGTATAAAATATGGGAGGGACAACTTAACATTAGACATTATGTTAAATATTTTGAGATCAAGAGATCTGGAAATTAAGAAAACAGAGCAAAAGACATTGAAGCATTGATGGCTAGGGGTATAACGGATAAAAAACCAAATCAAGATAATAATAGAAACATATCTAAATCTCAAGGGAGGGTTAAGAAATGTTTCTATTGTCACAAAAAGGGTTATATAAGAAGAAATTGTTTTGAGTTGAAAAACCAGTAGAAAAATGAAAATAAAAGAGATGAAGAGCCACACAATGCAAATGTAATAGAAAATTATGATATTGCTGAGGTTTTAACGCTATCTGAAGGGAGTTTCAACTCTGAATGGATTTTAGACACCGGATGTACCTTTCATGGCCCCAAATAAACATTGGTTTAAGAAATTTCAAGAAATTGTAGGAGGAAGAATGGTACTAGGAAACCACCATGAATGTAGCATTAAAAGGTTCGGGAGTGTCTTTGTAAAAATGTTTGATAATCAGAAAGGAGCAACGGTTTAGGCCAAAGAATCTTTATAGAATGGTCTTTATGTTCTACATGGGAATACCATTGTTGGAAGTTCTATGGTAGCTTAAAAGACTAACAAAAAACAAAAATGTGGCATATGAGGTTAGGCCACATGAGTGAAAGAGGATTAAAAGGGCGCAGCTCTCTTCATCCCTAGGGTTCTCGATCCCATTCTTTTGGGTAATCAAGAGGGAGCAGGAGATTGACCAACGATAGTTAATTAGCAGCTGGAATTCTAGTAAAGTTTATTGAGAGCGTAGATCTCTGTTTTTCGGAGGGAGAAGCTTTGATTTCGTGTATGAGCTGGTGCTCTTGATCATTGATTAATAGATGACTTTCAATAGTGGATGTAGATCTTATTTGATTGAACCACTTTAAATTTGTGTGTCCATCTCTCTTCCCTTATAACTCCTCTGTTTTATCTTTCTCATACCTTGATTTTATTGAATACTGTGTTTTGGTTAGGCTGTTGTTTCCTCTATTTTATCTTTCTCATACCTTGATTTTATTGAATATTGTGTTTTGGTTAGACTGCTGTTTAAAATTATTCTTGTTAACTGATGTATTAGATCTTTTGTTATTAAATTAGATCTAATAGAATATAACATTCCTTTATTCACCTTTTATCATATAGGTTATGGAACTCGTAGAAGTATTATTTGCAACCATTTTCTAATTTAACTCTCCCTTTAAAGTTTTAGATTCTTGGTATGCGTTTCCAATTTTCTTAAGAAATCTAGGTATTTTACAACTAACTTTGTTTGTTGTTTCTCATTTTTTTGGAACATTCTTACAATTATATAGAAATTTTGGGAACAATCAAAACAAGTTTCTTTTTTCTTGTTCCCATTTCCAATTTGTTCCAAAATATAAATAAAAACATTGTTTTGTCATAC
Source organism: Momordica charantia (assembly GCF_013281855.1). NCBI lineage: Eukaryota > Viridiplantae > Streptophyta > Magnoliopsida > Cucurbitales > Cucurbitaceae > Momordica > Momordica charantia. The sequence continues at coordinate 14,157,159 of NW_028275162.1, forward strand.
ATGAATTCTTGGAGGTTGGAACCATGCAATGCATTTTTCTTCATTAAAAATAAAAAAAACAGAAACAAGAAACATGAACGTTACCAAACGAGTCCTTATCAACTTGAAAACTTTCACCTTCACTTCCTTTTCTGGAAGAATTTTACACACAAAGTAAACTGACCCTCCTTCCGCCTCGGTTGCCTTGATCACTTAGATCCCTATCTTAATCTCTTTGATTTTGTTGTCTAAAGTTTTCCGCTTGGCTCCAGAGAGCATCGTCGAAGAGTACTTGGAGAAATTGCTAGACGAAATTAACTTCCCTTATTTGGTACAAGGTTTATTAAGTTGCACATGAGAATAATTTGTTACCAAACATCTCTTTTACCCATAAATAAGGGTATATAGTACCCTTACAAAAGTATGGGTTTTCTCTTTGCCATTTCTTTTCTATTTCATCCATTTTATTTGGAATGTATATATAATTTCTTTAATTGAGTAAATTAAATAAATAATTATGTAACTAAAATAAAACTAATAAATATATATTTAATTAATTTTTACTGATAAAATTTTATGAAATAAATGCAGTTACTTATTTACTTAAATTGTTAAATAATTAGTTAACAATATCTTAAATATATTTAATTAATTAATTTAAATTAGTTAAATTAAATTTAGTATAAACAATTATTTTTCAATAATTATATTTAATCACTTATTGATGATTTATAATAACTAATTTATATATATTTCTTGAAATCAATTTTGATTAATTCGTTCATTTCAAAAATATAAATAAACATTATTTATTTATAGCATTTCTACGCATAACCAAACACAATAATCTTTATTATATTTGATTTATGAAATATAATATTTATCATTCATTCTTCAATGAGATTATTGTACTAATTAATTACAATTAAAATCTCATATAATTTATTAAATACATTTCTTTTGAATTTAACTTAATAAAAATAAATTAACTAATAACAATTGATTATTAAAAATTAACTCATCTGAATTGTTGAAGTTAATTTTGTTTAATTTTAATGCTGTATAATTAACTAACACAATTAATCATATATTCACATGAAATTCTAATAACATTCACATTATCTTTGATTTCCAATCCTCTTATTCCCAAATATTTTATTCTAAAAAATATTAAACTAAACCTCAAACCAACAATCCTTTAAAGCGCGCATACATTCGAAACTTGTTTCAAACAATACACACGGATACTTAAGAGTACAAACATTAAATTTCATCATCCTACACTTATCATTCGTTCTTTATTCCAACAGTATAACAACATTTTGGTTACAATCCTTAAAAACTTCAATGTATATGGTACAAATATCATTAAAATTTAAAATTACGATAACAATCCAGTAAACTATTTTAATGACCAGTCTAGAAACTTCTTCTTTGCGATTGTTAATGACTTCTTTTCACGTTCACATACTTCAGGTCATGCCAAGTAAAAGGTCTGACATTTTAATTTTCCCTACCAACTAAAGATGTGTTTGGGAGTGATAAAAATGATTGATTTGAAAAAAAAAACATTTAAGTAGAATTGAATTTTCAAAATCACAGTTAAGTAATACCTTAAAAATCAATTATTTAAAGTGATTTTAAGATTTCTTGAAATCAATTTTTAAATTTTCCAAACATGATTAATGGAAAAGGAAGTGATTTTGACAATAACAAAAGCAATTTTTGCCATGTCAAAATCACTCTCAACCACACCTTAAATTTAGGATAAATTGAGAGGTTGTTTAACCAAATAAAATTTGGGTAATCTTGAAAGTAATGCATCCCCAAAATCTACACCCTAAATTTGCCTTTATCCACAAAACCTTTAAAGATGTTTTGTAGGCCATAATAACATATGACCAATTCGAAACAAAAATAAATAGAAACATAGTTTCGATAAAGGGAATCCATGAACCATATTCTTCGCCAATCTGAGTTTTGCTCATGTCTCGAATGAATTCAAAGACATATTCGAAGAAATTCTGACCGTCAGTAGGAATGGTTTGTGGATACATTTCTGTGGTATTCCATATATCTATACATTGTAGAGTTCTTTACCTTGTCAATTCAATTTCCAATTCTTGGTCATTGAGATTCATGGGCAGATTAATATTTTAAGGATAGATATTACCTCTTTTTTTCCTCGTTCAACTAAATTGAAATGATTGAAGTTTTTCTATTTGGAATCGTATTAAGTCTAATTCCTATTACTTTGGCTGGATTATTTGTGACCACATATTTACAATACAGACGGAGGGATCAGTTGGACGTATCGTTAATCAACGATATGTCTCTGATTAGTGTTCATTTCGCACTAGATATTCACGCTAGCCATTTCATATGGAGTAGTTCATTTCACACTAGATATCTGCCTAGCCATCTCATTTGGAGTAGAGTAGAGGAGCAACTATTGCAAATAGAGACAAAGAACAAAGATAAAAGTAGAGCAAATTGGTTCAATCTCTAAAGAACTCTGATCGCCAAGTTGCATCAACATTTTAAGCCTAATTCTCAATACTCAACTAGGTTGCACATTTTGAAAACTCGGAGACTAAATGTATCTATATGTAAAAACTCAAGAACTAAAAGAGTAATTTAATCATTCTCAATTTCAGATTAATAATATTTTGTTACTCATAATAACAATTCAATAAGGTTAATTATTGTGAAGAGTGAGAGATTAATTAATAAACAAAATACAGACATTTCAAAATTTTCATCAAAATGACAATTGAGCAACTGCAACAAACATCAAAGGTTTTATAATTTTAATTCATAAAATTCTGTTACTAAAAAATTCATTTAACATAAAACCTGTTTACGGAAAACAGAGAAAATCAAGTGCATTTTTAAATAAGCAAACATTTAAACTAAAAAGAAAGTAGAGAAGCTAAATATGATCCAAACAATTCGTCACAGTTAAAACTGGGGAGTGATTTTCTCTTTAGGAACAACAATCTTTTAGGAACATGATTCTTGGAAAAGAGAAACACATACCATGTGCTAACCAACCAAGGAATTAAATATTTGTCGATATGTCAATACTTTTATGGTTCAACCGACAAATCATGCTCTACCTCTGCAACTACAACCTAACGGCAACCGTTCCTGCCTAGGTTAGAGTGGTAATAGACAGTACCTGCACGGACCCGAAGGGCTCAGAATCATCATTGATTTCAACCGCATAGAGATTAATCGAAGAATCCATCACAAGTTTTTCCCGTTCACTCTGCAGCCGAGCTCTTCAACTTACACAACTTGGATTCATTCTGATGGCTGCTTCAACAATATAAACAAAATTTACTGGCTAAGTTTGCATAGGAGTGACAATTCTTAATGTTGAGTTTCCTCATGATGTGAGAAGTCGTAGAAGCATAAGATAACAAGTTACATCTCCCATAATGGTCAAAATTCAAAATCCCTTTCCCCTTGTTCAACAAAACTTCCATATTTTCCCAACATGAGATAATATTATTGTAAACGCCACCTTACGATGTCCAGTTCTTGCTCATCTCATGTTACCCTCCCGCAATACATCAATCATATTGTATATCCGCTTGTCTGCCTTCGACTGAATCTGCAGTATACAAACAGCATTCCATTATATATATTCCATTGCACAACTCAGCACTAACTCTACGATAGGATTCTAAGATCATGTGAAGGAAAAGTAAGAAAACAAGACTAAAATTGTATTACAATATGAAAGAGAAACTGCTTTTTCTTTTTTTAAGAAGAAATTGTTGATATGAAGTAGGGTTACAAAAGGGAGAGAACCCAATTATAATGGGTTACAAAAAAGCTCTCCAATTGGTTAATAGAGAAACAAAACTATAAAAATGAAAGATGGGAGAGCATGTACACCAAGTGATAACCAGAAAAACAATATATTCAAACAGAAAATGTGGTGGATGGTCCTTTTCGAGGAAGGATGATTTCTTTCCAACCACAGACCACAATAAAACCCAAACAAAATGCATCTAAAGAAGACTTTTTCCCTTAGAAAAGGGATGTCCAGCGAGTGTCAAGGCCAATAGAAAATGTATCCTTGGGAAGGGCAACTGACCATCCAAAAAGAGAGGATTTTGTTCCATAGGCAAGATGCGAAAAGACAGGAGACGAAAAACATGACCAGCGGACTCGCTATTCTGTCTACACATACACACCAGTGGAGATGTGCATAAAGGGTATCCATCTTTGAAGTTTGTCTCGAGTGTTTATGGTATGTAAACAAGACTCCCGAAGAAAGAATTTTATCTTCTTTGGATAATAATCCTTCCAAATTGAGCTGAACAAAGAGGGTTCAGAATGGCCGGAGTGGGATTTTCATAGGTCCTTGAGGAGGGAGCTGGTGGTGAAGGATCTGTGAGGCTCCAATGACCAAACAATCTGATCTCTGTCAACTGAAAGCCAATAGGAGGATAGGTCTTGTAGGAACAGAGCAAACTCCTGGATTTCTGCATCCTTAAGATTTCTTCTAAAGCAAACACCCCAAGAATTAATATCGGTGGACCAAAGATCTCTCACAAAGGCTGATTTTGATGAGTGAAAAGCATAAAGAAGAGGGTAGGAGATGCACAATGGCACATTGTTCAACCAAACGTCATGCCAAAAAGATGGGACCAATCCCCTGCCCACCCTTATAGGTAATTCTATAAAAAATCAGAACTTTGTACTTGATGATGCGTTTCCATGGGCCATGTGCAGAAGCAGAGGAGCGAGGGAGGGTTGAGGTTCGATTACCAATGAGACCATACTTTGCCACAATAACTTTTCTCCAAAGGGCGTTTCTTCAACAAAGAATCTCTAAGTCCATTTAGCAAGTAGAGCTCTGCTTTTATCCTTAATGCTGTAAAGGCCCAACCCTCCATCCTCAATGGGTTTTTGTGCTAGCTCCCACCTCACCAAATTTTGGCCCCCAAAGAAAGCTCCAAATGATTCTTTCTAGGTCACTAATATGAAAGAGAAATTGCACTAATAATTATGCCTGCCAAGAGAGCTATCTCTCTCTCACAAGCTCTCTCCCTAAAATTATGCCCACCCCAAACTCCCTGCTCTATTTATAACTGTCAACACAACTTTTCAACTTTTCAGTAATTACAAATGTCGCTGCTAATATTCCGAATAATGTTCTCACTATTTCTTTAACAGTCCTTACTTAAGAAAACTTAAACATTTTTTGTAGTTCAACAACATGTGGGGTAGGGATTCAAACCTCCAACCTTTTGGTCGAAGATATATATCTCTTAACGAGCTGTACTCAGGTTCACAAGAAAACTTAAACATTGTATTGCTTATATTATAAAATACATTCCTTCCCACATGAATTATAACTGCTTCAGCTGTTAACCATCAGCAAGGATCAGGCAGAACTCAAAAGTAAAATAAAATAAGCAAGAAAGGGATGGGAGTGTTACTTTTTTGGCTAGGAAAAGAACAGCATCTATTGTGCCCTCTGCATAAATTGACCTACCACAAACATTATGCTGAAACTCAAAAGAAACTCTGCAAAGAAAACAAGTAAAGATCATTCACCTGCTAATTACAAGGAAAAGTAGTTAAGAATATATATACAATTTTTTTGTTCATCATGAGGGGAGAGAGAGGGAGATTATATTACGTTTTGTCAGGCGATGCAAGATGATACATATGGAATGCATGGCCAGATAAATGCTCCTCTGGAACTCCCACCATTTCAATCTGTTGTTTGGGATCCCTGATCAATTTTATCTAATAGACAAGATTGTTAGGAACTCCAGAGAAAGAGCCAACACTGAAAAAAGAAATCCAAATTATAGAGTAGAAATGTTTCCACAACACACCTGATCCACATCAAAAGAAACACCTAATTTCTGGAAGCATGAAATAACTGCCTTAGCAGTCCCAGATGCATCCACCTTGCTTGCTTGATGAGACTCCATCACCTAAGATTTTTATAAAAATAGTTAAGGTCTCAGGAAAGATAAATACTTCATCATCCACCAGCAGACTCACGTTTATGGACATGCAGTGGATCTGTTATTGGAATAAAAGCTTAAGCAATTAAAGAAGATTTCGGTAAGCAAAAAATATTAAAAAAGAAAAGAAAATATTAAAGCCATAGGAACGATTCAGTTAAAACAATCTCAATAATTAAGGTTAGTGCTCCACCAATTTCAATGCACCGTTAAAAAGGAACATGTGCATATTGGTAACAGAAAACTCCATTGATTATTATTATCTTTCTTCGTTACTTTTCATTCTTGGATTGATGTCCAAAAATGTATATTAGGTGGATGATCAGACATACATCATCCATAAAAAATTTGGAGCCAAGTACCTCTAATACTTGGTAGCTATTGTAGTACGTTTATCTTTTATCTTTCAATATATTTCGGGTTCTAACAGTGGTATCAGAGCAGTTCGTTCCTGGCCATGAATTCTACACATGAAGAGGTTCTTCGATTGATGGAGAAGATGATGGAATGGATGGACTTGAGGATCCAATCCATGACCGATAAGATGGAACAAGAAAGTATGGTGATCCGATCCTTGCTTCGTAAGGAAAACAAGGAGATACTAGAGAAAACAGAGGAAGAGATTATATCAGTGAAGATGACACGACCATATAGAGATGAGAACACAATGATTAGAGAAGAAAAAGTTGGAGAGCAAGCAAAAATCCGTTCACGGGGAAGCAAGGTTGGAACAACCAAAGGAAAATCAAAAGAAGGGAAAGAAAATAACACATCGATTTGTGCTCGAAACTTTATATGTTCGCTCAAGCTCAATGATAGATGAACTCGTCGAAGGCTGCCGAAATTCGGAGATCAGGCGCGAGAAGATTGGGAAGGCTAGAGTTCAGAAAAACCGAGGGCCATTATCGATTTTATGGCGAAAGGTGAAGGCTCGAAAGAGTCAAAGACGTTGTACAGGATGAAGCATCAACAACCGCAAAGCTTATGAGAAGGTAAATAATCATGAAAAAAAGGAAAAGAAAGTGAGAAAAATGGCCGACAGAGGCCATCGCTGGCGACCATGGCAGATGTGGTCGGAGAAGGAGACTTGGTGGAGGCATCGATGGAAGCTTCTTGAAGAAACCGTTCAACGGGGTGGGTCACAAAAGAAAGGGAGGAGAAGGAACCCTAATGGTCACATTAAGGGAGAAGGTTCGGGAAAGAATGGAGTAATTGGGCTGAGTTTCTTAAATTCAATAAAGTTCCTGGGGCCATTTCTTTAGAAAAACAAAAATAGTGAATGTTTTGATGTATGAGTTTTGGGCCAGGTTGTCCCCTAGGTCTAACCCAAAAACTGACCCAAGTGGGCATCCCCTACCCACGTGCAGAGAAACCCTAGCCGCCGTACCCCTCCTGTCTGTATACACACCACCTGCACGACGCTGCCGCCGCCGACTAGCCACCACTGGCGTCTTGCGAAGTGGTTTCCCCCCTTCCAAGCTCGCATCTTCGACACTACCATCATCAACCAAGGTCCAAAACAGATCGTCGTCAACCATCGACCACCACTGTCCGTCACCGACCTTCAACCATCGCTGTCCATCGCCTGCCGCAGCGGCTACCGTTGCTGACCGCTACCCATCACCGATCGTCAACCATCGCCTGCACAAAGTAGCAGCCACACCATTTTGTGCATGCTGCTACCTTCAACTGATGTCCTGTGACCACCCCATCATAGCAGCCGATTCAATTTGAGTTTTGCAAGGCTAGGTTTCAAATTCTTGTGCGGGTTATAAAAAATAAAAATAAAAATAATAAAAGTTTTTGTTTAACCACACCTTGAGGGCAAGGTGTGTTTTAAGGGGCGGGTAATGATAGGATTGGTCCGTAGGGTAATAAAGGGATATTATTAGGGTATTGAGGGTACCTTAGTAATTAGATAGGAAAGTAGTTAGGGAGAGTGTTATAAATAGAGTGTGGGTGTAAGGATGAAGGGATCCAATTTAGTGAGTATGTTTTTGGCTCGAGTGATATCTCAAGAGGGGAGGGTCCAAGTACCTCTAATACTTGGTAGCTATTGTAGTACGTTTATCTTTTATCTTTCAATATATTTCGGGTTCTAACAGTATCTCCTTACAATTCTATTGATTATCAAGCAAGGAGCCCGTAGGCTTTACAAGAAACACCCCACCTATTCGAGAGGGTGGGTAAACTCTCCTCCTATCCTCCTAACGATTGGCTAAAGAAAAAGCATAATCCATATTCCCTTCCCTCATCCACCTATATCTATTCGACCCTCACTCCCAAACGGATCCCTGGTCCCACTTACTCCTAAAACGGTTACTCCGTGTCTCCCTATCCCAGTACAATTCCTTTCTTGCCCCTCCAAGCATACTTGTGCACTATTGGTGGTCTATCAACTTCCCCCTCCGTCAGCTCCACCTTGTCCTCAAGGGGGAAATCAGGGAATTGGAGTTGCATATCAGCATACGATTCCCATGTAGCTTCCTCCTCTGGCAAGCCTTTCCACCGAATAAGATCTTCCAACACACCCGTCTCTTCAATCACGCCGGTTGCAAAGATTTCTTTTGGTTCTGCCTGCCATTCTAACTCTTCTGTCAATTGAGGGGGAATATGTTGGACGGCTAAGTTGGTTCCAACAGCTTTTCTGAGCTGCGATACTGGGTGGATTGTGGCATCCGACGGTAGAGCCAACCGATACGCCACCTTACCAATCTGACTCTCAATCTTATAGGGGCCAAAGAATTTGGCTGAGAGCTTTTCATTTCTCCTTTTCGCTAATGACTTCTGGTGATAGGACCGAAGTTTCAAAAAGACTTCATCACCTACTTCAAATTCCACCTCTGTGCGGTGGTGACCTGCTAGTTTCTTCATTCGTGTCTGCGCCCGCAGTAGGTTGTCCTTGAGGAATATGAGAGCTTGATCCCTGTCAGCCAATTGTTGATCCAAGGTGGCGTTCGCCGTTTTCTGACTTCCATAATACAGTAGAGGCGGGGGGGCACGACCATAGACGGCCTGGAATGGGGTAATTCCCAAAGAACTGTGGAAGGTGGCGTTATACCAAAATTTTTGCCACGAGAGCCAATTTCCCCACGATCGTGGAGATTCTCCATAGAAACATCGCAAATAAGTTTCTAGGCATCTGTTAAGCACCTCTGTTTGCCCGTCACTCTGCGGGTGATAAGTTGTACTCCTTTTTAGCTTCGTTCCCTGTAAGCGAAACAACTCTGTCCAAAAGTGACTTAAAAAATTTTTGTCCCTGTCGGATATAATGGATTGTGGGAATCCATGTAGCCTAACTACTTCCTTGACAAAGGCCACAACTACTGTTTTTTGCCGTGAACGGATGACAAAGGGGAATGAAATGTGCATACTTACTTAGTCTGTCGACAACCACAAAGCTAGTGTCGTGCCCCATAGATTTCAGAAGTCCCTTCATAAAGTCCATAGTAATATCTTCCCATATGCGCTCAGGAATTGCCAGTGGCTGTAGTAATTCGGCTGGAGAGAGGTATCTCCTCACAATTCTATTGATTATCAAGCAAGGAGCCCGTAGGCTTTACAAGAAACACCCCACCTATTCGTGAGGGTGGGTAAACTCTCCTCCTATCCTCCTAAAAACTGGCTAGACAAAAAGCATAATCCATATTCCCTTCCCTCATCCACCTATATCTATTCGTCCCTCACTCCCAAACTGATTCCTGGTCCCACTTACTCCTAAAACGGTTACTTCGTGTCTCCCTATCCCAGTACAATTCCTTTCTTGTCCCTCCTAGCATACTTGTGCACTATTGGTGGTCTATCATAGCCCTAAAAATTTCTTAGCTGGCTAAAAAGAGCACAACACATTCCAATAGAGGACTCACAGTGGATCCTCAAGCAACAGAAGTTCTTTCCCCAAAGTCGACCATTGAACGCTTGCTGTTGGTAGAAGACTCCGTGGGTGAATTACGAGCCAATGTACATTCATGGACTTCTGGAGAATATTTCTAAGCAAATGGAAGTTCTTTCTACAAATCAGAATCTGATTTATGAAACCGTTGGGAGATAGAAATGAAGCTCACAACAGAGGGAGAGCAAACCAAAGACCAATACTAGAACTCCTGGAGCAACAAGAAATGTAGTGATTCGAGACCAAAGAAACCAAGAATTTCATCTAAGGGATCAAGAATTGGATTCCTCTGATGATGAAGATAATTTTTTCAACAAAATCCAAGTTTAATTAGGGATGCCTCGAACCAAAACAGAGGATGTATGAATACTGACTTCAAGATGAAGAAGGATCTCCCAACTTTCAATGGTAGGATGGATGTTGAGGTATTTCTTGATGTGGTCAAGAATGTTGAAAATATTTTCGACTTTTTATGAATAGTGATTTAAAAAGCTCGAGGCGCACAAAAGCTCAATAGACCTCTGGAGCTTAAGTGCGAGGCGAAAAAAAAGCGCGGGCTTTTTTATGTGAGGTGCACTATATATAAAAACAAATAAAAATATATATACACACATATAAAACATATAAAAACCAAACAAGATTAGAAAACATCAAAGATCTTAGCATAAAGAATCAATTGTCCACAAAAACATGAAAATGATCCTAAACTAGTATAAGTATGATAGTTCAAAATGAAAATTTAATGATCAAACTCATCATCACTAAAGAGTCCTTCAATTTCATCATTTTCATTCTCTTCATCATTAGACTTGTAGCCATCTGCATCTTCCTCCTCGGTGTAATCTTCATCATCAATCAATTGTATGGGTGTGGATTGAGAAGCACTTGAAGCTCCAGTCGTAGTCCTACTTCTTGACCTTGACGTACTTGCTCTAGAATGATAGGCAGGTTCTTCTGCTCCAGCAGCTCTCGAAACATCACCCTATGTTAAGGAGTCATCACCAAGGACAAGATCATTATCCTCATCAAAATCACTATCCATTCTCCCTGTCAACCACTCATTACTATCATCAATATCCTTTAAAGAGATAGGGTCGATTGTGTTCCGCATGTTATGTCGTCGTTTCAATGCTCTATTATACTTTATGAAAACCAAATCATTTAGACGACGTTGTGCAAGTTTATTCCTTCTTTTACTATGAAGCTGCAAAGTATAAAAGAAAAAGGTTCTATAACAATACTTCTAAGTTTCTAATCAAGAAGTTAAAAACATATTTCTCAGTGTCATAAAGAACTAACCTGTTCAAAAACACTCCAATTTCATTCACATCCAGATGCACTACAAGACCTAGAATTCTCATAGCAAACTTCCTCAAGTTTGGAGTTGATACTCCAAAATCATCCCACCATTCCACTATTAAATTGAAGTATTGAACTAAACTATGTTAATAACTTTCAACCGAGTAATGAACCAAACATCATAAATTAGTACCATTAAATATTAGCTGGAGATCTTTTATTTCTTTTTCTTTGTCTAACCGCCATGGGTTGTCCGAATATCCCTTCAGCGTTCTTGTACTTGGTCAATTCCTAAATTATCTTGTCTTGTATTTCTGGAGAAGGGACCATTCTTGTGACACATGCATACATCCCATTAACAACTTCATCATCTTCTGTAATGTTCGGATTTGAATAGAAGAATTCTGGATTTAAATAATATCCTGGCATGCAAAGGATGGTGCAACTGAAGATCCCATCTCTGATCGATGATTTGAAAAACGTCCTTGTATTTGTCTTCCTTACCATTAAAGGATTTAGCAATGACCTCCTTAGCTTTATCCATGGCCTCATAAATATATCCCATAGGAGGCTTCTTCTCACCATCCACCAATCTAAGCACTCAAACTAAAGGGCCCGATACTTTAAGAGCAAATACAATTGTATTCCAGAATGATGCCATCAATATTGTCTGAACAACTCGCTTGCCTTGTTGTTCCTTGCTCCATTTGCTATTTTTCCATTCATCAGAAGTAAACATCTTCCTCAAGTTATTCTTCTGACGATGTATGCTTGATAATGTTATGCAAGCTGTGGCAAAGCGAGTCTTAGCTGGCCTAACTAACTCCTTCTGATTCGTAAATTGCCTCATCATATTTAACAATCATGGGCGAACATAAATGAAATTACTGATCTCCATGCCTCTTTTCAATGTGCTACGGATATTTGGGATCTTGAATATATCCTCCAACATCAAGTCTAAGCAATGAGCAACACATGGTGACCAAAATAAATTTGGTCGTTTTGCTTCTAATAATCTCCCTAGTAACAAAATAAAATAAGAAGATAACATATTATATTAGTTAGCCTACTTGAAATGTTTAACTTAACATAATACTAATTCGAAGAGGAGCAAGAATTTGATTTCTTACCGCCATTACATTTGCTGAAGCACTATCAGTAACGACATGTGCAACATTGGCTTCTCCAATGCGCTCGATAAAATCATCGAGTAACTCAAACATTTTCTTTCCATTCTTGACATAAGATGAAGCATCAATGGACTCAATAAAGATTGTACCTTTAGGACTATTAACTAAAAAGTTAATTAATGTCCTCTCTCTCCTATCGGTCCATCCATCGCCATGATAGTACATCCAACCTTGGCCCACCCTTCCTTGTGACTCTTCATCAATTCATGTGTTGCTTCTAACTCTTTTTTCAACAATGGCACTCTAAGCTCATAATAAGATGGTATTTTTAGTCCAGGGCCGAATTGTCCTATTGCTTCAACCATAGGCGCAAAGTTTTCGTAATTGCAAGCATTCAAAGTAATACCGGAATCATAAAACCACCGCGCTATTCTTTGTACGGTGCGCTCCCTCATTTCCTTTTTGTAAGCTTCATTAAGTGTCGTTTGTTTGCCTTTCTCATTTTTTCGATTCAGAACTACTGACTCTGGATTAGGAGTAAAAAATGCATCAATCGGACCCTTCTGTCTTGGCTTCTTAGGGTCTAAACTTGGCCTTTGACTAGAAGGTCTCTTACTCGAACTAGTTAGGACCAAATCATCCTCGTCCTCATCATCCATACCGAAATCTTCGTCATCAATATCAGGTATAAGATTTCTTTGTTCTTTGATCTCCTCTTTTTGGACATGTGCTCCTTAATTTCTTCCTTCACATGGTCCGGACATTTCTTGCATGATGTTGTATTTCTATAACCTCCAAAAAGATGTTGTTTCACCCTATAAACGCCTCCTTTTGTTATTTTTGAACAAAAACTACAAATAAATGTAGTCATATCATGGGGATTTGCCAAAGTAGCATACTTCCATGCCGGATCTTTTCTTGAGCCTTCGTTAGACATCCTAAATTTTAATCGATAGTTAAAAATAAATGAAATTCTAGTGTTGTTTTAGGGAAAGAAAATGAGACAAAAAAAAAAAGAGAAAGAGAAAGAGAGAGAGCTTACTGTCCACAGTCCAAGTAAATTTGAAGAGGAGATAAAGTTGCTTGGTTGAGGACTCGAATCAATATAATATGTTGGAAAGTTGGACCGTTGAAGAATTAAGAAATCAAAATAGAAATATAGAACCTAGAGGGAAAGAGATGAATGTTCTGTACTTCTGTTGGAGAAGAAAAAAAATCAGAAATACAGAGAGATAGGAATAGAAACAGAGAAAAAGAGAGCTTACTGTTACTACTTACAAACGATGAAACAAAGAGAAAGAGATGTTGAGAGTCACGATCGCTTACAAAAGATGAAAGTTGAAACAAAGAGGGATAGATGTAGAGAGTCCAATTGTGGAAATTTAAAAGACTAGAGAAATGCAGAGAGAGAGAGAGTCGAAATTGAATAGGAAAAGAGGAAGGAATACGAAAAAATTGTGACTGTTGAACTTTTTTCGTGCATGGGAAGGAATACGAATAGGAAAAGGTTAAGATGATAATGACGTGGGAGGAAGAAATAAATCTGTTGAGATTCTTTCCATTATTAAAAAAAAAATCTCAAAAGTCAAATAGACGTGGGGTGTGGTGCGGCAGTTTCAATTTTGTTTAAAAAAAACAAACCCTAAACGCAAAAACCCTTGCGTTTAGGGTCTGTTGATTAATTTTTTTTTTAAACAAAAGCCCATGAAGCCCGCACTTCATGGGCTTCGACATTTCATATGAGGCGCGCGCTTTTCGTGCGCCTCATTCAGATCGCCTCGCCTTTTCAAGGCCAGCAAGTGCGCTTAGCGCCTAGGCGCGCTTTTAAATAACAGCGTGCATGGGAAGGAATACGAATAGGAAAAGGTTAAGATGATAATGACGTGGGAGGAAGAAATAAATCTGTTGAGATTCTTTCCATTATTAAAAAAAAAATCTCAAAAGTCAAATAGACGTGGGGTGCGGTGCGGCAGTTTCAATTTTGTTTAAAAAAAACAAACCCTAAATGCAGAAACCCTTGCGGTTAGGGTCTGTTGATTAAATTTTTTTTTTTAAACAAAAGCCCATGAAGCCCATAGACGTGGGGTGCGGTGCGGCAGTTTCAATTTTGTTTAAAAAAAACAAACCCTAAATGCAGAAACCCTTGCGGTTAGGGTCTGTTGATTAAATTTTTTTTTTAAACAAAAGCCCATGAAGCCTGCGCTTCATGGGCTTCGACATTTCATATGAGGCCCGCGCTTTTCGCGCGCCTCATTCAGATCGCCTCGCCTTTTCAAGGAGATGCGCAGCAAGTGCGCTTAGCGCCTAGGCGCGCTTTTTAAATCACTGCTTGCACCCTAACTCAAGGACGAGAAGCTGCCTTTAAAAGGCTAACCTTTTGTATTTCGAAGGGCAGAATAAAATTTACTTTTCTCTCTTGGGTTATTACACCAGTTCTCTTACTGATGTTTTTTTCCCCTACTCTCCTAATCTCATTTTCAACAATTGAGGAGCTTTTATTAGTCCTTTGTAATTTGTTGTGTTTTTTTTTTTCTTTTCTGATCTTTCACTTGAAAGAGTTTTATACTTTTTAACAATTTGTGTTCCTTTTCATTGACAAAAACATCGTTTCTTGTTAAAAAAAAAAAAAAACCGGAGATCCTGACACTACCCTGGTAAAGTGGAAGTAAGAGAAAATGCAAGAGACAGTTACCTCCAGGGAATATCCGGAGAATGCCCCAGGAAACTGCTCAGCCATTATTTCCATAGCTGCAAGGAAGGCAACGACCTATCCACACCAAAATACAATTAGAAAATGAAAGAGGAGGTTCCAGAATCTACAATTAACTAAGGATCAAGTACATCATAGCATCTAATTACCTGCTTGCCCATTTGTGGGGAGATTACTGCATAAACCTTGGCGTCATCCACAGTTTTATACAACCGGTCTCTATCTCCACCAGTTGTTCCCATCACAAAGGGAACTCCAACTTTGCTGTACAGCTCTGCATTATCTGCAAGAGAAAATGTAGAGACAAACTATACAACAAATCTCAAATATGTCGCTCAAATATGAAAGAATAACATTGACATGACATGACAAATGCCAGGACACAAGATGTCAAAAAAAGTTTACAACCTTTGACACTAAAAAGATCAAAAGAAGTCATTCATAAACAGTAAAAGATTCTACGTCTCAATTGGGTAGACCTCACTGATGCAGCAGATTTTTGTGATTAAACCGAATCCATGGCCAAACAAGTAGAAAGCTCCAAAATAATAGAAAAATCTATAAATTACTCTAATTCATTAATGTTCAAAGCAATCAAAGGATGGCTACATAAACATAGCCTAACAAGAAAATGTACAAAAAGATGAATTCTTCTTTTTTCTTCAATAGGATAAAAGAAATGAATTTTTCAGAAACTCTAATCCTAGTTGATTTTGTTTATTATTTACTAGTTTACTGTGGAGTTTAATTTTAAAGCTAGTTTTAGTTCTACTATGGGTTCTAGTCATGTTGAAATTCTAATCCTAATTAGATTTCTATGTTCTTGTTTAGATCAAGATCTAATTGATAAGTAGCTGAGTTAAATTATTGTAAAACATGCATTGAGACACGAATAAAGTGATGCACTCTCGTGCAGGTGTGCACAGAGGTGGCCATTTGTAAGTTGTGAGGCTTATGTCTTTATTATTTTTAATAAACCAGGGTAGAAATTTTCAACCTTTAACTTCCATCTCTCTCTCATGGGAGAAAAACAAAGTTGGTTCACCTTCACCTATGAACTAACTTTACTCCTCCTCTCTCATCTATATCTGCATTGCCCACTCACAGATGCTCTACTTCTCTTCTCTTCTCTTCTCTTCTCTTATCTATGTTGTCCATCCACGCACACACTCTATATCTCCCCCCTTGCTACCTTGCTCCTATTTATGTATCTTTCCATCTCCCACTCCTCTTACTCTCCATATCTCTTGCTATCTATCTTTCTTTCTTTCTTTCTCCCTATCTCAATCTCTCTCACCCTCTGTTTTGTGAACTTGATCAAGCCTTAAACAAAATCATCATTTCTTTAAACTGATTTAAATTCTAATGATTGTAAAATTTCGATTGGATGACAGAATTGATATATTACATTATGATTGTCCTTTGAATGTTGTGCACCTAACCTCACTAAGGCTTGTGTTTATGCTCTAAAGGGCTGTTGTGACTAAATGAACTCGCACTAAAACAAAAGGACAATTACTTGGGTTGATTTCTCCTCAAATACAGCTCGTATAAGTTTTCGAGCAAATAGCGGAATTATGAGAAAATTTTTTAATCTATATCCAAGATTCCAGGCAGATACCTTTTGTATCAAGGCTGGGGGATTCAAGGTAGATTCTACAGATTTTTCTTGTATTGTCTTATTTATTTTTCAATGTTTTTTCGAACAAATAGTAGCCAGGATTTCAGATTCCAACAGTCATGGGTGATACAATCACATCAAATCCAACAAAAGCACTAAAGTATAGACCTAAAATAATCCCAATAAAATTCCTACAAGTCCTATACGTCAAAGGTAATAATAAGAAAAGAGTCAAAGGAAAGTAACTTTTTTATATGCCTGGGAAAATAACATACAGCAAGTAAAAAATGGTGTACATGCTCAATAACTCATAATAACTTAAAAGACTGACAACCTTAACTGTTAACTTCAACACAATCATTGCATATCAAGCATTGTCATTACCATTCACAGCAGAAGGCACAGTGAAGTCCACCACAATCAAATTTGGATATTCATCAAAAACTGATGCAAGGACACTATCCCTATCGGAAGGGCCATGAACCAGAATATTCTTTCCAGATGCTTCTATAGTTAGTCCAGACTCCTCCAACGAACCAAATGACACCGGAACAACATTGACACCAGCAGAATCAGCTACTTTGATAATAGCTTTTCCCATCTTTCCCGTGCATCCATTTACCTAAGCACCGGGAAAGAAATGAAGCACGCAATCAAAGCCAGATAAGAGGTACAAAAACTTCTAGCAAATCCAGGCACAACTAGATAATAAGGGGAGAACCAAAAGTAATGTCAGTAAAAATTAAAATAGGATAGCAACTGAAAATGCACTAAAAAAATGAAAATGATGCCTATAATAGTATTTACGAAATGGCAAGCTCTTGAGAAACAAAGCTAGAGACGTCTGCACATTAAGACGGTAAGAGGTCTTATAAATTTGACTTTCTTTCATATGTCAATTAGGATGCTGAGGAGAAAGAAGTCCAAAACGAATAATCAAGCAATGAACTCGCATAAGCGCCATCGTAGATGCATTTTTTATAAATGGCGATATAATCTTCAAGAAATTAAACAAAGGAGTGAAATGAAAACCCTTTTCACATAGAAGAAGTAATAAGCAGAGGATCAATATGCAAAACCGGAGGGATTACTAAATCCATAATCCTGAATTGATTGGCTGATAGTTCAGCATCAGTAGGTCGGATTGACGGTGAAGGGTATCCAAAAATGACCTAGAACGGATGATGAAACGCCGAATACCATAACGGAGAGGTCCAATTTGTGAGAGGAGGAGGCAGACGTTTGAAGATGTTGAACTGGCGACACTGACATTGATCTGACAGAGAAAGACCTGGGCGTCCGAGAAACGGTACCTATGGCTGCAGCCGAGAACGCTACCCGGAATGAATTTGGAGAGACATTGAGAGAAGAAACCATCATCGAGTGAAAATGGAGTTATCCAAGAGATGGTGAGGCCGGGGTTTAGGATTTTGTTCCGAGTGTGTGAATGAGGATTGAGGGTTTAGTTTAGGGTTTGAAAAAACAACAACAGAGAGGTTTCTTTGAAAACCATTTCCGTTTCGACTCATAATTATTTTTGCTTCTTTCCCTTTTCATTTTCATTTTCTCTCTCAATTTTCTCTTTCTTAGAAACACCAACCTATGTTATTTGGCAACAGTTTTGCTATATGATTTGACAATTTTCTACCTTAATCAAATTTATTTTTGAAAAATAATTATAAATTTATAACTATCTAAAATAGATTAAAAATCTACTATCTTTTCTAATATACATTTAGGCAATTTTATTTCTCAATAAAATTTTGAATTCGAAAAATGTCTCTCATAATTAGTTATCAATAATTATTAAATTATATTAATTTAATTTAAATGATAAAATATAATATGAAAAGTTTTGTTTTAACTTAAATTAATTGAATAATTATAACCTTATATTTAATTTTTTAATATAAAAAATTTTGGAATTTCAACGTTTTGTAACTCTTTCATTTTCCACCAATATAAAATTATTTTTTGTACAATGACTAATTCAATACACCTGATGCACGTGATAAAATTTCTATTTAAAAATAATAATAAATCTATAAAATATCATAAGTGTTAAATAAATTTTATTAATTTATAATTAGTGTAATCGTAAAAATATAAAATTAAAGTAATCATTATTAATAAAATAAGTTAAAAATAAAAAATGATAAAGCTTATACCTAAATAAAAAATATGAATCAAATTAATCATTAATTATTATGATATATTATTAGATTTTAAATTAATTTATGTATTATAATTCCTCGATGTTTTACATTTTCTGTATCATTCCCATCTTTTTAACTATTTTTATGTTTATTATTAATATATATAGGTTAAAATTTCTTAATTATTTTCTTAATAAAATTAAGATAAAACTTTCAAATTATTGTGGAAATAAAGTGAACATACAAATTTAAAGTTGGAGGGAATGAAAATTATAAAATCGATCAAAGAATTTGATTTAATTGAAAGAAAGATTATTATTTAAAGAGTATACTTTTATTGAGATTTTGTTTTTATCTCCCTGATATCACCAAATTCTCTATTTTCCTCTCTCTTATGCTCTCTAAACTTCTCTCTAAAATCTCTCCCCACTCTCAACTGATCATTGATACAGCTTCCTCTTCTTCTTCGAGCAAACAAAAATCAGAAGATGATTTTTCAAGGGTTTTAGTCGAGCATAATTCAGCCGAAGCCCATCTTGCCAAGGTTGAAGACCGTCTCAAAAATTGGTCTATCCCTAAGATAGATCCAAATCAGGTATATAAAATAAATACCTTCAATTTCTCCCAGCAAGATGTTATCGTCATCATAGAGGAGAACGTTGCTATGAAGGATGAATTCACCGAGATCACCCTTCTCCCTGAAGAAACCCTCTTCAAGGTCGAGAACAAATTCAAGTAGCTCCATATTGGATGTGTTCAAGTTGCTTTGAAACCTCTCTTCAGAGAAGGCTTAGATGTCCCAGTTTATCTCGCCCTAAGAGATAGGAGGCATCTCAGATTTACTCCCTCTCTACTCGGGATCGTTGAATCCAACCTGGTACAAGGCCCAGTATACTTCAATTGCAAACCCGGTCTTACCGTCTCTCTTCAAGATAAGAATATTATGGACGTCCTCTGTCTAGATGTTCATTCTGAAGGGCTAGAGCTAAAAGACGGTTCTCTCCTGATTACGCTTGTTTACATGCGTAAAAAGAAGGTTTTAGATGCTGTTTTTACAATGTTTCAGCTTTGTTTCAGATTTTTCTCGATCGTTTGAGTTCCAATTCATGCAAAATTCATATATTATGGTTTGTGGTTGGCTTATATTGTATTTATGACATTTTAGGACCATTTGGGAGTGCAAATTAATCAAAAGAAGCAAAAAGACGGAAAAACCATCATGGGAGGCGCCAGGCGCCTGGGAAGCCTGCAGAAAAACTGGTTTTCTTCCAACTTTGCCCTTAATGAAACGCGTCTTCCAATGCGTTTTGGTGGTTCCAACCGATGCATACGTGTAGAAGAAGTGTTCCACTATCAGTTTGAGCACGATTTGGTCAGTCAAAAGAGTTGGAAATGGGTGATTCACCATCGTTTTAGGACCTACCTAACCAATTCTGCACAACTATAAATTCCAGCAACTTCTCCACCAAATTCATCAAGCCTTGCTTCCTTCTCTTGATCATTTTTTAGTGTTTCTTTGTTGCTTTCTAAGTACTTTTGAGTTGCTTTCATTAGTTGCTTTTGGTTTTTAAATCCCGAGCACTTTACATTCTTTTATTGAGCTTGTTTTGTTTCCATTTGTACTTAGTCATTTTCTACTTATTCAAATATATAAAAATCCAGCACTTTGCTTATCTTCCCTTTGCCTTTACTTTATTTTTAGTTAAGAGAGTTGTGTTTTTGGAGGAAAGAGCACGTGACACTCCCCCTTGCTTGAAAGAGAAGGGCGAAGCTCTCAATCCCGATAAAAACTCTCCGTTAGTTAACTTTTGTTTTTCACACATGCATTCCACATTCAACCATTTTACTTGCTGTATTTTCTTCAATATGTCTTTCTAAATTCCCGTCTCTAGCCCGGTTATGGATAGTTAGCCTTTTATGTCTAAAAAGGGTTGCTAAGAAGTAGTGTTTTTGCTTTCCATTCATTGCTCAACATGTTTTCCCAAAAAGTTAGGATTTAGAGAAGGCCACTGTAAGTCTTAACAAGTCAATACTGAAAAGGTTGCTTATTTGCATTGTTGAGTGGTTAAACCGAGGAGAGGAGCGCCTTAGACATAAGGGTTCCGCTTAAGTAGCCTAGACATAGGACCTTAACCCGAGGTTGCGACTATTTCCATCCTAAAACTAAGATATATCTCATAATAGACATATTAGGGAATGTCTTAGGACTTTGAACTTGCTTAGACATAAGTCAAGTGAGAAGCGTAGTCGTTGGTTTCTAAAGTAAAAAGCATATTGTCCTTAGCATGTCCTTGATTCTTTGTTGGTTAACTTGAAGTAGTTCGGGCTAGGTTTTATCATTCTAAGTCCAAATCCCAAATCCAAACCATTATTTGTGACCACTTCCCATTTTACAAGAATCACTCATTCCAATATTCACTATTCTTTAAAACTTTAGAGTTTGGAAATTGTTTAGAAGTCCTTGAGGATCGATACTTGGATACTCCATCCACTTTATATTACTCTGACAGGTGTGCGCTTGCATCTATATAATTGTTACCACGCTTAGCGCGTGCGTTCAGCATAAACGCCCCAGTCATCTCTCATTTGCTGTTTCTTACCGCATCTATTACAAATTGATGCATACCAACCTTTCTCCAAAAGCACTTGGTGTTTCTCCAAAAGGTTACACCATGCTGATGGAAGTCAATATCGAAAAATCTTCAATGACCATTCCAAAGACGCTTTGTTGGGACGAGATTTCCAGAAACATTATTTGGAGACTCCAAGGAGTAACAACCCCCGCTAGAAGAACTAGCACAGAGGAATCAATCATCGAATTTCCAGATGGAAACGTTGAAATACAATTCAATTCTGAGGCAAGATACCCCAGAATTAGAGAAGTCATGAGTAGTCGCCCAAGCATATCTTCAGATGCAAGGTCGGTGAGCTCTATTAATAGATCTGAATCAATGCGAGCGTCGGTAGACTTTACTCATCCTATCCCTGACGTTCATTATGAAGAAAGATCACTCTCTCCTACCCAATCTGACATGGAAAGGAGAACTGAAACCGCTTTCAACCAAATAAACGTTATCTCAAAAACTGAGAAACGTTATGAAGAACTGTACGGCAAATATATCGATATGTGGATTGCCGCACCAAAAGAAACCAGGAAACCTGTCATGAGTATTGGGGATTTCATCTCAAAATTACAACAAAAAGAGCTTGTTAGAAACGAAGCTCTCGTTGAAACGCTCAAAGCCCAAGGACAGGTAGTAGTCATAAAAAATGGCAATGTTTGGGTCACGGCAAGAGGCAAAGAAATAGCTTCCACCTTCCCTCCTGAAGAAGAAGCTACCTTGTCTCACCCAGTGATACCTACCATAAAAATTGTGTCTTCGCCCTATAATACGATAGACGAAGACAATGTCCAGAAAGTTGGTGTTCGAGAAATTAAGAACATTCAGCACCAACTTAACTACTCAAATAAGATTCTTTCTGAAGTTTCTAGAGCTGTTGAAAGAATAGAGAACCCGGTTCTTCCTACTGTCTTGAAGAACCCAGGGATCCCTCAAGTAGACCCCTGTCAACCAAACAGTTTCAAGATTGGATCTCTCAAGGAAGATCCCTCGGATCTCTTGCTCGAGATCAACAAAAGACTTTCTTCTTTGTCTATCGATAAAGGAGACTCTTCCAAGAAAAATGATGTGGTTAAGAGTATAAACGTAGTTGCTGCCATACCAACTACGACTCAATCCTCATCTTCAACGATCCTACCAGTCACCATGCATACGGAAATGAAGAGCCATTATCCTCAACCATCTCCTCCTGATCTAGGATGGGATGATCTCCACCATGATCAACGAGCTTATGACGGAACATCTATAGTCACTTGGAATATCGACGATATTCTGAAGTCCAAATGATGAATACTTTTCAAGAGATGATGATGGCCGCTACAGCCTTCAGCACCAAAAAGACGGTTCTACAAACCGCCCATATCCTAATCTCAGGTCTCTCTAGAAACCTAAGAAGTTGGTGGCATAACCAGCTGACGGAAGAAGATAGACAAAGAATCCTGACGGCAACCAAAACTGTTGTCCAACAAGAAGGATCAAACGCCATGCAAGTTGATGAACCAGACATGGTAAATCAATTAGTTTATGCAATGACAAAGAATTTTATTGGCAGCACTAAAATCTACTCTGACCTTAATGCCGAAGCTCTATTAGGCCTCCGATGTCGGAAGATGAGCAAATACAAATGGTATAAAGACACCTTCCTAACACGTCTTTATACTATTACAACATGCGGAGCAGACATCTGGAAACAAAAATTTGTTGAAGGACTTCCGCATTATATTGCTCAAAGATTTTATCAAACGGCAGTAGCAAACTCTACAACCAATCAGATCAATTGGTTGAAGTTAACCATCGGGGATATTTGTAACACCCCGCACTCTGTGGCTCGTTTATTTTAAGATATAAATAGTGCCCTTGGATTTTTCCCCAAAACAGATAATTTTAATTCTTGGATTTTCTAATGTTGAGGTTCTAATTTTGGGTAAATTAGAATCAAGTTCGTCGGATTTAGAGAATTTGAGTTTTTCAAATTTTGGAAAGAGTTTCGTTCTTAATACAATGTATTGGAAAATTTTAAGTTCAAATTTTTGGACTTTATTCTTGGGTCTCAGAGTTGAAGTTAATTATTTTATCTCGAGTTATTGTGAGTTTTATTTTAACTTCTAACGTGAAATTTCGGGTCTTGTTTTGGGTCGTTAGAACTATTTGAAAATAGAATTCTAGTTTCCTCTAGCCCATGGGCTTTCCATTAGAGTTGGGAGTTGGGCTTTTCATTTTTAAAACTAATTAAGAGGATTCTTTAAAAATTGGGAATGTGGGCTTTTTGGTTTAAATGCAAAATAAATAAAATAAACAAAAGAAAACCCTAACTCACCATCATCTCCTTCTCCCTTTGTTGCCCTAGCTGCCACCCCCTCCTTCTTCTTGTCGATTTTCAGCAGCTTCCCACCCTAGCCTTCATCTCCGATGACCTCGAGCAGCAGCGGGCACGGCGGCGCATCCTCCAACAAGTGGCAACCTGACGACGGTGCAGCACGAGCAGCGGTGCATGATTCTCCTCCATGAACATCTGGCGATCTCCATAGTCGACGACTCGAAATGATTCCAACTATGACCCACGACGACAGCATCCTAGCAGGGCGATTTCAAATCGTTCCAACGAGCTACTGTGGTGTTTCGACAAAAACCCATGGCGGCAGCAAACCCGAGCGAACCCAATAGGGACCCACCGTCCACGACCCGCGGCGACTTCCGATAGTGGCGGCACATGTTGGAGAGAGTAGATCCGACATCTTCAATGTTGTCTCAGCGTGTGCAGCAGCGTTTCGACGAGTTCTACAGCAGTTCCGACGTCGCTCTCCCTCATGTGCGTCGATCTGCACGCAACTCCCTCCGGTGGCGTGTTCGAGATGTGGCGACACGCAATTTCTTCCCCCCAGCTGTGCACGACGTTTTAGAGCAAACCATAACCTTCCCTAGCGACGACCCGTGACCAGCACGTGATTTGACACTTCTAGTGGCCGATTCGCAATCACGACGCGACCAGCAGCAACCCAGTGATTTTCAGCGTGGACCTGCACCTATTTGAAACTCGACTTACGTTACCCACCCCCTTCAGTATTGACCCACTCTTAACCCAAGGGGTTTTAGTGTGAGTTAGTAGGTAACCACTCACTTAGAATGAATTTTTGTTTAATTAAGGTGGTTTTGGTTAGTTGCTAACTCAAGTTTGGTTGCCTTTGATTTAGAAAATCCTTCGACGAGCTTAGTAGAGTTAGGGCCATTGTTTGTAAGTAGTTTCTTACTAGAGGGATTGGTTGTTGTGTGCTGATATGATATGGTTGTTTGCTCGTGTGCCCATGTGTGATATTTGCATGATTGCTTATCGTTGTTATAATTTAGTAAATGTCATTGTTGATAGAACTGTTGATATATCTCGGTAAAATTATGTAGTTGTGTGAATAAATTGTAACCAAGTAATCTTGGATGACTATATTTGAATTGTTGTTATGTTTTAATTGGTTTTCATAATGAAAATTGTATACTGGTACTATAATCTGTTGTTTCGAAAGCATATTGAAGATTTATGAGAAATCAGTTGCGTTTGATGTATGCTCGGTATCTATCGGTTATGTTTTGGTTAAGTTGTTGGTTGTGCCTCTTCTGTGAACGATGCCTGTTGGAGCTGTTGGATCATGTTGGACTATTTTAAATTGATTGGTTGTTACATATGATCATTTTGGTGTATCGCATATTGGACTGTTATGAGATTATTGATGTATGAGGCATGGCGTAGTAGTAAGTAGGACTCTTGTGAGAGTTTTGAGACATAACAAAGTAAGTAGACAAGGGACGTGTGCGTGCGTTAATGTGTGTCAGATGGCCTCTAATGTGCTGTTTTTGTGATGTTCGATATTATTTTTGATACGCTGATGTGTTAGGTAGCTCTCGGTTGTGGTAATCTGTATACTTGGAGTGTTGTTGAATATTTGTCAGTGATAATGGTGTAAATTCTGCTTTGCTAAACTGCTGAGAATTGCTGTGGGGATGTTTGTTGTCTGAATATGCATGAATTGTTCGGCGTGTTTCGTGTGTTTATTATATCTAGCAACCTTATTGAATATTGAGTTGGATTCTTGGAGAAAGTGAATGGGTGAGTGTCAGGGCCTCAGGTATAAATGGTCGGGGGCCGATACGTCACTAATTGAGTATCGAGGCCTCGGGTAAAAATGGTCGAGGGTCGATGCAGGAGTCTTTTGGAAGGAATACTATTGGGGCCTTGGGTATAAATGGTCAAGGGCCGATAGATGGTGAAGTCATCGGGGCCTTGGGTAAAAATGGTCAAGGGTCGATGCACAGTTCAAGGCCTTGGGGATAAATGGCAAGGTCGAACGCCAAGCCTCTGTAGATGAGTGTCGGCCTTTGGGGATAAATGGCAAGGGCCGATGCGATTCGAAGGAGTAAGCCTTGGAGGAATCAAGAAAGAGAACTAGTGTGTTAATACGTAAGGATGAGTTTGACATGTACGGTACATGTATAGTTAAACATTTGCATAAACTGCTTCTTGCGATATGTTTCTATTTATTCAAAGCTCGAGAGTTGTGATAAGCATGATATGTTGATTCTTTAATAAGCATGACACGTTGTTCCTTGATAAGTATGCTGTTTGTGCGTGACCCTTCAGATAAGGGTTGCTTACTGAGTACTGTGGTTGTACTCATCCCTCTTTTTCCCCTCCAGTTTGCAGGTATCGAACTAGCTCTTGGGATGGTGATGGCGAGGAGGAGACTTGATTAGAGAGACCCGTTAACTCTGCGCCGTTAAGTTTCAAGTTGAATAGGATAGTTATAGTTATTTGTTTTTTTGGCTTAAGTCTGTTATTAGATTAATAAAGTGTATTGTGAAGTCCCATATTTAGGGGATGTCCTAGGATTGATAACTCGTTTTCTTGAGAACTGTAATTTTGTGTAGCTACTTGACTTGTGTTGACGTAATACGTTGAGGATATTTATCAGTATAATGCGTTTGTTCAAGTTGAACTTGAGTTATCTTTTGCTTTGCTGTTTTTGTGAAAGTTAGATTCGTGTAGTGGATGGTTTATGATTAGTGAAGTTTTCATTGAGAAGTTTCATAAGGTTAGTTTTGTTATTAAATTATTAACTGTGAAGGATTTGAGTTTCGTTAGAACGTTAGTGGTGTTTGGGCTGCTTAGTGCAAGTTCTTGTAAGTGTTATTGATCAGAGTAGCGCAGCGGAAGCGTGGTAAGAGTTGGTCATAGTTTATACGTCAAGTGGTTTAAATTCTCTAGTACGAGTGGGTTGTTTTAGGTGGCTTTTAGTAATGGTCCCCGTTGGGATGTTAAAAATCCTGGGGCGTTACAATATTACTACCACAATTCAAGGAATGTGCATCAATCTCTGCCTAGAGAATAAGCATACCGCCAAAGTTATCAAAGATCCTGACTACCGTAAGGAATTGGGGACTTTCTACAAACAATATGGTCTTGATTATGGACCCAGAGATGAAAGGAAAAAGAAAAAGAAATCTTCCAACAAACGACTCTTTAGCAAGAGCAAATCTAAAGATCCCGAATTACCTCGACGTAAGAGGAAATATTACAACAGGAACAAGGGTAAGAAGAATTATTCAAAGAATCATTCTTATAAATCCTTTGTTACTTGCTACAAGTGCAACCACAAAGGACATTATTCTAGCAAATGCCCTTTGAAGGACAAGATCAATTCTCTAACCATAGATGAAGAAACACAGCAATCTCTTCTCTATGCCATCAAAAGCGAAGAAGAATACTCTTCCTATTCCGAGTCTTCAACTGATAATGATGAGATCAACCTCATAAACGAAGAAGACTCAAGTGAGGAAACCTTTTTCCTCTCAAAGTGATTCCTCTGAAGAAGATGGAGTCATTCCCTGCACTGGCCATTGCGCTGGAAAATGCCACGGCCATATCAATGTCATCAGTAAGGATCAAGAAGCACTCTTTAATCTAATTGAGCAATTACCTGATGAAGACTCTAAACGAATGTGTCTCATCAAACTAAGGGAAAGCCTTGAAGTTGAAGCTCTTCAAAGGAAGCCAGAATTAAACCTAATAGAATATTCTTTCCAAGATATTCTAAAAAGGGTCAAAGGAGAAGCTAAAAAGTCTATCCAAATTGAAGATCTCCACAACGAAGTGAAGACTCTCAAAAGGGAAGTTGTCGATAATAAGCAACGTTTTTCTACTCTTGAATAGACCTTTAGAAAGTTTCAAGAGTCCAAAACTACCGAAGAACAACAAGGAGAAACTTCCTCAACACCAGGGAAAACTTTACTAACTAGTTCACCAAGCGGAATCAATTACATTAGTACAGTTCAAAACCAGAAGTGGATGTCGAAGATTATCTTCAAAATCAGAGACTTCCAGCTGGAGACTTTCGCTCTTATCGACTCGGGAGCCGATTAAAACGTCATCCAAGAAGGTTTAGTTCCTTCTAAATACTTCGAAAAAACCAAGGAAGTTCTTAGCGGAGCTGGCAGAAATCCATTGAACATCAAATACAAATTATCTAAGGTCTATACCTGCAAAGACGACGTCTGCCTTCTTAATACCTTCATCCTGGTCAAAAATTTCAATGAAGGAGTCATCTTAGGTACCCCATTTTAACCCAATTATATCCTTTTTCAGTCACTGATAAAGAGATAGTTTCCAAGAAGTTCAACAAAGAAATTATCTTCGAATTCAGTCATCCAATAATTCCAAGATATATTTCATCAATCGAAGATGATATTAGCCTTTTCATCAACAGTATCGCCAAGAAGGATAAACAAATTGAATTCCTTCAAGATGATATTAAGACATGCAAGGTGGCTATTCAGATCAACACGCCATCAGTTCAACTTAAAATTCAGAACTTCCAGGCAAAGCTTGAAAGAGAAGTTTGTTCAAACATCCCAAATGCCTTCTGGGATAGGAAGAAGCATATGGTTAATCTACCATATGCCGATGGATTCAAAGAAGCCGAAATCCCAACTAAAGCTCGGCCTATTCAAATGAAAAAAGATCTGGTCAAGACGTGTACAGACGAGATAACAGATCTACTAAAAAAAGGACTCATCAGCCCTTCTAAAAGCCCTTGGTCTTGTTCGGCTTTTTATGTCAACAATCAGGCTGAGAAAGAACGAGGAGTTCCCAGGTTTGTAATAAATTACAAACCTCTTAACAAAGTCCTCAAATGGATTAGGTATCCTATACCTAATCGACAAGATTTGCTAAAAAGGACCACTTTAGCAAAGGTATTCTCAAAGTTCGATTTAAAATCTGGGTTTTGGAAGTCCAGATTCATCCAAATGACCGTTACAAGACGACTTTCAATATTCCATTTGGTCAATTTCAATGGAACGTAATGCCATTCGGATTGAAGAATGCTCCTTCCGAGTTTCAGAAGATTATGAACGATATCTTCAGTAAATATCAAGATTTCACAATAGTCTATATTGATGATATTTTGGTATTCTCAAATACGGTGGATCAGCATTTCAAGCATCTCTAGTCATTTCTCAATATTATCAAAACAAATGGTCTTGTGGTTTCCCAGCCAAAGATCAAGCTGTTCCAAACAAAGGTCAGATTTCTCGGTTATGATATTGATCAAGGAATCATCAAGCCAATCCAACGGTCTCTGGAATTTGTTGATAAATTCCCAGATGTCATACAAGACAAAACGCAGCTACTGCGATTTCTGGGCTGTGTGAATTACATTGGAGACTTTATTAAAAACCTCCATACAATCTGTCTACCACTCTATGACAGGTTGAAGAAAATTCCAAAGCCATGAACTGTAGAGCATACACGCGCAATCCAATCCATCAAATCTCTGGCAAAAAGCATCCCATCTTATCTCTAGTGGATGATCAAGCACAAATCATAGTAGACACCGACACGTTAGAAATTGGTTACGGCAGTGTACTCAAATAGGAAGTTAACGAAAAAATCATGATTATCCGTTACCATTTAGGCATTTGGAATAGTGCCCAGAAAAACTATTCCACGGTAAAGAAAGAAGCATTAGCAATAGTACTTTGCGTTCAAAAATTCCAAGGAGATCTTATCAATAAAGATTTCACCATCCGGACAGATTCAAAGGCAAGCAAATTCATCTTTGAAAAAGATGTAAAGAATCTGGTCTCAAAGCAAATCTTTGCAAGATGGCAGGTCATACTGTCTTGCTTCAACTTTCAAATCGTGCCTATAAAAGGAAGCGAGAATTCTCTTGCTGATTACCTCTCAAGAGAACACCTCTTGAAGACACCAAAATCAGCCATGATCACATCTTCCTCCCTTCCTCCTGATGGAACCTCCTCCCGGCTGAAGGTGGCCAAACACTCAGCGGCCTCCGCCGCAAAACAACCAGCGACCCCCGTCGCCGAGAAATGATAGCACCATTTCTCCTCAAGCTGTAGCATCCTCTTCCAGAGCTGCTACCTCAAAGGGCAAAATACCCATTTCTCAATCATCTGTACCATCTCTGATGAGTGCAGAAAATTACGCCATGGATATTGAGTTCGAAACAATATCCAGACGACAACAAGGTTCTTCACAAAAAACCTTGTCAATTCAATTAGGCCCTTTTAGCCTTCCAATTCCTTCAAGTACGTTGTTACGCCCCTTCGGCATTACAACGAAAAATAGGCGCTCTGCTACAGCAACCGCCTCTTCAAAACCGATTGTTCCGAGGAATCCTTCCTCGTTCTCTCAAATCGTCAGGCCAAAGGTTTTTCAGCCAAGGCCTCCAATCAAAGGTTATTTCACCAAAACTACCATGGTGGATTCAACCATCGAACCAGAATTCGACGGACCTTTGGTCCAAGAAGTCTGCAAACAAATATTTCCTCACGGCTTTAACTTCTTGCCAGAGGATCTTCAAAAGACTTGCACCTTTTATGAGTTTATTCTGGTTGATTCTAAATCAGTAGAAATAACTCATGTTCTGGATAAAAATGATCCTTCCAGCACCATTTATTCAAAATTCAGAATCTTCCGAATTCTTACCCCTTCCTCCTGGAAACAGGGTCTGTTCGTGGGGAAGAAACTTACAAGACCATTCCAGCCACAAACCTACAACTATCGCGACTACATGAAGGCGTGGTATGTTTGGGGAAAAGAATACCCTGGACACGTGGAGGACCCCTATTGGTGCTCCAAGATGACTCATGAGTCATGCCCATCTCGAACCGCCGAGATCACCACCACTAGCGTTGACAGATGCTAAGTATGAGGGCCGAGGTGAACCTGGCCGAGGTCCGACCTACCGGGAAGCTCGGTGGGGGCCGATGTGAGCTACTGTCAGCGGCGTGATTATCGGGTGTAACCGTCGGTCCCGAGATTGCCGGGTGTAACCGACGGTCCCGAGATTACCGGGTGTAACCGTCGCGAGATTAGCGGGACTACCACCCATAAGTAGAGGACCTCACTCCACGATCAGGTACGATGATTTTCTGACCTCGAACTAAACTGGGAATCCGACCTATACTGACTTGATCGTCGGAGTGCTCACCTTTTTGTGCAGGTCCGCCCAAGTATTCAGATCGGTTCGGAGGCCGAGTTCGAGCTGCAATCTGAAATACACTGTTGTGCATATCCTTGCATAAACAGAAGGTTGTGTTACATCATCATTCAACCGGGAGAACATTCATTTTCGAAAAAAAGGTGAAAAAGAGGATGGAAAAACAATTTAAAGATATTGTTTTAGCTTGTGTTTTGGTCTTGTTAATGGTTAAGGCCTATTCATTGCCTCTTTCAACCAACGGAAGATGGATCATCGATAACACAACTGGTCACCGCCAAAAGCTGGTATGTGTGAACTGGCCATCCCATATGCAAGCCATGCTGGCAGAGGGTCTCCACCGTCGGCGGCTTGACGACATTGCTGCTACGGTGGCTAAGTTGCAGTTCAACTGCGTGCGTTTGACGTATTCAATCCACATGTTCACACGCTATGCAAACTTAACTGTAAAACAGTCATTCGAGAATTTGGATATGAAAGATGCTATCGCATGCATTGGCCAAAACAATCCTTCTGTGTTGAACATGACACTAGTTGAGGCGTATGAAGTATTGGTTGATTCGCTTGGAGCACATGGAGTCTTGGTGGTTTCTGATAACCATAGAAGCCAGTCAAGATGGTGTTGTAATGATAATGATGGCAATGGTTTCTTTGGAGATCGCTATTTTGATTCTAAGGAATGGCTACAAGGACTTGGTTTGGCATCTCAACGCCTAAAGAATAAATCCCAGGTATGTTTAGCAAAAAATTATAAACTTTGTTTATTTTATTGTTAAATTAGGTAAAATGACTCTAATTGAGTTGGTTTCAATGATACACCTATCATTTCAAAAGTTTCATTTTAATATGTCTCAAGAAACAATTTTTATTTTTTTGTTTGCATCTGTTCACCAAAGATAGCATTTGGTTCACACATGGTATAAATATTGTTTTTTCCGGGTGATAACCACGATGAGTTTCTACTCTTTGTCAAATTTTATTCAAATCTTAGCCTTAATTTTGTCCGTTGACGGTAAAGGGAAGATCCAAATTGGGAAGGAAAGTGCAGAAAAATAATAGACATCATAATACTTTCTTTTTTCTCTCTCTTAAACTCCTATTAACATCTCAACTAGCTAGAATTGCGTTTTGATTTTGACAATGCTAGAAAAAATGATTATTTAGGACAACTTAAAAGTTTAAGGGTTAAAAATAAACTTGTAAAATCAATCATGTATGTTTATATAATGTATCATTCTTGTATATTATATGTTTTGAACGTTTGCATGATACTCAAATATGCAAAAGGTAGTAGCAATGAGTCTGAGAAACGAACTGCTAGGACCAAACCAGAACGTGGATATGTGGTTTCATTACATGAGCGAAGAAGCTAAACTTATTCACCAAAATAATCCAAATTCATTGGTAGTAGTTTCTGGGCTGAGCTACGACACCGATCTCAGCTTCTTGAAGAACAGATCGATGGGCTTCAACTTGGACAACAAACTTGTGTTTGAGGCACATTTGTACTCTTTCACAAACAATATGAGTGATTGATGGACATCGAAGCCATTAAACACATTTTGTGCCAATGTTAACCAAGGATTTGGAGATCGAGTTGGGTTTCTAGTGAGAGGAGAAAACCCAATGCCTCTGTTTGTGAGTGAATTTGGGATCGACCAAACTGGAGCAAATGAGCGCCAAAATCGATTCTTGACCTGTTTTTTTTCCTACCTTGTTGAGAATGATTTTGATTGGGGCTTGTGGGCTTTGCAAGGTAGCTACTACTATAGAGAAGGCATGAAAAACGTTGGAGAAACCTTTGGTGTCTTGGATGCCAATTTTACACAAGTCAAAAGCCCTAAATTTCATCAAAGGTTTCAGCTTATGCAAACCAAACTTCAAGGTAACTTTTTTTAAGTAGTTAGGCTACTACTTTTCTACGCTTTATTTTCTTGAATTAGTTTCCACTTTTGATTTAAGATAAGATTCATTATTGTCTATTTTCCTTTTCCTTTTCGGTAAAGTTTTATTCCAACACATTTTGAAATGAAAACTCAAATTGTACAGTTTTTTCCTTGCCAATTCAAGAATCTAATCGTATTCTTTTGATACAGATCCAAGTTCAAATCTCTCGACATCGCTCCTAATTTACCATCCTCGTAGTGGCGACTGTGTGAGAATGAACAAAAGGTATCAATTAAAAAGCAGTAGTTGTAAAACTTCTAATTGTTGGGTCCACAATGAAGATGGAGCTCCAATCAATTTGGCGGGCTCTACACTGTGTTTGAAAGCAATAGGAGATGGGCTCCATCCAGTCCTATCTCGAGACTGCTTGAGCCATATATCCTGAGAAAATGCATATCCGATGCTGAAGCATCCCAGGTGTTAAGAATATGTCATGCTGCACCATATGGCAGACATTTTGGCAGCCAATGATACGAATCCATTTGTGACCAATTACATATATCAAAGGAGCAATTATTACAAGAAAGGCAAGGAAGATTCAAGAGACTTTCACACTGCACCTTCAAAAGCTTGTTAATGCACAAGAACCAACAAAGAGTTTTGAGCCCGAATTTATTCATAATGTTACTTCAATGAGTCAAGAAGAGAATGGAGCAAAGATGGCACTGGAAAAGTTGTCTATTTTGAGAGATGGCACGGAGGACAAAAAAAGTGTGCAGATTCGTGAACAGGTGCCTTTGCAGATTGCACCTCTTTGGAGTTTGTGAAGTCAAAAGTTGTCAAACCATATCCAAATGTGAAGCGCCTCCTACAGCACATAGATAAGACCATTTGAAGCATGACTAGGTTTTCTGATCCGCATTTAAGTGTCTAGAATGATGTGCAATCAAGTTTTAATTTGCATGTCTTATTTTCTACAATTTGCATTAAGTAGTATTTTGAAAAACTTTTGGTGTTCTTATGTTGAACAACCATTTGGCCTATTTAAAGGCTTGTAATGCTCTTGTTATGGATAACTTAAGATTAAAACATATTGAAATTCAAGAACTTTTGTTCCTTAACACTTTTGGTGTTGCTTCTTTCAAATCTTGCTTTAGGTTTGATGTTAAACCGATTCATTGGATTAGTCTCGATCAACCTAATTCTGGAGTGAGTCGTCTTAGGATCTAGGAGTGACCATCGTAGATTCTAAGTCCAATCTAAGAGTGATTCATCTTCTAACCGTACTCTTGGTTGGAATCATTCGGTAAGTTAGTCGTTTTTGTGAATGTTTGCAAGGATCCTAGAAGGACCTCTAGCTTTGTAAACACGAGCAACCTTGGCGCTTATCAGCCAACGTGTTACAAAGTGGTTACTTCCTGCCTTCAATATTTTAGAATGCGGACGAGTTGGTCAAATGATGTAACAAATGTCAAAGAGGTTGAAACCTATCCAAGAGGTTTGAAATGTCGTTAATGTACATCCTAGAAGTAGAGTTGTTTGATGTGTAGGGAATGAACATCATGGGTCCCTTTCCTCCATCCAATGGTCATTTGTTTATTCTAGTAGCAGTAGACTATATGTCCAAATGGGTAGAGGCAGTATCGTGCCCAACTAGTGATTCAAAGGTTGTAACAAAATTCCTCCTAAGAAATATCTTTACACGATTTGGAACATCAAGGGCGATAATCAGTGATGAAGGTTCCCACTTCATAAATCGCGTTGTGGCTGGTTTGTTAGCAAAGTATAATGTTAAACATGGGGTTGCTACAGCCTACCATTCTTTGGCAAATGGACAAGCCGAAATCTCCAACCGAGAGATCAAAAGCATTCTGGAGAAAGTGGTGAACAAAAGTATGAAGGACTAGGCCTTTAAGTTGGATGAAGCGGTTTGGGCTTATCGTACAACATTTAAGACACCTCTAGGTACATCGTGGTATAAATTAGTATTTGGAAGCCCTATAATTTGCCTCAAGAGCTGGAGCATAAAGCCTTCTGGGCTGTGAAAAAGCTGAATTTGAATTCAGTGCAGTAGGCGAAATCAGGAAGTTACAATTGCTAGAACGGGAAGAATTCAAGAGGGATGCCTACGAAAATGCCAAAATTTTGATAAAGAAAAAACAAAGAAATGACATGATACTCACATCCAACCAAGAAGCTTTGAAGTTGTGCAACACGTTCTTCTATACAATTCACGTTTGAAACTGTTCCATAGAAAGCTGCTCATGTATATCCCTATAGAGCTGTAAAGGTTAAAGAGTTGAATTCTGAGAGGGAGTTTACAGTTAATGAGCAGCGCTTAAAGAATTATTGGGGAGAAGGGCTAGTGAGAGATGCAGAGCCCACTAGCTGACCACAAAGTAGAGCAAGAAGAAACTGAGAATAAAGAAGCTGAGCTTAATTTCCTAATTTTTCAATAGCTTCCATTAATTTGTTTTCATTTCACTACACCTCTTTAGTTTTACATTTTGATTTCAGCAGGTTGGTTAGATTTGGAAATTTAATTCATAAAGAAAGAGAGAGAAAGAGCAACGATGAAGGAGCAGACCTGCTTAGCTGAAAAGGAGGTAAGTGGTAATTAATTAGTGGGATGGCAAGCGGAACAACTTAGTCATTAAGGCAAGGCGGTAAGTAAAGGGGGTAAAAAAAATCCTGAATGAGGTAATTTTTTAATTTTAAATTTCAAATCAAATTGGGTTAGTTTAAATTAAATGGGATTATTTTTGTTAACTGGGTAAATTGTGGGGAATTGGTTTAATTTTCCCTATTTAACTCCCATTATCAAACCCCACCACCCATGATCGCCTTCTGTTTAAGTTACCCCACTTTTTCACCCTTACAAATTCTGAAACCCTCCAGTCCCATCCACCATCTCTGTCTTCGCTTTCTCACCTCTTAACTATGCCTCGTTACAAAGAGAAAGCCAATCGAAATAGGGCCATGGAAATTCCCTTATCAGAGAGTGAGCAATCCTCCGAGGAGTTCGCAGATGTCGTCGTTCAGTCGATGGTTGTAGAGGTTTCCGACACACCGTAGACGTCTCCTACTAAAGGTGTCGATCTATCAACCTCTGTTCCTGAGCCAGAGGACAAGCAGCGCCATACCACCCTACCAGAGGAGGATGCTCCCGTAGGCACCATCCCTGCCGCCACCATTCTAACCCCTCCACCACCCATACCTCCAGCTTTATCAAGTCCAGCCCCTGTTGTCACTCCTTCTCCATCCACTATCCATTATCCCCTTTACCTTCCTGCCTCCTACTCTTCACGACCCTCCTACCCTATCAGTCTCCAAATTCACACCCAAACCTCTCAAGCCCATATCCTCTTCTAGTCCTGCCTCCCGCACCCGAAAAACAAAGCGACCTGCTGAAGCATTCAGCGCCTCACCCCTAAAAAGAAAGCAAAACCATTCTCTACCTCAAAGCCTTCAAAACAAAACCCAGCTCCTTCTTCCTCTACTTCGAAAAGGAAACAAAAGTTGCCTCCATCAAGACCGTTGCATCTCTGCGAGCCTTCCTGATGGAGGGGAGGAGCATCGACATTGGTCAACTCATTCACCAAGAAATTGCCCAATGCGCAACCAAGAGGATGAGCCGTCTATTTTTCTCGCATCTCATATCATAGCTATGCTTGAAGAGTAACGCTCCAGTCGTCCAGGATGACAAGATCATCATAGAGAAGCTGTTAATAAGAAAAGCCCTTACCGGAGCGGCTGATGTCGTCAGAGCTCTTATAGAGGAGCCTGATCCCTTAGGAGGCCATTAATGAAATGATGACCCACCAAGCCCAAATGTCTGCAGTGAAAAGACATTAATCCCAGAGTGAAAATGAGGATCTTGTTCATGAATTTTAAGGGAAAAAACTAATTGGGCCTTCACAAGTGCTCGTAACTCTAGGGCTAGTGAGAGGGTAGGGCTTCTTGTTACATCTTGCTCCTAAGTTACCATTTTACCCCAAAGTTACATCTTGCTCCTTAAATACTACTACTCCTCTAATGAACAATCTGGTAATGGTTTGACCTATAACCGGAATTCTCTCTAAGGCTAGTCAGAGGGTAGGGCTTCTTGTTCAAGTCCTGAAGTTAGCACTTAAGGGAACACTCATCTACTCCACTAAAGTCGGGTAGGAGCGAATTCCATCTTGTGTAGCTATGTTCCCAACTCCCTACTCGGTCTCATCCCAAAAAATGGTAGGAATGTTGAGTCGGTAACTCGAGCCACTCTCACCTATACATATCAAAGGACGAGCCCTCACATGTAGGAGTCCATAACTCACTCAAGATTGTGAATGAGTTGTCTGGTCATCCTATGAAATATAAATTTATTGGTCAACAGCGTTACATCTAAAAATTGGTTATTTTGCGGCTCAGTCTTATACAAACTCATTGTATAGGATACCCCCACTCGCATGTCTCCACACGAACGATTTGGATTGAGTCGTTTGTAACATTTACAAAGTCGGTCATATCCGTAGTGCTTACTCGATAAGGTACTTATCTTTATCCATATACTACAAACCCTTTAGGTTATTATCAAAACATTATCTACTTGTATATCGAGGGTATATAAATTATATACCCGATATATATACTGTCTCGATGACATAAAAATAACCTTGGATGTTTAGTTTATTTGATTTGGATAATGCAATATTGTAAATTCAACAACAATTTGATTGAATAAGAAAACATAACTTTATTGAATATAAATATGTTTTTACATAATTACAAACTATGAGTTTAGGGCAATACACCCAACAATCTCCTACTTAAACTACACTCTAGTAGGGTGTACAAAATCATAAAGCAAAGGGACAAATACAATAAACTAGGGCATACAACATTTCTCCCACCTGCCTTAGACTGATGTACCTAGTTCGTAGACTTAGACTTTCTAGATGGCCCTCGAACACTTTATGTAACGACCCAGAATTTCCCACATACTTCTAAGTCACGTTAACTACCCAACTGATTAAACTTAACCCCAGACACGAGATGCCACTCCCTATACAATAATTATATAAAATCAAGTTCCACTTCTCATCAATTTAACAATAAATCGATTCCATAAAATATCAATCCACAACATCCGTGGACAACCTCACGAGGAAAATTTATTACTCAAACTAGGCAAAACTCAATGAATGGAAGAAAAACTAAGATAGGCACCTATCCCGAAATAAAATGAACAACAAGTGGGAACCTCCCAATTATTCAAATACGAACAAATGGTTTATTGACCATAACATAAGGTCTTAACTAACAACTTAAGCTAAGAAAGAGTGACTATGCAGCCTATGGTCCTCGCTCGTCATGTCTCCTCCGTCTCATCACCATGGTCGCCAACGAGTCCTTCACCTGAAACAATAATTGTAGAGGGGGGGTGAGTATATAAAATATACTCCGTAAGTAGCCCTCACCAACAACACATACACATCATGCTCAACTAAATCATGAAACATTCATAGTCATGCTTTTCATCACATTATGCATTCAAACATAGACACATTCTATAAAATTCGGTGACAACCACAACTAGGAACACATTAACTACCAATCTCTAGTCTCCCTAACATCTCAAGTACATCTACGCTTATCACAACTATCCTAGCCTTCCACAGTTAACTCCTTCGAGTAGAGTCGGCACCTGACCATTTTTACCCAGAGCCCCGACACTACTGCATCGGCCCTCGACCATTTTACCCAAGGCCCCGATGACTTCACCATCTATTGGCCTTTGACCATTTCTACCCAAGGCCCCAATAGCTTTCCTTCCAAAAGACTCCTCGCATCGACCCTCAACCTTTTTTACCCGAGGCTTCGATATTCAATTAGTGACGTATCAGCCCCCGACCATTTATACCTGAGGCCCTGACACTCACTCATTCACTTTCTCCAAGAATCCAACTCTCCCAGAGTCTTGCTATATACTTTCTTAAGCCATGACCCATTCGTCCTTCAGCTTACAACCAATTCAGCATGCTTCCACAACATAAACAACATTCTAATAATGAAATAATAAACCCATCATGCTTTCACAAAATAATATTTCTTAACAACAGCTCCACAATGAGTTTGTCACAACACAGCATAACCAAGCAAATTCTTAAACAATTAGAGCCCAACACAGTTCACAAAAAATGCTTATTATCCAACATCAATATTCAATAAACATTACCAGATATAACAAAGCACACCAAACACGCCGAACAATCCATGCATATTCAGACAACAAACATCTCCACAACAATTCTCGGCAGTTTAGCAAAGCAGAACTTACACCAATATTACCGACAACTACTCAACAATACTCCATGTATACAGATTACCACAACCGGGAGCTACCTAACACATCAGCGTATCAAAAACAATATCGAACATCACAAAAACAGCACGTTAGAGGCCATCTGACACACATTAACGCACGCACACGCCCCTTGTCTACTTACCCACAACCGCGCCCTTAAGTTTTGCGTCGATCTCACACCTAAGCACTAAAACAGAAAAATACAGCAAGTTACGTACACTATTAAGCTTTCGAAATCAATTCTAAAAGGGTTCAAATGACTCATTACCACCAAAACCGACTTCGTATAGGTGTGGGTCACCTAGATCTAGTTCGCCAGGGTGTGGGTAGCCTAAATTGGGTTTCACAACGAATGTGGGTCAACACCGAAAATCACCGGGAGGAAGAAAACACCGCAGATCTGGGCCAAGCACGAGCTGTTCACTTCTGTCCGAGTCGGGGAGGGGTGTTGTAGGTACGGGGCGCCGAAGGACGGCCGAACTTGCTCGTGGTCTGCCCGAAGGTGTCGGATCGGGGCTCGTCGTCGCCACCCGCCGCAGCTGCTGCTACCTACGACGCCGAGACTGCTGCAATGGCTGCCACCGTCAGGAGCGCCGTCGTCGTGGAGAACGCCGGGAGATCTGCCGCCGCCGCGAGGACTTAGTCGTTCGGTAGTGAGCCGTCGCCGATTGTGCACCCACGCCGGAAAACGCCGCAAAGCAGCGGGAAGGTGACGCTGAGTGCTGCCCCACCGCGACGCCGCCGCGCCTGCTGCTGTGACGAACTTGCCGCCGCTGGATGGGTCGCCGGAACGAGAACAGAGAGGAAGAGAAAGAGGGGGTGGGCTGCTAGGGCAAGAAGGAAGAAGAAGAAGAAAAGAAAGAGAACTTGGGCTAGGGTCTCTTTTTTTGTTTTCTTTCTTTTTCCCTTTTCTTTTACTTTTCCTTTGTTTTAAAAAAAAACCAAACCAAACCAAAAAAAACCCAACATAACCAAGCCCAAGAGCAAAAGAAGCCTATCCCAACTTAAGACAAAACCAACCACACGGAGCCCGATAAATATAAATTTAATTAGAGTTTAGAGCCCGATAAATATAAATTTAATTAGAGTTTAGAGCCCGATAAATATAAATTTAATTAGAGTTTAATTTTTTTTAAAAAAATCTCCTGATTCGAGACTAACTAACCTGAGGGGCTCGGGGCGCTACACTTTAGCTATGACAGCCTTCGTAAATGGATCAACAATGTTGTGCTCCGAAGCAATCTACGTGACGATCACATCCCCTTGTTGCACTATTTACCGTATAAGATGGTACTTCCTCTCGATATGTTTGCCTCTTTTTTTTTTTTTACTTCAAGGTTCTTTGGAGTTTTCCACAGAACCACTGTTATTACAATAAAGTGTGAAGGACAAATTCATATTTGGAATCGTAACGCCCCAGGAATTTCACCATTTCCAAATAGGGACCGTTACTAAGACTACCTAAAATTTTCACATAAACAAGAGAATTATCTTCACAACAATACTAAGCAATAAAGCTACCACGCTTCTCCTGCGCCGCTCTAATTTTCAACACTCACGAGAGCTTGAACAATTAGAACAACAACACTAAAGATTTAAGAGAAACTCACATCCTATACAGATAAACCATTTAATACCGACTTCACATTAACCAAACCCTTCAAGGAACCGTTTACTAACTATAAACCATCCACTAAATGAATATTAACATCTCGAATGACAATGAAGCAAAAACTAATTCAAGTACGATCAACTTTAACAAATGTATTCATAAATATCCTAAGTAGGTTACAAACCCGTAGTTCAAGAAGCTAACAAAATTAATGCTCTAAAAAGAAAAATGAATCGGCAACCTTACAACATCCTTTAGACAATAAAACTAAACAAAACCAACCACCAACAACTCAACTACAAGATTAAATGGCCACAACTACTCTAACTAAATTGCACGCAGCATAGCTAATGGTCTTTCCCATCAAGCCTCCTCCTCGCCATCACCATCCCAAGAGCTAGTTCGATACCTGCAAACTGGAAGGGAAAAAGAGGGATGAGTACAACCACAGTACTCAGTAAGCAGCCCTTATCTGAAGGGTCACGCACAAACAGCAACTTATCAAGGAACAACGTGTCATGCTTATTAAAGAATCAACACACACATCATGCTCAACCAAATCATGAAACATTCATAGTCATGCTTTTCATCACATTATGCATTCAAACATAGACACATTATATAAAATTCGATGACAACCACAACCAAGAACACATTATCTACCAACCTCTAGTCTCCCTAACATCTCAAGTACCTCTACGCTTATCACGGCTATTCTAGCCTTCCACAGTTAACTCCTTCGAGTAGAGTCGGCCCCTGACCATTTTTACCCAGAGCCCCGACACTACTGCATCGGCCCTCGACCATTTTTACCCGAGGCCCGATGACTTCACCATCTATTGGCCCTTGACCATTTTTACCCAAGGCCCCAATAGCCTTCCTTCCAAAGAACTCCTCGTATCGACCCTCGACCATTTATACCCGAGGCCTCAATACTTAATTAGTGACGTATCAGCCCTCGACCATTTATACCCGAGGCCCTGACACTCACTCATTCATTCCCTCCAAGAATCCAACTCTCATTAGAGTCTTACTATATGCTTTCTTAAGCCACTACCCCTGCATCTTTCAACTCACAAATACAATTCAGCATGCTTCCACAACATAAACAACTTTCTAATAATGAGATAATAACCCAATCATGCTTAATATCCAACATCAATATTTAACAAGCATTAGTAAGTATAAT
The DNA here is from genome assembly GCF_013281855.1 of Momordica charantia. Taxonomy (NCBI): domain Eukaryota; kingdom Viridiplantae; phylum Streptophyta; class Magnoliopsida; order Cucurbitales; family Cucurbitaceae; genus Momordica; species Momordica charantia. Next base: position 14,199,106 of record NW_028275162.1, read on the forward strand.
AACTCACAAAACACGCCGAAAAATTCATGCATATCCAGGCAACAAACATTACCACAGCAATACTCAACAGTTTAGCAAAGCAGAAATCTCACCATTTTCATCGACAAATATCCCACACTACTCCAAGTATATCTACTAACACAACGAGAGTTATTTAGCGCAATGACGCATCAAAATTAATATTAAACGCCACAAAACCAGCACATTAGAGACCATTTAACACATATTAACACACGCACACGCCCCTTGTCTATTTACTTTGTTATGTCTCAAAACTCTCACAAGAGTTTTACTTGCTACTACGCCATGCCTCATGCATCAACAATCTCATAACAGTCCAACATGCGATACTCCAAAATGATCATATGTAAAAATCAATCAACTTAAAATAGTCCAGCATGATCCAACAGCTCCAACAGGCTTCGTTCACAGAAAAGGCACAACCAACAACTTAACCAAAATATAATTGATAGATACCCAGCATACCTCAAACACAACCGACTTCTCATAAATATTCAATATGCTTTCGAAACAACAGATTATAGTACCGGTATACGAATTTCATCATGAAAACCAATTAGAACATAACAACAATTTAATCATAGTCATCCAAGATTACTTGGCTACAATTTATTCACACAACCACATAATTTTCCCAAGATATATCAACAGTTTTATGAACAATGACGTTTACTAAATGATAACAATGACAAGTAACATGCAAATATCACACATGGGCACACGAGCAAAAAACCATATCATATCAGCACACAACAACCAATCCCTCCAGTAAGAAACTACTTACAAACAAAGGCCTTTTGCACTATTAAGCTCGCCGAAGGGTTCCTACTAACTCACGCTAAGACCACTTGGGTTGATAGTGGGTCGATGTCGAAAGAGCTCGGCACTTCAAAACTAAGTTCGAAAAGCCTCGGGCTTGCTGCTCCTACGCCGACAAGGAATGGGTATGCTGATTTGAGTCCAAAAAGGAGTCAACACCGAAACAATGTCAAACTGGGTGGGTATTGCAAATCGACTTCATACGAGGTGTGGGTCACCGCCCAATGTCATCGGAATGATGGTAAAACGTCAAGACTCGTCGGCTTCACGAATCTGAGATGTTGTCGCTGCAGCTGTCCGAAAATGATGGGAACGTACCGTGAGTTGTGGGTTGTCGCCAAATGGTGAGGGTCGCGAGAAACAACAGGGAAAAACGATGTCAGCACTGCTGCAACACGTCGAATGCCGCCAGCTTCGCACGTCGTGGGATCTGCTCGCCACGGGGACGATTGCCACCGAAACTGCTACAGAAATGACCCAATTCGTGGGTTTGGTTCGCTCCGTTGTGCTCGCCGTGGGGAAGATGTCGTCAGCTACTGCTTGCCCGTTGCCGTGGAACCTAGATCTCTGTTGAATCTCGCTGTTGAGGCTCACCACCACCATTGGCCATCTTTGGAATGAAACGTCACCTTTGCTCGTGCCGCTCGAGCTTCGAGGTGAGCTTAACGTCGTCAGGGATCAAAGACGAATGCCAAACGAACGTCATCGCTGCTCCAGAGTTACCATCGCTAGGCCGTGGGTCGTGATGCCTTGCTACCACTGCCGGAGAAGATGCCCGAGGAATGGTGGATGGTGGCTGAAGAAGACAAGGAAGGAGTGGGGCGGCTAGGGCAACAAAGGGAGAAGGAGATGATGGTGAGTTAGGGTTTTCTTTTGTTTATTTTATTTATTTTGCATTTAAACCAAAAAGCCTACATTCCCAATTTTTAAAGAATCCTCTTAATTACTTTTAAAAATGAAAAGCCCAACTCCCAACTCTAATGGAAAGCCCATGGGATAGAGGAAACTAGAATTCTATTTTCAAATAGTTCTAACGGCCCAAAACAAGACCCGAAATTTCACGTTAGAAGTTAAAATAAAACTCACAATAACTCGAGATAAAATAATTAACTTCAACTCTAAGACCCAAGAATAAAGTCCAAAAATTTGAACTTAAAATTTTCCAATACATTGTATTAAGAACGAAAAAAATCTCTTTCCAAACTTTGAAAAACTCAAATTCTCTAAATCCGACGAACTTGATTTTAATTTACTCAAAATTAGAACCTCAACATTAGAAAATCCAAGAATTAAAATTATCTGTTTTGGGGAAAAATTCAAGGGCACTATTTATCTCTTAAAATAAACGAGTCAAAGAACGCGGGGCGTTATAGGAACGACTTCGAAATCGGTTAAGAACTTCCTAAGCCAAACTGCTTCGTTTGTTGCTTCACAAGCTGTAAGTAATCAGCCTCCATGGTGGTGTCTACAATGCATCCTTGTTTGATTCTTCGCCAAACATTGCTCCTCTGTTAAGAGTGAATAGATTTCCTAGAATCCTTATCTGTTTGGAAGTCAAAGTTAGTGTATCCTATAAGGATCAAATGTTTAGAGTCATACACGAGCTTATAGTCCATTGTTCTCCTTAGATACTTGAGGATTCCCTTAACAACAGTCAAGTGATCATATTATGGGTTAGAGTGATATCTACTGACCATCCCTACTGCATAGCATATGTCAGGCCTAGTACACAACATAGCGTACATCAGGCTGCCCACTCCTAAAGTATAGGATATGCGTCTCATATCCTCAACTTCTTGAGGTGTCTTTGGACATTGTTCCTTAGATTGATACATTTCATGCTTAAAAGGCAATAAGCCCTTCTTGTAATTCTGCATTGAATATCGAACAAGCATCTTGTCGATATAAGTTACTTGAGACAACGCTAGCATTTTCTTCTTTTGATACCTTAAATTTTGGATGCCAAGAACATACTAAGCTTCTCCCACTTGGAACTCAGTAGCTAGCCACTTCTTTATGTCACTAAGCTTCTCCCACTTGGAACTCATCAACGTTTTGGTCAAAACCATAAGATTTGATCGCAGTATCAAACCTTATGTTCCAAGATCGAGATGCTTATTTCAATCCATATATGGATTGTTTAAGTTGGCAAACATTTTGTTCTTAACCTTGTGCAATGAACGCTTCAGGTTGAGACATATAAATGCTTTCTTCAAGATTGCCATTCAGAAAGGCAGTCTTGATGTCCATTTGCAAAATCTCATTGTCATAATATGTGGCAATAGACAAGAGTATTATTATGGACTTGAGCATAGCTATTGGGGAGGTTTCTTCATAGTCCACCCCAACCCTTTGTGTGCAGCCTTTCGCCACAAGCCTCGCTTTATAGGTTTGTACAAAAGGTGTTTTAGAAACACTTTTCGATGGAACTATATTCAAAATGTATACAGCAATCTCTAGTGCGTAACCTTAAAATGAGTTAGGCAATTGAGCATAGCTCATCATTGACCGAACCATGTCTAACATCGTTCTGTTGAGGTGTATCAGAGGCTGAAAGTTGGGACATGATTCCATGTTCTATCATATAGACCTAGAATCTCAAGTCCATATACTCTCCACCCCGATCGGATCAAAGTGTTTTTAATGGTTTTACCTAATTGATTTTCAACTTCAATCTTGTACTCCTTGAACTTTTCAAGGGACTCTAACTTGTTTTGCATTAAGTATACAAGAAGTATTTATACCCTCATCGAGCTTTAACATTCATCGAACCATAAAGTTCTAAGGGCTATTTGGCTTTGTAACATTTTCTAGTAAAAGGTTTTTTAGTCATCTTGCCTTCAAGACAAGATTCACATGGTGGCAAAGTGTCGTCTTCTAACTCACTTAGAATGACACTCTTAACTAATATCCCAATCCTATTAAGATTAATGTGACTCAATCTTAAGTGTCAAAGACAGGTATTTTCTTTAGGAGAAACTTTTTACCTTTTAGTTCGAGTTTTAGCCCTTTTAAACAACTCAGTATTTAAAATTGCTCTAGTAATGGTTGGTATTAGCACATACAAGTTGTTTTCGAGTTTAGTAGAAAAAGTATTCTCACCATTTTCTGAAAATGAATGCTTCATTTGTATTAAAAAAAAAACATAATACAAATGTTCTTACAAACAAGAAATTTAAATTCAGATCCTTTTGATTTTTGGAATGACGTACACATTATCTAATAATATATATATAAATTCTTGTTGAATGGGATGTGAATCCCAGAGTGGAAGAAGTAGAATGCGTTCTTGAATTTCTTTTGAAATTTAAAACACTTAAAAATATAAAATAGGGAAGAATGTTGGATTTTACCTTTGCTTCGTGTAATCACAATGAGACAACACCACTTGATCTTCCTCGGTAAGTCTCTCGGTCAAGAATCCGGATTGTGAGATCCAATTGCAAGGGATCGAGATAGTAGGACAGTTTATAGATTTTTAGCCTTTTTTTTAGGGTTCAGCTAACTTTATATTTACAGAGAGGGAAAATCCTAAGACTATTAGGATATAAGATATCTCCTTCTGAATCTATGGGAAATCTCAAGACTATCAGGATATCTTATTCTTTTAATTTAATTAATAATAAATAAATAAATTCAATCAATTAATAAATAATAAATTAATTCAATTATTAATTATTAATCTAATTAATAATTAATTAATTTATATCCAAATATTAATTAAATAAATTAGTAATTAACAATTAATTATTTAACTTTTAATTAAATATCACATATTTCATTACAAGTATATATTTGAATCATATTCAAATGCATCTCTCTCGTATAATCTATAGTTTTAATATGAAACCAATTCATATTAATTATTTGAATATACTAAAATATTTCTCTTATAACATATAGTTTAATTATTGAACTTTATTAAAAAATAAAATATATATAATGTATCATAATATCATTGTATACATTCGTTGATATATAATTTGAAGATTTCAAATTCTCTCAAAATCTTGATCCTCGTTTTACCCATTGTGTGCTAGCAAGCGGATCTAACAGAAATACAAATCAGAATCTCCAACGATACGATTAAACTCATTAACAAAATTAACCAACATTCATTAACTGCAGATCATTCCACTAAAGATTTATAGCTGCACTCTTCTCACTGCAAAATATTTCGTGTCCACGGAAATTGACCATTGATGGTAAGTCGATCCTAAATGAGTGCTCGTAACTCTAGTTGGGTCAAGTTATTGTTTTACTTCTGAGTTACATCTTGCTCCTTAAATACCATTGATCTACTAATGAACAACCCAGTTATGGTCCGACCAATAACCAAAAGTCCCTGTCGAGTCAGTGAGAGGGTGGGGCCCTTTATTCAAGTTTCAGAGTCAGCATATAAGGGAACACACATCTACTTCCGTAATGATACACGACAACACAAGCGTATTGAGCTACTCGATCCACAAGTCACTTGAACCAAATCGTAGTTTGTTCAACCTGAAAGGCTAAAGTGAGAGGGATTACCTTTGCAGTCATTACTTTGAGTAGACAAAATACTCTGTAGCGACCCAGAATTTCCCCCACACTTCTAGGTCACGTTAACTACCCAACTGTTTAAACCTAACCCCAAACGCAAGATGCCAACTCCCTATGCAACAATTATATAAAAATCAAGTTCCACCTCTGGTCAATTAACCAATAAACCAATTTCATAGAATATCAATCAACAACATCCGTGGACAACCTCACGGGGCAATTTTATTATTCAAACTAGGCAAAGCTCAATGAATGGTAGAGAACTAAGATAGACACCTATCCTGAAATAAAATCAATAACAAGTGCGAACCTCCCAATTATTCAAAATACGAACAAATAGTTTGTTGACCATAACATAAGGTCTTAACTAATAACTTAAGTTAAGCAAGAGTGACTAAGCAGCCTATGGTCATCGCGCGTTATGTCTCCTCTGTCTCATCACCACGGTCGCCCACGAGTCCTTCACCTGAAACAATCATTGTAGAGGGGGGGTGAGTATATAAAATATACTCCGTAAGTAGCCCTCACCAACAACACACACACATCATGCTCAACTAAATCATGAAACATTCATAGTCATGCCTTTCATCACATTATGCATTTAAAAATAGACACATTCCATAAAATTTGGTGACAACCACAACCAGGAACACGTTAACTACCAACCCCTAGTCTCCCTAACATCCCAAGTACCTCTACGCTTATCACAGCTATCGTAGCCTTCCACAGTTAACTCCTTCGAGTAGAGTCGACCCCTGACCATTTTTACCCAGAGCCCCGACAGTGCTGCATCGGCCCTCGACCTTTTTTACCTGAGGCCCCGATGACTTCACCATCTATTGGCCCTTGACCATTTTTACCCAAGGCCCCAATAGCCTTCCTTCCAAAGGACTCCTCGTATCGACCCTTGACCGTTTTTACCTGAGGCCTTGATACTCAATTAGTGACGTATCAGCCCTCGACCATTTACACCCGAGGCCCTGACACTCACTCATTCATTCCCTCCAAGAATCCAACTCTCACCAGAGTCTTACTATATACTTTCTTAAGCCACTACCCCTGCATCTTTCAACTCATAAATACAATTCAGCATGCTTCCACAACATAGAAAACTTTCTAATAATGAGATAATAACCCAATCATGCTTAATATCCAACATCATTATTTAACAAGCATTACTAAGTATAATAACTCACAAGACACGCCGAACAATTCATGCATATCCAGGCAAGAAACATTACCACAGCAATACTCAACAGTTTAGCAACGCAGAAATCTCACCATTTTCATCGACAAATATCCAACACTACTCCAAGTATATCGACTAACACAACGAGAATTATTTAGCACAATGACGTAACAAAATTAGTATTAAACGCCACAAAATCAGCACATTAGAGACCATTTTGGGATACATTAACGCACGCACACGCTCCTTGTCTACTTACACACAACCGCGCCCTTACGTTTTGCGTCGACCTCACACCTAAGCACTAAAACAGAAAAATACAGCAAGTTACGTACACTATTTAGCCTTCGAAATCAATTCTAAAAGGGTTCGAATGACTCATTACAACCAAAACCGACTCCATATAGATGTGGGTCACCTAGATCTAGCTCGCCAAGGTGTGGGTAGCCTAAATCGAGCTTCGAACGGATGTGGGTCACCGCCAAACGTCCTAAACACTGCTGTAACGCACAAATCCCGCCGCTGAAGTTGCTGTTCATCGGATCGTAGCAGCTGGTCGTCGACCCGTTTGTCGTGCGCCGCCGGTTCGCCGCTATAACAACCCATTCGCCGTGCGCCGCCGCGGATCTGACTCGTCGCCGTGTGCCGCCGCGAGGAGGAGCGGTGCTGGTTCGTTGCAGACCGCCGGGGAAGTCGCGCTGCCGCAGCTGCTGCTACAGACGCCGTCGCTGCTGCTGCTACTGGTGTGGTCGCCGGTCGCCGTTGTTGCTGTTTCGAGGAGGCGCCGCCGCTTCCGTCGCCGCCGTGAGGTGTGGTCGCCAGTGAACAAGAAGAAGAAGAGGGGTGGGTGACGGCTAGGGCAAAAGGAAGAAGGAGAAGAAGAAGATGAAGTCCCTCCCTTTTTTGTTTTCTTTTTCCTTTGTTCTAAAACCAAATTAACCCAATAGAGGCCCAACAAGTCCAAGCCCAAAAGATAAGGAATCCATCCCCTTTTAAAACAAGACCCACCACACGGAGTCCGGTAAATATTAATTTAATTGGAGTTTAGAGCCCGATAAATATAGATAAATTTAATTAACAATTAATTTAAAAAAAATTAAATGAAAAATCTCCTGATTCGAGACTAACTAACTTGAGGGACTCGGGGCGTTACAGACTTCCCTCCTTCAAAAACTTTCGTCCCCGAAAGTTGACTGTTCCAACAGTTCAGGGTATCTCGCCTTGATATCGTCCTCCCGCTCCCAAGTAGCTTCTTCCACTTGGTGGTTTCTCCACAAAACCTTAACCAAGCGAATCGTCCGGTTCCTCAACAACTTGGTTTCTTTTGCCAAAATTTTGACAGGTACCTCCTCGTAGCACAAAGACTCATCTAGTTGTAATGGTTCAGGGTCCAAAACGTGCGAAGGGTCATGAATGTACCACCTCAGCATAGACACGTGAAACACATTGTGAACCGCTACCAACGATGGTGGCAAAGCCAGCCTATACGCGACTGGGCCGATACGTTCCAAAATTTCAAAAGGCCCAATGAACCTTGCACCGAGCTTCCCCTTTTTCCCAAATCGTAAAATTCCCTTCACGGGTGCCACACGAAGAAACACCCGCTCACCTACCACAATCTCGAGCTCTCTACGCCTGACGTCTGCATAACTCTTTTGACGGCTCTGTGCAATTTGCATTATTCCCCTGATCTTTTGAATGGCACCATTAGTCGCCTACACCAAATCCGGTCCCAAGAGAACTCTTTCGCCGACTTCGTCCCAATTAACCGAAGACCGACACTCCTTCCCATACAGTGCCTCGTATGGGGCCATCCCAATCGTGGCCTGAAAACTGTTATTATAAGCGAACTCTATTAGGTAGAGGTACTTGTCCCAACTACCACCAAAGTCTAACATGCAAGCTCTGAGCATGTCATCTAAAACCTGGTTCACACGCTCCGTCTGACCATCGGTTTGAGGGTGAAAGGCCATGCTAAAGTCCAACTTAGTGCCCAGGGACCTGTGTAAACTCCGCCAAAAAGTCGAGGTGAAATGCGGGTCGCGATCGGACACTATGGATACTGGTATACCATGTAGCCTGACAATTTCCTGTAAATACAGTTCCGTCCATTTTTCTACTGTATACGTGGCCTTGCCGGGAATAAAGTGAGCAGACTTGGTCAAACGATCTACAACTACCCAAATCACAGTGAATCCCTTAACCGTCCTTGGTAGTCCTGTAATAAAGTCCATAGCCACATCGTCCCACTTCCAAAGTGGTATGCTCAAAGGTTGCAACAATCCAGTAGGTCTCTGTCTTGAAGCCTTTACCTGTTGGCATGTCAAACACTTGCTAACAAACTGAGCTATTTCCCTCTTCATGTTATGCCACCAATAATGTTTCTTAAGGTCTTGGGGTACATTTTGGTGCTTCCTGGATGGACCGAGTATGGAGCATTGTGTGCCTCTCCCAGTAAGTCCTTCCTCAAGAATAATCTTTTGGCACACACAACCTTCCGCGAAAAAGCAAAGCTGCCTCACCCAAAAGAGTGAAATCTCCATGGCCCACCATACTAAAGCCTTTGGCCAAGCTAGGGTCTTCATTTTGGGCAACGATGATCTTCTGTCTCAGGCTAGGTTCCACTGAGAGTCGAGCCAACAACGCGGAGACATCATCCACCGTTAGCTCCACCTCCAAGCGTTCCAACTCGCTGTGCATTGGACTTCAGGCCGTTACAAGAGATGCCACACTTGCCGCTCTTCTACTAAGAGCATCGGCCACCACGTTTGCTTTACCCGGATGGTAACTAATCTCACAATCATAGTCCTTCACCAACTCTAGCCACCGTCTCTGTCTTAAGTTAAGCTCATTCTGAGTGAAAAGGTATTTCAAACTCTGATGATCCGTGAAGACCTGAATTCTTTCTCCGTAGAGGTAGTGCCTCCATAACTTCAAGGCGAAGACCACTGCTGCTAGTTCTAAGTCATGAGTGGGGTAGTTAAGCTCATGCACCTTCAGCTGTCGAGAAACATAAGCTATAACCTTCCCATGTTGCATCAGCACACATCCCAAGCCCTTTCGTGAGGCGTCGCTGTAAACCACCAGACCTCCCGTCCCATCGGGGACAGTTAACACCGGTGCAGACACCAAATGCTTCTTTAGTTCTTGAAAAGTCTCCTCACACTTGCTGCTCCAAGTGAAGGTAGCATTCTTACGAGTCAACTGCGTCAACGGTGCCGCTATCCGAGAGAAATTCTGGATGAACTTCCTGTAGTAACTAGCCAAGCCGAGGAAACTACGAATCTCTATAACTGAACTAGGTCTTGGCGGGGTCTACTGCAATACCCTCCCCAGTGGCTATGTGACCTAGGGAAGCCACTTTGTCCAGCCAGAACTCACACTTTGAAAACTTTGCATACAACTTATTTTCTCGAAGTGTAGTCAAAACCTATCTGAGATGCTCCTCATGACACTTCTCAGTCTTGGAGTATACCAGGATGTCATCGATAAACACAATGACAAATGAATCTAAATAATCCTTAAAGACTCGATTCATTAGCTCCATAAAGGCTGCCGGAGCATTTATGAGTCCAAATGACATCACGATAAACTCATAGTGCCCATACCTTGTTCTGAACGCTGTCTTTGGAATGTCGGCCTCCTTTATCCTTAACTGGTGGTACCCCGAACGCAAGTCTATCTTCGAGAACACTTTCGCTTCCTAAAGCTGATAAAAAAGGTCATCAATGCGAGGTAGGGGATACTTATTCTTAACCGTAGCTTTGTTTAGTTCCCTGTAATCTATACAAAGTCGCATAGAACCGTCTTTCTTCTTAACAAAGAGCATGAGCGCACCCCAAGGGGACACGCTTGGGCGGATAAAACCCTTGTCGAGTAATTCTTCCAACTGTAGCTTCAGCTCTTTCAACTCTGCCGGAGCCATTCGATAAGGTGCTTTCGAGATGAGAGCCGTCCCTGGCAGCAACTCTATACAAAAGTCCACTTCGCGAGACGGAGGCAAGCCGGTGAGGTCCTTAGGGAACACGTTAGTGAACTCATTAACCACACGAACCGCCTCAATGCTTGGCACAACCTTCCTTGCATCCACAACGCTAGCCGAATAGGCCCAGGCACCACGCTGGAGAAGATGGCTGGCCTTCAATGCCGACACCACCCTCGGGACCCCGGTCTTGACTCCTTTAAAGGTAAAGTTTTGTCCAGAGGGCAAACGAAAGCTAACTTCCTTCTTCGAGCAATCAATACTAGCCCGGTTAGCAGTTAACCAATCCATGCCTAGTATCACATCGAAATCCTGCATATCCAGTTGGATTAACTTCACCTCCAAGGTCTGACCATCGAAAGAGAGCTGGCTTCCTTTCACCACTTGACTAGTGACCAACACAGATCCTGACGGTGTGGATACCGACAACAAAAAGACTAACGATTCTAGCTCTAAGTCCGCATGTCGATCAAAGGTAGAAGCAATGAAAGAATGACTAGATCCAGAGTCAAATAATGCGTAAGCAGGCATACTAAGCACTAAAACAGTCCTTGCAAAAGTAACGCGCATGCAATAAAACACAAGCATATACACACAGCTCAAGACTCGCAAAGAGAAGGTACCTGTGACCACCGCCTCGGCATGCCCAACATCCCCCTTGGTGAGAGCGAAGACGCGCGCCCTATGGGTCCCACCTTGAGTTGCCGCTGTCGTAGGGATTCTCTGGCCTAAAGCTTGGGTATTCGAGCCGGTCATCGGACACTCCCTTGCGAAATGTCTTTACTTCTGGCACCTGTAACATATTCTTTTTCCCACCCAACATGGCCCAACATGGCTCTTCTTATAAGAGGGGCACACCGGAGGAGCAGTCTGCCTTTGAACATGATGCTGGTGTCCTCTTGAGGGTTGACTGGAGGAGAACGATGCAAATTTCCTCTCGACCCCCGAGCTAGAGCCTATCACCTGCTGAGACTGAGGCTCCTCGAGACATTTGTCCATAACCAACGCACACCTGACTGCCGCTGCATATGTAGTTGGTTCCTGGAGAACAAGTAGCCCCTTGATCTCCCTACGCAAACCGTCAATGAACTTGTCAATCTTTAATTGCTCAGTAGGAATATATTGCATTCCAAAACGGGACAGCTCAGTGAACTTCCTCTCGTATTGGGCCACAGTTAGGCTCCCTTGAGTGAGACGGAGAAACTCTGCCTGTTTTTCATTCCTGACAGTCACGGGGAAATAGTACTCATAGAGTAGGTCCTTAAATCTTGCCCATGTGACGGGTACGTTGGCGTGATCCTCCGCTGCCGCCACCGACTCCCACCAATTTACTGCTTCTCCCCGAAGCATAAACACTGCTCCCCGGACCTTGAAATCGTCGGAGCATCCCAAATACACATAAAGGGCTTCCAACTCCCTGACCCATTCCTCGGCCGCAGTAGGCCTCTCACTCACCCCGTTGAAAACGGGTGGCCCAAAGCTTTGAAATCCCTGATAAACTGAACCTACTCTTGCGGAATTTGTGCCCGGCGAGGCTGCTGCACCTGAGCTCCACCGGCTCCATTCACATTATCCAGCAATACTTGCAATGCCTCAGCTAGCAACGCCACCTGGGGATTCACCTGGGGAACTCCCTGAGGAGCTGCCTAAGGGCCCGGGGCGTTACATACTCACTATGCTCGAGGCCAGAAACACTCCACGAGTTTGATGACAAATCAAACAAGCATGATCCGAGGAGGGGGCCACATACGAAAGCTTAAGTTCAACCACACAAAGGGATTCGATATTTGGGAAGAGGTTTTGCACACGGCAAAGGGGAAAAACACTCTAGGTTTTGTTCATTGAAAAGATTCTAAGATGCCTCAAACAATGGAGGGTACACGCCTATATATAGGCCAAGGCCCTTGGCCTTTAATGGAAATAACAAAAATTAGAAAGAAAATAAAAATTGATAATTTCCTAAAAGTTGCTAAACTTGCATAAAGTTGGAATTTAAAATTGTTAAATTAAAAAGAAATAAAACAAAATCAAATTCAAATCAAATCCCATCAAATAAACTAAAATAATAAGGAAATCATTTCCTTAAATTGGATTGAGTGGGCGGCAAGGCAAGGGGTTGGGCGTTCGCACGGGTGACGGACAGTGGCACTAGCGTGGGTGCTGATGGGCGTGCGGGGTGTTGGGTGCTGGCGCTGACGGGTGTGGGGTGTGCGGATGTCGCTGCTAGTGGCGTGCAAGGCGCGTAGGCGCTTGGACGTAGGGTGCATGGGCAGACATGGTTGCGCGCATGTGCACTTGGTGAACAGGAAGCACGCAGGCATGTGCGGCAGGCAAGGGCGCACAGGGGTGCGGGGCAGGTGCAGGCATGTAGGATTGGCGGTAGGCATAGGCGTGCAGGCGCGGGTGGTAGGAGATAGCATGCAGGCGTGGGCAACAGACAAGGGGCGCTTGGGTAAGCAGCACTCGCAGGGACCGTGCGCTGCGAGGTTAGCAAGGCTGTGGCGCGCGCAACATGGAGCGTGTTGTGAAGCTCTCGTAGCATGTTGGCGCGCGCGGGGCGTGCGTGCGGTGGGTGGCGTATGCGCATGGCAAGACATACCCTTGCCATGGGTTCTTCACTTGGCCGCACTTCGATGAGGCACCTATGTTGGATCTTGGTGCCTTCATTCTCTTCCTTTTGTATGGAGCTAATACGGTGTTGTACATTTTCTCCATGGCTCATTGAAGCTTTTTGGCACGAGCTCTCGTAATTGGTTCTTCAAGTAAGCTTGGTGGTTTTATGATCACATCATCTCCTCTTTCTTTAAAAGGATTCGTCATCAAATCAAGTTCTTCTCCTACATCAAAAGGAGTTAAGTCAGCAACATTAAAAGTGGCACTAACACCATACTTACCTTGAACATCTATTTTATATGCATTGTCCTTGATCCTTTCAATCACTTGAAAGGGGCCATCTCTTCTAGGATTGAGTTTGGAGGTTCTCTCATTTGGAAATCGTTCCTTCCTTAGGTGTACCCAAACCCAATCTCCCATTTGAAATACCACGTGCTTCCGGTGTTGATTGGCTCTTGAGGCAACCTTGTTGTTATTCTTTTCGATCCTTTCCTTCACTTCGTTGTGTAGGGAGTGAATGTGATCCACTTTGCTTTCGACTTTAAGACTAGCAAATTTGTCAGGTGGCATAGGTAATAAATCAAGTGGAATTAAAGGATTGAAACCATATACTACCTCAAATGGCGAACGATGAGTAGGGCTATGTATTGCTCGATTGTATGTGTAACGCCCCAGGATTTTATATATTAACCTAGGCAACGTTAAATAATTCACCTGGCTAGCCTTAACTCTAAACACGAGATAAGCAACTCTTTGGGAAAATAATTTAAATGAAATAAAGCTTCGACTCCCATACGTTCTATCATAAATATAAATGTCATAAACTGTCAGGACTTCGCCCTCCGTGGGCAATTTAAAAACATCTCATATCTGCCTCAGTGGCAAAAATTCTTAAATAAATAAAACAACCGTAAAACCTAAACTCCAACGACAACAGTGACGCGTTTACCAGCAACATCCATAACAAATAAAGTAGTTCTAAAGAATACAAAATTCTTCCTTGGTCCACACCTAGCAATAACATAAATCTCAATGCTATTCGTACCCAACGACCATTCCCTCTATCCTCACTAACTAGGCTAGTGATCCCTCCTCGGTCAAGCCCTCTCCACGTCATCACCGCGGTCGACCCTGTTCACACCTGAAAACATATAAGGGTAAAAACGGGGGTGAGTACGTAAGGTACTCCGTAAGTAGCACTTCCTAACTAGCACAAAAAAATCATGCTCACAGTCACGACATATAAAATAAAACGATAGCAAGGCAATTAAATAGGCAGCGAGAGATAGCGAACAATAACTTGACATTTACATACAACAACCATGCGTCGGAACTGCCAAGACTACAACCCATGATTCACTAGCCCTTGTCTCATAGTACTAAACCTTCCTCTACACCCCCCTGTGTTACTCCCCGCTTAACTTCTCGAGGCATGACGGCTCTTGACATTTATTCCCAAGTTACCGCACCCCCTCCTTTTACAGTACTTGATGTTCGACCTTGCCATTTATTCCCAAGGCCTAGCACCGCTACTTCGCAAGCACCACTCTACTTTAATCCCTCAAGCCTAACTCCTCGAGTCGCATTGACCCTTGACATTTATCCCCAAGGCCTCAATACTCCTCTACAGAAACTTGACGTTCGCCCTTGCCGTTTATTCCCAAGGCCTGAACTGTGCACTGATCCTTGCCGTTTATTCCCAAGGTACCGATGACTTCCCAGCGTATTGGTCCTTGACATTTATCCCCAAGACCCCAATACTCGTTTACAGAAATTTGACGTTCGGCCTTGCCATTTATTCCCAAGGCCACTACTCAAGGCTTTGAACCTCCAAGCGATTTATATGCATTTTCAGGTCAGAACACCCATAGCTAACGGACTATCAACCCGTCCCTTTACCCTTCACCCTTCACCACTTCACTAACCCTCCCATGACCACCTACAGGTAAATTTCCCACATTCTAAATCACTGCACCGTTTACGAGCATGCTTTTCCTCGTAATAAACAAATACATCCAACAGCTCACAACTAGAACAATATAAACTAAATTATCAGTTTAACAACATGAGCCAGTTACTTCTAACTACAACAATTCAGAACCTACTAGTCACCTACAACAATAAGAACAGGAAGCATGTTTCCTCAAAAGTGTTCAATAATAGAAAGACGGCAACAAGATCGCTAGAAATTCACAAATCAAAACTAACAATCCCTACATGCTCAATTAAATTATCTAAACAAGAAAAACAGCATCAAAACCATTCCGTTAACGCTAAATAACTCACGCACTCGCCCCCTGGTGCTACTTACACAACCACGTCCTTAAGTTTGCGTCGAACTCACACCTACGCACAAAAACAGAAAAAAAACAGCAACATAAATATACTGTTTAGCCTTCGAAAACAACTCTAAGAGGGTTCAACGGGTCTCATTACCGCAAAACGACTTCGTGTAGGTGTGGGTAAATTAGATCTAGCTTGCAAAGGTGTGGGTAGCGTAAATCGGGCTTCGAACGGATGAGGGAAATCGCCGAACACCACAAAAAGCTGCTGTCCACGTTTTTACAGCAGAGGAATGCGCCGAAACGACTTCCAACGCCTTCGTTTTGATGTCTGTTACTACAAAACAACTTCGCTTATGAGTGGGTATCCCAAAATTAACTTCGAACAAAGGTGGGTCAAAGAAACTTGCCGCAGTTCACGGATCTAAGCTGTTCGAGGTCGTTGGGGCTTGTCGGATCGGAGAGAAGACACCACGAAACCAGCACCCACGCGCACCGCCGCCACCTGCTGCTGTCCGACACCCCGTGCCTGCTGCTGCCGACGCCGCGCGCCGCCGCTGCCCGGAGTCGCACGTCGCTGCTGCTCGGAGTCGCACCCGCTGCTGCCTATCGCGCCGCCTCCTGCTGTCCGCCGGAGGGGGCCGTCGTCGGTGCTGCTTCGTCGGAGAAAGAAATCCAGATGGCGGCTTAAACAAGAAAGGGAAGGGAGGAAGAAGAAGAGGAAGGAGAACAAGATGGGCTAGGGTTGTTTTGTTTTAATTCCCCTTTTTCTTTTGTTTTGAAACATACAACTCACTTGGGCTAGTTTCTTTTGTTTAAGGCCCACTTACCCAATCACCCTTTGTTAACAAAACCAATAATATAATTTCGTAGTTGGTCCAATGGCCCAGAACAAGTGTCACATAGCGGAATCCGTACTAAACCATAACTTGATAAATAACTACACGCTACTAACTCACCACTAAATCTGTAACAATACACACTAGCCGAAATGTCACACTTAAATTAAATAAAGATCACTGATGAATAAAATAAAATAAAAATGAAATAAATAAATAAATCAATAAATAAAATCTATTTTGTTATAAAATTTCCCGGAACTCGGGCAAGCTAACCTGAGTATCGCGGGGCGTTACAGTATGCTACTTCTACAAATGGCAAGCATTCTTCTCAATTCTTCAAAATTTTTTCTATAACCGACCAAAGTAAAGTAACCATGATCTTATTAACGATTTTGGTTTGTCCATCCATTTGTGGGTGACAAGTTGTTGAAAATAGTAGTTTTGTTCCCAACTTTCCCCACAATACCTTCCAAAAGTGACTTAAGAACTCAACATCCCTATCACTAACCATAGTTCGGGGAATGCCATGTAACTTAACCACTTCTTTAAAGAATAGAACTGCAACTTGTTTGGCATCATTAGACTTTAAGCAAGGAATAAAATGTGCCATCTTGCTAAATCTATCCACCACCATAAAAATACTATCATTTCCTCTTTTTGACCTTGGTAACCCTAGCACATAATCCATAGATATATCTAACCATGGTGCTATGGGAGAGGTAAAGGAGTATACAACCCGTGTGGCATAGTCTTAGACCTGGCTTGCTTGTATGTTATACAAGTCTCACATACCTTATTGACATCATGTCGCATTTTGGGCCAAAAGAAATGTTCGGCAAGCATGTTCCAAGTGATAAGCACCAAGGTTTCTCGTGTTTACAAAGCTAGAGGTCCTTCTAGGATCCTTGCAAACATTCACAAAAACGACTAACTTACCGAATGATTCCAACCAAGAGTAAGGTTAGAAGATGAATCACTCTTAGATCGGACTTAGAATCTACGATGGTCACTCCTCGATCCTAAGACGACTCACTCCAGAATTAGCTTGATCGAGACTAATCCAATGAATCGGTTTAACATCAAACCTAAAGCAAGATTTGAAAGAAGCAACACCAAAAGTGTTAAGGAACAAAAGTTCTTGAATTTCAATATGTTTTAATCTTAAGTTATCCATAACAAGAGCATTACAAGCCTTTAAATAGGCCAAATGGTCGTTCAACATAAGAACACCAAAAGTTTTTCAAAATACTACTTAATGCAAATTGTAGAAAATAAGACATGCAAATTAAAATTTGATTGCACATCATTCTAGACACTTAAATGCGGATCAGAAAACGTAGTCATGCTTCAAATGGTCTTATCTATGTGCTGTAGGAGGCGCTTCACATTTGGATATGGTTTGACAACTTTTGACTTCACAAACTCTAAAGAGGTGCAATCTGCAAAGGCACCTGTTCACGAATCTGCACACTTTTTTTGTCCTCCGTGCCATCTCTCAAAATAGACAACTTTTCCGGTGCCATCTTTGCTCCATTCTCTTCTTGACTCATTGAAGTAACATTATGAATAAATTCGGGCTCAAAACTCTTTGTTGGTTTTTGTGCATTAACAAGCTTTTGAAGGTGCAGTGTGAAAGCCTCTTGAATCTTCCTTGCCTTTCTTGTAATAATTGCTCCTTTGATATATGTAATTGGTCACAAATGGATTCGTATCATCCCCCCTTTCTTTAAAAGGATTTGTCCTCAAATCAAGGTTTTCATTTCCTTCATCAAAACGAATCAAGTTAGTCCAATGATAAGCCTTAACAACTTGTTCCTTACCTTGTGAGTTGTATATTGGAGCTTGAAGATTTATGATTTTCTTCGTTGGACATGTCACTTCTTTCTTCTTGAAAATTTCTATGGCCCTTTCTTGTTTGCCTTCTTTGAGTTAACACCACTTTTTGACTTCCTTGAAGTGCAATCTTGAAGTCTTCATGTAATATCATCCTTCTTAGTCTTCTTATGTTTGGACTTGGACAAATTCTTCGTTCCTTCCAAAAGTGCTTCCAAACCCAATCACTTGGTTTGTTGAAATTGTGCCCGGATTTATTTTTCCTCCACTTGGTACTTTGCATTTGCATTCTCCAACATAACATTCTGCTTTCTCGACCATGGAATTCTTTATACAAATTATTGGATAAGTAGTTTTCCACAATGCCTTTCACCTTAGGTTTCTTATGTCCATGATTACCTACACAATAAGGAAGCAAGTTAGTATCTTTAAAATCAAGATACATTTTATACTTACCTTGTAAGACAATCTCAAGATCATGAGAAGATGATAGGATAACTCTTCTTGGCTCCTTTATAGCTTCCTTTGTTTCTTGTATTCGATCATGTTTGAATTGAAAAGTTGGAACTTCCTGCAAAAATCTTAGAAAAGTAGAAAGACTAGGATAAAATATGTGAGCTTGATAGTAAGGGTCCTTATGCAACAATGCTATAAGATTTGACTTATATTGACAAATGGATTGGATCTTGCTATTTTCCTCTTCTTTCTCCTTTGAATTCCTTTCTCTTAACTCTTCTCTTTCTCTCTTTTCTTTGAACTCACTTTTATCAAAATCATAATCTTTGCGATCTTGTTCAATAAATTCATCAACATGTGCTTTAGAATCTTCCTCAAATTTTGCATCATATTTCTCACAAGCATCATTTGAATCAACAACATCATTTCTTATCACCATGACTTCTTTATTGACACATTCTTTGCTCATGTGTCCAAACCCTTTGCACTTCCAACATGTAAGAGAATTAGTCTTCTCCCTTACCTCCTTTGGAACTTCATTGTTTTTGGCATTGGAGCTCTCGACCTTCACTCTTTTGACAGCACCAAACTTCCCTTTTGGTTGCATGAATTCATTCCATTTGGAATGCTCCTCTTCTTTCCTCAATTGATCTTCAATTTTGATAGCATGGTGATACATATCTTCCAAGTAAGGTGGTGGATTTCTATCAATATGATGAACAATTTCCAGATTCAAACCTCCAAGGAATCTAGACATGGTTTCTTCCTCTTCTTCTCGAATGTGTGCTTTTTCCATTAAAATCACCATCTCTTGATAATACTCATCAACACTTTTTGTTCTCTGCCTCAAAGCTTGCAGTTTAGTTTTCAAATCATTTTTATAATGTTTGGGAGCATACCTCATTCTCATGGCTTCTTTGAGTTTTTCCCAAGTTTCTATTTGATCCTCATCTTTCCTTCTTTTCTTGGATTTGAGATGTTGATACCATTCATTAGCATGATTAATGAATTCGGCAATGACAAGTCTCATCTTCTTATTTTCACTATATGTAGAGCAATGAAATACACGTTCTATCTTCCTTTCCCATCGCAAGTAAGCATCGGGGTCCGCCGTTCCACTAAATGGTGGAATTTTGAGTTTAGCTCCACCATCTCTCTTTTCATTTACTCTTTCCCATCTCCTCGGTTGCATAATGTTGGCAAAGTTATTCCTTCCTCTACTCCCAACTTGTTCTTTTTGTACATCGAAGTCAAACATACCTTCATCTTCCTGTAAGACTCGTTCTTCTCTTCGTTGTTGCACCCTTCTTTCCTGCCTATCTTCCCTCATCATTTCCACCATACCTTGAATTGATTGAAGAATGGCCATAGTAGGATCTTGCGGTACTCCCTGTGACATTTTGTTAGAAAAATAAAATAACAAAATAAGGACCTTTCCACTCCTCTCACTAGGATTTCACTCAAGGACACTCGTGTTTATCACTCGAGGGTAGGCTTTTGGTACTAGGTCAAAGATGTAAGGGTTGGCTTAAATTTTGGTTCAATCTTGCTTAAAGCTTGATATAACTAATTCAATGATCAACTCTCACAAACTAAGACTACAGCAACTCAATCTTAGGATAAAAAACTTGATAATTTAAACAAAACACAACATAATGAAAAAAACTTTTCATGTGCCTCGGATCTTCGAATGCTTTTTTTTTTTTGTGCTACTGTTTTCTTTCTTTTGCTACTGATTTTTGTTTCTTTTGCTTCTGTTTTTTTTTCTCTTTTGCTTCTATTTTTTTTTCTTTGCTAATAATCCGAGAGCAAAAATACAAGAATTTCAAGGCAAGTTGTAGTATGTCTTGTTACACTTTGTAAGAACTAATTTCGAAAAAAGAAAAAATGACAGAATATAAAATTAGACAAAGTAAAGATATTTCACCTCTAGAGCCGGCCAAAGGATGTCGACCAATGCTCTGATACCAAATGATAAGCACCAAGGTTTCTCGTGTTTACAAAGCTAGAGGTCCTTCTAGGATCCTTGCAAACATTCACAAAAACGACTAACTTACCGAATGATTCCAACCAAGAGTAAGGTTAGAAGATGAATCACTCTTAGATCGGACTTAGAATCTACGATGGTCCTCGATCCTAAGACGACTCACTCCAGAATTAGCTTGATCGAGACTAATCCAATGAATCGGTTTAACATCAAACCTAAAGCAAGATTTGAAAGAAGCAACACCAAAAGTGTTAAGGAACAAAAGTTCTTGAATTTCAATATGTTTTAATCTTAAGTTATCCATAACAAGAGCATTACAAGCCTTTAAATAGGCCAAATGGTCGTTCAACATAAGAACACCAAAAGTTTTTCAAAATACTACTTAATGCAAATTGTAGAAAATAAGACATGCAAATTAAAACTTGATTGCACATCATTCTAGACACTTAAATGCGGATCAGAAAACGTAGTCATGCTTCAAATGGTCTTATCTATGTGCTGTAGGAGGCGCTTCACATTTGGATATGGTTTGACAACTTTTGACTTCACAAACTCTAAAGAGGTGCAATCTGCAAAGGCACCTGTTCACGAATCTGCAAACTTTTTTTGTCCTCCGTGCCATCTCTCAAAATAGACAATTTTTCCGGTGCCATCATTGCTCCATTCTCTTCTTGACTCATTGAAGTAACATTATGAATAAATTCGGGCTCAAAACTCTTTGTTGGTTCTTGTGCATTAACAAGCTTTTGAAGGTGCAGTGTGAAAGCCTCTTGAATCTTCCTTGCCTTTCTTGTAACAATTGCTCCTTTGATATATGTAATTGGTCACAAATGGATTCGTATCACCAAGGTCTTGGAAACTCCAAAGTGACCCACAAGTCCTCCTCCGTGTATTTCTTTGACAAGTAGCTATCTTGTGGATCTTTGGGGAATGCACAACTTATCCTTCTTGAATAGAAACCCTTCAAACATTTTATAAGGCTCACAAGTTCCTCCATTAGTACAAATCTCAAAAGGGTTAGCAAAATATGAATCAAGAGCGTATATGGACTTGAGGTGCTCAAACCCTAAAAGTTTGGTAGTCAAAGTAGAGAAAAGAGAGTACCTCCTTGATAGTGCATCGACCATTATGTTCGCCTTAGCTTTCTTGTACTTGATCACATATGGAAAGGTCTCTATGCACTCCAACCACTTGGCATGCCTCAAGTTGAGTTTGTCTTGGCTCTTCAAATGATTTAAGCTTTTCATGATTCTTATGTATGACGAACTCCTTCGGCCATAGGTAGTGTTTCCAAGTTTGCAAAGCTCTCACCTTTACTTATATCTCCTTGTCATATGTTTGGTAGTTCAAAGTTGCTCCGCTAAGCTTTTCACTGAAGTACATGATCGGTCTTTGGTTTTGCATCAACACGGCTCCTATTCCAATGCCACTAGCATAACATATCACATTCAATTTCAAATGTTAGTTCAAAATTTGGTAAAGCAAGCAAATGGGCATTACATAAACGAGATTTAAGAGTGTTGAAGGACTTATCTTGTTTGGGACCCCATTGCATGAAACTTGACATTCCTTGTCCAGCTCGTTGAAGGGAGAGGCAATAGTACTAAAATATTTGATGAATCGCCTATAGAATCCGGCTAGACCATGGAAGCTTCGTATCTCACTTACACTTTGAGGGGTCGGCCATTCTGGAATTGATTTGATCTTTTCTTGGTCAACCTTGACTCCTTGGCTTGTTACGATGAAACCTATGAAGTTGACTCTCTCCATACAAAAGCTACACTTATTGAGATTAGCAAAGAGCCTCTTGGTCCTAAGGGTAGCTAGCACACACTTCACGTGTTCCACGTGCTCATTCAATGATTTAGAATATACTAGGGTGTCACCAAAGTAAACCACAACAAACTTTCATAGATATTCTCTCAAAATATGGTTCATAAGCCTCATAAAAGTGCTCGGTGCATTAGTCAATCCAAAAGGCATTAATAACCATTCAAACAAACTAAATTTCGTCTTGACAGTGGTCTTCCATTCATCACCTATTTGCATCCTAATTTTATGATATCCAGATTTTAAGTCAATCTTGGTGAACAAACTACAACCATGCAATTCATCAAGCATATCATCTAACCTTGGTATTGGATGTCTATATTTAATGGTGATCTTGTTAATAGCCCTACAATCTACACACATGCGCCAAGATCCATCCTTTTTAGGCATAAGTAAAACGGGAACACTATAAGGGCTAAGGGATTCTCTTACATACGCGTGAGCAAGCAACTCTTCGACTTTTTTTGGATCTCTTCGACCTCCTTGGGGTTGGTTCAATACGCCGGTCGATTGGGAATTTGAGATCCCGGAACAAAATCAATCTTGTGCTCTATTCCTCTTAGTGGTGGTAGCTCTTTAGGCATTTATTTGAGAAACATGTCCTTGAATTCCTGTAAAAGCTTTACAAAAACACTAGGCAATGTATCTTGATGTTCTTGGGTTAGGAGACACGTGCTTTTGCACGTAAACATGAGGAGCAGTTGGTTAGAACATAAAGCTCTCTTGATCTCACTTGAACTTGCCATGAGACTCACGATCTTCTTACCTTTTGTAGGAGGTTTGTTCTCTTCTTGTCGTGCTTCCAATCTTCTTGATCTCGGCCTCCTTCCTTCTTCCTTCTAATTTCTTTTGATCAATCCTTACCTCCCTTCAGGATAATGGAAGTAATGTGGCTTTCATATCATTGTTGCTAAATGAATATTTGTTGTGAAAACCATTATACCTCACTCTATTGTCATATTGCCAAGGTTGTCCAAGTAGCACATCATATGCGTGCAAAGGGTACAACGTCGCAAATAACTTCGGCTTTGTACCTTCCTATAGAAAAAGGAACTAAAACTTGGTGTTGGACTTTGATTTCCCCACTATTTGATGGGGTGTGGTGGTTAACTTTCACCGTTTCACGCTGTAGGTACTAATGACATTAGCACAACTTCCACTATCAATAAGGATACTACAAGGGATGCCTTTAATAGTGCACCGTGCGTAGAATAGATTGTCTCTTTGCTCTCCCAAGGTGTCTTCCTTTGGTTTCGCATTGAGGGTCCTTCTAGCAACTAAGGTATATTTGGTTGATGTACTTGCTCCTTCTCCGTACATGGCTTCTATCCTCCTTAGTAACTCCATGCTACACAAACAAATGTTAGTATAAACAAAGAAAAATTCTCTCTCACTCCCTTACTTAACCTCTCGGCTTCCTCTCATTTGGTAGGGTGGATGTTGGTGTGGATACCATTTGTAGATGCTCACTTGAATGCTCGTGGCGAATAGGTCTTGGAACAAGTGAGTATAAGACTACAAACAACTTTGCAAAAGTATTCTCTTTTTTTTTTTTTTTTACTAAGGGTCAATGGTATATAGGATACCAAAGACAAGAATAAAATGGTGACAACAAAGACCAAATGATATTAATAAACAATAGATACCAAATGATAATCAAGAAAAATAAGACAAGATGTAAAAAGACAACCTTAAGCCTAATGTTCTTGGTTATAGGGACTCAACAACAATATGCAAATTGATGTTCAAGCTAAACAAAGAAAAACTATGCCCATAAATCAATGAAATAAAAAATAAATTATGCAAATTATGGGGCTGCATAAAAGTCTCTCTCGGGTGGTCTAGTGGGTTAGGCGGCTATCCTCCTTCTTTTAGGTTGTCCAAACATGTCAAAATAATCCAAAAATAATTTTAAATCAAAATAAAACACTTTTAGGATTAGTTGCCAAAAAGAAATCGATTTGGACAATATTTGATGGTCCAAAGATTTTCTCCAAAATCGTCAAGCTTCAAATACAGAAAGTTTTCTGCTTGGACACCTTTTCTTGTTTTGCTGATAACTTCTGCTCTCTGGAAAGCTAACTTAGAGATCTTTTGAATGACACTAATTTCACTCAATTTAAACTTTGGAGAAACACGTCATGGATTTTTTAAGTTGGCTCTCGGTTTATGCTCTCTACAGGCTTCTCTCAAAATCTGGGGTTCGAAGAAAAATTGCTAACTTTGATTATAGGGCTCGGATTAAAGTGAAACTTGGTTTGTTGGAAAGCTTTTGAGGTAAAACACAAGCAAAAAAGTTTTATACACATTATAGCAATTTTTGAAATAAAAAGATTCTTTACAAGAATGATAGATCAAAAGGCATGTGGAAGACAAAAGAACAATGCATCTTTTTATGAGATTTTTCGAATAAAGAAATGTAAAGACAATGACAAGAATTTAAAGACAGAAAATAAATAGGTCTAGAGCCTAAGCTCTGATACCAAATGATACGCGACAACCAAATCATATTGAGCTACTCAAGCCACAAGCCACTTGAATCCAACCATATAGTTGGTTCATCCCGAAAGGCTAAGAGTTAGAGGATTACCTTTGCAGTCGTTACCTTAATCAGACAGAATACTCACTATGCTCGAGGCCGGAAACACTCTACGAGATTGGTGACCAATCAAACAAGCATGCTCCAGGGGGGAGGGGTCCAATACGAAAGCTTGAGTTCAACCACACAAAAGAATTTGATATTTAAGAAGGGGTTTTGCACACGACAAATGGGAAAAACACTCTAGGTTTTATTCATTCAAAAGATTCTAAGATGGCTCAAACAATGGAGGGTACACACCTACATATAGGCCAATGTCCTTGGCCTTTAAAGGAAATAGCAAAAAATTAAAAAGAAAATAAAAATTGATAATTTCCTAAAAGTTGCTTAACTAGCCTAAAGTTGGAATTTAAAATTGTTAAATTAAAAAGAAATAAAACAAAATCAAATTCAAATAAAATCCCATTAAATAAACCAAAATAATAAGGAAATTGTTTCCTTAAATGGGATTGAGTGGGCGGCAAGGCAAGGGACTAGGCGCGCGCATGGGTGACGAACAGGGGAGCTGGCGCGGACGTTGAGGGGCGTGCGAGCGCTTGGGGTCGGGCGCGTGGGTAGACATGGTTGCGCGTGCGCTGGGCGGACAGGAGGTGCATGCTGTGGCGTGCGTGCATGCGGGTGGCTTATGCGCATGGCAAGATATACCTTTGTCGTGGATTCTTCACTTGACCGCACTTCGATGAGGCACCTATGTGGGATCTTGGTGCCTTCGTTATCTTCCTCTTGTATGGAGCTAATATGGTGTTGCACATATTTATCTATGGAACCTTCAAGCTTTTTGGCACGAGCTCCCGTAATTGGTCATTGAGGTAAGCTTGGTGGTTTTATGATCACATCACCTAAAGTTTGGAATGAATGAATTCCATCTTGCGTAGTTATGTTCCTAGCTCCCCACTCGATCTTGATACGAATCCATTTGTGACCAATTACATATATCAAAGGAGCAATTATTACAAGAAAGGCAAGGAAGATTCAAGAGGCTTTCACACTGCACCTTCAAAAGCTTGTTAATGCACAAGAACCAACAAAGAGTTTTGAGCTCGAATTTATTCATAATGTTACTTCAATGAGTCAAGAAGAGAATGGAGCAAAGATGGCACGGGAAAAGTTGTCTATTTTGAGAGATGGCACGGAGGACAAAAAAAGTGTGCAGATTCGTGAACAGGTGCCTTTGCAGATTGCACCTCTTTGGAGTTTGTGAAGTCAAAAGTTGTCAAACCATATCCAAATGTGAAGCGCCTCCTACAGCACATAGATAAGACCATTTGAAGCATGACTAGGTTTTCTGATCCGCATTTAACTGTCTAGAATGATGTGCAATCAAGTTTTAATTTGCATGTCTTATTTTCTACAATTTGCATTAAGTAGTATTTTGAAAAACTTTTGGTGTTCTTATGTTGAACGACCATTTGGCCTATTTAAAGGCTTGTAATGCTCTTGTTATGGATAACTTAAGATTAAAACATATTGAAATTCAAGAACTTTTGTTCCTTAACACTTTTGGTGTTGCTTCTTTCAAATCTTGCTTTAGGTTTGATGTTAAACCGATTCATTGGATTAGTCTCGATCAAGCTAATTCTGGAGTGAGTCGTCTTAGGATCTAGGAGGGTCTATCGTAGATTCTAAGTCCGATCTAAGAGTGATTCAACTTCTAACCTTACTCTTGGTTGGAATCATTCGGTAAGTTAGTTGTTTTTGTGAATGTTTGCAAGGATCCTAGAAGGACCTCTAGCTTTGTAAACACGAGCAACCTTGGTGCTTATCAGATCTTGTCCCCAAAATGGTAGGACTATATAGTCTGCAACCCGGGCCACTCTCACCCATAAAAATCAAAGGACGATCTCTCATAGGCAGGAGTCTATAACTCGCTCAGGATTAAGATCGAGTTACCTTGTCATCATATAAGATAACAATCTATTAACTAACAGTGTTAGAGCCAATGATTAATTATTTCGCGGTCTGGTCTTATACAAACTCATTGTATAGGATACCCCCACTCGCATGTCTCTACATGATCGATCTAGATAAAGTCGTTGTAACTATTACAAAGTGGGTCGTATCCATAGTATTACCAGAATAAGGTACCAAACTTTATCCATGTACTATAGACCATTTAGGTTATTACTAGAACATTATCCATTTGTATATCGAATATATATCGTATATATACTGTATATTTAATATATATTGTATATCAAATATATATTATTCCAGTTACAATAAATAACCTTGGTTCTTAGTGTATTGGAATACGAGTAATGTAAAGAAATAATAAGATAACTCTTTATTGAATAAATAATTTGTTCATATAAATTACAAATACACGAGCTAAGGGCACCATACCCAACACTTGTTTGTAAACAACTTAAGCTCCACTACCACCACAGTTGAGACAACTTCTCCCGTACCGACCTTGAGAGTCATCTCTCCGTCTTCAAACTGCCTGCAAGAACGAATTCATTGAAACAAAGAACAAACATGGTTAGTGGCTCCTAAATCTAATATCCAAGTGGAACCATCATTCTCCACTAAATATGTTTTCCAAAACAAGTAAATCGTATTTAACTTCGTTGGCTTTCTTCTTTTCGGCCAGGTATTTCATGCACTTGAATGATATGAGACAACCCAAGCATATTGGACTACTCGAGCCACAAGCCACTTGAATCCAATCGTCTAGTTGGTTTCAACCCGAAAGGCTAAGAGTTAGAGGGATTACCTTTGTAGTTGTTACCTTGAGCAGACATATAACTCACTATGCTCAAAGCCAGAAATACTCCACGAGTTTTGTGACCAATCAAACAAGCATGATTCGACGGTAAAAATATAGATTCCTAAGTTTAACCACACAAAGAAAAACGATATTTGGGGTGGGGGGGGGGTTTGCACATGGTAAGGGTGAGAGTAAACACACAATTTTATACTCAAATTAATTCAAATGTGTCTAATACAAGAGGGGTGCAAACCTATTTATAGGCTAAGGTCGACAGTCTTTTTAAGGAAATTGAAAAATAAAAATAAATTTAACAAATCAAATAAAATAAATAATTGAAAGATCGTTCCCTTAAATTGTCAACTTGCCAATCAAGTAAGGCAATCCTTTCCTAAAATTTAAAATACTTTGTTAAAACTAATTAAAACAAATCCCACAATTGTTTTAAAACAAATTAGGAATAAAGAATTTCCTAAAATGTTGAAGAGTGGGCGGCAAGACATTTGTTTTGGCGCCAAAGGGAGGTGGCACACATGGGAGGGTGGTGGTGGCAAAGAAAGGGGAGCGCGGATGAGAGTCGCGCCGACGGCATGGGTGGCGCGCGTTGAGTGGATGGGTGTGGATAAGCGAGCGTGCTGATGGGAGCATCTGAAGGTTGGCGCTGCTGACAGTCAGGCGGACGTGAGTGCTGGGGTAGGTGTTGGCCTCTTACGAGGTTAGCATGGCATGGGCGTGCTGGCGCGGGCATGGTAGGCGACTGGTGGGCCCGCATGCAGGTGGGCTTGCAGCAGTGCGCGATAATGTCTAGTGGAGAGTGCGCGAGTTGAGCGTGCTTGCGGGCGCTGTCGTGCGTAAGCGCGCGATGGCGCTTGCGGCAGGAGGCGATGTCGTGTGCGCAAAGGGTGTCGCCTTGTAAGGTTAGCCCGTGATGGTGGGGTGCACCGTGTAAACAACGTGCGTACGGTGAACTTGTTCTTTGATCGTAGCATTTTTCTTGGATCCTCCTTGAAATTCATCCTCCTTTTAGGAGCTTCCCATCTTTAACTTCCTCTTTACTGATTGTATTGTTGAGGTTGCGATGCCGGTTGAGTTGGAAAACCCAGAGGAGTGTAGTTTTGTTTGTATTGTTGAGTGGGTGTGATGTAGCTCTAGAGTGCTGTCTTTTTAGAATGAAAGAATGAATCTTATTGAAAGAATTGAGTCCTATTTATAGGACTTTTAAGCTTTACAACTAACAAAGGTAAACCAAATTACCATGGGTTAAAACTAAAACTAAAACACATAGGTTTTAAAATAAAAGCTAATAACAGAAGCTTTAATAGTAACTACCGAATACATCAGGGTGCTTGCACACTGCTACTAGCTATTTCTTGGTTACTCCAGGAAAAGTTTGGATGGTGCCTCCATCCAGGGTTGTAGGTGTTTGAATACGGACTGAAATTCCGCTGGGCACCTTGACCTACATAGAAAATAGACGCTGGATTAGTTGGACAATTCTCATACAAGTGGTTATCACCACAACAGACACAAGATATATCTGAAATTTGTAAAACAGGAGAGGGTTCAAGCTGCCATTTGGGCTTGCATTGAAGCTACTGTGTCTAACTCAAAGACTCCGGCTAATACTTGCTTCTTAATGTCATTTGGGCTTGCATTGACTTTCCTATTTCGCCTTGGTCATTAATGTCTATCATCTTGTTTAAGATACCAACGATCTCATTTATCAACTTCTCTAACAACGAGCCGTTGGCTGTGGTGTTCAGCATCATTCTTGATGAACAATTCAATCTGCACACATGTGGGCAATCCATGCCTCGGGCATCTTCTCAGTAATTCCTTAAAACGCTCCCAAGCTTCTTAAACTGCTTCATTCTCCTTTTGTGGAAAAGACACAATATCTTCTCGAAGGTCTACATTCCTGGTCAAAGTGTGGTACTTTGTCAAAAATTTCTCCGTTAGTTCCGCCCATCCCTGATAGAAAAAGAAACAATTCTGTCCATCCTTGATAGAAAAAGGAAACATTTTTAATCTAAGTGCATCATCAGAAACACCAGAAGTTGAAACGCATTAGCTATTTGAATAAAAGATTTGAGATGGGAGTAAGGATCTTTGTTAGTCAGTCCTCCGAACTGGCCCATCGTCTGTAACATCTCGAACATGACTGGCTTGAGCTCGAACTGTGCGGCTTGGGGTAAAGGATTATTTATCCCTGAATTTAAGTTGTGGAACGCATGAGTGACATAATTCCGCATGGCTACATCTCGGTTGTCTGCTAGAAGGATCAGATTGGGAATTTCTCCTGCTCGGTCTGCTCCTCCTTCACCTGCCATATCTCCGTTCACAGGTGGATTTTGTGGCGGTGGAAGATCTTGTGGATTTCCATTCATCTCGATGGCCTCTTCTTCTTCAACTTCTTTCTCTGTTTGAGTTTCTTTCTTTTTTCTCAACCTCTGCTCACGCCTTATCCTCTTAAGGGTTCTTTCAATCTCTGGATCAAAGGTCAACCAACCAGATCCTGTGCTCATACACAACTCCCTTAAAGGTTAGATATAACAATTAAGTCCAATGACAGAGGTATGCAACAATCACACATGAAACAATTAAGTTGAAAATAATATGATTTGAAAACTTAAGTCCCCGGCAATGACTGGTGGTTATGCTGAACGCACGCACTAAGCGTGGTAACAATTATATAGATGCAAGCGCACACCTGTCAGAGTAATATAAAATGGATGGAGTATCCAAGTATCGATCCTCAAGGACTTCTAAATAATTTCCAAACTCTAAAGTTTTAAAGAATAGTGAATGTTGAAATGAGTGATTCTTGTAAAATGGGAAGTGGTCACAAATAATGGTTTTGGATTTGGGATTTGGACTTATAATGATAAAACCTAGCCCGAATTACTTCAAGTTAGCCAACAAAGAATCAAGGATATGCTAAGGACAATATGCATTTTACTTTAGAAACCAACGACTACGCTTCTCACTTGACTTATGTCTAAGCAAGTTCAAAGTCCTAAGACATTCCCTAATATGTCTATTATGAGAGATATCTTAGTTTTAGGATGGAAATAGTCGCAATCTCGGGTTATGGTCCTATGTCTAGGCTACTTAAGCGGAATGATAAGCGCCAAGGTTGCTCGTGTTTACAAAGCTAGAGGTCCTTCTAGGATCCTTGCAAACATTCACAAAAACGACTAACTTACCGAATGATTCCAACCAAGAGTACGGTTAGAAGATGAATCACTCTTAGATCGGACTTAGAATCTACGATGGTCACTCCTAGATCCTAAGACGACTCACTCTAGAATTAGCTTGATCGAGACTAATCCAATGAATCGGTTTAACATCAAACCTAAAGCAAGATTTGAAAGAAGCAACACCAAAAGTGTTAAGGAACAAAAGTTCTTGAATTTCAATATGTTTTAATCTTAAGTTATCCATAACAAGAGCATTACAAGCCTTTAAATAGGTCAAATGGTCCTTCAACATAAGAACACCAAAAGTTTTTCAAAATACTACTTAATGCAAAGTGTAGAAAATAAGACATGCAAATTAAAACTTGATTGCACATCATTCTAGACACTTAAATGCGGATCAGAAAACGTAGTCATGCTTCAAATGGTCTTATCTATGTGCTGTAGGAGGCGCTTCACATTTGGATATGGTTTGACAACTTTTGACTTCACAAACTCCAAAGAGGTGCAATCTACAAAGGCACCTGTTCACGAATCTGCACACTTTTTTTGTCCTCCGTGCCATCTCTCAAAATAGACAACTTTTCCCGTGCCATCTTTGCTCCATTCTCTTCTTGACTCATTGAAGTAACATTATGAATAAATTTGGGCTCAAAACTCTTTGTTGGTTCTTGTGCATTAACAAGCTTTTGAAGGTGCAGTGGGAAAGCCTCTTGAATCTTCCTTGCCTTTCTTGTAATAATTGCTCCTTTGATATATGTAATTGGTCATAAATGGATTCGTATCACGGAACCTTTATGTCTAAGGCACTCCTCTCCTCGGTTTAACCACTCAACAATGCAAATAAGCAACCTTTTCAGTATTGACTTGTTAAGACTTACAGTGGCCTTCTCTAAATCCTAACTTTTTGGGAAAACATGTTGAGCAATGAATGGAAAGCAAAAACACTACTTCTTAGCAACCCTTATTAGAAATAAAAGGCTAACTATCCATAACCGGGCTAGAGACGGGAATTTAGAAAGACATATTGAAGAAAATACAGCAAGTAAAATGGTTGAAATTGGAATGCATGTGTGAACAACAAAAGTTAACTAACGGAGAGTTTTTATCGGGATTGAGAGCTTCGCCCTTCTCTTTTAAGCAAGGGGGAGTGTCACGTGCTCTTTCCTCCAAAAACACAACTCTCTTAACTAAAAATAAAGCAAAGGCAAAGGGAAGATAAGCAAACTGCTGGATTTTTATAAATTTGAATAAGTAGAAAATAACTAAGTACAAATGGAAACAAAACAAAGCTCAATAACGGAATATAAAGTGCTCGGGTTTTAAAAACCAAAAGCAACTAATGGAAGCAACTCAAAAGTACTTAGAAAGCAACAAAGAAACACTAAAAATGATCCAGAGAAGGAAGCAAGGCTTGATGATTTTGGTGGAGAAGCTGCTGGAATTTATAGCTGTGCAGAATTGGTTAGGTAGGTCCTAAAACGATGGTGAATCACCCATTTCCAACTCTTTTGACTGACCAAATCGTGCTCAAGCTGATAGTGGAACACTTCTTCTACACGTATGCATCGGTTGGAACCACCAAAACGCATGGGAAGACGTGTTTCATTAAGGGCAAAGTTGGAAGAAAAACTGTTTTCTGCAGCCTTCCCAGGCGCTTGGCCTCCCATGTAGGTATTTCCGACTTCTTGCTTCTTTTGATTAATTTGTACTCCCAAATGCTCCTAAAATGTCATAAATACAATATAAGCCAACCACAAACCATAATATATGAATTTTGCATGAATTGGAACTCAAACGACCGAGAAAAATCCGAAACAAAGCTGAAACATAGTAAAAACAGCATCTAAAACCTTCTTTTTACGCATGTAAACAAGCGTAATCACACCCCCAAACTTAACTTCTTGCTTGTCCTCAAGCAAAACTTAGCAACTTTAATCAGCTTTCTAACACATGGACAAGGAAAAGCAAAAGCAACCGAGATGTTCAATCATAAATTGTCTCAAGGAAAAGATGTCAAAGCCTACCATTCTATTGCCTTCGTAAGCTTAGTCACTATAAACCAAGTTTGAAATGATAAAAACTTTCTCTTTCAAAATCTTTTTTCCTTTCAAAAACAGAAAACATTTTCAAATACCCTTAAGGAATCTGCACACTCCCTCCTTACACTAAGACTTTTACATCTAAAAGACCGGCTACTAGTCCCTGAGGTTTCCACACACTAACATTGGTTTCAACCACAGCTACTCATAGAAAGACTTTGGAACTAACAGCTAGGTCATAAGACGACGACAATGAGAAACACGAAGTCACTTATCACCATCCTTGCTGCTATTTTCAAAGTCAACACCCAACCTAAAACTAAATGGGTGTCTACAGTAGGACTCGGAAATCATAACTACATTTTCTTTAACTCTCATTGTTTTTACCACTCTTTTCTTTCTAACACAAGTCTTTTCCCCACTCTTATTTTCTCTGACAAAGACTCTTTTTTACTCTTTTGCAACTTTTGTCTTCTCTTTTTTTTTCTTTTTTTTTTCTTTTTCTTTCTTGGTTTTTAAGCTAAGTGCTTTTCAACACTTTCTTCCTTTCCAACTGACTCTTTTTCAAAAGAAAATAGCATGGTTTTTCAAATATAAATAACACTTTATCTTTCTGAAACAACGACTCATACAATGACTGTCCCCCCCAAACTTAAGAGAGACAGTGTCCTCACTGGGAAAAAGACTTTTTCATCGGATGAAAAAGGCTTAACAGTAAAAAGGACAAGGACTTCCTATATAGGGGCAAAGAAAAAGCTTAAAGTTCGTAAAGATCAAAAAGACATAAAAGAAAATGAGTTTATCACATAAACAAAGGAAATAGCTCAAAGCTTAGTCAGGCATAGAATAGAAAACTCAACAATCTCTTATAATCATCATCGACATGAAATCACATGCACGGCACAGATGCTTCAAAATAGGCTTGTGAAAAGCTAAACTAAGGCTAAGTGAAGGCATACTTTAAGTGATCAGAAGATAAACGATACTAATTTATACATGCTTCAACTGAGCTCGAAACATAATCAATACAAAAACATGCGTAGTAATGCTAGAATATGCAAACTACGTCATTAACCAAAAAAATAAAACACAAAAAATAGCAAAGAAGGAACCTCCCCTTCATGAAGTCGGAGGTTGTGGACTAGGATCAGTGTCAGTACTGGAAGATGGATGACCAAGGATAGCAGCTAGCGCTGGAGGCCATGAAGGTAAAACCGCAAAATCCAATGAAGCCCTCAAGTTGTAGATATGTTGCACGACTTCTCGAACCTGATCTCGCAGCTGTTGGTTCTCCTCTCGAAGACGACGGATCTCCGATGTAGGAGACATCCCAGTACCTTCCCTTCTTTGTAACGCATGGGCGATAATACGCCGAATATTCTTCTCTTCCACAATTGGGGCATCTCTCTTAATTTGATCCTCAGGGAGCTGTACACCTTGTCGCAAGCATAAAGAAGTGACCAAACGTGGGTGATAAAGCTTACCACGTGTCCGGTGGGCACACTCATGGATACTGGTATTGATCAATTCTCCATAATTCACATCTATGCCGTTTAGCATGGCATAAACCAGCAGTGCCCTATCCTGAGTGACATGCTCATCATGCTCCGTTGGCAGAATTCTGTTTTTGACTATGTATAACCATCCTGCAGCAGCTAGGGAAACATCATCGGGTTTTAGTCGTACCTTGCCATGAGTAGTCAAATCTCAAGTGGCAGAGGGCTTCCCAACACATTCTAGAGCCTCATCAAGCTGTTCCAGAGTCGGACTCACTAAAATCTTATTGCCCACAACATCTCTGATATTCTTAATGTTGAAGGTGTAGTTGATCTGAGTGGCATCAAACCGTATTTCCTTCCCGCGCACTATGGCTATATGTGACTGGGGATGGACAGCAGCATAGAACTCTCTGACTAACTCCAAAGCCTCACATTGTATGGGCTGAATGAGTGGTCTCCATTCTTTGTCTCTAGCGGTCTCCCTCCAATCATCAGGCACATCTCCTAGAGTGAGATCGAATCCCAATTCTGTCATAATCTTACGGGATTTCATTAATGAAGTTCAAGTGGCTAAATTTGCCGCGTTCCATTTCGTCTCGACCTCCTCTCCTTCAGACAAGTCCAGTTCAATTGTATCAACTGGCCCAGGTGCCACTACCTTCTTCTTAGCTTTAGCTCTCGTTTTAGGTTCATTCATGGGCACTGTCGGCTTCTTAGCTTGAACTGC
Source organism: Momordica charantia (assembly GCF_013281855.1). Classification (NCBI taxonomy): domain Eukaryota; kingdom Viridiplantae; phylum Streptophyta; class Magnoliopsida; order Cucurbitales; family Cucurbitaceae; genus Momordica; species Momordica charantia. Next base: position 14,234,273 of record NW_028275162.1, read on the forward strand.
ACGACGTTTTGAACTCTTTTTCTCCCGCCTCTTGTATTGGAACATTTCCCTTATCGTCTGCGTGTCCTCAAGATCTTATTCGCTGGTAGGTTCTTGAGTACTATTCTCCCCAACCTTGGATTTACCTGTATCACACCCAAGTGGGTTAACAACATTAGAAGGAATAGTGTGAGCATCCCTTACCCCTGGTAGAGTGGCCATCGGTGTGACATACTCATCCGTTGCCAGATCCAGTTGCCCCAGTAGGCAACTCTTGGTGACTACAAAATGCTCCTTCTGTAGGTGTATCCAATGGGGAAGGTTCCTGAGTATCTGTTCTCACCACTTCGTTGTCGGTATCCTCTGTTTCCGGCATATTTGAACAATGGCCTCGTGAAACCAGTAGAAAATCATCATTACCATCTTCCGGTGTAATAATCAATGGAGATGAATAAAACTGCTCCTCGTCCCTGTTCTCCATAGATTAATCCTTAGGCGTCAGACGCCTACTACTCCCATCTTCCTCAATTTCTGGGTCTGTCATCACCTCCTTGCCCTTCCTCTTTTGCCCTATCGAAACCCCGGGCTCTAGCCTATGGCTATGGCTCTTCTCTTGCTCTCCTCCATGCTCATCTCCTGCATCCATTGGCATATTGGTTGGGGTTGGCATCCTAGGAGGCTCTAAGGGTTTTAGTTGTCCTATGTTGAAGGTACTCAATATGTTAGGGTTCAATTGTGGTGCTTGAGGTCCTCTTTCTAGGAATGGAAGTTGAGCTGGTGGGGGAACCCTAGGTGAAATCATCCCATAATTGGTTGGAGGTACCCAATGACCCATTCCATAATAAGGTGGAAGGCTAGGAAAAAGAGTAGATGGGTTTGGCATTCCATAAGGATGAACACTAGCTGGAATTTCCATTTGGGACAAGGGAAAATGATAGGATGGAACCGGGTTAAACATAAACGGTTGGTACATACCCGGATTGATCATTGAAGGAAGTTGTTGAGGATTTTCAGCCCTAAACTCACTGTTTTGAGGTATATTAAGTGTGGGTAGTTGCTGAAAATTAACATAACCATATGGGCTCATTATAGGATGTTGTGTAGGAGCTCGGGATGGAGGACATTCAAATGTTTGAAGCGGGTTTCCTCCCCTAACAGCAGCTAGCCTAGAATCTGAAACCATGTGGTGTTGGAAGTTCTCCAATGGTGGAAAGGGAATGCTTGTGGCATTTGGAGCTTGAGTAAAAGAGGTAGGAAGTGAAGTATGTCGAGAAGAAGAAGCCATAGATGTAAGCAAATGCTGGAAATTTCTTCCTCTTTTTGGTGGTGGCTGAAAATCGAAAACAAGGGTGATGAAGGGAGTGGGTTTTGCCGAAAAAAACAAGGGGAAGAAGAGAGTTGTGTGGGTTTTGGTGGAATTGTAAAGCTTAGGCAATGGGTCTATTTAAAGCTTTCCCCAAACTAAATCCTAAATGGAAAGGGATTGAGATTTAAGTTCAACTAGGTTTCCTAAACCTAAAAGGAAAAAATAAGATTGAATTCCAAATAGGATTAGGGAAACAAGAATTGAAGTATTTTTGAGTTTGGAGAGATTTGAAACTTAAATCACAAAGGATTAATGTTTGACCTGAAATAAAACCCATAAAAGTCGAAAAATGAAACCCAAATCACGAAGGAAAAAGAAATTCGAACTGCTGGAAAAACAGGGCAGGCGCCAGGCGCCTGCGTAAAAAAAAGTTTTTTCAACGTTTTTTTTTTCTTTTGTTTTTCAATGTTTTCAAAAACATTCTCTTAATAAGAAAAACTTTTTATAATTAAACAAAAAGAATGTAAGATACAAAAACTTCCTTCCTTTACTTTTGTTCTTTCAAAACAGATAAGAAGGAAAAACATTTTTCGCAAACATTTATTGACCTGAAAGTTGAAAAGAGGTTTTTCCTCTATCCATGGTTCTCCAAAATATGGCTTAAGTCTCTGCCCATTTACTTTAAAAATACTTCCCTTAGAGTCAACTAGATCCACTGCCCCATATGGGTAGACTTTAAAAATTTTAAAGGGACCAGACCATTTAGACTTAAGTTTCCCAGGAAAAAGTTTCAACCTAGAATTGAATAACAGAACCAGATCACCTTCTTGAAGATTGTTCGGCCGAAGACGCCTATCATGCCACTGTTTAGTTTTTTCCTTAAACAACTTAGCATTCTCATAAGAAAATTGCCTGTGTTCTTCTAATTCCAACAATTGTAACTTCCTCGCTTCACCTGCAGCCGACAAATCAAAATTTAATTTCTTAGTAGCCCAATGATGCAAATCCAACCACGGATCCATTGACTGTACCCGGGGGACGTATTACAAGAAGCAAAGCAAAGAAGATTCAAGAGGTTTTCATAATACATCTTCAAAGGCTAGCTAATGCACACGAGGAGACAAAGATTTCTGAGGCAAAAATTCTTTACAATGTTAATTTAATGAGTCAAGAAGAGAATGGAGCAAAGATGGCACGGGAAAAGTTGTCTATTTTGAGAGATGGCACGGAGGACAAAAAAAGTGTGCAGATTGGTGAACAGGTGCCTCTGCAGATTGCACCGCTTGGGAGTTTGTGATGTCAAAGCTTGTCAAATCTCATCCAAACGTAAAGCGCCTCCTACATGTGATTTCCAAGACAAATTAAAGCAATTTTACGTTTTTGGATTCACATTTAGTTGTCTAGTTTGATGTGCAATCATGTTTTAATTTGCATGTCTTATTTTCTACAATTTGCATTAAATAGGATTTGAAAGACTTTTGGTGTTCCTCATGTTGAACGACCCTTTGGCCTATTTAAAGGCTTGTAATCACCTTGTTTTGGAAGATTAAAAAAACATATTGAAATTCAAGAACTTTTGTTCCTTAACACTTTTGGTGTTGCTTCTTTCAAATCTTGCTTTAGGTTTGATGTTAAACCGATTCATTGGATTAGTCTCGATCAAGCTAATTCTGGAGTGAGTCGTCTTAGGATCTAGGAGTGTCTATCGTAGATTCTAAGTCCGATCTAAGAGTGATTCATCTTCTAACCTTACTCTTGGTTGGAATCATTCGGTAAGTTAGTCGTTTTTGTGAATGTTTGCAAGGATCCTAGAAGGACCTCTAGCTTTGTAAACACGAGCAACCTTGGTGCTTATCACCCAAAATGCTTTATATTCTAGCTCAAGAGGCAAATGACATGCTTTTCCAAAAACTAGCCTATAGGCGGACATGCCGAGGGGAGTCTTAAATGCTGTCCTATATGCCCAAAGTGAATCATCAAGCTTAAAAGACCAATCCCTACGGTTAAGATTTACAGTTTTTTCTAAAATGTTTTTTATCTCCCTATTAGATATTTCGGCTAACCAATTCGACTGAGGATGATATGCTGTTGCAACCCTATGACGCACATTGTATTTAGCCAGCAACTTTTGCATAGACCTATTCACAAAATGAGCCCCTCCATCGCTTATCAGACAACGCGGGGTTTCATAACGCGTAAAAATGTGCTTTTGCAGAAAATGAATGACAACTTTAGAATCATTAGTAGCAGTTGCAATGGCTTCTATCCATTTCGAAACATAATCTACTGCTAACAATATATAAAGCTTACCATTAGAAGATGGAAATTGACCCATAAAATCTATACCCCACACATCAAATGTTTCAATCTCCAGGATCGGGGTGTGAGGCATTTCGTGGCGTTTAGATATATTACCTGTCCGTTGGCATTTATCACAAACCTGGGCAAACTTATGTGCATCTTTGAACAGAGTGGGCCAAAAGAACCCACTTTGCAAAACTTTGGCTGCGGTTTTGTGTCTTGCAAAATGTCCTCCATATGGAGACATATGACAAGCGTCTAATATCGTCTCGTGCTCTTCTTCTGCGACACACCTGCGTAAGATATTGTCAGGTCCTAGCTTTTATAAAAAAGGCTCATCCCAACGATAAAATCGAACTTCATTTAGAAATTTCTTTACCTGTTGCTTGTTGAACTCATAAGGAACTATTCGACTTACCAAATAATTTGCTATATAGGCATACCACGGAACTGAATCAACTCGCAAGAGTTGCTCGTCAATAAACTGTTCACGTATAACAGTTCCATCATCATAGAGCGGGGATTCCAATCTAGACAGGTGATCATCAACTTGGTTTTCAGTACCCTTCATGTCCCTAACTTCAATATCAAACTCTTGAAGTAACAAAATCCACCGTATCAAACGTGGTTTAGCATCTTTTTTAGCAAATAAATATTTTAAAGCAGAATGGTCAGTAAAAACAATGACTTTTGTGCCTATCAAGTAAGACCTAAACTTATCAAAGGCGAACACAACTGCTAACAGTTCCTTTTCAGTAGTAGTGTAATTGAGTTGTGCACCGGTCAGAGTCTTACTAGCATAATACACAGGATGCAAGATCTTGTTTTCACGTTGTCCTAACATAGCTCCTATTGCATAATCACTGGCATCACACATGAGCTCAAAAGGTAAATCCCAATTAGGTTCGATAATTATAGGGGCTGAACTTAGAGCAACTTTCAACATTTCAAATGATTTTAAACAGTAATCATAAAAAACAAATGGTCTATCATGTTCTAACAATTGACACAAGGGTTTAGAAATTTTAGCAAAGTCTTTTATAAAGCGGCGGTAAAATCCCCCACGCCCTAAAAAACTTCTAATCCGTTTGACATTTGTAGGAGGAGGTAGCTTTGAAATGATGTCTATCTTAGCGTGGTCTACCTCTATTCCTTGCTTGGAAATTTTGTGACCCAAAACAATACCCTCTTGTACCATGAAATGACACTTCTCCCAATTTAGGACTAGGTTTGTTTGTTCACATCTCTCCAATACTCTCTCCAAATTAAATAAACATGCGTCAAAAGAATTTCCAAAAACAGAAAAGTCATCCATAAAAACTTCTAGAATATTTTCTACCATGTCATAGAAGATGGCCATCATACACCTCTGAAAAGTCGCGGGTGCATTGCATAGTCCAAAGGACATTCGCCTGAAAGCGAACGTACCATACGGACACGTAAATGTTGTCTTCTCCTGGTCTTCTGGAGCAATAGTAATTTGATTATAACCCGAATATCCATCTAAAAAACAATAGAAATCCTTACCTGCCAGACGGTCGAGCATCTGGTCAATAAACGGGAGAGGAAAATGGTCTTTCTTTGTTACCTTGTTGAGTCTGCGATAGTCAATGCAAACTCTCCACCCGCTCACAGTTCGGGTTGAGATGAGCTCATTCTCCTCGTTGGCCACCACGGTTATACCCCCTTTCTTTGGTACACACTATACTGGGCTTACCCAGCTGCTGTCGGATATTGGGTATATAACACCGGCGTCAAGCCATTTAAGAATTTCTTTCCTTACAACCTCTTTCATCTTCGGGTTCAACCGCCTTTGACTCTCAATAGAGTTCTTAGCATCTTCTTCCAATAGAATTTTGTGCATGGAAAAGGCCGGGCTTATCCCTCGGATATCTGCTATCGTCCATCCAATGACCTTTTTGTGCTTCTCCAAAATCTGCAATAAAAAATATTCATGAGTAGGTGATAAATTGGAAGCTATAATAACTGGTAAAGTGTCGTTATCCCCTAAATACACATATTTCAAATGCGACGGCAATGGCTTCTGCTCCAAAGTGGGTGGTTCCACTATGGACGGAAGTAACGACTTGCATTCTTCTTTTTGTATTTTGTCAATAGGATTAGTCACATCTTCCGGTCCTTCTGCCATCTTATCAAGCTCTTCTTCAATCTCTGTAACTAACAAGTCATAAAACTCATCAAACATAACAGGATTCAAGTTAGTTATAGGAGAGCATTCTTCAAAATCTCCTGGTAATTTCATGGTGTCTAGAACGTTAAATTTAACTTCTTCATTATTTACCCTCATTGTAATTTCTCCCTTCCTGACATTAAAAACTGTATCCCCAGTGGCTAGAAATGGTCTTCCCAAAATAATGGGAACGTCTAAGTCTGCCTCGCAATCTAGAATGATAAAGTCTACAGGGAAAATGAATTTGTCCACCTGGACTAAAACATCTTCTATCTTTCCCTCAGGTCTTATGATAGATCTATCTGCTAGTTGGAGGGTAACCGTAGTAGGTCTAGCTTCTCCTATGCCTAAATATTTGAAAACTGATAATGGCATAAGATTAATGCTAGCGCCTAGATCACATAATGCCCTGCCTAAGTTTTTTCCTCCTATGGAACATGGAATGGTAAAACTGCCAGGATCGTTACACTTCATGGGTAACGAGCTGCCTACAGCTTCAGTACTACATTTTGTCATGGCTACCAGTTCATGCTCTCCTATTTTTTTCTTCCTAGAAACTATATCTTTCAAAAATTTAGCATAATTTGGCATCTGTTCTAGAGCATCCACTAATGGTATATTTATATGCAATTGTTTTAAAATATCTAAAAATTTTCTAAACTGGGAATCATTATTTTTCTTAACTAATCTTTGTGGAAACGAAGGAGTAGGGGTAAAAGAAGGTTGTACTTGTGGAGGAACACTCGGGGTGTGATACGAATCCATTTGTGACCAATTACATATATCAAAGGAGCAATTATTACAAGAAAGGCAAGGAAGATTCAAGAGGCTTTCACACTGCACCTTCAAAAGCTTGTTAATGCACAAGAACCAACAAAGAGTTTTTAGCCCGAATATATTCATAATGTTACTTCAATGAGTCAAGAAGAGAATGGAGCAAAGATGGCACGGGCAAAGTTGTCTATTTTGAGAGATGACACGAAGGACAAAAAAAGTATGCAGATTCGTGAACAGGTGCCTTTGCAGATTGCACCTCTTTGGAGTTTGTGAAGTCAAAAGTTGTCAAACCATATCCAAATGTGAAGCGCCTCCTACAGCACATAGATAAGACCATTTGAAGCATGACTACGTTTTCTGATCCGCATTTAAGTGTCTAGAATGATGTGCAATCAAGTTTTAATTTGCATGTCTTATTTTCTACAATTTGCATTAAGTAGTATTTTGAAAAACTTTTGGTGTTCTTATGTTGAACGACCATTTGACCTATTTAAAGGCTTGTAATGCTCTTGTTATGGAACTTAAGATTAAAACATATTGAAATTCAAGAACTTTTGTTCCTTAATACTTTTGATGTTGCTTCTTTCAAATCTTGCTTTAGGTTTGATGTTAAACCGATTCATTGGATTAGTCTCGATCAAAGCTAATTCTGGAGTGAGTCGTCTTAGGATCTAGGAGTGACCATCGTAGATTCTAAGTCCGATCTAAGAGTGATTCATCTTCTAATCTTACTCTTGGTTGGAATCATTTGGTAAGTTAATCGTTTTTGTGAATGTTTGCAAGGATCCTAGAAGGACCTCTAGCTTTGTAAACACGAGCAACCTTGGCGCTTATCAGGGTGTCCTCATTACCTTTTCTAGTATTTTCTTTTTCTGGTGTTGTTGAATTTTCTGGTATCTTTACAGTTGGTTCAGTGGATGGAATCTGTACATCTGTTGTTGGCATTGTTGGTCCATCATATGCCAGTCCACTCCTAAGGGTGACAGCTTTGCACTGTTCTTTCCCTTCTCGTTTTGGTAATTCAGTATGGCCTGGAAAAGAACCTTGTGGTCTATTCTTCAATTCATTGGCGAGCTGTCCCAATTGGGTCTCGAAATTCCTCATTGATGCCGCTTGGGATTGTATCACTGCGTCGGTTCGGGCCATGTACTCCTTCATCATATTCTCAAGATTTGAGCTGTTATTTTGAACTGGTGGAGTCTGTGTTCTCTGATTGTACTGCTGTTGCGGCGGCGGGATGTATTGCTGTGTAGGTGGAACATAGGGCTGCTTGTTCTGCTGGCTCTGCCCTTGATTAAAACCGCTCGAACCTCCTTGACCTCCCCATGAGAAATTAGGGTGGTGCCTCCAACCTGGGTTGTAGGTGTTCGAATATGGGTTAAAGTTCCTATTGTTCCCATGTCCTACATAAAAAACAGAAGCAGGGTTATGTGGACAATTATCATAAATATGGTTTTCACTGCAAAATGAACAAATGAGATCGTTGACTTGGCAAACAGGGGCAGAAGTGCAAAAATCCGACTGCACAGGTTGTATCAGTGTGGCTAATGGATTTTTTATTCCCAATGCCATCTCTTTCAGCCTCTGGTTCATTGTAACCATCTCTTTTTGCATCGAGGTCGCAATGTCCAGAGCCAAAACTCCAGCTGGATCTTGCTTCTTTGGTGCTGCCCTAGATCTTTGCGAACACCATAGTTCGTTGTGTGAAACTAAGTCATTTAGGATGTCAACTATCTCGTTGAATGTCTTCTTTGTAAAGGCTCCGTTGGCAGCATTGTTTAGCATCATCTTAGTAGGATGATCTAAACCTCTAAAGAAATGTTCTATCTGGATGCATGCCGGCAAGCCATGGTTCGGACATTTCCTGATTAGTTCTTTAAATCTTTCCCACGCCTCGTGAACAGGTTCACGATCATACTGTCTAAAGGAGATGATCTCCTCTCTGATATCAGCGTGGGGAGTAGGTGGGAAGAATTTTGTTAAGAACTTCTCCACTAACGACCCCCATGTGGTGATGGATCTCGGTGGAAATGCATTAAGCCATGCTCTAGCTTGGTCCTTCAAAGAAAATGGAAAAAGTGTTAGTCTCAGAGCATCGTCTGTTATACCAGGTAATCGAAATGCATTTGCAATTTGAATGAATGATTTTAGATGATCATGTGGATCCTCATGTTCCTGCCCTCCAAAATGTCCAATTGTCTGCAACATTTGGAACATCATTGGTTTAAGCTCAAAGTTTGCGTGGGCTGGAATAGGGTTGACTATCCCTGAATCAAAGTTCTGAAAAGCCGTGGCGGCATATTCTCGCATTGCCACGTCTCTGTTGTCCGCCATCTGGATATGGTTGAATTCATCATTTCTTGCATGATCCCTCATATTACCGTTAACAGCTGGTGGATCAACCAGATCACGAGGTGGAATATCTGCCATTGATGTGCTCGTACTTTCTACCTCACTTTCAGGACTGATTTCACCTTCTCTCTCTTTTTGCTTTTCTAGTTGTTTTCGAAGTCTTTGCTCCTTTCGAGTTTTTCGAAGGGTCCACTCAATCTCAGGGTCAAGGGGTAGAAGAAAAGATCTTGTGCTCATGCACTTTAACTTACCCCTGTGAGATAAACGACCAAAAATATAGAACAAAAACGGTGGATGGAAATTACACCCAACAACAATTCACAAAAATAAAAACTAAAAGAATTCGAAAATAATTTTAAAATTAAAGTCCTCGGCAACGGCGCCAAAAACTTGACTGGTGGTTATGCTGAACGCACGCACTAAGCGTGGTAACAATTATATAGATGCAAGCGCACACCTGTCAGAGTAATATAAAATGGATGGAGTATCCAAGTATCGATCCTCAAGGACTTCTAAATAATTTCCAAACTCTAAAGTTTTAAAGAATAGTGAATGTTGAAATGAGTGATTCTTGTAAAATGGGAAGTGGTCACAAATAATGGTTTTGGATTTGGGGTTTGGACTTATAATGATAAAACCTAGCCCGAATTACTTCAAGTTAGCCAACAAACAATCAAGAATATGCTAAGGACAATATGCATTTTACTTTAGAAACCAACGACTACGCTTCTCACTTGACTTATGTCTAAGCAAGTTCAAAGTCCTAAGACAATCCCTAATATGTCTATTATGAGAGATATCTTAGTTTTAGGATGGAAATAGTCGCAACCTCGGGTTATGGTCCTATGTCTAGGCTACTTAAGCGGAACCCTTATGTCTAAGGCGCTCCTCTCCTCGGTTTAACCACTCAACAATGCAAATAAGAAACCTTTTCAGTATTGACTTGTTAAGACTTACAGTGGTCTTCTCTAAATCCTAACTTTTTGGGAAAACATGTTGAGCAATGAATGGAAAGCAAAAACACTACTTCTTAGCAACCCTTATTAGAAATAAAAGGCTAACTATCCATAACCGGGCTAGAGACGGGAATTTAGAAAGACATATTGAAGAAAATACAGCAAGTAAAATGGTTGAAATTGGAATGCATGTGTGAACAACAAAAGTTAACTAACGGAGAGTTTTTATCGGGATTGAGAGCTTCGCCTTTCTCTTTCAAGCAAGGGGGAGTGTCACGTGCTCTTTCCTCCAAAAACACAACTCTCTTAACTAAAAATAAAGTAAAGGCAAAGGGAAGATAAGCAAAGTGCTGGATTTTTATAAATTTGAATAAGTAGAAAATAACTAAGTAAAAATGGAAACAAAAAAAAGCTCAATAACGGAATATAAAGTGCTTGGGTTTTAAAAACCAAAAGCAACTAATGGAAGCAACTCAAAAGTACTTAGAAAGTAACAAAGAAACACTAAAAATGATCAAGAGAAGGAAGCAAGGCTTGATGATTTTGGTGGAGAAGCTGCTGGAATTTATAGCTGTGCAGAATTGGTTAGGTAGGTCCTAAAACGATGGTGAATCACCCATTTCCAACTCTTTTGACTGACCAAATCGTGCTCAAGCTGATAATGGAACACTTCTTCTACACGTATGCATCGGTTGGAACCACCAAAACGCATGGGAAGACGCGTTTCATTAAGGGCAAAGTTGGAAGAAAAACTGTTTTCTGCAGCCTTCCCAGGCGCCTGGCGCCTCCCATGTAGGTATTTCCGACTTTTTGCTTCTTTTGATTAATTTGCACTCCCAAATGGTCCTAAAATGTCATAAATACAATATAAGCCAACCACAAACCATAATATATGAATTTTGCATGAATTGGAACTCAAACGACCGAGAAAAATCCGAAACAAAGCTGAAACATAGTAAAAACAGCATCTAAAACCTTCTTTTTACGCATGTAAACAAGCGTAATCAGGCAACAGGGCCAAAAACTTGTTGGAACTTTCTCTACCTTTAAAAATATTAGAGACTCGTGCAAGCGCACACGGTCACAAGTAATACTCGGAAGTAGTCCAAGGTCGAATCCTCTGGGACTTATTGCATTTCAAAACAGTTTTTAAGAAGTGAATGGTTCAAATATGCAATTATGATTTAGGAAGAAAATAGTGCTGAAATGTTGTTGTTTAGGGTTTTAACTAGCAAGCAATTTAATAAAACTCAACCTCCTTGTTTCCTACCTTATTTTTTATGCAAAATATGGCAAACACACTATGTTGGGAAAATGCACCACACGCAATTCCTGACTTTTCTTGGGATTTGACTGCTACTCTTTCACTACCGCTTTTGGTTGCTGCAGAGACTAGGGTAATCTACAATCATATGCCTATGTGTGATTACAATCCTAGAGAATATCTACCAACTCATTTGCATTATGGGTCAGAGGGCCTATGCTTAGGACCATGTTTTATGCGCTTATTCCTAAGTCACATACCATATTGGTTTCCTATTATTTTACCTAACTCACATTTCCCAAGGTTGGGCTTTACTGTATAAATCAAGTTCCCACTGGCCAAATGGAAAAACGACGTAAAGAGAGTTTTTTAGAAACCAACCCAAAAAAGTGCCAGGCGCAATCTAGCCAAAATCCCGAGCGTGTTGAAAATCAAATCATTTGACTAAGACATTCCACAAGGAGGTTGATAACTAATTTAGAACATAATTAAATGAATGTAAATGCACGAAAACATAAAGAAAGTATTTTTCATTGAATTTAAATGAATAAATAAGCCATACAAGGAGTTCTAGCTTGACCTTTTTCTCTCTCGAGCGTGACGAAAGTTGAAACTCGCTAAAGAACTTTAAAAGAACAGAATGAATAGAGAACGGAAGTAAGAACTTGAATTAAAAACTATACAAAAGGTAAAAGCGTGAAAAACAAAGAAATGAACAACTAGAACATGAACATAAATCCTAAAAACGTGTTCCACAACTAGAGAGCATCTAAAAGAAGATGAAATGAAGCTTGGAAGGGATGGTTTGCTGATGAAGGGATGACTTCCTTTTATAGCACCATAGGTTGGTTTAAACTCCCCTCCATTTTAGGTGGACAAGGGTTGAGATTCACCTAACGACCTCACTTGGACTTGGACTAATGGTTTTGAACATGTGAGAAATGTCCTCATTGCCCTTCGTTAATCAAAACATGCGTTTTGACAATTTGTCCTCCAAAAATGCGCTGGGCTCAATTCTGCAAAAACAGAATTCTATTATTTTTTCCCAACTTTGACTGCATTTATCTCATATTTTTCCTAAAGTACCATAGTTTGACTTTTATGCAGAAATAATCTATGCATGTTCTACTTTAAGAATATGTTGTCCTTTTTGGCAAATAATAATGGGAAAGGGGTAAAAAACGTGGTCAAACAGGACTACCGATACATGTTTCTACAGTAAGAAATCAACCCTAACACAAGCTTTGGCCAGGCTGGCCCAATGATGAGGTTGAGCTGGGGCATCCAAGCGACTATAGGCTCCAGCAATCACGCCTCTTTGAACAATGCTTCAGCATAGACCCTACGGCCTTGGCAGCATCCATCTTGCCCTTAGCTAATTTTAACGTTTCTGCACAAATCATCAATGATTGAGCATAAAGCATTGCAATGGAGGAATTTAAGAATTATAATAGCTTGGGGGTCCAACTCAGTGATTTCTCACATTTTCCTTGGTTTATTGATAAAGATCCTCACATTTTCGCACACTTAATATCCCAAATAGCCCACAAAATACACTCTTATGGAGAGTTATCCCACCCAAACTTAAAACCTTGCTTGTCCTCTGGAAGCTGTACGGACGCGGTAAAAATTCACATGCAATCGAGTTACTGCATTGTGCTGGGGCAGTCGGGCAAGGATAGGCTCCAACAATCACGCCTCTTCCAACAACAATCTAGCATAGACCCACGACCTTGGTAGCACCCATCTTGTCCTTAGCTAATTCTACCATTCCTGCACAAATCATCAATAATTGAGCATAAAACATTGCAATTGAGGAATTTTAGAATTGTACCAGCTTGGGGGTCCAACTTAGTGATTTCTCACATTTTCCTTGGTTTATTAATAAACATCCTCACATTTTCGCACGCTTAATACCCCAAATAGCCCACAGAACACTATGTTATGGAGAGTTATCATACCCAAACTTAAAACTTTGCTTGTCCTCAAGCAATATTACTCTACAACCCTAGAATTATGATAAAGTATGCATCCAATGGGAGTGCCTTTTGCATCAACTCTGCTTTCTGCTTTCGCACCTACTGCTAGCTCATACATAAGACTACGACTTTGTTTTCTATCAGCATCCTCTAGAGCGCGACCAAGCCCTTCCTCCAGCTCTAACAAATAATCTTTCCTACAGCACTAGCATCCGCCTACTTTCCTCCTTAGAAACTTCAATTCGCCTAACACTGCACTTCTCAGCTACCTTTCATTCACCTAAGCTTTTGCCTTTCTATTTCCTCCTATCTTTTGACTATCGGCTACTAGCCCTTCCTAGATCTGCAGCCTCCTTATATTCAAAATACAAATATATATTTTTTTCTATCTGTTTTTTTTTTGTTTTTTGTCTTTTATTTTTTTGTTTTTTTAGAGATGAATGATATAAGGGCTAAATTACTGGCCTAGAAAGCTACATAGTCTTACAATTGAAGTCTATCCTTATGACTATACATATAAACTGTAACGCCCCGCATTCTCTGACTCGTTTATTTTAAGAGATAAATAGTGTCATTGGATTTTTCCCTAAGCTGATAATTTTAATTCTTGGATTTTATAATTTTAAAATTCTAATTTTTGACTGAATTAGAATTAAGTTTAATTTCATTGGATTAAGATAATTTAAGTTCTCGACCTGTGTAGGAGATTTTTAGTTAAATCTTAAATTCACGGTTTTTAGGATTTTTTTTCCTAAATTCTACTTTTTCTTTGGATTATTATTCTTGGGTTTTAAAGTTTCAGTTAACAATTTTATTTCGGGTGGTTGTGGGTTTTATTTGATTCCTAAAGTATAATTATTGGGCTTATTGTTTTGGGCCATTGTGTTATTTAGTCGGGCCTCCTTTAAAAATAAGGGATTGGGCTTTTAGTTTTAAATCAAAATAAAGAAAAAGGGATTAAAACAAAACAAACCCGAGGTCCTATTCCCATCCTTCCCTTCTTTGTGCAGCCGTCGACTCCCCCCCCCCCCCCCAATCTTCTTTTTTAGCTGCTTGGCATTTCCGGCGACCTGTGGCGGCCGGCGTTGAGCAATAGTGCGGCTCCCCTTGTAGCAACCCGCAACGTCCTCGAACAGCAACCGTCAGAGCGGCACACGTTCTCCCCAGCGACACGATCTCCACGACGACCCGAGCTTCAGCCTGGTGCGGTGGCAGTGGTTTGAGACGCCAGCCCTTGTAGCGGCAGCGGCGGCCTGAGCCTAGTTGCAAACGGCGGTGCAGACTCGACGCGGCAACAACTCTGACGATTTCCCTTTCATTGGACGGTGGAGCCTTCTGGTTCCAATGATAGCAACCCACCGGACCACCACCTTTGATCCCTTTGACGTCTTCTTGCGACGGCAAGACAGATTGGACCTCGACCAGCAGTGTGGCGGCATAGATCTGTAGCAGATCCACAGTGTTTTCCTTGTTTTGGTGGCATTCAGTGTTCACCCACCCTTGTTCTAGGTTGGTTTCGAGTTACCCACACTCAAACGAAAGTTGATTTGAGTTACCCATTCCTGTTCGGCGTAGGACTAGCAAGCCCGAGGCTTTTTGAACTCGGTTTTGAAGTGTCGAGCTCATTCGACATCGACCCACTCCTAACCCAAAGGATTTTAGTGTGGTTAGTAGGTAACGAAGCTTGGTTTCAATTAATTTAAATGTTTCCAATGGATTTCTAATGTAAATGTAATCTTGTTTGTTTTAGGGAATCCTTCGGCGAGCTTACTAGTGTTATGGTCATTGTTGTAAGTAGTTCTTACTTGGGGGATGTTTGTTATTTGAAGATGTATGAACTGTTTGGTGCTTTCAGTGTGTTTATTATTTATTAATATGTAAGTTAATTGTGTCTTTGTGAATATTGGCTAATGATTTTAGGTTGTTTGAATGAAATCATGTTGGTTCTGGTTGTTTATAACTGATTTGCTTTGCGTTGTTGGATTTGATGCTTGGTGGTATTTCTGAAAGCATTATGGGTTAGGAATGGTTTTATTGTTGTATGGTTGTGTTCATAAAAGCATACTGAAATAATGTGGGAGAAATCTGTGGTGTTGCGCATGAGTGTTGGACCTGTCATTTCATTTTTAGCTTACTGCTTTGGTTATGGAAGCATGCTGGTTTTATTGTGAGTTGAGTGCTGCATGGGTCATGGCCTCGAAAGTATGTAGTAGGACTCTGGTGAGGGTTTGGTGCTTAATGAAGTGAATGGGTTATGTTGTGTTCTAATTACTATCAAATTTTTAGAGTGTTGGATGTGTATATGGATATATATTGTCTACGTCTCTTTTGTGAATTATTTGCGCTGTGGTATGTAAACCATGCTGAGTGTTGAGAGAAGGGTGTCCTCATGATGTTGGATGGCCATGTCTGGATGATAGTGACATAGATTTTGTGTATAACGTATGTTCCATTGTTGTGAGTTTATGGGTCATGGCTGAAAAGCATGTATGTCCCTGGTGAGAGTTCTGAGATGTAATGAAGTAAATGGAGAACTAACAGGGCCAAAAAGGCTGGCACGTCACTAGTTGGGTATCGAGGCTCCAAGTGCAAAGATCGGGGATCGATACCCCAATTTGGTAGAGATAAGTGTCGAGGCTCGGGTACAAAGGATCGGGGGTCAGCACGGTGATCCTATTTTTGTGGAATTAGTATTGGGTCTTGATGTAGTGGCGGTCAAGGACCAATACGTTGAGTGATCGTTGATACCTTGGGGATAAATGTCAAAGGTCGATGCACAGTTCAAAGCCTTAGGGATAAATGGCAAGGTCGAACGCCAAGCTTCTATAGATGAGTGTCGGTCTTTGGGGATAAATGGCAAGGGCCGATACGATTCGAGGAGTTAGAGTTTGAGGACTAACATAATGTGACTGGTTAGAAGTTGCTTGGAGGCCAAGGACCATTACGTTTGGTAGTAGTTGAGGCATTAGGGATAAATGTCAAGGTCCAACGTCGAGCACCATAGAGAAGTGTGGATACCTTGGCTATGTGAGGTCAGGGGTTGGTACGACTCGAAGGAGTAAATCTTGGTGGAACTAGGAAAGAGAACTAGTGGGATGAGATGTAAGGATGAGTTTGACATGCAGGTGCATGTTTAGTTAAACTTTTGCATAAACTTCTTCTTTTAATTTGTTTCATTTTATTTAAAGCTTGAAGTTATTGATAAGCATGATGTGTGGATTTTTTTGCTAAACATGCTGTTTGTGCGTGACCCGTCAAGTATGTAATGCTTACTGGGTACCGTGGTTGTACTCACCCCTTATTTTTCTCACCGGACTTTGTAGGTAACAGGGTTACTCTTTGGAATGGTGGTGGCGAGGAGGAGGCTTGATCAAAAAGACCATTAGCTATGCTGCGTGCAATTAATTTCTTTTTGTTACGATGGTTGCAACAATTTAATCTTGTAGTTAAGTAGTTATTGGTTGGTTTTGTTTAGTTTAGTTTAAAAGATGTTTTAAGGTTGTCAATTCATTATTCTTTTTAGAACATTAATTTTGTTAGCTTCTTGAACTACAGGATTGTAATCTACTTAGAATATGAATACATTTGTTTAAGTTGATCGAACTTGAGTTAGCTTTTGCTTCGTTGCCATTCGAGATGTTAATATTCATTTAGTGGATGGTTTATGGTTAATAAAAGGTTCCTTGAGGGGTTTGGTTAATGTGAAGTTGGTATTAAATGGATTATCTGTAAAGGATTTGAGTTTCTCTTAAATCTTAGTGTTGTTGTTTTGATTGTTCAAGCCGTCGTGAGTGTTGAAATCAGAGTAGCGCAGGAGAAGCGTGGTAGTTTTATTGTTTAGTCTTGTTGTGAAGATAATTCTCTTGTTTAAGTGAAAATTTTAGGTAGTCTTAGTAACGGTCCCTGTTTGGAAATGTTGAAAATCATGGGGCATTACATAAACGCATACCCCCAAACTTAGAAGAGAGCATTGTCCCCAATGCGACAAAGAGTGGTGTTGGATGCCCCAGCATACCCCCGAACTTAGAACTAATGCTAACTGAGGTATAGAAGGGGAAATATTGCTGAAATATGATCAATGTGGTGTAAAGGGACATAAAGAGGGGTTAGAGTGGTAAAGGTGTTGGGACTTTCTCTAGCTTTTAAAAGATTAGAGAGTCGTGCAAGCGCATACGATCACAAGTAATACTTTGGAGTAATCCAAGGTCGAATCCTCAAGGACTTGTTGCTTTCAAAACCAATTTTTAAGAAATGAATGGTTCAAATATGTAATCGCAGTTTATGAAGAAAAAAGTGATTAAATGTTGTTTTTTAGGGTTTTAAATGTCAAGCAATTTTATAAATCTCAACGTCTTTGCTTCCTACTTTAGTTTTGATGCAAAACATGAGAAATACACACTGTTGGGAAAATGCACCATGCGCAATTCTAGTTTTTCTTGGGAATTTGAGTTCTACTCTTTCACTACTTCTTTTGGTTGCTGCAGATGCTAGGGTAACCTAAAATCATATTTCTATGTGTGATTACAATCCTAGAGAATATTTGTCAACTCATTTGCATTATGGGTCAGAGGGCCTATGTCTATGACTATGTTTTATGCGTTTATGTCTAAGTCACATCCCATATTGGTTTCCTATTATTGTACCTAACTCACCCTTCTCAGAGTTAGGCTTTAGTATATTAATCAAAATCTCACTAGCCAAATGGAAAAAAGATGAAAGAGAAGATTTTAGAAACCAACCCAAAATAGTGTCAGGCGTAATTCTGGGCAAAATCCGGAGTGTGTTGAAAATCAAATCATTTTGACTAAGGCATTCCACAAAGAGGTTGATAACTAATGTAGTGCACAATTAAATGAAAGAGAATGCACGAAAACCTAAAGGAAGTATTTTTCATTGAATTAAAACAAATAAATAAGTCGTACAAGGAATTATACCTTGACCATCTTCTCTTTCGAGCGCGAGGGGAGTGTAAACTCGCCATAGAACTAAAGAAGACCACAATAAATGAAGAATAAAAGGTAGAACTTGAATCAAAAGCAATACGGTAAGCAAAAGTACGAAAATACAAGGAAATAACAACTAAAACTTTAATCCAAAGTATAAGTATAAGAACAAGTTATACAACTAAGACGAAATGAAATAAAGCTAAAAACAAGCTTGGGATGGATGATTTGTTGCTGGGGGAGAGGCTCCCTTTTATAGGCTCTTGAGTTGGTTGAACTCCCCATCATTTTAGGTGAAAATAGGTTGAGATTCACCTAATAACCCCTTCTTGACTTGGACTCATGATTTTAGGTTGATTCAAAGATGTTGGAAATGACCTCCTTGCCCTTCATTAATCAAAACGCTCATTTTGGCAAAGTGACCAAATTGCGCCAGGTGCAATTTCCATGCAAAGTCCGAAAAACTATGATTTTCTTCAAACTTTGACCATGTTTTTCTCAATTTTTTCCTAAAGCACCATATATTGTAATTTATCTAGAAATTTTCTATGCATGTTCTACTTTAGCAATATGTAATCCTTTTTGGCAAATAATGATGTGAAAGGTTTCAAAATCGTGGTGAAACAGGCCTACCGACATACATTTCTGCAATGAAAAGTCAACCCTAACAAAAGGAAAATAATGTGAGAAATAGCTAGGAAAAGGCTGAAGGGATGTCAATCCCGGAGCGGAAGCGGACCGTTGTTCGTGATATTTGGGAAAAACAAAATCTAAGGGTTGAGATGAAAATACAGGGGAAAACCATACCTTTGAAGAACTTTTCTTCAACGAATTCCCCTCGAACACCACACCGAGTCTTCGTCGCTATCCTCTTGGGTCTTGAGACCGTGCTTGTAGGAGCACCTCGTTTGGAATGAGAGGGAGTATTGAGAGAGGATTTGAGAGAGATTGGGTTTTCTGCTATTTCCTTGTTCTGTAACCAATTGCAGAACTGCAAAAGGAAGAACACCAAAAAGTAGTGACGTGGAGAGTTACCCCACGTCACTTAACTGCCCACTCCCCTGCAATTTTGCAAGGGAGTTAATTATTAACTTATATATTAATATTATTAATTAATAATAATAATTAATATATATATATAATAATTAATATATGTACATATATAATTTATTAATTAATCATATTAATTAATAAATATAATTAATTATTAATCCAATTAATAATTAATTAATAAATATAATATATATATATATATATATATATATATATATATATCAAATAAATAATTAACGCTTAATTATTTATCACATGAATAGAATCATATTCTAAAACATTTCTCTCGCAAAACCTATAGTTGTAATGTGCATCTTATGCACATTATTTTTAACCTATAGTTTTAATATGAATCATATTCATATTAATTTTATTTAAATCTCATTCAAATAATTTCTCTCATAATATATAGTTTTAATTTAGAATTAACTATATATTATAACGTATCAATATACATATAATCCCTTAAGAAATTTTAACAGTTCAAATTCTTCCAAAAACTTGATCCTCGTTTTACCCGTTATGAGCTAGCAAAGGGACCTAATGGACCTACAGATCCGAAGCTCCAATGATACGAGGTTAATCGGTCAAACTCATTGATCGAGTTAATCAACATTCGTTAACTACATGTCATTCCACTAAAGACCCGCAGGTGCACTCTTCTCACTGCAGAATGTTTTCGTGTCCATGGATATACGACCATTAATGATGAGTCAATCCTTCACGAGTGCTCGTAACTCAAGTTGGGTCAAATTATCATTTTACCCCTGAGTTACATCTTAATCCTTAAATACTATTGCTCCTCTAATGAACAACTCGGTTCTGGTCCGACCAATAACCGGAAGTCCCTCTCGGGCCAATGAGAGGGTGGGGCTCCTTGTTCAAGTCCCGGAGTCAGCATTTAAAGGAACACTCATCTACTCCCCTAAAGTAGAACAGGAGTAAATTCCATCTTGTGAGGTCATGTTCCCAGCTCCCTACTCGGTCTTGTCCCCAAAATGGTAGGAATATTGAGTCGGCAACTCGGGTCACTCTCACCCATACAGATGAAAGGACGAGCCCTCACGGGCAGGAGTCCATAACTCACTCAGGATTGAGAATGAGTTGCCTGGTCATCCTAAGAAACAGCAATCTATTAGTTAACGGTGTTACATCTAAAGATTGGCTATTTCGTGGTCCGGTCTTATACAAACTCATTGTATAGGATACCCCCACTCGCATGTCTCCACATGAACAACCTGGATCGAGCCCTTTGTAACCTTTATAGAGTGGGCCGTATCCATAGTGTTGCTAGGATAAGGTACCCAGCCTTATCCATATACTATAGACTCTTTAGGTTATTCACGGGACATTATCCACTTGTATATCAGGATATATCAAACATATACCTCGTATATCAGGAGTATATCAATTATATACCCAGTATATCAAATATATACCCAGTACATATACTGTCCCGGTCACACTAAAATAACCTCGGATATTTAGTTTATTGGATTTTGGACAATGCAATGCTATGAATTCAACAACAAATTTATTGAATAAAACTTTATTGAATATACATTTGTTTTTACACAACATACAAACTACGAGTTTAGGGCAACACACCCAACAAAGGCTGGCTTGGATAGGTCATCGTGGAGGTTATTACTAAGGTCTCTCTATCTCTGAATTGTACTTACAGTGAAATGCTAGGACTGTCAGACTATGGCCAAGGCTAAAACAGAGGAAAGGCTCCTACTGTCGGCAAGTGGATACTGCTAACTTAAAACTTGAGGGATAGATTAGGATGCTTTAGCAGAGATGCTACATAAGAAAGCAAAGAGAACACAAGAGAACCCAATAGAAGCATAATCATCATATTTTCATTCAAATTACGCTCAAAATAATGGGGGGGGGGGGGACATGATGATTATAAAACTATCCTAGCATCAAACAAAAAGATAAAGCTTTGCATAATAAAGAAGACGAGAATTTAAAGACATAATTTAAAATAGCAAAAAACTAAATGCTGAAAGTAAAGAAAAGTTTATTTGAATTGTTGGTGGTCGTTGGTATGGTTGTCGTATCTAGAGAGAGATGAAAACTGAGGGAGGGGGGCCATTGGCTATATCAAGTTGCTTTTGCCCTCCTCGTCTTCAGGGCCAGTACCCTTCTACGTTTCCTCATCTGCTGAATTGGAGTTATGCTGATACGCGACAACCCGAGCGTATTGACTACCTGAGCCACAAGCCACTTGAATCCAATCGTATAGATCGTTTCAACCTGAAAGGCCAAGAGTTAGACGGATTACTTTCGCAATCGATTACCTTGAGCAGACAGATACTCACCATGCTCAAAGCCGGAAACACTCAACGAGTTTGGTGACCAACCAACCAAGCATGCTTCGAGGGTAAAAATACAGATTCCTAAGTTCAACCATACAAACGAAAGCGATATTTTTGGGGGGTTTTGCACATGGCAAGGGGTGAGAAAACTCTCAATTTTCTATTCAATATCAATCAAAGGTGTCTAAAACATAAGGGGTGCAAGCCTATTTATAGGCTAAGGCCCATGGCCTTTACAAGGAATGTGTAAAATAAAAATAAAGCAAAAAATAAAATAAAACAAATATTTGAAAGATCTTTCCCTTAAATTGCTAACTCACTAATCAAGTAAGCAATCCTTTCCTAAAACTAATTTTGATAAAAATAAAATAAGGGTAGTTGCAAATATTGCAAAAAATATTTAGTAAAATAAGCAAAATGACAACTACATTTAGCTTTTTCAAATATAGCACATTTTTCAACAAGAAACGGAGGTCTAATTTTAAAATTACAACTTTACCTTTCAATATATCTAATATACATCTGTAATATATCTGACTCCTGACATATGCCTATGATATACCACTTATATAATAATGATATACTATTGATTTACTTCTAATATAACTATGATATCTACTGAACTTCTAATATGACTTACCATTGATATGTGTATGATAACCACTAATTTACCATACCGATACAACATTTATATATATGTGATATATACTTGATATGTCTCTAATTTTCGATTGATATACAAGTGATATACCACTGATATAACTTCTTATATATGACTATATGATTTACCACTAATATAACATGGATATATATTTGATATATACTTAATATGCTTCTAATTTATCACGAATATACCTATGACATAACCGTGATATCTACTAATATAATTATGATACTTGTGTGTTGATATAATACCATTATATCCACTATTTTTTTTTCATATGAAAACAATAGTGCAAAAAAAATATTTTAAAATATAAAGTTATTGTATAAAAGGTTTATGTGGATTATGCACGTCCAAAAAAACAAGTTAGAAATCCGATATACTTTATAAATTTAAACATTTGATATACCTTATATTTAGTATCTGATTAATATTAATATAGAATAAATAGTATTGATATAGTAATCAACATTATTGATAATATTAGTATATCAATCAACAAATTGCAATGGTAAACTAGAATTTAAACAGCTGATATACCACTAAAAATTTAACATTTGATATACCTTATATTTACTAAAAATTAAACATTTGATATGACTTATATTTAATATATCGTAAATGAGAGGTACAACAAATATATATATTAGATGTATAATACATACATTTGATAATGTATATATAATGGGTGCATCTAATAATTTATTTTAGGGGTACATCATATGTATATCGAAAGTATATCCGGGGGTACATCAGATGCATATCATATATACATTAGATTTATATCATATACAAATATACATTGAATGTATATCACATATCATAAGGGTAAAATCGGAATAATAAAAATTTCGAAAATAAAAAATTCAATTATTTTGCTATATTTGAAATTTTGAAAAGTTGGTGACATTTTTTGAAATATATGAATTATTTTTACTACCCACTATAATTACCCAATAAAATAAGGATCTTTCCTAAAGTTCAAAATAGTTACTAAATCTAAAACGCACATAAATCACACAATTATTTTGAAACAAATTAGGAATAGGGAGATTCCTAAAATGTCATGGACTAGGTAGCAAGAAACCAAATATGGCGCCAAAGTAAATGGCACCCATGGGGTGCTGGCAGAATCAAAGAGGTGTGCGCATGGGAGCGGCCTTACGGCATGGTGGGCGCACGCTGGCAGGGGCCGGCGTGTGTACGAGCGAGGGCAGGCGGCGTGCGCACTGACGGGGACACTGGCCTATTGCAAGGTTAGAATGGCAGGGGCGGCGGGTGCTGGCGAGGTAGTGGCGCGCGTGGGCGCTTGCGGCAAGGGGGTGCGCGGATGGTGATGTTGAGCGGGGGGCATGTTGGCAGGGGCATGTGCGGTAGAGCGCATACGTGATTGAGGTAGGGGCGCGCGCAAGCACTAGCACGATGGGGGCGCACACGATTGTGCTGCTGGGTTTGTGTTGTGAGCACAGGCGCACGCGCGAGGCTTTCCGATGATGTAAACGTACGTGCACTGGGATTTGGCGCACATGGAGGTTGGCAGCAATGTAATTGCGTGCATGCATAGTGCGATATCGTATGCGAGTCAGGGATTTGTTAATGGACATTTTAGGCGTGCACAATGTATATTCTTGTGAGGTTTGCGCAATGTTCACGGCCTTGACCGTGCGGTGATGCTCTCATCTTGACATAACATGGGTCCAATGACTCGTTGTTAAATATGATCATAGCATATGCTCCAGCAATAAGTCGATTGTACATCACGGTGCAGATGAGGCTGGAGCATCTGACTTCGCCATGCAGTCCATGAGGCTCTTGAGTTCGGTGTCGTGAGTAGTGATTTGCTCGACTAATTCTGCCACCATGGACTTTAGCTCAACCAGCTCTTCTGAAAGTCCCGTCTGATGGGCTATCATTTTATTGGTGGCCCTAATTGGAATGGTGCTGCATCGGACGACTTTGTTAGCCGTTAGGCAGTCAAGTAGGGCTTATCCACGAACTGTTTCTCCAGGAGGACCTTCTCATCTTGGACAACTGGAGCGTTACTAATCATGCACATTTTAGAAATGAGGTTGGCGAAGAAGAGACGCCCTAGCTTTTTGGTGGCGCAATTGGCAGTTTCGCAGTGGATGAGCTGGCCTACGTCGATGCTGGTGCCCTCCATCAAACGTGCTAGGAGGAAGACCCTTTCTTTCGTCACGGACGAATTATGCGTGGTGGGCATGATTCAACTTTTCGAGAAATAGTCACACATTGGCTTCCGGCGTGAGAAAGTTGAAGGGAAGGGAACTGGCTCCTTCTCGGGCAATGCTCAAGGACGCTCCAGGGTGAACAAAACTTGTGAGTGCATAAGCAAATTCCTCTTCATTGGGTTTCTCAATCAAGTTGAATGGGGCAGTGGGAATGGAAGGTAGATGGGGGACGTTATTGATTTTCTTCGAGCTCCAATCGACTTGGACCTCCCTCACAATTGTTTTCCAAATGTTGTCAGCCATCAAGTTTGCATAAAATTCCTTCACAAGCCTAGGAAGTAAGGACCCAGGTGGAGCGCATAACTAGGCCCAGTCGTTCTAGTCGATGATGTCTTGGATGAATGGAGGCACCAAATCCAATTGGAAGCCTTTTTCGAAGAAAAAGTCCGCTTATGTAGCCGCTCATATGAGTCAACTGTTTCTTCGAAATGGAATCTCTTGAATGTAGCATCTTGAAGGACAACAACATGGGTCTTCCTTCGACTTGGTGGAAGCTTTGGAGCCTGTAGCTGCATATATGAAACAAAGGGCTGCCATTTCCTCTCAGTTGAGGAAACGATCTTTACCGTTTTGGCTTTCTGCGACCCTTTTGAAATATAAGATTATGGAGCATGCGATGCTTTTGTAGGCTTCAGAACAACGAAGGTTTTGATTTTCTTGGTGGATGGGGGCTGGTTTTCTTCGTGAGTCGTTTAGCGGTTTGTGTTCAAGAGGTCGGTCCAGAAGGTGAAATATATTCCGAGGGCGTTGGGATTGTTTTAGGGATGATCGAAGGTGGTGGATCAGTGATAGTGATAGTAGGGGCATGAGGGGCAGATGGTAAGTAGGATGGAATAAAACTCAAATAGGCACCTATCCCGAAGCACAACTAACAACAAGGGAAAAATCTCTCAATTATTCAAATGCAAATAAACAGTTTATTGGCCACCAACATAAGGCCCTAACCAATGATTTAAACTAAACAGGAAAAACTAAGCAGTCTATGGTCCTCGCCCGTCAGGTCTCCTCCGTCCCATCACCATGGTCACCCACGAGTCCTTCACCTGAAACAATCATTGTAGAGGGGAGTGGGGGGGGGGGGGGGTGAGTATATAAAATATACTCCGTAAGTAACCCTCACCACGCACACACAAACATCATGCTCATATCCATAAAGGAAACATACATCGTCACGCTCTATCATTACAGTACGCGGATAACCATAGACATGCTCTACTATTACATTATACATTCATCCATAAACATGCTCTACAAGACCCGATGCTACCCACAATCATATGAAAACAACTACTGTCCACTTGACTCCCTAGCACCTCAAATACAACTATGTTCACCTCAGCTATTCAAGCTCTTCGTAACCATTCTTTTGGTAGTGTCGGCCTCTGACCATTTATACCCAGAGCCCCGACACTAGTGCGTCGACCCTCGACCATTTGTACCCGAGACCTCGATGTCTTACAATCTATTGGCTCTTGACCATTTATACCCAAGGCCCCAATAGTTCTCCTTTCGAAAGACTCCTCGCATCGACCCCCGACCATTTATACCCGAGGCCCCGACGCTCATCTTTATCCAATATTGGCGTATCGACCCCCGACCATTTATACCCGAGGCCCTGACACTCACCCATTCACTTCATAACTTTCATAATTCCACATAACATTTCTAGCCTCCAACCAAGATTTCAGTACTACTTCCCTAATTCCACATAACATTTCTAGCCTCCAACCAAGATTTCAGTACTACTTCCCTAATAGCACCAACCACCACAACGCCCATCAACAACACCACCACTAGTATGATTTCAATGCATCTCTCAGCTCACCAACACAATTCAGCATGCTTCCACAACATAAACATCATTCTAATAGCAAAACAATAAACCAAACATGCTTTCACAACATACCAAATCTTAACAACAGCGCCACAGTGAGTTTAGTCATAACAGAGCATAGTCAACAAATTGCAAACGATTGGAGCCCAACACAATTCATCCAAACACTTAATATCCAATGTCCATATTCAATAAGCACTGCTAGATATAATAAAAAAAACTCATGAGACACGCCAAACACTTCATACAAATTCAGACAACAAACATTTCCAAAATAAATTGACTTTAACGAACATTCCCTACAATCATACATCATTTTACAATAGATCTCAGCAGTTCAACAATACAAAATTCCCACTATTATCACCGACGGACATTCAACACTAACCAGGCATACAAAACAACATAAACAAGAGTTACACTACACAACCACGTATCAGAAACAATATTAAACGTCATAAACAGCACATCGGCAATGATTACGCTTGTTTACATGCGTAAAAAGAAGGTTTTAGATGCTGGTTTTACTATGTTTTAGCTTTGTTTCGGATTTTTCTCGGTCGTTTGAGTTCCAATTCATGCAAAATTTATATATGATGGTTTGTGGTTGGCTTATATTATATTTATGACATTTTAGGACCATTTGGGAGTGGAAATTAATCAAAAGAAGCAAAAAGACGAAAAAACATCATGGGAGGCGCCAGGCGCCAGCGTGGCTGCAGAAAAACTGGTTTTCTTCCAACTTTGCCCTTAATGAAACGCATCTTCCCAAGCGTTTTGGTGGTTCCAACCGATGCATACGTGTAGAAGAAGTGTTCCACTATCAGTTTGAGCACGATTTGGTCAGTCAAAAGAGTTGGAAATGGGTGATTCACCATCGTTTTAGGACCTACCTAACCAATTCTGCACAGTTATAAATTCCAGCAGCTTCTCCACCAAATGCATCAAGCCTTGCTTCCTTCTCTTGATCATTTTTAGTATTTCTTTGTTGCTTTCTAAGTACTTTTGAGTTGCTTCCATTAGTTGCTTTTGGTTTTTAAAACCCGAGCACTTTATATTCCGTTATTGAGCTTTGTTTTGTTTCCATTTGTACTTAGTTATTTTCTACTTATTCAAATTTATAAAAATCCAGCACTTTGCTTATCTTCCCTTTGCCTTTACTTTATTTTTAGTTAAGAGAGTTGTGTTTTTGGAGGAAAGAGCACGTGACACTCCCCCTTGCTTGAAAGAGAAGGGCGAAGCTCTCAATCCCGATAAAAACTCTCTGTTAGTTAACTTTTGTTGTTCACACATGCATTCCAATTTCAACCATTTTACTTGCTGTATTTTCTTCAATATGTCTTTCTAAATTCCCGTCTCTAGCCCGGTTATGGATAGTTAGCCTTTTATTTCTAATAAGGGTTGCTAAGAAGTAGTGTTTTTGCTTTCCATTCATTGCTCAACATGTTTTCCCAAAAAGTTAGGATTTAGAGAAGGCCACTGTAAGTCTTAACAAGTCAATACTGAAAAGGTTGCTTATTTGCATTGTTGAGTGGTTAAACCGAGGAGAGGAGCGCCTTAGACATAAGGGTTCCGCTTAAGTAGCCTAGACATAGGACCTTAACTCGAGGTTGTGACTATTTCCATCTTAAAACTAAGATATCTCTCATAATAGACATATTAGGGAATGTCTTAGGACTTTGAACTTGCTTAGACATAAGTCAAGTGAGAAGCGTAGTCGTTGGTTTCTAAAGTAAAATGCATATTGTCCTTAGCATATCCTTGATTCTTTGTTGGCTAACTTGAAGTAATTCGGGCTAGGTTTTATCATTGTAAGTCCAAATCCCAAATCCAAAACCATTATTTGTGAGCACTTCCCATTTTACAAGAATCACTCATTTCAACATTCACTATTCTTTAAAACTTTAGAGTTTGGAAATTATTTAGAAGTCCTTGAGGATCGATACTTGGATACTCCATCCATTTTATATTACTCTGACAGGTGTGCGCTCATCTATATAATTGTTACCACGCTTAGTACGTGCGTTCAGCATAACCACCAGTCAGGCAACCAAATAACAAACATCAACGCACGCAATCGCCCCCGTGCTACTTACAAACACTTGTCCTAAAGCTCCTAAGCTCGTTGAACACTTCCTACTACAAAAGAGCATGATCTCGAGGTTAGTAACTAATTAGAAACATTTAGTTATAAACGAAACCGAGTTTAGGTAGAGTCGTTACGTACTAACTCACACTAAAACAACTTGGGTTAGGAATGGGTTGACGTCGAAGGTGTTCGGGCTCCCAATCTGAGTTCAAAAGGCTTTAAGCTTGCTGTCCCGATGTCTAAAAGTGATGGGTAATGCTGATTTGGGTCCAATTAGAGGTGGGTCAACGCCGAACCCATGCCGAAAAGAGTGGGTAAATAGATTGGGCTTCGATTGCGTGTGAGTCAGCGTCGAACTTCACCGGAAGGCTACTGTTCACGTCAAAGGGAGTGCTGCAGGGCGTCGGATTCCGGTGGCTGTTCAGTGCCACCGCCGTTCGTGGTTCGTGGAGCGTGCCGGCCGGTCGTGGACGGTCGTCGGAGAGCCACCGCGCCATGGGTCGTGCGACTGTAGAGGAGACGTCACACTGCTGCAAAACCGTGGGGGAAACGCCGCGCCGCCGTGACGGAACGTCGTCCGTCGCACACCGCCGCGAGTAGCGCCGCCGTGGAGCTGCTGTTGCGCTGCCGGATCCGACCCGAGCCCGTCGAACTCCAACAGACCCGTTCAGATGGGGGGGTCGTCGCGGATCTGAGGAACGCGGCCGCCGTGGGTCGGACACCGTCGTTCGTGCGCTGCCGCGAGTTGCTGCAGGAGGACGTCGGTGTGGAGATGCTGCTGCTGTCGTGCCGCTTCGCCGGATAAGAGGGGGCCGCCGGCTGGAATGCTCCAAGAAGAAGAAGAAGAAGTTTGGGGGGGGGGCTGTCGGCTAGGGATGGGGAAGAAGCAAAGGGAGAAAAAAAAAGAAGAAGAAAGTGTTAGGGTTTCCCTTTTGTTTTGTTTTAATACAATTTTCCCTCAATGAAAGCCCAATCATCCAAGCCCAAAGAAGAAGGAGTCCATTCCCTTAAAACAAGACCCAACATACCAAGTTCGGTAAATATTAATTTAATTGGATTTTTAGAGCCCAATAAATATAGATAAATTCAATTAACATTCACTTTGAAATTTAAATGAAAAATCTCCTGATTCGAGACTAACTAACCTGAGGGACTCGGGGCGTTACAATTCCCTTAACAGCAGTCCAGTGATCATATCCTGGGTTGGATTGGTACCTACTGACTATCCCTACCGCATAGCAAATGTCAGGCCTAGTGCACAGCGTAGCGTACATCCGGTTGCCCACTGCTGAAGCATAGGGTATACGTCTCATATCCTCAACTTCTTGAGGTGTCTTAGGACACTGCTCCTTAGATAGATGAATTCCATGCCTGAAGGGTAATAAACCTTTCTTGGAATTCTGCATCGAATATCGACCAAGGATCTTGTCGATATAAGTTTCTTGAGACAGGGCTAACGTTCTGTTCTTGCGATCCCTTAGAATTTGGATGCCAAAAACATACTGAGCTTCTCTCAAATCTTTCATTTGGAACTCAGTCGCTAGCCACTTCTTTATGTCAGTGAGGTATCCTATATCATTCCCAATGAGTAGGATATCATCCACGTACAACACTAAGAAGCCTACGGTATTGTTGACGATCTTCTTGTATACACAAGGCTCATCAACGTTTTGGTCAAAACCATAAGATTTGATCGCAGTATCGAACCTTATGTTCAAGATCGAGATGCTTGTTTGAGTCCATATATGGACCATTTAAGCTTGCAAACTTTTTGCTCTTGACCTTGTTCTATGAACCCTTCGGGTTGAGACATATAAATACTTTCTTCAAGATTGCCATTCAGAAAAGCAGTCTTGACGTCCATTTGCCATATCTCATAGTCATAATATGTGGCAATGGACAAAAGTATTCTAATAGACTTAAGCATAGCTACAGGGGAGAAGGTTTCTTCATAGTCCACCCCTTCCCTTTGTGTGTAGCCTTTTGCCACAAGTCTCGCCTTATAAGTCTGTACCTTTCCTTCGGCGTCTCGTTTTCGCTTGTAGATCCATTTGCACCCTATGGGTTTTACCCCATCAGGTTGATCTACAAGTTCCCAAACGGAATTGAAGTACATCGACTCCATTTCCAGGTCCATTGCTTTGACCCATTTGTCCTTGTCAGTATCTTCCACTGCCTTCTTATGACAACTTGAGTTTCAGTTAAACCCACGTAGCGGTCAGGTTGTGACACAATCCTCCCACTACGTCGAGGCACCCTCAACATTTGAGGTGGATGCGACTGACGCGATGTGCTGGCTTCATCAACAACTCTGGTTGTAGTGCCAGTTTGATCAACAACTCTTGTTGACTGTTTGTAGCCTCTTCGAAAATCTCGTTAATTACTACCTTACTTCGTGGTTTATGATCTCGAACATGGCCTTCTTCTAAGAAAGTAGCATTTGTCGATACAAACACTATGTTTTCTTTATGATCGAAGAAGAGACCACCTCTCGTCTCCTTAGGGTAACCTACGAATAGGCATACTTTTGAACGAGGTTCCAGTTTTTTCGGGTTAGTCATGAGCACATGTGCTGGGCATCCCCAAATGCGAAAGTGACGTAAACTAGGTTTACGACCCTTCTACAGCTCAAAGGGTGTTTCAGAAACACTCTTTGATGGAACTACGTACAAAATATAAACTGCAGTCTCCACTGCATAACCCCAAAACGAGTTAGGCAACTGAGCATAGCTCATCATTGATCGAACCATGTCCAAAAGGGTTCTGTTTCTCCTTTCTGATACACCGTTTTGTTGAGGTGTACCAAGGGCTGAGAGTTGTGATGTGATTCCATGTTCTATCATATAGTCCGTCCATATACTCTCCACCCCGATCTGATTGAAGTGTTTTAATGGTTTTACCTAATTGATTTTCAACTTCAGTCTTGTACTCCTTAAACTTTTCAAGGGCTTCAGACTTATGTTGCATTAGGTATGAATAACCATATCTTGAATAATCATCGATAAAAGAAATGAAGTATTCATACCCTCATCGAGCTCTAACATTCATCGGACCACAAAGGTCTGAATGTATAAGTTCTAAGGGCTCTTTGGCTCTATAACCTTTTCCAGTAAAAGGTCTTTTAGTCATCTTGCCTTCAAGACAAGAGTCACATGGTGGCACAGAATCGTCTTCTAACTCACTTAGAACGCCATTCTTAACCAACCTCCCAATCCTATTGAGATTAATGTGACCTAATCTTAAGTGTCAAAGATAGGTATCTTCCTTTTGAGAAACTTTTTACCTTTTATTTTGAGTTCTAGCATTTTTAAACAACTCGGTATTTAAAACTGCTTTAGTTATGGTTGGTCTTAGCACATACAAGTTGTTTGCAAGTAAAGCTAAACAAATATTAACACCATTTCTTGAAATGAACGCTTCATTTAAATGAAATGAAATTGAATACATCTGTTCCAACAAACAAGAAATTGAAATTAAGTTCCTTTTAATTTTAGGAACAACGTACACATTATCTAATAATATATACATATTCTTGTTTCTAAACAACTTGAGCTCCCCTACCGCCACAGCTGAGACGACCTCTCCCGTTCTGACCTTGAGAGTCATCTCTCCGGCGTCAAGCTACCTCCAGGAACTAATTCCCTGAAATGAAGAACAAACGTGATTAGTGGCTCATGAATCCAGTATCCAGGCGGAGTCATCATTCTCCACTAAACATGTTTCCAATACAAGTAAATCATATTTACCTTCGTTGGCTTTCTTCTTTTCGGCCAAGTACTTTGGGCAGTTGCGCTTCCAATGCTCGTCCATGTTGTAGTGGAAACACTTTCCTTTCTCTGTAACCTTGACCTTGCCTTTCTGGGCAGCAGCAGCTGAGTCAGGTTTAGACCCCTTACCAGCAGCCTTCTTCTTCTTAAAAGTCTTACTTCTAGAAGAAGAGGGTGCAGACCTGGTTCCAGAGGACGATCCTCTGTTCAACCTCTTTGAGGTTGCAACATTTGCCTCCCCTTCTTGTCCCTTACATTTCATAAGAGACTGGTAGGTCTGCAGCTCGTTGAAGAGCGTGGTAAGAGTGTACTCCAGCTTATTCATAACCGCATTGTTGCGGAATGGAAGGAAACTCTTCGGAAGAGATTGCAGAATAAAGCTGACCTGACTCTGCTCGTCTATGACGGCCCCGTTCGACTCAGCCACGTTGAAGTGGACCATCAGGTTGAGAACGTGTTCTCGCACTGATGAACCCTCCTTCATGCGGGAGTTGTAAATGAACTTAAGGGCTTTATGTCGAGCCTGTGAGGACGATTGTCCAAACATGCTCTGCAGCGAGTCCATGATCTCCTTAGCGGTGACCGTGTCCTCGTGCTTCTTGGCAAGCACATCAGATATGCTCGCCAAAATGTAGACCTTGACCTTTTCATTGGCCTTGATCCACCTGTCATAGGCGTTGCGCACCGCCACAGTGGCGTTAGGCACAGGAGCTTGAGGACAATCCTCTTGTAAGACGAACCTAAGATCATCTATCACGAGAATAGTGTTTAGGTTTGACTTCCATTATTTGTAATTTTCGCCATTAAGTCTTTGCGCGGCTAAGAGTGCAATAATAGAAGTAGACATGCTGAAAGTAAAAACAAATCTATATTAGTTTCATGCATTAGCCTTTTAAACCTAATAAAAAATTTAGCAAAAGTAATTAAGCACCCTAACAAAATTGTTTTGCAACGACGCTTCAGTGATTTAGAGGAACAGCCACCGTAGGGCGGACAGGTACTCCTTCACTGAATTGAGACATTCTCAACTAAATTTTACACCAGAATAACTCTTATTCCTATAAATTTTAGTCATCGTTTATTTGGTCAGGAAATTGCTAACTCTTATTCCAAGGACAGGTACTCCTTGGTTTTGATTTCCATACAATGAACCCTCCGTAGGGATGGTCGCTCCAGGACGACACGCAGGTAATGTATGAAACCTCACGGTGCAAACCAATGGCAGAGACCGCAGGATGTGTTGTCACACGTCCTTCTCCCACTTACTATGAACACTATCTCCATTCACCTCGATATTGAACCATGCAAACACCTTCCGTAAGGAGGCCGCGCCCAGGGCGACACGAGGCCGAGCATGGAACTCACAACGTGAATTTAAAGGAGAACGTGAGAGAGAGAGTAAAGTATGTTATATATACTTTGTATATCAAATATATACGCTGTATATTACATATTCTCTTTTGCTCCCACTTAGTATTCTAAGACTAGGGTATATTACTTAGATAAATCCTGGCTAAGTGAAATTAACTAAGTGAATTTTTAGTCGGCCCAATATAACTATTATATCAGAAGTTGTACAATAATATTTTAGTTCGTTAAACACTTTAATGATCCAACGACATTATTGCTTGTATAGGCCCTTGACATTTATCCCCAAGATACCAATACTTCTCTACAGTAGCTTGACGTTCGGCTTTGCCATTTATCCCCAAGGCCTTGAACTATGCACCAGTCCTTGACATTTATTCCCAAGGTACCGATGACTGCCCGACGTATTGGTCCTTGACATTTATCCCCAAGACCCCAATACTCCTATACAAAACTGAGCTTCGGCCTTGCCATTTATTCCCAAGGCCTCGCTCAAGGCTTTGCGTAACCAGCGACTAATGTACAATCTCTCTTCAAAGGACCCCAGGTTAACGAACCACTAACCCAACACATCACACCTGGCAATTTCCACTAACCCTCCCAAGACAATCCCATAAGCACGTCTTCCACCCTTAAATTCACAGCACAATTTGCCAGCATGCTTTTCATTATACCAAACAAAATCACTAACACAACAGCTTCCAACAAAATATAACAAAACAATAAAACTATGTAACAGGCTTTCAGCACGTGTACTTCATTCACAGCATAATTTACCAGCATGTTTTTCATTATACCAAACAAAATCATTAACACAACAGCTTCCAACAAAATAACAAAATAATAAAAACTATATAACAGGCCTTCAGCACGCGTATTTCGTCTTCGGAGGTCGCCGTCCGTCGAGTGCTTCGGGGAGAGTTGAGGCACCGATAGAAGAAAAAATGAAAACTAAAACCGGGGGAATAGGTGCTTCACGATTGGGAGGGGTTTTGGGGGCTAGGGTTTTCTCCTTACCTTTCTTTTGTTTTTACAAAGAAGGGACCCACTTGGGCTAGGGTTTTTCCTTTTCCCTCTTGTTTTAAAACAAGGAAGGCCCACTTACCTAGACACTTAATTTGGGCCCAACGAACCAGAACAATTGTAGAGAAAACAATTTTCTCGTTAAACAATAATTAGATACGTAAGTACACGTCAACACTCATAACAATTACCGCAGCAGTTCGAAATAAAATGAAATGGAACAATTAAATTAAATAAAAAAATTTCTAAGAAGGGAGGCCCCGAGACTTGAGGGTAAACTAACCTGAGTAACGCCGGGCGTTACAGACTTTCCCCCTTTAGAAACTTTCGTCCTCGAAAGTTCGTCGTTCTAATAGTTTAGGGTATCGAGCTCTAATTTCGTCTTCCCCTTCCCAGGTAGCTTCCTCCACTTGGTGATTCCTCCACAAGACCTTCACCAAGTCAATTGCCCGATTCCGCAGCACCTTGGTCTCTCTTGCTACGATTTCAATGGGTACCTCCTTATAACACAAGGTTTCATCTACCTGCAGTGGTTCATAATCCAAGACATGTGAAGGGTCATGGACATACTTCCTCAGCATGGACACGTGGAACACGTTATGCACTACACTCAACGACGGTGGCAAGGCCAACCGGTAAGCGACTTGGCCAATGCGCTCCAAGATCTCAAAAGGACCAATAAATCTTGGACTGAGTTTTCCCTTCTTACCAAAACGTAGGACTCCCTTCACCGGCGCCATACGAAGAAAAACGTGGTCGCCGACGTCAAACTCCAATACCCTTCGCCTAACATCAGTGTAACTCTTCTGTTTGCTCTGAGCCGTCTGCATTCTTGCCCCAATCCTTTGGATGTCGCCATTAGTCTCCTGCACCAACTCTGGTCCCAACAGGGCCCTCTCACCGACATTGTCCCAATGCACCGGCGACCTACACTTCCTCCCATACAAAGCTTCATATGGGGCCATGGCAATGGTCGACTGATAACTGTTGTTGTAGGTAAACTCCGTTAAGAACAGGTATTTGTCCCAAGAACCCCCAAAGTCCAGTATGCAAGCCCTCAACATATCCTCCAAAATCTGATTCAGACGCTCAGTCTGGCCATCGATCTGGGGATGGAATGCCGTACTAAAATTGAGCTGCGTCCCAAGTGCTTTATGCAAACTTCGCCAAAAGGTTGACGTGAAGCGGGGGTCCCAATCTGACACGATGGACGTTGGTATGCCATGGAGTCTAACTATCTCTTGCATATACAATTCCGCCGACCTTTCTACTGAAAAAGTGGCCTTGCCTGGTATGAAATGCGCGGACTTGGTTAAGCGATCCACAATCACCCAGATCACTGTGAAACCTTTAGCCGTCCTCGGCAACCCTGTAATGAAGTCCATGGCTACGTCATCCCATTTCCACACAAGTACACTCAGAGGTTGCAGCAACCCGGCAGGTCTCTGTCTTGATGCTTTCACCTGTTGACACGTTAGACATTTACTAACAAACTGGGCAATTTCACGCTTCATGTTTTGCCATCAGTAGTGCTTCTTAAGATCCCTACACATTTTGGTGCTCCTAGGATGCACCGAGAACGCGGTACTATGAGCCTCGGTTAATAAGTCCTTCCTTAAAGAGAAATCTCTTGGCACACACAGCCTCCCCCGATAAAGCAAGGCCGTGTCTCCAGAAAGAGAAAAATCCCCTTGACCCACCATACTGAAACCCTTGCTCAGGCTAGGATCTCCCCTCTGTGCAGCGATGACCCGCTGTCTTAAAGTGGGTTCAACCGATAGTCGAGCTAATACTGCCGAGACATCTTCCACCGCTAACTCCACCTCAGAACGATCCAACTCGTCTAGTACTTGTCTACGAGGCACTGTCGGAGGTGCCATGCTCGTTGCCCTCCTACTGAGTGCATCGGCCACCACGTTCGCCTTACCCGGATGGTAGTTGATCTCACAGTCATAGTCCTTTACCAGTTCTAACCACCTCCTCTGCCTTAGGTTAAGTTCTTTCTGAGTGAAGAAATATTTCAAACTTTGGTGGTCGGTGAAAATTTGAATCATTTCCCCATATAGGTAGTGTCTCCATAGCTTCAGGGCAAACACTACCGCAGCAAGCTCCAAATCATGGGTGGGGTAATTAAGCTCGTGTACCTTTAACTGTCGCGAGGCATAGGCTATGACTTTCCCATGTTGCATCAGAACGCAACCCAAACCTCTCCGCGAAGCGTCATTGTACACCACTAAGCCTCTCGTCCCATTCGGTACCGTTAGTACCGGGGCCGTGACCAAACGCTTCTTTAGTTCTTGAAAACTTTTCTCCCACCCATCGTTCCAAGCAAATGTGGCATTCCTACGGGTCAACTAAGTCAAGGGCGCCGCCAACCGGGAGAAATCTTGGACGAACCTCCTGTAATAGCCAGCTAGCCCGAGAAAACTGCGGATTTCGGTCAATGTGCGAGGCCTTGGCCAACCACTGACCGCCTCTACTTTGGCCGGGTCCACGAAAATACCTTCCCTGGTGACTATGTGGCCAAGGAAGGCCACCTTATCCAACCAAAACTCGCATTTTGAGAACTTCGCATAAAAGCTATTCCCCCTCAAGGCGGTAAGGACCTGTCGCAGATGTCCTTCGTGTAGTTCTTCTGTCTTGGAGTAAATTAAAATGTCGTCGATAAATACGATCACAAACAGGTCGAAAAATTCCTTAAAAACTCGATTCATGAGATCCATGAATGCCGCAGGGGCATTAGTAAGTCCGAAAGACATTACAGTAAACTTAAAATGCCCATACCTGGTCCTGAAGGCTGTCCTTGGTATGTCGGCGTCCTTAATTCTCAACTGGTGGTACCCCGATCGTAGGTCTATCTTCGAGAACACCCTCGCTCATTTTAGTTGGTCAAAGAGGTCATCGATGCGAGGAATGGGGTATCTATTCTTCGTTGTCACCTTGTTCAACTCTCGGTAATCGACGCAAAGTCGCATAGATCCGTCCTTCTTTTTCACAAAAAGCACTGAAGCACCCCAAGGAGACACGCTCAGGCGAATGAAGCCCTTGTTTAAGAGCTCTTCTAGCTGAGCCTTGAGCTCCTTAAGTTTCGCTGGAGCCATGCGGTACGGTGCCTTCGAGATAGGGGCTGTCCCAGGTAATAAGTCGATGCAAAAGTCTAGTTCACGGACAGGCGGTAGCCCCGGGAGGTCTTCGGGGAACACATCTGGAAACTCTTTGACCACGTGGACGGATTCGATGCTGGGTGGAGTCACACTAATGTCGACGACACTGGCCAAATATCCCCAGGCACCATTCTCTAAAAGGCGCGTTGCCTTCAACGCCGAGACTGCCCTTGGAACTCCACCCGTAACTCCTTTAAATGTAAGCTCCGACCAGAAGGTAGTTGGAAAGAGACTTCCCTCCTGAGCTGCAGCTGGAGGAAATAGAGGAACTACCTGACTGGGGTTATGCTGAACGCACGCACTAAACGTGGTGACAATTCTATAGATGCAAGCGCACACCTGTCAGAGTAATATAAAATGGATGGAGTATCCAAGTATCGATCCTCAAGGACTTCTAAATAAATTCCAAACTCTAAAGTTTTAATGAATAGTGAACGTTGAAATGAGTGATTCTTGTAAAATGGGGAGTGGTCACAAATAGTGGTTTTGGATTTGGGATTTGGTCTTATAATGGTAAAACCTAGCCCGAATTACTTCAAGTTAGCCAACAAAGAATCAAGGATACGCTAAGGACGATATGCATTTTACTTTAGGAACCAACGACTACGCTTTTCACGACTATGCTTTAAAAACTAAAAGCAACTAATGAAAGCAACTCAAAAGTACTTCGAAAGCAACAAAGAAACACTAAGAATGATCAAGAGAAGGAAGCAAGGCTTGATGAATTTGGTAGAGAAGCTGCTGGAATTTATAGCTGTGCAGAATTGGTTAGGTAGGTCCTAAAACGCTGGTGGATCACCCATTTCCAACTCTTTTGACTGACCAAATCATGCTCAAACTGATAGTGAAACACTTCTTCTACACGTATGCATCGGTTAGAACCACCAAAACGCATTGGAAGACGGGTTTCATTAAGGGCAAAGTTGGAAGAAAACCAGGATTTCTGCAGCCTACCAGGCGCCTGGCGCCTCCAATTAAGGTTTTTCCGTCTTTTTGCTTCTTTTGATTAATTTGAACTCCCAAATGGTCCTAAAATGTCATAAATACAATATAAGGCAACCAAAAATCATCATATATGAATTTTTCATGAATTGGAACTCAAACGACCGAAAAAAAGTCTGAAACAAAGTTAAAACATAGTAAAAACAGCATCTAAAACCTTCTTTTTACGCATGTAAACAAGCGTAATCACACCCCCAAACTTAACTTTTTGCTTGTCCTCAAGCAAAACTTAGCAACTTTAATCAGCTTTCTAACACATGGACAAGGTAAAGCAAAAGCAACCGAGATGTTCAATCATAAATTGTCTCAGGGAAAAGATGTCAAAGCCTACCATTCTATTGCCTTTGTAAGCTTAGTCACTATAAACCAAGTTTGAAATGATAAAAGCTTTCTCTATCAAAATCCTTTTTCCTTTCAAAAATAGAAAACGTTTTCAAATACCCCTAAGGAATCTGCACACTCCCTTTTACATTGAGACTTTTACATATGAAAGGCTACTAGCCCCTAAGGTTTCCACACACTAACATCGGTTTCAACCACAGCTACTCGTAGAAAGACTTTGAAACTAACAGCTAGGTCATAAGACGACGACAATGAAAAACACGAAGTCACTTATCACCATCCTTACTGCTATTTTCAAAGTCAGCACCCAACCCAAAACTAAATGGCCGTCTACAGTAGGATTCAGAAATCATAAATACATTTTCTTTAACTCTCATTATTTTTACCACTCTTTTCTTTCTAACACAAGTATTTTCCCCACTCTTATTTTCTCTCAACAAGACTCTTTTTACTCTTTTGCAACTTTTGTCTTTTTTTTTTTTTTTTAGCTAAGTGCTTTTCAACACTTTCTTTCTTTCCAACTGACTCTTTTTCAAAAGAAAATAGCATGATTTTTCAAATATAAATAACACTTTATCTTTCGGAAACAATGACTGACACAACGACTGTCCCCCCCAAACTTAAGAGAGACAGTGTCCTCACTGGGAAAAGACTTTTTCATCGGATGAAAAAGGCTTAACACTAAAAAGGACAAGGACTTCCTATATAGGGGCAAAGAAAAAGCTTAAAGTCTGTAAAGATCAAAAAGACATAAAAGAAAATGAGTTTATCACATAAACGAAGGAAATAGCTCAAAGCTTAGTCAGGCATAGAACAGAAAACTCAACAATCTCTTAGAATCATCATTGACATGAAATCACATGCACAGCACAGATACTTCAAAGTAGGCATGTGAAAAGCTAAACTAAGGTTAAGTGAAGGCATACTTTAAGTGATCAGAAGATAAACGATACTAATTTATGCATGCTTCAACTGAGCTCGAAACATAATCAATACAAAAAAACATGCGTAGTAAGGCTAGAATATGAAAACGACGTCATTAACCAAAAGAATAAAACACAAAAAATAGCAAAGAAGGAACCTCCCCTTCAAGAACTTGGAGGTAGTGGACTAGGATCAGTGTCGGTACTGGAAGATGGATGACCAAGGATAGCAGCTAGCACTGGAGGCCATGAAGGTAAAACCGCAAAATCCAATGAAACCCTCCAGTTGTAGATATGTTGCACGACTTCTCGAACCTGATCTCGTAGCTGTTGGTTCTCCTCTCGGAGACGACGCATCTCCGATGTAGGAGACGTCCCAGTACCTTCCCTTCTTTGTAGCGCATGGGCGATAATTGTCTAAATATTCTTCTCTTCCACAACTGGGGCATCTCTCTTAATTTGATCCGCAGGGAGCTGCACACCTTGTCGCAAGCATAAAGAAGTGACCAGGCATGGGTGATAAAGCTTACCACGTATCAGGTGGGCACACTCATGGATACTGGTATTGATCAATTCTCCATAATTCACATTTATGCCCTTTAGCACGGAAAAAACCAGCAGTGCCCTATCCTGAGTGACATGCTCATCATGCTCCGTTGGCAGAATTCTGTTTTTGACTATATATAACCATCCTGCAGCAGCTAGTGAAACATCCTCGGGTTTTAGTCGTACCTTGCCATGAGTAGTCAAATCCCAAGTGGCAGAGGGCTTCCCAACACATTCTAGAGCCTCACTGAGCTGTTCTAGAGTCGGAGTCACTAACATCTTATTTCCCACAGCATCTCTGATATTCTCAATGTTGGGGGTGTGGTTGATCTGAGTGGCATCAAACCTTTTTTCCTTCCCACGCACTATGGCTATATGGAACTGGGGATGGACAGCAGCGTAGAACTCTCTGACTAACTCCAAAGCCTCACATTGTATGGGCTGAATGATTGGTCTCCATTCTTTATCTCTAGCGGTCTCCCTCCAATCATCAGGCACATCTCCTAGATTGAGGTCGAATCCCAATTCTGTCATAATCTTACGGGATTTCATTAATAAAGTTCGAGTGGCTAAATTCGCCGCGTTCCATTGCGTCTCGACCTCCTCTCCCTCAGACAAGTCTAGTTCGATTGTATCAACTGGCCTAGGTGCCATTACCTTTCTCTTAGCTTCAGCTGCTTTAGCTTTCGCAGCTCTCGTTTTAGGTACATTCATGGGCACTGTCGGCTTCTTAGTCTGAACTGCACGACGTTTTGAACTCTTTTTCTCCCGCCTCTTGTATTGGAACATTTCCCTTAACGTCTGCGTGTCCTCAGGATCTTCTTCTCTGGTAGGTTCTTGAGTACTATTCTCCCCAACCTTGGATCTACCTGTATCAGACCCAAGCGGGGTAACTACATTAGAAGGAATAGCGTGAGCATCCCTTACCCCTGGTAGAGTGGCCATCGGTGTAACATACTCATCCGCTGCCAACGGAGTAGATCCAATTGCCCCAGTAGGCAACGCTTGGTGACTAAAAAATGCTCCTTCTGTAGGTGTATCCAATGGGGAAGGTTCCTGAGTATCTTTTCTTACCACTTCGTTTTCGGTATCCTTTATTTCCGGCATATTTGAACAATTGCCTCGTGAAACTAATAGAAAATCATCATTACCATCTCCAGGTGTAATAATCAACGGAGATGAATAAAACTGCTCCTCATCCCTGTTCTCCATAGATGAACCCTTAGGCGTCAGACGCCTACTACTCCCATCTTCCTCAATTTCTGGGTCCGTCAGCACCTCCTTACCCTTCATCTTTTGCCCTATCGAGACCTCGGGCTCTAGCCTCTGGCTATGGCTTTTCTCTTGCTCGCCTCCATGCTCAACTCCTGTATCTATTGGCATATTGGTTGGGATTGGCATCCTAGGAGGCTCTAAGGGTTTTAGTTGTCCCATGTTGAAGGTACTCAATATGTTAGGGTTCAATTGGGGTGCTTGAGGTCCTCTTTCTAGGAATGGAAGTTGAGGTGGTGGTGGAACCCTAGGTGAAATCATCGCATAATTTTGTGGAGGTACCCAATGATCCATTCCATAATAAGGTGGAAGGCTCGGAAATAGAGTAGATGGGTTGGGCATTCCATAAGGATGAACACTAGCTGGAATTTGCATTTGGGACAAGGGAAAATGATAGGAAGGAACCGAGTTAAACATAAACGGTTGGTACATACCCGGATTGATCATTGGAGGAAGTTGTTGAGGATTTGCACCCATAAACTCACTGTTTTGAGGTATATTAAGGGTGGGTAGCTGCTGAAAATTTACATAACCATGTGGGCCCATCATAGGAGGTTGTGTAGGAGCTTGGGAAGGAGAAGTAGGGAGTGAAGTGTGTTGAGAAGAAGAAGCCATAGAATAAACAAAGGCTGGAAATGTCTTCTTCTTCTTGGTGGTGGCTGAAAATCGAAAACAAGGGTTGAGGGAGTAGTTTTTTCCAAAAAACAAAGGGGAGGAAGAGAGTTGTGTGGGTTTTTGTTGAGGTGTAAGGCTTAGGCAATGGGTCTATTTAAAGCTTTCCCAAAACTAAATCCTAAATGGAAAGAGATTGAGTTTTAAGTTCAAACTAGGTTTCCGAAACCTAAAAGAAAAAAAAATAAGTTTGAATTCCAAATAGGATTAGGGAAACAAAATTTGAAGTATTTTTTAGTTTAAGAAGAGATTTGAAACTTAAATCACAAAGGATTAATGTTTGACCTAAAATAAAACCCATAAAATTCGAAAAATGAAACCCAAACCACGAAGGAAAAAGAGTTTTCGAAATGCTGGAAAAACAGGGCAGGCGGTAGGCGCCTGCGTAATTTATTTGTTCGCAAAGGGCAGGCGCCAAGCGCCTGCATAATTTTTTTTTTCTTTTCAACGTTTTCAAAAACATTCTCTTAATAAGCAAAACTTTTTATGATTAAACAAAAAAAGAATGTAAGATACAAAAACTTCCTTCCTTTACTTTTGTTCTTTCAAAACGGATAAGAAGGAAAAACATTTTTCGCAAAAATTTATTGTCCTGAAAGTTGAATAATGGTTTTTCCTCTATCCACTGGTTCTCCAAAATATGGCTTAAGTCTCTACCCATTTACTTCAAAAATATTTCCCTTAGAGTCAACTAGATCCACTGCCCCATATGGGTAGACCTTAAAAATTTTAAAGGGACCAGACCATTTAGACTTAAGTTTCCCAGGAAAAAGTTTCAACCTAGAATTGAATAACAGAACCAGATCACCTTCTTGAAGATTGTTCGGCCGAAGACGCCTATCATGCCACTGTTTAGTTTTTTCCTTAAACAGCTTAGCATTCTCATAAGAAAATTGCCTGTGTTCTTCTAATTCCAACAATTGTAACGTCCTCACTTCACCTGCAGCCGACAAATCAAAATTTAATTTCTTAGTAGCCCAAAATGCTTTATATTCTAGCTCAAGAGGCAAATGACATGCTTTTCCAAAGACTAGCCTATAGGGGGACATGCCGAGGGGAGTCTTAAATGCTGTCCTATATGCCCAAAGTGAATCATCAAGCTTCAAAGACCAATCCCTACGGTTAAGATTTCCAGTTTTTTCTAAAATGTTTTTTATCTGCCTATTAGATATTTCGGCTAACCCATTCGACTGAGGATGATATGCTGTTGCAACCCTATGACGCACATTGTATTTAGCCAGCAACTTTTGCATAGACCTATTCACAAAATGAGCCCCCCATCGCTTATCAGACAACGCGGGATTCCATAACGCGTAAAAATGTGCTTTTGCAGAAAACGAATGACAACTTTAGAATCATTGGTAGCAGTTGCAATGGCTTCTGTCCATTTCGAAACATAATCTACTGCTAACAATATATAAAGCTTACCATTAGAAGATGGAAATGGACCCATAAAATCTATACCCCACACATCAAATATTTCAATCTCAAGGATCGGGGTTTGAGCCATTTCGTTGCGTTTAAATATATTACCTGTCCGTTGGCATTTGTCACAAACCTGGGCAAACTTATGTGCATCTTTGAACAGAGTGGGCCAAAAGA
Organism: Momordica charantia; assembly: GCF_013281855.1. NCBI lineage: Eukaryota > Viridiplantae > Streptophyta > Magnoliopsida > Cucurbitales > Cucurbitaceae > Momordica > Momordica charantia. The sequence continues at coordinate 14,278,218 of NW_028275162.1, forward strand.
ACCCCACTTTACAAAACTTTGGCTGCGGTTTTGTGTCCTGCAAAATGTTCTCCATATAGAGACATATGACAAGCGTCTAATATCGCCTCGTGCTCTTCTTCTGCTACACACCTGCGTAAGATATTGTTAGGTCCTAGCTTATATAAAAAAGGTTCATCCCAACGATAAAATCGAACTTCATTTAGAAATTTACTTACGTGTTGCTTGTTAAACTCATAAGGAACTATTCGACTTACTAAATAATTTGCTATATCGGCATACCACGGAACTGAATCAACTCGCAAGAGTTGCTCGTCAATAAACTGTTCACGTATAACAGTTCCATCATCACAGAGCGGGGATTCCAATCTAGACAGGTGATCAGCAACTTGGTTTTCAGTACCCTTCCTGTCCCTAACTTCAATATCAATCTCTTGAAGTAACAAAATCCACCGTATCAAACGTGGTTTCGCATCTTTTTTAGAAAATAAATATTTTAAAGCAGAATGGTCAGTAAAAACAATGACTTTTGTGCCTATCAAGTAAGACCTAAACTTATCAAAGGCGAACACAACTGCTAACAGTTCCTTTTCAGTAGTAGTGTAATTGAGTTGTGCACCAGTCAAAGTCTTACTAGCATAATATACAGGGTGCAAGATCTTGTTTTTACGTTGTCCTAACATAGCTCTTATTGCATAATCACTAGCATCACACATGAGCTCGAAAGGTAAATCCCAATTAGGTTCGATAATTATAGGGGCTGAACTTAAAGCAACTTTCAACATTTCAAATGATTTTAAACAGTCATCATCAAAAACAAATTGTCTATCATGTTCTAACAATTGACACAAGGGTTTAGAAATCTTAGCAAAGTTTTTTATAAAGCGGCGGTAAAATCCCCCATGCCCTAAAAGACTTCTAATCCCTTTAACATTCGTGGGAGCAGGTAGCTTTGAAATGATGTCTATCTTAGCGTGGTCTACCTCTTATTCCTTGCTTGGAAATTTGTTGACCCAAAACAATACCCTCTTGTACCATAAAATGACACTTCTCCCAATTTAGGACTAGGTTTGTTTGTTCACATCTCTCCAATACTCTCTCCAAATTAACTAAACATGCATCAAAAGAATATCCAAAAACAGAAAAGTCATCCATAAAAACTTCTAGAATATTTTCTACCATGTCAGAGGAGATGGTCATCATACACCTCTGAAAAGTCGTGGGTGCATTGCATAATCCAAAGGGCATTCGCCTGAAAGCGAACGTACCATACGGACACGTAAATTTTGTCTTCTCCTGGTCTTCTGGAGCAATAGTAATTTGATTATAACCCGAATATCCATCTAAGAAACAATAGAAATCCTTACCTACCAGACGGTCGAGCATCTGGTCAATAAACGGTAGAGGAAAATGGTCTTTCTTCGTTACCTTGTTGAGTTTGCGATAGTCAATGCAAACTCTCCACCCACTCACAGTTCGGGTTAAGATGAGCTCATTCTCTTCGTTGGCCACCACGGCTATACCCCCTTTCTTTGGTACACACTGTACTAGGCTTACCCAACTGCTGTCGGATATTGGGTATATAACACCGGCGTCAAGCCATTTAAGAATTTCTTTCCTTACAACCTCTTTCATCTTCGGGTTCAACCGCCTTTGACTCTCAATAGAGTTCTTCGCATCTTCTTCCAATAAGATTTTGTGCATGCAAAAGGCCAGGCTTATCCCTCGGATATCTGCTATCGTCCATCCAATGGCCTTTTTGTGCTTCTCCAAAATCTGCAATAAAGAATATTCATTAGTAGGTGATAAATTGGAAGCTATAATAACTGGTAAAGTGTCGTTATCCCCTAGATACGCATATTTCAAATGCGACGGCAATGGCTTCTGCTCCAAAGTGGGTGGTTCCACTATGGACGGAAGTAACGACTTGCATTCTTCTTTTTGTATTTTTTCAACAGGATTAGCCACATCTTCCGGTCCTTCTGCTATCTTATCAAGCTATTCTTCAATCTCTGTAACTAACAAGTCATAAAACTCATCAAACATAACAGGATTCAAGCTAGTTATAGCAGAGCACTCTTCAAAGTCTCCTGGTAATTTCATGGCGTCTAGAACGTTAAATTTAACTTCTTCATTATTTACCCTTATTGTAATTTCTCCCTTCCTCACATTAAAAACTGTATCCCCAGTGGCTAGAAATGGTCTTCCTAAAATAATGGGAACGTCTAAGTCCGCCTCGCAATCTAGAATGATAAAGTCCGCAAGGAAAATGAATTTGTCCACCTGGACTAAAACATCTTCTCTTTCCCTCAGGTCTTATGATAGATCTATCTGCTAGTTGGAGGGTAACCGTAGTAGGTCTAGCTTCTCCTATGCCTAAAGATTTGAAAACTGGTAATGGCATAAGATTAATGCTAGCGCCTAGATCACATAATGCCCTACCTCAGTTTTTCCGTCCTATGGAACATGGAATGGTAAAACTGCCAGGATCATTACATTTCATGGGTAGCGGGCTGCCTACAGCTTTACTACTACATTTTGTCATGGCTACCAGTTCATGCTCTCCTACCTTTTTCTTTCTAGAAACTATATCTTTCCAAAACTTAGCATAATTTGGCATCTGTTCTAGAGCATCTACTAATGGTATATTTATATGCAATTGTTTTATAATATCTAAAAATTTTCTAAACTGGGAATCATTATTTTTCTTAACTAATCTTTGTGGAAACGGGGGAGTAGGGGTAAAAGAAGGTTGTACCTGTGGAGGAACACTCAGGGTGTCCTCATAACCTTTTCTAATATTTTCTTTTTCTGGTGTTGTTGGGTTCTCTGGTATCTTTACAGTTGGTTCAGTGGACGGAATCTGTACATCTGTTGTTGGCATTGTTGGTCCATCATATGCCAATCCACTCCTAAGGATGACAGCTTTGCACTGTTCTTTCCCTTCTCGTTTTGGTAATTCAGTATGGCCTGGAAAAGAACCTTGTGGTCTATTCTTCAATTCATTGGCGAGCTGTCCCAATTGGGTCTCGAAATTCCTCATTGATGCCGCTTTGATTGTATCACTGCGTCGGTTCGGGCCATGTACTCCTTCATCATATTCTCAAGATTTGAGCTGTTATTTTAAACTGGTGGAGTCTGTGTTCTCTGATTGTACTGCTGTTGCAGTGGCGGGATGTATTGCTGTGTAGGTGGAACATAGGGCTGCTTGTTCTGCTGGCTCTGCCCTTGATTAAAACCGCTCGAACCTCCTTGACCTCCCCATGAGAAATTAGGGTGGTGCCTCCAACCTGGGTTGTAGGTGTTTGAATATGGGTTAAAGTTCCTATTGTTCCCATGTCCTACATAAAAAAAACGGAAGCAGGGTTATGTGGACAATTATCATAAATATGGTTTTCACTGCAAAATGAACAAATGAGATCGTTGACTTGGCAAACAGGGGCAGGAGTGCAATAATCCGACTACACAGGTTGTATCGGCGTGGCTAATGCATTTTTTATTCCCAACGCCATCTCTTTCAGCCTCTGGTTCATTGTAACCATCTCTTTTTGCATCGAGGTCGCAATGTCCAGAGCCAAAACTCCAGCTGGATCTTGCTTCTTTGGTGCTGCCCTAGATCTTTGCGAACACCATAGTTCGTTGTGTGAAGCTAAGTCATTTAGGATGTCGACTATCTCGTTCAATGTCTTCTTTGTAAAGGCTCCGTTGGCAGCAGTGTTTAGCATCATCTAAACCTCTAAAGAAATGTTCTATCTGGATGCATGCCGGCAAGCCATGGTTCGGACATTTCCTGATTAGTTCTTTAAATCTTTCCCACGCCTCGTGAACAGGTTCACGATCATACTGTCTAAAAGAGATGATCTCCTCTCTGATATCAGCGTGGCGAGTAGGTGGGAAGAATTTTGTTAAGAACTTCTCCACTAACGACCCCCATGTGGTGATGGATCCCGGTGGAAATGCATTAAGCCATGCTTTAGCTTGGTCCTTCAAAGAAAATGGAAAAAGTGTTAGTCTAAGAGCATCGTCTGTTATACCAGGTAATCGAAATGCATTTGCAATTTGAATGAATGATTTCAGATGATCATGTGGATCCTCATGTTCCTGCCCTCCAAAATGTCCAATTGTCTGCAATATTTGGAACATCATTGGTTTAAGCTAAAAGTTTGCGTGGGCTGGAATAGGGTTGACTATCCCTGAATCAAAGTTCTGAAAAGCCGTGGCGGCATATTCTCGCATTGCCACGTTTCTGTTGTCCGCCATCTGGATATGGTTGAATTCATCATTTCTTGCATGATCCCTCATATTACCGTTAACAGCAGGTGGATCAACCGGATCACGAGGTGGAATATCTGCCATTGATGTGCTCGTACTTTCTACCTCACTTTCAGGATTGATTTCACCTTCTCTCTCTTTTTGCCTTTCTAGTTGTTTTCGAAGTCTTTGCTCCTTTCGAGTTTTTCGAAGGGTCCGCTCAATCTCAGGGTCAAGGGGTAGAAGAAAAGATCTTGTGCTTATGCACTTTAACTTACCCCTGTGAGATAAACGACCAAAAATATAGAACAAAAACGGTGGATGGAAATTACACCCAACAACAATTCACAAAAATAAAAACTAAAAGAATTTTAAAATAATTTTAAAATTAAAGTCCCCGGCAACGGCGCCAAAAACTTGACTGGTGGTTATGCTGAACGCACGCACTAAGCGTGGTAACAATTATATAGATGCAAGCGCACACCTGTCAGAGTAATATAAAATGGATGGAGTATCCAAGTATCGATCCTCAAGGACTTCTAAATAAATTCCAAACTCTAAAGTTTTAATGAATAGTGAACGTTGAAATGAGTGATTCTTGTAAAATGGGGAGTGGTCACAAATAGTGGTTTTGGATTTGGGATTTGGTTTTATAATGGTAAAACCTAGCCCGAATTACTTCAAGTAAGCCAACAAAGAATCAAGGATACACTAAGGACGATATGCATTTTACTTTAGGAACCAACGACTACGCTTTTCACTTGACTTATGTCTAAGCAAGTTCAAAGTCCTAAGACATTCCCTAATATGTCTATTATGAGAGATATCTTAGTTTTATGATGGAAATAGTCGCAACCTCGGGTTAAGGTCCTATGTCTAGGCTACTTAACCGGAACCCTTATGTCTAACGCACTCATCTCCTCGGTTTAACCACTCAACAATGCAAATAAGCAACCTTTTCAGTATTGACTTGTTAAGACTTACAGTGGCCTTCTCTAAATCCTAACTTTTTGGGAAAACATGTTGAGCAATGAGTGGAAAGCAAAAACACTACTTCTTAGCAACCCTTTTTAGAAATAAAAGGCTAACTATCCATAATCGGGCTAGAGACGGGAATTTAGAAAGACATATTGAAAAAAATACAGCAAGTAAAATGGTTGAAATTGAAATGCATGTGTGAAAAACATAAGTTAACTAACGGAGAGTTTTGCTCGGGATTGAGAGCTTCGCCCTTCTCTTTCAAGCAAGGGGGAGTGTCACGTGCTCTTTCCTCCAAAAACACAATTCTCTTAACTAAAAATAAAGTAAAGGCAAAGTAAAGATAAGCTAAGTGCTGGATTTTTATAAATTTGAATAGGTAGAAAATAACTAAGTAACAACAGAAACGAAACAAAGCTCAATAAAGGAATGTAAAGTGCTCGGGATTTAAAAACTAAAAGCAACTAATGAAAGCAACTCAAAAGTACTTCGAAAGCAACAAAGAAACACTAAGAATGATCAAGAGAAGGAAGCAAGGCTTGATGAATTTGGTGGAGAAGCTGCTGGAATTTATAGCTGTGCAGAATTGGTTAGGTAGGTCCTAAAACGCTGGTGGATCACCCATTTCCAACTCTTTTGACTGACCAAATCATGCTCAAACTGATAGTGGAACACTTCTTCTACACATATGCATCGGTTGGAACCACCAAAACGCATTGGAAGACGCGTTTCATTAAGGGCAAAGTTGGAAGAAAACCAGGATTTCTGCAGCCTACCAGGCGCCTGGCGCCTCCAATGAAGGTTTTTCCGTCTTTTTGCTTCTTTTGATTAATTTGCACTCCCAAATGGTCCTAAAATATCATAAATACAATATAAGCCAACACAAATCATCATATATGAATTTTGCATGAATTGGAACTCAAACGACCGAGAAAAAGTCCGAAACAAAGTTAAAACATAGTAAAAACAGCATCTAAAACTTTCATTTTACGCATGTAAACAATTGTAATCACTACCCCTGCCTGATCACCAGCAGGAGGAGGTGGTGGGTCCGCCACATTCTCACCTCCGGGAACTGGGTCGACGTCTGCACGCAGCCTCATACTACGACGGGGTGGCATTGTCTGGATGAAAGAACACAACAATCAAGCACGATGTTAGCACATTACTCTACGAAAAGACCAACAGTAATATGGCAGTCGAAACTCCCACATAAGTGCAAGGTCAGCTACATTCTAGCTAGTATACTCACCTGACCTCCCTAGGCCTAACGAAACCGAGCTGCAACTTTAACTGATGAGAAAAGAATTAAACGCAAAGGAAATTCATGGGGAAAGTATAAGTTCACAAGAGCAAGCATGAGGCGTACCTGGTGATGACAAGGAGGCCGATCGGGATCACTACTCCTAAGTACCCTATTACTAGGTCAGTCTACAGGAACGTTTCGGCTCTGATACCAACTGTAAGACCCTAATTCCTGATACGTTTAGCGAGGTAACAGCCCTATAACGCTTACTGAACCCTCCTATTTAAGGTAACGAAAAATGTAATGTTCTCTTAATGCAACATACAAAATGGAGGTACACAATAATGGAATGTCCAGAAAATAATATCCGCCTCAGTGGTCAGGAATCCAATCAAAAGAAAATAATCGTTTTGTCTAGTAATCCAAAATACATCAATAATTTGAACAGTAAAAATATCCGTAAAACAATAAAAGAAAGTGTCTTATGAGTTAACCCAATGTCTAATTCCCCTTTTATTTCATAGCAATAAGATTTTAACGATGTCTGCAATGCACGACATTATTCACTATCCTAACCAACACAGCTAGTGATCCCTCCTCAGTCAAACCTCCTCCACGTCATCACCACGATCGGCCCTGTTCACACCTGAAACAAATAAGGTAGAGGGGGGAGGGGTGAGTACATAAAATACTCTGTAAGTAGCCCTCCCTAACTAAACACAACGGCATGCTCGTAATCACAACCACACCAAAACAATAGCAGAAGCAACAGATGAGCAGCAAGGAATGATAGCAATAGATTAACCTTCCCATACAAGCGGCCTAACGCCGGGGTTTCCGGGACTCCAACCCCACGACTCACTAGCCACTGCCCCACTTAAGCTAGCACTCACTCTAGCTCCCTATGTTGGTACACCAGGTCTAACACTTCGAGGCATATCGGCGCTTGATATTTATCCCCAAGATACCGACCTTCTTCTACCACGCTTGGTGCTCAACCTTGCCATTTATTCCCAAGGCCTTGAATTATCACCCATAAGCATCACCTTACATTAGTCCCCCAAGTCTAACTCTTCGCGTTGTATTGGCCCTTGACATTTATCCCCAAGATATCAATACTTCTCTACAGAAGCTTGACGTTCGGCCTTGCCATTTATCCCTAATGCCTTGAACTGTGTACCAGTCCTTGACATTTATTCCCAAGGTACTGATGACTGCCCGGCGTATTGGACCTTGACATTTATCCCCAAGACCCTAATACTCCTATACAAAACTGAGCTTCGGCCTTGCCATTTATTCCCAAGGCCTCGCTCAAGGCTTTGCGTAACCAGCGACTAATGTACAATCTCTCTTCAAAGGACCCCAGGTTAACGAACCACTAACCCAGCACATCACACCTCGCAATTTCCACTAACCCTCCCAAGACAATCCCATAAGCACGTCTTCCACCCTTAAATTCACAACACAATTTGCCAGCATGCTTTTCATTATACCAAACAAAATCACTCACACAACAACTTCCAACAAAATATAACAAAACAATAAAACTATGTAACAGGCTTTCAGCACGTGTACTTCATTCACAGCATAATTTACCAGCATGCTTTTCATTATACCAAACAAAATCACTAACACAACAGCTTCCAACAAAATAACAAAACAATAAAAACTATATAACAGGCCTTCAGCACGCGTATTTCGTCTTCGACCTGTGCACAACGTCATAGACCAATTACTTCCAAAGACCAGTCCCCTCCAACGATAACAAGTCATGCATTTTTATAATGTCTAACAATGAAAATAGTAACACGAAACTCGACACAATCGCTAGAAGCCTTCAAAACCAAGACTAACAATTCGTACATGCATAAAATAAATTATTTTTAATTAAAAATCAGCACAAGATTACTCCGTTAATACTAAATAACACACGCACTCGCCCCCTGGTGCTACTTACACACTACTATGCTCCTATATCTTGCGTTAATTCACCAACTAACCAACAATAGACAAACGAAATAATGAATACAAAATTTCCAGCTGTCTAAATTCATTCTAAGAGATCTTGTAATGTCCATTACCGCAAAAATCGGCTTCGTCTAGGTGCGGGTAACTCAGGCCTAACTCGAATAAATGTGGGTTGCGTATATCGAGCCTCTAATGGTTATGGGTACGCGCCGAGATCGGAAACTGTTGCTGTCCGGACTATCTTAGCAGTAAAAACTAACCAAGACGATACCCACGACGCTGTGTGCAGCAAGGACCCGCGCCACGACCCGCTGCTACCGGAATCCGCGCACCACCGCTGCTGCCCGACGCACCGCTGCTGCCCTACGCCCGCGCATCACCGCTACCCGGAGTCGCCCGCCGCGCCGCCTGCTGCTGTCAACCGGACACGGTAAGCCGCTACGTCCGAGGTCGCCGTCCGTCAAGTGCTTCGGGGAGAGTTGAGGCGTCGGTAGAAGAAAAAAACGAAAACTAAAATGGGGGGAAGAGGTGCTTCACGATTGTGAGGGGTTTTGGGGGCTAGAGTTTTCTCCTTACCTTTCTTTTGTTTTTACAAAGAAGGGACCCACTTGGGCTAGGGTTTTTCCTTTTCCCTCTTGTTTTAAAACAAGGTAGGCCCACTTACCTAGATACTTAATTTGGGCCCAACGAACCAGAACAATTGTAGAGAAAATAATTTTCTCGTTAAACAATAATTAGATACGTAAGTACACGTCAACACTCATAACAATTACCGCAACAGTTCGAAATAAAATGAAATGGAACATTTAAATTAAATAAAAAAAATTTCTAAGAAAGGAGGCCCGAGACTCGAGGGTAAACTAACCTGAGTAACGCGGGGCGTTACAGCAAGATTAATCGGTCAAACTCATTGACCAAGTTAATCTAGATTCCTTAACTACGGGTCATTCCACTAAAGACCCGCAGTTGCACTCTTCTCACTGCAAAATGTTTTCGTGTCCATGGATATATGACCATTAATGACGAGTCAATCCTGCACGAGTGTTCGTAACTCGAGTTGGGTCAAATTACCATTTTACCCCTAAGTTACATCTTACTCCGTAAACACCACTGCTCCTCTAATGAACATCCCGGTTATCGTCCAACCAATAATCAGAAGTCCCTCTTGGCCAATGAGAGGGTGGGGCCCCTTGTTCAAGTTTCGGAGTCAGCATTTAAGGGAACACTCATCTACTCCCCTAAAGTCGGGGAGGAGTGAATTCCATCTTGTGAAGTTATGTTCCCAGCTCCTCACTCGGTCTCGTCCCCAAAATGGTGTTGAGTCGGCGACTCGGGCCACTCTCACCCATGCAGATCAAAGGACGAGCCCTCACGGGCAGGAGTCCATAACTCACTCAGGATTGAGAATGAGTTGTCTGGTCATCCTAAGAAATAACAACCTATTAGTTAACGGTGTTACATCTAAAGATTGTCTATTTTGTGGTCCAGTCTTATACAAACTCATTGTATAGGATACCGCCACTCGCATGTCTCCACACGAACGACCTGGATCGAGTCGTCTGTAACCTTTACAGAGCGGGCCGTATCCATAGTGTTGCCAGGATAAGGTACCCAGCCTTATCCATATACTATAGACCCTTTAGGTTATTCACGGGACATTATTCATTCATATATTAGGGGTATATCAAACATATACCCTGTATATCAACTATATACCCAGTATATATATTGTCCCGATTACATCAAAAATAACCTTGGATGTTTAGTTTATTGGATTTTGGACAATGCAAAGCTATGATTCAACAACAAATTTATTGAATAAAACTTTATTAAATAGACATTTGTTTTTACAAAATACAAACTACGAGTTTAGGGCAACACACCTAACACTAATAAAGTCTAAACACCCACTCGCAAGCTTAGAGGGGCAATTTATGTTGCAACTCGTAATGGCCCGACCTTTAGGAACAAGGCCAAGTTATTACTATCCCTACTGCTCCCGAGATAATATCACTACTACTACTCCTATGGCTCATAGACATTTCTAATTGAAAACACTAAAAGCACGGAAAAACCAAGGAATAAAAACCGACCTCTGAAGGGAAGTGACGTGCTGCAAACCTCCAATAGAGAGTAGAAAAGGCTGAAAAATTAGAAA